>NW_023494810.1:8996735-10196735 GCF_904425465.1 Colossoma macropomum
CTGCTGCACCATTTAAGGTGGAATGGGAAAACTCAAGCTGGTGACCGAGAAACTGACCACAGCCTCATGACTTTTTAGTGTTTGACAGTTTCTATTTGCAGTTTAAACGTATCAGGAGTCATAAAACATATCAAGAGTCACAAGAATGAAACCTTATCAGTGACAAAAAAATCTGATGTATGCACAAATAAAAATACACAAAACAAAAACAAATAAAAAATAAATAAATAAAAAATGGAAATTTTGGCAACAAGTGTTGTGGACTGAAGAGGCACAAATGGAAGTCTTTGGCCAGAATCACTGAAGATATGTTAGGAGAAAAGAGGAGCAGCATTTGATGAAAAGAACACCTTGCCAACTGTTAAGTATGGGGGTGGATCTATTATGCTTTGGAGTTGTATAAATATGAAAAGAAAATGGTTGAACAGATAACGCATTTTGTGGTCCATGATAGAAATTTTATGTAGTTTACTTAAAGTATAGGAAAAACTTATGGTCAAAATTCAGGCTTCATGCAAGTGGCCACTGAGATTTAATTACTTTTAATAAAAGAATATATATTTTTTGCTCTTGGAGTAAAAGTACAAGTATTTAGCTTCAACAACACTTAAATAAAGCACAAATCTTCTAAAACATTATTAAAGTACAGTACCAAATAACAATTACTTAATTATTTTAACCTCTGTATGTTGTATTACTCATAGGAAAATAATGTACCCATTTGAATCCAGTAAATTCAGAGCATCACTTTCTTCGGTGTAAAACTGAACAGACTGCATGATAAATTATTCAGAGTTTATTTGGTTGATAGGGCGTAGCTGGAATGAGTCATGCCTTTTGTGGTATGGGTGTTTCTGTGATTCATAACTGGTCATACTGTTGTATTTTAAAGTACCTCAGCATTTTCAATGCTCTCCATGACTTTCTAATGTGCCCTTCATGCATCCAGCTTCAGTAGAACCTATTCTCCAACATAAAGGCATCTTAAAGAGTGTGACATTTAAAGCGAGCTCTGTTTAGATAAGGTTCCACTCTTATGCAGCAGTGAATCTATACCTTTGTTTACTGTTGGAGCTGAAAGGTTACCTGCTAGATAAAAACCACTGAAACGTCTCCATTATCAAAGGCTTTCATTTCATTACTCACTTATGTACATGTAGTCACATGTTTGTTTTAACCTCTGCCATCACTGCTACGCTGCTTTTGACTCAGCACCTTGCCGCCCTGGAGGAAGACACGGTCTCCTGAACGGCCCGACACAGAAAACCATCGACGCGGATAGATTTCCTATAATGCCGACGCCTGAAGGGTCAGAAGACGACTTAAAGAGCATATGGTTAGCTCAGGTTTAGACACGTGAGCATATTTCAGGGCTGAATGGTTAATGTTCTGCTTTGAAAAGCTCAGCCATAAATTACACAAGCTACTATTTTCCAGCTACTGTTCAAAGGTTTGCTGGTTGCTTTGAAAAAAATGGCCAAAGGTCCTTTCAGGTTTCTGAGAAACATTATCTCAGCCCAATAACACGCATGACATCATAGGCGATGCGAGAATATTTCACTGTTTTCACCATAAATTACTGTGTGATAGGCTTTTTTGAGCAGATCACAGTTATCAGGAGTGTTTTATGTACAGTAAGTATGCAGTTATCAGGAGTAATTATACACAATGATTAAGTCAAACAACTCTTGTGGTTCATTTTCAGTGTATTTAGTGAGAAAAGAGAGAAATTGTTTTTTTTCTCGATGTAAAAAGTCAGTTTACCTTCAAAACCAACCTATTTGCAAATTACTTTTTAGACACTATTTGTTGGCTTGAGGGCCCAGTTTCTGGATTTTTTCAACTTGTAACATTTATATGATTTTGACAGCTGCCATTTTTTTGCTACTGTACCTTTAAGACTGTAATATGTAAATGGATTTGTTCTGATTGGCTGCCCTGCATTTTGCCTCTTTCAAAAAGCACACAGAGCTGACACACTCCTTATAACTTTCAGTGTGACAGAGTTGGTCTAAACTGCAGCAAGCTGTGTTTAAATGAGCTTCTGAGACATCATACAAGTTTATAACAGGATGTTTTTCAGTTTACATACTACATCAAACTACGTTATTCCATGAGATGACCAGTTTACTTTCACATCAAAACCACAGAACAACAAAGAGCTGATTAAACGGTACACTAGTCACAGCCACATGTTCACATATGTGTTCATCACGTGATTGGTCTTCTTACATACACGGTATACACACAGTAAACGGTATTAGACCAGAGGCGTGTAGTAGCACTCACTGGTAAGCAAGCTTAGTAGTCAACTAGCCTACAACGTTGTGGGTTATGTTCATAACTTCGCAAAATGGATAAAAAAGAGGAGAGAAGTTGGAGCCGAGAGGGAAAGAGAGCTCGTGCTCAGAATTACTAATTCAGTAAGAGAGTAACTGGTCAGTCTTTAGGCTCCTTAACTCACCTGATCGCTCTAGTTAGCTTGCTGGCTCCTGCTTTACCTTCATTTCCCTTAAATAATCCCTGAAATTAATTCATCCACCACCAACTGAGAAGATCTCCACTATTGATTTTCAGACTCTAGCTAACCTCTTTTATTATGATGGCACAGTCGGTGTTCGCTTACAAAAGTAGTCCAGGTTCTGCTCTGTCTTTCTGCTTACTTTTAAAAATGGTGGTTCTTTAAGGGTTCTTCAGTTAAGAAAATGGTTCTGTATAGAACTATGAACACTCAAAGAACCCTTTGCATGAGTAAATGGTTCTTTGCATCATGAAAGCGTTCTTCAAATTGATGGAGAACGTGCTGTAGATGGTTCTGTATAGTGCCTTTTTGAAAAGGGTTTTATATAGCACCAAAAAAGGCTCTTCTATTGTTATGATGTCAAGCCACCTGGCTGAGCTATTCTTAGGTTATAGAAGTGTGTAATAAAATGTTGGGCCAGCGGTGGGGATTGGCCTTTAAAGGGATTAAGTAATTGAGCTGCCTATTATTCTGTCATATTTCACGGATGGCTATCGTAGTTGGGTGGCCTATTTAGTGCCCCATGATACATTTTATACAGTTTAACAGTTTGGAATTGCTTATTATTGTAAATAAGCCATAATATTATTATGTATACTACTGTGTAAAAGTCTTAGGCATCTGAGAAAATGATCTGTAAATGAGTTTATTTGAGAATATTGACTCATTTAAGAAATAATACTAGAATAAACATGCATTTTACATTGGGCTTCACTCACTAAACTCTTTCTAAGTTTTTTTCTTAAATGTGTTCTTGAGAAAGGTTCTAAGAAACAGTCTATGTCAGATTCATGACGTGTTCTTAAAGCGCATAACTGTTCACACCTTTGTGCTCTTGAGTGAGTGTAGATTCTGTTTTTACCTAAGAACAAATCCCAAATAAGAAAACACTGGTGAATGTCAGAATCTTCATGAAAACTGCGTAAATGGGTTTTAAGAAGAAATTTCTTCTTAAGAATGGTTGATAAATGAGGCCCAATGTCCTTTTTGTTATCAGTTGAATATAATTTTCCTATGGCCCCAGTTTTTTTGCACTGGGGCCTGTAAGCTCCTAGTCACACCACTGCAGTTATTGTGTCACCCGTTCATTTCTTCCAACGCAGCGGTCTGCAACATAATGACGAGGCATCGACAGAATGAAGGTTCATAGATAAAGAGAGGAAAGAGCAGATTGAAGAGCTACGTCTGTAGCACAGTTGCATAACTCTCAAGGACCTTGCACCAAAGTCTGTGGGATGCCTCGCTTATTGCTCTCAAAGGCAGGGACACGACCTGAGAAAGGCCCACAATCACACAAGTCCGCTTAGGCGTCTCGCTTGATGCTCGACTGAAGTGTGTACTTTTCTCGGAGAGTCGGAATCACAATGATTGTGATTTGTGACGAGGCGGCGCTGGCCGGCTGGAGAGAGGGAGCGGAGCGCTCGTGAAGACTGGAGAGAGAAACTCAATCGGAGGGTGGAGTGGCCCAGATAGCGCTAGCCTCCTTCAGCGCTGGGGACGCGGCCTCTCCGTCAACGTCAACAGCATTATGGGGCGGGCTCCGAGATTTTTCGAGGGGTCTTGATCTCAATTTTTATCGCATTCACAATGTTTAAAATCCAATTTTGAAACAAAATTGAGCCTTTGAAGTGTGACTAATTGTAACTACCAGCCATAATTTATGGAGAGCCATTTCTCACTTCTTCTTAAATCCCCTCCTCGTCTCTTTTATTTATTTATTTATCTATCCATCCTTTTATTTATTTATCTATCCTTTTTAAGGGAGGGAGGACGACGTACGTATCTGCCTGCTATTTCTGTGCTGATGCCGTGGGAGGCCGTCCGCCGAGCTAAATTTTGCTACTTATTAACTCGAAGGCTTTGAAGTTTCATTGTTCTTATTACTCGGGTTTCCCTGGACAGCTGCCACTGCTGCAGAAAGAATTGGAATCCAACACGCACTGTCTGATTTCAAGATATGGCCAATAATGCCACTGACAATGAGCAAAAGCCCGAGGCTGGACAATTACTAAACCTCCAAATTCCAGCCGCATAGTTTGGACCTTGGCTCTTCCAAAATGACAGAGGGCCAAAGATAACTAATTTGGTTTCGAAACTCATTGAGAGGATGTGGAGATTACTAAGAGCCTGTTGTGCAAGTGAGGAATGCAAAGATGTTTTGACGGGACAATTCTGTCTATATCTACAGGTAACGTGCCGAAAAGTGTTCTTTGGAAAAATACCACTGGAGTACCATGTGACTCTCTAAGGTAGAGGTTCTCAAACTGGTCCTCAGGGCCCCCCAAACCAAGGGTTACCAATCTTATCTACAAAGGGCCCGGCTTTCATTCCAATCGAGATGATGCACACCTGATTTCACCCGTATAATCAGTTGGTCTGACCATAGTACTGTTTGTATTTTATACTGTTGTTTTATGTCATAAACTTGGCACTTGGAGGTCTTTCTGATTTACTTTCCCACTTAAATTTGTGGCATTAAATTCAACTTTATTGTGCTTACTGCTTTAATATTTACAAGACATTTTAATGTCCTTTATCAGCTTATTAGCTAGAACATTTTAGTCATTTCAGTGTAATGTAGTTAGACTGTTTTAGTGCTCACCATCAGTGTAACTTGGGTTTGTACCCTGTATTTACTCAGTTTATATCTAGAACCTATGTGGGATTTAGGTGGACTGTCTTGGAACTTACCATCCTATTACCCAAAAAAATAATCTAGTACTTTGGAGTTTTTACCTCACACCTGTATCCATGACTTTCTCAGTTAATATCTAGAACCCGTTTGGCACTTCAGTGTAATTTAGTTAGACTGCTTTGGAATTTACCATCATGTTATCCAAAATATTTATATAGTTCCTTGGGTTTGTACCTCATGCTCACTTAGTTAATATCTAGAACCTATTTGGGATTTTAGTGTGATTTGGTTAGACTGTCTGTCATCCAAACTGTCATCCTATTACCCAAAACAATATCTAGTACTTTGGAATTTTTACCTTACACCTGTACCCCCAATTTACTCAGTTAATATCTAGATCCTGTTTGGCATTTTGGTGTAATATAGTTAAACTGCTTTGGAATTTACCATCATGTTATCCAAAATATTTACATAGCACCCCATACTTACTCCGTTAATATCTAGAACCTATTTGGCATTTCAATGTGATTTAGTCAGACTGTCTTGGAATTTACTATCCTGTCACCCAAAATAATTATCTAGTACGTTGGAGTTTTTACCTCACTTTTTTTTTTTACCAAAGACTTACTCTCTGAATATCTAGAACATGTTTGGCATTTCAGTGTGTTTCAGATAGACTGTATTGGTTCTTAACATCCTATTACCCAAAATAATTATCTAGTAATTATCTAGTGGAGTTTTTACCTTGTGCTTACTAAGTTAATGTCTAGAACCTAAGAGACAGTAAAGGAAAGGATAACCAACTGAGAACCTGCAGCTTCACCTTTGCAGATATGATTGGTGACCTCTGTCGGACGGTCCACATCCCCATGTTTCGAGAGTTGGAATTGAACAAAAACGTAGATCATCTGGAGGTCCTGAAGGACAGTTTGAGAATCACTGACCAAAGTGACTGACACACCAAGACACTGTCAAGCCATAGGTGAGTGTCAGGGGGCAACCATGGCCGACTGTTGGCTCTACTTGGTTCTCACCAGCTGACTGAGCATGTTGAATTGGCGCTGGTGGTCAGCTATGAGAAAGAGTTGAGGATCAGTGCACAAGGAGAGAAACAGAAGAGAGTAAAGGAAGCAAACACCACTCTGAGAAGTGCCTGCACAGAGAATAGCCTCACTCTGTGGCAATGTTTTATCACTACTAATGGTAATTTCAGCTATTTTTCTATGCAAAAGTCATCATATTTGTTTTAATAACAAGTATGATGAGTACGTTTTTAAGTATGAATAATATTTGAACATTGTATTCATAACAGGCGTTTATTTAATATTGCTAAGAATAAACACAGATGCATGAAAGCTCTGAAGTGGATCTTCTGATGGGACACTCAATCATTTAATTGACTTTTTAATGTTTTGCCATATTATTATGATGCATGCGCCAAGTATGCATATTAATGCACTGTTTAACATATAAACATTTACTTTTAAGTGTTTTTTTACACTAGTAGCTTAACCTTTTTTCTTTTGTCCCGTTCAGATATGCACAGTGACCCAGGACTTTGGGATCTAATTTAAGCTATCCAGTTAGGTATCGCTAGCTAAAAAGGAATTCCACCATTTTTTAGCTAAATTCATGGATAATTTAATGGTTAAGGTGTAAAAAAAATGACATTCATAGTGGTTTGATTTGAAATGTGCCATTAAAGAGAAACTTACCGAGTCAGAATAGTTTACAGGGGTGGTGATGGGAACCAGACGTCTGAAGAGTTTCTCTTAAAGTTCCCTCACAAAAAGTTATTACATGAAAAGGTTATGAATACACTGCCTGATTCCCGAGTCTCTGCATGTCCATTTGGGGTCGATGGCAGGCATGCATATTTAAAGAACCATCCATTTAATGGTTCCTTTGGCCAAAGACACACCAAGCTCATTAGGCAGAACAAGCACCAACTCAGGCCTTCTCATTATCGCATCCTATAAGCTCACCATCGCCTCACGTCTTCTGAAAAATTGACACTCGTCCATGTTTGAAAGGCAGGTGCTTGGAGGGGTCTACACTGCTCAGCTTATTCGCCAATATCTTCTTAAATATTTTCTTAAATGTGTTCTTGAGAAAGGTCATGAGAAATGTCTACATCAGATTCATAACTAGTGAACGAGTGTTCTTAAATAGAATTGTTCACACCTTTGTGCCCTTGACTGTGTAGATTCTCTTCTTATCTGAGAACAAATCCCAAATAAGAAAACATTGGTGAATGTCAGAATCTTTGTGAAAAAAAACTGCGTAAGTGGGTTTTAAGAAGAAATTTTTTTCTTAAGAATGTTTGGTGAATGAGGCCCAATGTCCAGCCAGACACTCGTGGTAAAAAAAACAAGAAATTAGGCTTTACTTATAAAGCATTCGTCAATGCTCGTAGTCGATAAACAGACATAGGTCAAATCCAAAAAAGACAAAATACAGAAAAGGACAAACATAACAAAGATGTGATCAGGCAACCAAGATACGAGAATAGGAAAAAACACAAAAGACAGAAAGTCCAGAAACACGGTCAAGTACACATTAAGACAAATTAACAAACAGGACACGGCTTAACAGAACAATAGCTTAATTAGGAGAAGCACTACCTCACAAAGTATCTATACTATAAACTAAACTAAGACTAGTCACAAACAGGACAGGTGAAACAGATCAGTATTCAGGTGATCGAGAATGGTGATTAGTGGATTGAGGAAGTTCTACAGTCACATGATCTCCCAGGGGGTTCTGGGAAATGGAGTCCTTGGGTGAGTTGGAGCCAGAGGGATGCATGGCACTCTAAAAGCTCCTTCATAGAAATGTATTACATGAAATGGTTATGAATACGCTACTTGATTCCTGATACACTGTTTTCCAATAGTTTCAAGATAAAATAATTTAATTACAATTTAATTACATTCCCGGCCGGCGACCGGGGTCCTTTCTGTGTGGAGTTTGCATGTTCTCCCCGTGTCCGTGTGGGTTTCCTCCGGGTACTCCGGTTTCCTCCCACGGTCCAAAGACATGCAGTCAGGTCAATTGGAAATGCTGAATTGCCCCAGGTGTGAGTGTGTGTGATTGTGTATGTCTGTCTGTCTGCCCTGCAATGGACTGGCGACCTGTCCAGGGTGTACCCGGCCTTCCACCCGATGACAGCTGGGATAGGCTCCAGCACCCCACCGCGACCCAGAAGGATAAGCGGTTTAGATGATGTATGTATGTATGTATTTTAATTACATTCATTACAGAAAGGTAGTTGCGAGGTGTTGTAAAGCAAAGCACACTGTATTTTACCATCATCAACATTACATCTAGAACTCAGTGGACACATGTACATTCACTTTTGGATGGTAAATAAATTGGCTAGATTTGTGTTGTAGACCTGATGACCCTGGGTTCCTGTAAAGGTAAAGTAATCAGAGCCAGTTTCTCTGTAATAAACCATATCATATCAAACCACTTTGAACTCATAATTTACATCTCAATGATTGATTTATGCATTACTGTTGTTAAATCGCTGGAATCCCCTTTTAACAACTGAAAGCAAACCAAATGATGCTTTGAAAAATGCAGCAGTGTTGACACCTGCAAGTACCTGCCCTTCAGCCATGGATATGTGCTAATTTTTCAGGAGACGAGAGGCGATCGTGAGCTTATAGGATGCGATAATGAGAAGGCCTGAGTTGGTGCTTGTTCTGCCTAATGAGCTTGGTGTGTCTTCAGCCAAAGGAACCATTAAACGAATGGTTCTTTAAATATGCATGCATGCCATCGACCCCAAATGGACATGCAGTGATGAGGCCGTTCGTTTATGTTTTTGTAAATGAGATGTGCAGGAGTGAACTTTTTTGAAGTTCACAGCATCGTCCACATACAACGATCAGGCAGAACATTATGACCACCTCCTTGTTTCTACGCTCATTGTCCATTTTATCAGCTCCACTTACTATATAGGTGCACTTTGTAGTTCTACAATTACAGACTGTAGTCCATCTGTTTCTCTGTTTACTTTGTTACCATGTTCTTCAGTGGTCAGGACCCCCCTGGACCCTCACAGAGCAGGTACTATTTGGGTGGTGGATCATTCTCAGCACTGCAGTAACACTGACGTGGTGGTGGTGTGTTAGTGTGTGTTGTGCTGGTCTGAGTGGATCAGACACAGCAGTGCTGCTGGAGTCCACCAACTAAAAATATCCAGCCAACAGCGTCCTGCTACCACTGATGAAGGACTAGAGGATGACCAACACAAACTGTGTAGCAGCAGATGAGCTATCGTCTCTGACTTTACATCTACAAGGTGGACTGACAAGGTAGGAGTGTCTAATAGAGTGGACAGTGAGTGGACACAGTGTTTAAAAACTCCAGCAGCACTGCTGTGTCTGATCCACTCATACCAGCACAACACACGCTAACACCACCACCACCTCAGTGTTACTGCAGTGCTGAGAATGATCCACCACCCAAAAAGTACCTGCTCTGTGAGGGTCCATGGGGGTCCTGACCACTGAAGAACAGGGTAAAAGGGGGCTACCAAAGTATGCAGAGAAACAGATGGACTACAGTCTGTAATTGTAGAACTACAAAGTGCACCTATATAGTAAGTGGAGCTGATAAAATGGACAATGAGTGTAGAAACAAGGAGGTGGTCATAATGTTATGCCTGATTGGTGTATAATAAAGGTTCTACATCAGTTAAATGTACCAGAAAGCATTAAGCAAGACGGCGAAAGTTGAGCAAGAAGCTGCGATTTCAGATTAGAGGTGTTCTTCAGCTAAAGACGCTAATAATGAATGAATAAAAGCTACCAGAGGCCAGTTAGCATTACATAAATGATATCATGCTAACCCATTCTGACAGCTTTCATCCATTCAGAGCCATATTAGCATCTCTTGGTGAAGTATTTCTTTAACTGCTTCCTGCCTAACCTGCTGTGACCATTACTTTCTTTTACCACAGTAGCAACAGCCAACAGGATCATCCTCAATGCCTCATTGCTAAAGTGACTGGAAAAGCATTTTCAGGACAAATCTGGTGGGCAAATCTGGTACCAACTGCATCTTTTCCTCTCCAGATAAAGCCTCATAGCTAAGCAGGGATGACCTCATCACTACACGTCCATCGGGGGCGATTGGGTTCACCACCCACTCCCTGTCCACAGCTCATCTCCGTTACGCATGTTCAGTTGGCATGCATGCATATTCATCTGGCACGTATGTACGCAACTTTCTCTTGCTGATTTGCTTCCTGCCAGTAATGGCTTCTTGCCAGTCTTGGCCAACGCAGCGTAACATCCTCTCTCTCTCTCCCTCTCAAATTTGGTGCCTTCGTAATCAACGCTCGTCCACTCCGGCTTGTTTCGCCCAACTTAAAGATTCAAGTATTTTGGCTGGAAGTCACTGTGTCTATTTAGAGAATACGACTCAGCTCGCATTTCCTCAGAAACAAAGAGAAGTGAATCAATATTACATGCTGATGACTAAATGCTGGTTTTGGTTGTTGGGGGGTAAAAGGTGGAGGTCACCAAGCTCATTTTACATGGAAAGTTGTGATACCAGGTCCTCTTTCACAATAAACCTACCAGTCTACCATACCAGTCTTTCTCCAGTTCATATATAGAAACCAGACAGGAATCCTTAAGATCTTCTAGGCCTTCAGAAAACGCTGAATCATTTCTGGGAAATAAAAAAATAAATGTCTCTAATTTTTTATGTAATAGAATCATGCTTGATATCAAACTCTGTAAAGTATTACAGCACTGCTGTAAGTTTCTCAGTGGAAAATTGGCCAGTCAGGATTTGATTTTGCTCTATGGTATCTAGGTAGATATAGTT
Source organism: Colossoma macropomum (assembly GCF_904425465.1). Taxonomy (NCBI): domain Eukaryota; kingdom Metazoa; phylum Chordata; class Actinopteri; order Characiformes; family Serrasalmidae; genus Colossoma; species Colossoma macropomum. The sequence continues at coordinate 9,007,739 of NW_023494810.1, forward strand.
AGGTAATCTCTGGTATTGGTTAGTTTAAAAGAGTGACAGAGAAATCAACAAATCACATTTTGATTTCCATTAGGTGCCAATTTCATCAGGAAAAAATGTTACTCTATGCCTTCTGGAGGTTCTAGATATGTCACCGAGTGTGTTTACATGCACTCAATAATCTGATAACTGTAGAAAATCAGGTTTTGTCAGTAATCTGATCAATGCGTTTATATGCACTTGAGTAATCAGACAATGTGAAAACTCTGGGCTCTACATGAGTCAGGCAGTAATCCAATGTCTGCTTTGCAAAGAACCAATAAACTCACAGAATAAGACGTGACGTAAACATAACGGAAAATTAAGGTTTTTTTTTTAAAACATTAACCCACTTTACCTGGAACTATGAACATACATCATCTAGAAGATGAGAAATATTTTAAAAATGTAGTGTTTTGCTGCGTCTCGCAGCAACGCTGTTAACTCATTTTCCAGTGCAGCAGTCTGTTCCGCTCATGTGCAGACTGAGAATTCCGAAAGAAATCAGAGTAAGAGTTTACATGCACTGACAAATCTGATTACTGAGCTAAAGCCCAGCTGTCTTTATCAGATTTCTTATCAGATTTGTAGATTGGAGTATGGTGTTTACATGACCATTTATATAATCGGATAACTGCAGAAGTCCAATTATGATCAGATTATTGAGTGCATGTAAACGCACTCATTGAGTGCATGTAAGTGAGTGCACTCACTGATTCTGAGTGGCAGCCTAATCAACAGACTGTTGGAAATGGAAAACAGCGGCAGCAGCAGCTTTACATCAGCCCTCTCTACTGAAACTGCCACAAGGTAAAATATATACTAATATGTCTGTCAGAAGCTTCAAGTAAAACATTGAATGTCTTTTATAAGATTCAAATCCTTGTATTTAATCTAGAATGGCCAAAAAAGTGCATGTCTAGCCATAGTCATGGTCTGCCACTGGAAGAAACTCACGCAGTCCATTTTGTATTTGTATTGTTTGTATGTTGTCATAAACAACCTTGAAGTACTTGATTGGCTGAATTAGATGCATTAGCATTAGGTAATACAACTTACATACAGTAGATCTGCCTATTCAGCCTACAGTTCATCTCCGCCCATTCACACTGAAGTTATAAAGCAGTGATCTCCAACTCTGGTCCTGGAGAGCTACTTTCCTGCTGAGTTAGTTCCATCCTGTATCCAGTAAGCTGCCCCACCCCTTACTTAACTCTAATACATCTGATCCAATCAGAGACTTGGAAAGAGGTTCATTAGCTGGAGCATGTGTGGCAAATTCTGGTTGGCTCAGGAAGGTCGCTCTCCAAGACCAAGGATGGAGACCACTGTTATAAAGAGTTTCTGGCCGGACTGCTTTTTGAATGAAGCAGAAAGCAAGGCAACCAATCAGAACAGAGATCATTTAATTCAATTTTAAAACTTTAAACCTTAATTAAAATATATATTTTGAGGTTATTTATGACTATAAAATGTATGTATAAACTAGTCTTTGTACTTGGACACCCATGTGAACCTTTGTCCTTCAGTTCAAGGCTTCAGATAATTATCATTATTATAATAAGAACAACACATTTTTGTGCTTTTCCTGGGGTCCCAGCACCTGACTTGGTCAACCTAACCATGTCTCAAAATCACAACTTAAATATGTGTGAATTTCTTTTTTCTCAATAACTGTGAAAAGGCAATTGACCTTGCCCTGAGGGTCACTTGGGGCCTTCTTTATGGTGCAATATGCTGCCTGCTCTTTCTTAAAAGCATGTTGGAATAAAAGTCATTTGTCAGTTATGCTGCATGAGGACAGACAAAAGTTTTTTTAAGATTTGAACACTTTCGTGTTTGAAGCTGCCATATTTTTCCAGCATGCTATGATTATAAAACATAACACTACACCAATTTTATTATGATTAATGTTCCTTGTACTGCATGAATGGTCCTAATAAGACTAGTCATTGACTCAAAAATGAACTTTGAATTTTGCTTTATTCCAGAAACCCACACCAATGTTGTAAGTGAACCTCAGAGGTGAATAAATACAAAAAGCAGGACAGATATGACCCCTTCCAATAGCCACAATGCAGAAATGCTTGTGTTTGTTTGAGAAGCTGTTTGCAGCACGTCCCTGTAAAACTATTTCCAATATCAGTCCTCTGCTAGGTGTGACGGTGTACTTCTATATACCCCAGCTGCTTTGTTTGGATTTGTACATGTAATCCTCTTTGCAGCTTAGAATGACACAAAGTCAGAACACCTTTAAGTCTTTGAATGGCTGGTAAAGAGAGAGCGAGAGAGGGGGAATAGATACCGCTAATATTATCCTCTCTTTCAGCCTCGTCTGTTGATGTAATATCTAACGCACAGAGTTTAACACCAACCCCTCGGCCATCAGTTAATAATAAGCCTGCAGTCGTGTGCTCTGAGCACTTTAGAACGCGTTAGGCATCTGACAGGGGGCTTTCAATAGAAAACAACTAGAGACACCTGTGGTGGGGACCATATTGCCTTTGGTCTAGTTCTGCCTAATGCTTGCCCAGGGAGCGTATCTGTGTGTATGCGGCAGACTCTGTGCCAACATTAAATAAAGACGTTATTCGTATTGGAATAGTAAAACAGGCTGCTATTTTTAAGGACAAACTAATATGCCAGTTTTAGTGCCCACTGCTCAGCGTGCCAGAGGATCACAGTTTTAAATGCCATAACAGCTCATCACTTACAAAGCACAGCATGGATGGGATTTGCTCAAATTCAATATCCTTTTATTCTGAGAAATGATTGTTTCCTATGTATAGTACCAACTCATAACTGCTACACTATGTGGCCAAAAGTATGTGGACGCCCCTGCTAATAATTGAGTGCAGCTGCTTCAGCCACACCCATTGCTAACAGGTGTATAAAATCAAGCACATAGCAATGACAGACACTGGCAGTAAAACTGATCGAGCCCAGTGACTTTAAATGTGGCACTGTCGTAGGTTGCCAATTTTCTCAGAACTTAATATGTGATATTTCTGTTCTGCTAGGTCTGCCCTGGTCAAGTGTAAGTGCTAGTATTGTGAAATGGAAGTGCCTAGGGGCAACAACAGCCTAGCTGCGAAGAACCAGACCATGCAAACCCAAATGGCAGGGCTGCTGAGTGCTGAAGTGCATAGTGCATAGAAATAGCCTATCCTCTATTGCATCACTCATTACAGAGGTCCAAACAAGACCTGTAAGTTGGCAGCTTCATGAAATGGTTTTCTATGGCTGAGTAGCTACACACAAGCACTAGAGCAGTAGAAGCTTTCTCGCTTCACTATCTGCCAGTCTGATAGACAAATCTGGGTTTGGCTGACGCTAACTACCAAAAATGCATAGTGCTAACAGTAAAGTTTGGTGGAGGAGGGATAATGAGCTGGGGCTGTTTTTCAGGGTTTGGGCTCCTCAGTTCCAGTGAAGGGAAATGTTAACGCTACAGCATACAAAAACATTTTAGCCCATTAAATGCTTCCAACTTTGGGGCAGCAGTTTGGGAAAGAGCCTTTCCCGGTCCAGCATGACTGTGCCCCTGTGCACAAACTGTTTGGTGTCGAGGAACTCCAGTGGCCTGCACAGAACCCTGACCTCAACCCCACTGAACACCTTTAATATGAATTTGAACAGCCTTCTCATTCACCTTCAGTGTCTGACCTCACAAATGCTCTTTTGACTAAATGGAAGACTAAGAAGACTATTCTACAAGATTTTTTGAGTCTGTGGGAAAATGTTCCCACAGACTCAAAAAATCTTGTAGAATAGTCTTCTTAGTTGATCCTGTTATAGCTGTAAAGAAGGGTGTAATTCCATATTAATATGCATGGTTTTGGAATGGCATTTTCAAAAAGCTCATACAGGTGTGATAGTGAGTCCACATACTTTTGGCCAGGCACACTAATAACTTGAAAATCTAACGTGTTATGTGTCATGTTATAGAATATTGTATATTGCCATACACTGTAATATCAGATTGAAAGAATTTCACAATTTTTTTTTAATCCTTTTTGTATTTTCATTCATGAATGTCCTCTCACTACAATATCCAGCATGCATTAGGCAAATAATACACCATACATTCAAGTCAAGTCAAGTCAGGCTTTATTGTCATTTCAGCTCTATAGAAGTACACAGTGAAACGAAACAACATTCCTCCAGAACAATGGAGCAACACAGGAACACAAGTGCGAGACAATACAATAAACACAGTGCAGACAATACAGTACAATAAATAAATATGAAAGACTTACAATAAATACAAAACAGGACACAGGCAGTACACGGTACTGAGAGTATGTGGAGTTGTGCAAAGGAGGATGGAACATACTACGACATATTAGCAGCTTAGCAGATAGCCAAGCATATATGAGCATAGCAGTCACTGAGGTAGCAACCAGAGCAGCAATATACAGTATACAGTATTTGGTTGATACAGTAATTCTAGAAGCTGATATTGTTAAAGTGAAGTAAAATGTGCAAAAATGCAAGTATTCAGATCTACAGCATTCATTTGGAATCCCCTGGCAGGGATGTGATCTTCAGCTTCTGAGCAGTGACATTAGACTGACGAACAGTTTCTATTTCTATTCATAGGCCATCAGGCTTGTGAACACATCACTCACTACCTCTTCCCCCCTCCCACTCTGAACTGGTTTAACTTTTGGCTGACTTCGCACTCAATAACTTCACCTTACATACACTGTACTGCTGCTGTCAGAACACCACTGTTTATATCTGTTACTTGCAACAGGTACTTTATGGACCGCTGCTCTACATACTTGCACATACGCACATGTAACTTTAATTTTCTTTCAACTTTGCACACATAACTGTACTTTTTTACTTTTTTTGTTTTTACTGTATTCATGCTTATTCAGTGTATTTATTATATTCTTATACTTTATATATATTTTTTCTAAGACTATATTGGTGAATGGAGGAACAGCAAAGTAAGAATTTCATTATACAGTGTAACTGCCTGTTTCTGCTGTGCATATGACAATAAAACTCTTGAATCTTGAATTAGCTAGCTGGCTTCCTTCTGCATTAGCCAAACAGCTCACCTTTATGTATCTGCCCCAAGCAATTATAGTTTTTCAAAGGTTCCTCACATCTTCAAGATACACCATCAGAAGGGGGTCTCCTAGACTTTAAACAAGAAAGCTTTGATCTAGAGCAGGGGTGCACAGCTCTGGTCCTGAAAGGCAAGTGTTAGGCACGGTTTGGTGTTTTACCTGCTCAAACACACCTGATTGAACTGTCTGTTAAGTACTTGGTTTAATGGTGTGTTTGAGTAGGGTAACTACTAAACTGTGCTGGACGCCAGCCCTCCAGGTCCAGAGTTGTGCACCCTTGCTCTTCACTGTAGGCCCTTCAACTAATGAATGAGGTGATTTTTTCAGTCAAAGTATCCCTTTAAGAATCTTTCACGATCTTTCTATGTAGGGGGAACAAAAATGAGTACAGTGAGACTGCATTTTAGCAGCTCTTAGAGAGAGAGAACTAAAAACAGCCCGGAAAACCAACACCTCCATGGGCTTACTCTCTGCCGAAGTAGTTAAGGATGGGTGTCAAAGCAAACAGCCAATTTGAGCGAAGACGGCGCAAACACGGCCCAACCCCACAGTCACTCGCGCGCAGAGTGTGGAGGATCTGACAGTTTGCACCTCTCCATATGTTCCTCAGCTCTGGCTGCTAGGCACTTCGCAAGCCGCTAAGAGCGACTCTCTCTCCAGTCTCGACGAGCCGTTTTGACATTCCTGGGCCGCCAGATCTGGCGGATAAGCGCCTCTTTCCCTCCTCCTTCTGATAGCTATCAGCGCTCTCTGGCTCTGTCTACACCGGGCAAGCTTTCTCTGATGTTCCCCTTTGATTAGCATAGCCGTGGAGGTCGGTGCTGGCAGTAGCTCTGGTGGGGGGCTGGTGGGGAAGGCGGGGGGGGGTGTCTGAGGGGGCCTTTGTGCCATCACATGCTGCAGGCAACCTTTGAGCCTTGAGAATTCCTGGGTCTTGCTTTCCCCGCCTACCGCATCTCTGTCTTTTCAATTTACGGCACCCCCCCATTTAGCCCTCCACGCTGAAAAAGGACAAACATTGACCCTGTTAGGTAGAAGGGGAACCGCACTCATAATTGAAAAGCAACCCCATTGAAAAACATGGCGTCTTTGATCAATGTTAGCACTAAAAGGAAAGGGCACTAAACACGTGTGCACATGCTATTTGTATGTAAATTAACAATATTAATGTAAACAAGTAACAAGTAATTATTAGAAGATGTTTTTGTGTTGTTAAACATAAATTAATGTAAATAATAACTAGCCAAAGCATATATTCACGCTGTAAACATGACGAATAACTTAATCTCAAACAGAGCTCATGGTAAAGAGAACCTATGTTTTTATTAGCAGTTGCTGTTTGTATGTAAATGATCACTGAATTATTTAGATAAATATGTAGCATAAAATTAACCATAAGCAAAACGACAGGTTCACATTATTTTACCTAAATAAACATACAGAATAACTTACCACAAGGTGAGCTCATGCTGAAGGGAGCTATGTTCTTGTTAGCAGTTGCTACTGTATGTAAATAACTGCCCAATTATTAAGATAATTAAATTGCTTGTAAAATAACCCTTAGCAAAAGCATAGGTTCACTTTATTTGACAGAAATTTATGTCAGGAATAACATCATTAGGAGAGTTCATGCTATAGGTACCAATCTTGCTATGTCCTTGTTAGAACTTGCTATTTTTATGTAAATCATGGCTTAATTATTAGGAAAACCAAGTAACAAGCAAGTAACCATTGAGGAAACGCATAGGTTTATGTTATTTACATATACATAAGGAATAATTTATAAGAGAACTAATTTTAAAGGGAATGAATTTGATCTTTTCTTATTAGCAGTTGCTATTTGTATGTAAATAAACACAATGTTTATGATAACTAAGTAACAAGTAATCATAGACAAAGAACCATTTAGCAAAAGCGTAGGTTCATGTTATGTTTACATACACATAAGGAATAATTTATAGGAGAACTCATGCTAAAGGGAATGACCTTGCTTTGTTCTTATTAGCAGTTGCTATTTATATGCAAATAAACACTTTATGTTTATGATATCTAAGTAGCAAGCAAGTAACCATTGAGCAAAAGCATCAACTCATGTAATTTTTATGTACAAACCCATTTCCAAAAATGTTGAGACGCTGGGCAAAAAAGGTCTTCTTTGTTGTATTTTTTCATTTTATAATGTGCCAAATGTTTTCAGTGGTGACAGGTCTGGACTGCAGGCAGGTCAGTTTAGCCCCCAGTCTCTTTTAATACGGAGCAATGCTGCTGTAATACATGCACTTTTATATGTTATTATGTAACATAGATGATGAAAAGCAAAGGTTCTTTGCTATTTTATGTTGAGAAACATTATTCTTGAATTATTGCACTCTTTGATCGTGCCGGCTTTCACAGAGTGGTGAACCCCTCCTCATCTTTACTTCTGAAAGGCTTCTTTATACCCAGTCATGTCACTGACCTGTTGCCAATTAACCACCAGTTTTTTTTAGCATTAAACAACTTTGCCAGCCTTTTGTTACCCCTGTCCCAACTTTTTTGGAACATGTTGTTGGCATCAAATTCAAAATGGGCAAATATTTTTCAGAAAACAATTAAATTTCTCAGTTTCAATATTTGATATGTTGTCTTTGTACTATTCTCAATTAAATATAGGGTTTGAATGATTTGCACATCATTGCATTTTGTTTTTATTTACTTTTCGCACAGCGTCCCAACTTTTTTGGAAATGGGGTTGTAAGAAATAATTGATCACAAGGAGAGCCAGATGTTCTTTGCATTTCAGAACAGTAAACAAGTAGCCTAGCATCCCAGTCCATACGTTCTGGTGGGTTCTCCCTTTTCTCCTCATTAGTGACTCTTGATTACTCGCTAAAACACTGGAACTTGCTATACTGATTGTGAATCCTAATCTGCAGGTATTCAGGTGCATGACCCTATTAACAAAACTAATTGTTTGCTACATATGATGCTAAATGCTAAGCCAATTAGCATGTTGTGCTGCAAGATAAAACATGATAGATCCAATTTAGAAATTAATTCATTTAGACAGCAGCTGTAATTATTTGCACCTCATGTCAACCACGTCAGAGAAAGATTTGAGTCTGTTTGGTTTGCGGCAGCACTGAAAAGGTTGTTAGCATGGCTAGCAGTTGGCAAATTGGAGCTTTTAGGTATTAAAAATAGATGAGATGACTTGGGCGTTGGGTTCACAGTGCCTAATTCACTGCGTCTCCAGTGTCTTGTTTATTTGCAGTCTTAACAATTATGAAATCACGAGCTAACTTTGCTGTTTTCACCGAGCCGTCCACTGGACATCTGTTTACGCGGAGGCCGCTGTTCTGATTGTTTGTTTAAGGGCACGTAAAATGGAGGGGGTTGGACTTCAGGTCAAACAGTGGGGCTAAAAGCACTTTAGAAAAGCCTCTGGCAGCTCTTCACACGCTCTTTTATGATTTTATTGCGCTTCCATTTAGATGCGGCCACGACTTTCACACATAACCCCTCAGCAGCTTAGCAGCTGTCAGGTCCTAAAGCTCAGTTAAAGCGGCCTCGCACACTTTGCGCCTCTCCCCGTGATTAATTTATGAGCGTGGGTTGCTTGGTTACCCGTTTTCAGCTCTTTTCTTTTTTTTTGCCCAGTCAGAATTATTGTGAAATGAGTGAAAACAAGAAGCTGGGAGAGCACAAAATGGGCTTTGCATCGGTCATCGAATTTGAGCGGCAGCTCGGCTCGGCTTTTTTCTTTTTCGCAAGCGTCGCAGATTACGCAGCCGTAGGCGAAGACGCTAACCTGCTAACCCATGTCAAAATGTAGCAGATGAAACATGCAGTCCAGATGTATGCCAAGTGGCTCGACAAGCTAAGATGATGACTTGGGCATCGTGTGAAGGCCTGTGTACATCTCGGCATATCCGTCAGAAGCGTAACTAGGCTATATTCATATTTCATGGCCGTCTCTACAACCTGTCCAAGCCTACAATGATTAATCCAAGAATCCTTTCATCGAGTCATGAAAAATGCATGAGGACCCACTGAATGACTCGGTTCAACTTGTGGGCAGATGGGCATAGCTCAGTCTCTCTCTCGCTTCAATTCAAAAGGCGCTGCTGTTGCGTGACAGGCTCCTGGACGTGGTGATTGATTTGCTTCTGCTTCTAAATAGTAGATAAAAGAAAAAGCAATCAAGAAAACAATACTAATGCTCTGATTCCTTTGAAGCCGAAGCGTCTCGTGCACACTTTTCCGATGCATTCGACAATCCTTATCAGCTTTGTTGAAAGTGCATTTTTTGCAAAAATGCTTCTAAACAAGGGACCTTTGCATGAAGGATGGAACGTGAGCGGAAACACTGAAACTACTTTGTTTTTTTTTTGCACCCGTTTTCCACACAAGGAAACCTCCAGGCCGCCTAAGTCCTCGGAAAATGTCAGGGCTGTTTCGGATTTAAATAAATAGCGTCGGTTTCAATCCCGCTCCTTTTTCTACCCTTTAACTATCAATACAAGAGGAGTTTTCCATCAGCGCGTCCAAAAAAAACCTCCTAAAATCCACCGTGTTATAGTCTCGGAGGAAATGCAGTGATATCTTTGGTGGAGAGCCTGCTTAGCTCTGAAGGAGTTTTTCCCTCCAAAACCTGTTCTTCAGAGCGACCAAGAGGAAATGGATTTCTCATCAGGGAATAAGAGCAAGGACTTTATACCCCTCCAGCCCCAACAAACCCACACTCACTCACACACAAACTACACAATGCATCTAGTTCATTCCTCCGTTTAATGCACTTAGATACAAGAGGCAAACGTATCCAGCAGTCAAGATGGCTTTCAAAGGCGTCAAGCAAATCCCAGGAAATAATGACTTTCAGGTTCAGGTTCAGTGAAATGGTTGGCCTATTGTCTCCATCCAAACTCGCTTACACAGGGAATCCAGATCAGGTTTACCCTGCAGTTCCCAAGAGATAAACACTGGAGCAAATTTAACAACCTAGTGGAGGCTTGGCAAGGGAAAGGAAATGGACACTAGGTCCAAGTTTTGGCAAGAGCCCTCGTCTCACTTTAAACAGCTAATAACTCTTAGCAGTTGCAGTTGTCGCTGACAGTTACAACAAATGACAGCAACAAAAATATATATATAATAATAAAAATGTGTTATTGCTCTTTTGCAAGTAAATTTTGTGGAAAGTGCTGATTCTAATCAAACTTGGTTTGAACAGGATACATTCTATTATGAATTTGATGAAAGCGTAGTCTTGTTTTTGCAAGCAAAGCATTCTTGTTTTTGTTATTGTTTGACATTAAAACTGGTCCCACTTTATTTTCATAGTCCTCTCTAGGTTATCTATCTATAGATAACTATGTGGTGAAAGTCAATTGATTCTCAACAGTGTTAGTGTTAAGATTAGAACCAAGTTTAGGGTCAGGGCAAAGGATTGAAGGTGGACATGTATTTAAAGACCAAGGGAACCTAAATCTGTGTTTTTATTTCTAATTAGATAATCTTGTTCTTGCAAACAGTTAACATGTACTTAAGTATACACTTTCAGTAATGTTCCAATGACTGATATATTTCACCATATTTCTCCCCTCTCTATGTAAACTGGGTGGTCCAATCTTGGGTGACGCTTCCATCAGCATTCCCCTGACCTATGACAAGGTTGACGTTGACCCATCATAACCAAAAGCTAGTAAATTAGTGGAAAACTGTGCAGAACCCTTTTCAAAAAGGTTCTATATAGAACAGCACATTCTCCATCAATCTGAATAACCCTTTCACCAGGCAAAGAAGTCTTTAATAATGCAAGGGGTTCTTTGAGTGTTCATGGTTTTATATAGAACCATTTTTTTTTACTAAAGAACCCTAGAAGAACCATCTTTTTATGTGTGTAATATACCTAAACTAAGTTGGTGTAATGCAGCCTATTGCATCATATGATAACACGTTTTTGCCCCAAAACATAAAGATAACTGGAATTTTACCAATTTGTCCAGCAAACTTAATTGTAATTTAGCTTTAATTCTTATCTTATTTAATTCTTTTGTCAAAAGTTATCCTTTTGCCGAGCTAAATAAGTGATAGCTTGTGATTATATATAAACTTAAAAATAGGGTTTTATAGAGAGGTTCCAAAAGACGTCTTCAAATCCAGACCTTGAATCTATTTTCCACTTTGTATTTTCTATTCACTGGTACTTTGTTGACTTGTTGATGTAACTGATTGGCCACCTAGTACCTTGACCACAAAAACTCCAGGATGATAAACTGGATTCAAAGTCCATGTTTGAAGACCTTTGCGCTAGAGGAACCTTTTGGTTCCCTGAGGAACTTTCCAAGGATGATTCTTTAATGAACCATTATTATAAATGAGACGCGAATGTGAAAAAATCTAAATATCCCCCATGTAATGTAGGAGTGGAACACCAATTACAGGTCCTAGAACTACATTCAAGCCAAGAACCATTAAGGAACCTTTATTTTTAAGAGCGTGCTGATGATTTTGACATTTCAAACACGTTTTGTTTGTTTAAAATGAAAAGTATCATGCAAAGTTGAGACATTTGCTCAAACATGTCATTGCTGCACTGTAAAAATAGGCAAATTTAACTGCGCAGTTGAGGCCTGGCAAGGAAACGGAAATGGACGTTAGCTCTCAAATTTTGGCAAGCGCCATCTGAAGTAGCTAACTTTGTTATTCTTAATGGCACAGCCAAATAACTATGAGTCACAGCGTAATTAACTCCCCAGCTCTCCTCGGTTGATCCCTTTCACAGTGCTATTTATCAGACTTGACTATTTTTAGGACAGAATTAGGAGAGAAAGGGATACATCAACACTAGCATTCTGCCCAGGCCTACTCTGGCCAACTGCACATACACTGATTCTCTCCAGCACATGGAAGGAACCACAGGCTATTTTTACCACTTCTTTCAAAGAACGACATGAAGAAAATGACTGTCCTGAGGATCAGTGGGTGGTTCAGCTACAATATGAGACTCCCCTGGGTCAAAAGGTTAAATAAAGAATCAATGAAGCACAATGGATTTACCATTTACACAGCAGGAGCTGAAGGCGCTTTTGTAATGATGAGGAATAAATGTTTACTCAGTAAATCAGCTATCTCTTAGTGGCATACTATTAGAGAAAGGTGGCACCTATGCTGTTTTATAAGTACAGGGTTTGTGCACTGTGTAGCTTAGACCACGCAAATGCACAAGCATGGGTTCTATATATATACACACATTACCTAGGCCCTTTTATCCTACTGGATCGCAGGGGTTCTATACCGCTGCTATCGTAACGAAACCTCGTAATTCCATTTTTGTCATTTTTCAGTTTTAGACATAATTTGAAAATGCCTGTTACTCTTTACATTGCATGTAAATTTCATGACGAATGGACCAAAAGAAACAACCCAAAATTAATTGGAAAAAAGTCTGGTTCCATTGACTTACATTAAAAATAAAGTATGTTTTTTCCTTCTCCTGTAAAGTTACCATTTTGGAGATACAAGGTTTTGATCCGACAGCAGCGATACAGTACCAGTAAACTGTAGACTGTAACAATATTGGATCCCTTGTGGTGCAGCATAGAACCAAAAGGTAATAACTTTATGGTCTTAATTTTGTTTGGTCCAAATTGATTTGCCCTTTTTCTTTTGATATCAAAATATCTCAACATCATGGCATTATATGTAATTTCATGTGGACTACTAGTAAATAGTAAATATTATTTAAATTTTTCCAGGGAACACAAATGAGGCGTTTATTCTGCCTTATTCTTTGTCCAGTAAAGCCCAAATTAGACACTTCTAAATAGTTTATTCACCGTGCATTAAGCATTATTGGTTATGACCTGTATGAATACATATTTGGAAGTCTGTTACATGAAAATCACTAATAATTGCATTATTGGTTATAATAATGAGCATAAATGGGCATAAATCATCACCCAATCACATTGTGTATACAGTGTGTAATACATGATAGTCAGCATTTGATTCTTATTAGTTCTAGTGTCAAGTTTGCTGCTTTATTTGAGTTTATTTCTTTAGTCTAATAAGCAACTAATACTTCAAGATGTTTTCCTTATTCTAAACGGCAGTTTTACTAATTAGAGGCTAAAACTGCTAAACAAGTTCCCAATAAATCAGTTTGCATAACCAATTAGGTATAAGATGTTTACACGTTCTGGCTACAAAAAAATATAAATAGTGAGATCATTACGAGACCCCATAGTGTTCATTGTACATTATTGCACCTAATAATGCAATTGTTAGTGATTTTTACATTGCAGAATCCATTTAGAAGCATCTAATTTGGGTGCTTTATTGAACAAATCACAATTAAAAAATGAATTCTGAGATGGTTATTTAAAAAGAAAAGCATTCTTAGCTTTAATGTAACAAAAAAAGTCATTTTGAAGCGTTTCTGTTGATCCATTCATCATGAAATGTTCACTCACCGTAAAGGGCGGCTGGTGTTTTCAATTAATGTGAAACAAAATGGAGTTATGATGTTTTAATATATGACAGTGAGGATGTATAAGTCTATTTAGGATGTTTAAGTATGTATAAGTATATTTTTATGCTTGGCCCTACCTACGATACATTGTACTGGGGGACAGAATGTACAGGGAAGAAAGAAAGAGAGGGAGAGAGAGAGAGGGAGAGAGAGATACTGTGGTGGTACTGAGCTCCTATATGTAGCAGCCACCCTGGCAGTACAGACATTAAAAGTGTGGGACAGAGCACATTAATAACAGTGCATGGAACTGCCAGTCACATTAATCAGGAGTCTGCCCACTGGAGCAGACAGCTACAGTCCCTCGAGCCCCTGCTGCTCTTTATGTGGCGGTCAGCTGGGTGGTCAGAGAAAGAGAGAGAGAGAAAGAGAGAGGTTGACTGCATATCTCTTATCTCATTTAACCCCTTAATCCGAAGGTTTATTATTCCGCTGTTAATCGAATAGTTTATTATTCATTCACATACTACGCATTATTCATTAACTACTGTGAATTATTCATTAACAGCTATGAATAATTCATCAACTACTATAAGTTATTCATCAACTGCTATTAAAATAACTTAAGGGCTTATATACAAATTTGTATTTTAAAGAGCCCATGTTTTAGTTTGTTTTGAATGTGGTGTGTAAGTCAAAACATACTGGTCACTTTCCAGTGCATTTATGCAAACCAGGCAGCAAAAACAGCCCTTTTTTAAATCACTGTTTTTGTGATGTCACAAAAAAACAACGCATTTGCATACAACGATCAGGCATAACTTTATGACCACCTCCTTGTTTCTACGCTCATTGTCCATTTTATCAGCTCCACTTACTGTATAGGTGCACTTTGTAGTTCTACAATTACAGACTGTAGTCCATCTGTTTTTCTGCGTACTTTATTAGCCCCCTTTTACCCTGTTTTACAGTGGTCAGGACCCCCATGGACCCTCACAGAGCAGGTACTATTTGGGTGGGGGATCATTCTCAGCACTGCAGTAACACTGATATGGTGGTGGTGTGTTAGTGTGTGTTGCGCTGGTCTGAGTGGATCAGACACAGCAGTGTCGCTGGAGTTTTTAGACACCTCAGTGTCGCTGCTGGACTGAGAATAGTCCACCAACCAAAAATATCCAGCCAACAGCGTCCTGTGGGCAGCGTCCTGTGACCACTGATGAAGGACTAGAGGATGACCAACACAAACTGTTCAGCAGCAGATGAGCTATCGCCTCTGACTTTACATCTACAAGGTGGACTGACAAGGTAGGAGTGTCTAATAGAGTGGACAGTGAGTGGACACAGCGCTTAAAACCTCCAGCAGCACTGCTGTGTCTGATCCACTCAGTCACCCAAATCGCTGAGGGCTCATTGCCTGTGGGCGTTTCTGAACTCAAACTGACTGTTGGTTGCCATGGTTTCACTGACGCTAAGCACAAATTAGATGCGTTCCCATGAAAAATAAAAGTCCTGTTGAGAAATTGCCTTGTGCTTATTTTTATTTAGTCTCTGTGTCTGTGCAGTCAGTGTGTGAGGAAAACAGTATTTTTGGTCTTTGCGATTATTGACGATTTGTGGCAAAAGCACCGCCGCCATTATTCCATCTCTAGTAGGAACAGTTATCTAGGAACCAAAAAAGGAGTGTACCACTTGTACAGTGTACAGTGGCGGAAATAAGGCACGTACTATGCTGCTCAATGCTCAGTTCCTATAGATCCTAGTCACTAACCTCAAAAATACAGGCGTTCATATCACTTCAGCTCACCACAGAAAGGCATGTCACTTTATCTTTGTCATAGTTGCCAAGACTAAAATTCGAGAATGTGCCAGGAACTGTCAGAGAACACTAACACACAGCAATGCGGGAGTCCAGACTGAAAAAAGGATATAAATGATTCGTGTAAAACTCCTTCACAGCTATCAGAGTACATAATGTCAGCTAACGTCTACAGAGTGATGAATCGATGGATGGGTGAAAATAACTATAAACAGAATGCTAGATAAGCCACATTAGCCATATGTTGAAACAGCTCACTCATAATAAACTAGTTAAAGCAGCAAAAAGCTGAACGCTTGCACATCCTGGCAGGAGGGCATGCCCGGTCATCAGCGTTCGTAGTGCCACTGTAGACGTTTTGTTATTTGCATTTATAAGCACTCAGCTGGTTTCCTGATATGTTTAATCTGCAACAAGAAAATGTCAAACACTAAAAAGTCACAAAGTTGAAGTCGGTATCTTGTTCAGGTTTTCCTGTTTTGCCTTAAATGGTGCAGCGGTTACGTTCTGGCAGCTCAGGCACCGTTTCAGGTGGAACCAGTGAAGGAACATCTACTCTCCATTGAGCGCTCCCTCTCAGTCGCTGATCATTTTTGATTGAGAAAATGAAAACTGTTCCTCGGAAAGCGGCTGTAGTAGAAACTTTAAAGTACGAACTGCATTCAGTGTAACGTTAGTCAGCAGCAGTGAAATGCAGACACAGAGGTTCTTTTACTCCGTATAACAAAGTTTATTCCTTTATTAACGGCACAAACTCGTTTTCCTCCGCTCATTGCCATCTGACAAACCACTGAAACTGAGATAAAGCTGTTTTTGCTTCAAGCTCTAATACTTGAGTGAGTTGTACACGCTCAACTCGTCATTGTTGCTATTGGAATTGCTTTAGCTATTAAAGGGCCTTTTGGTAGTCGCCATGTCGCTTTGCTCCTTATTTGCACAAAGTTAAACTTCGCTTAACTTTGTTATGTTGCCAGCTCCACCCACTTCACATCGTCAATGTTCGCTCTGCCTCCTGTTGCTGGAAATGGCCATCTCTCATTAAAAATGTATGAACGCGGGGTAAGAGATATGGAGAGTTCTGAAAATGACTTTAGTACACCATAAGTGGACCACAGTGGAAAATATATATATGAAAATGTGGGATATGAGCTCTTTTAGAAGTTAACACTGCTTTTTAGAGCACTGAGCCATGTACTACACAGTTTCAGGCACAATTGAACTCACTGTGCTCATGTATTATGTAGAAAACTGGTACATGATGCTTTTCACAAACTCTGTCTAGAGTAGAATAACACATCTGCAAAATGTTTTGGTGGACAAAAACTTTGTTTATTTACTTCACTGCTATCTCTTCACCACTGAGCTCATTTTGTCTTTTGTCCTGAGTTTCTTGACGGCTCTACAGTTTCACTGTTCCTTTTAAACCCTGCGGCTCACGAGTAGGCGGTTAGTAGGCGGTTCTGTTTGCGGTTTTCTGTGCACCTTTAGCAAATCGAACGTTAATTTCAGACGCGTTGGGAGTGCTTATTGCGGTCACGTCAATGCACATTTGGCACTGCGCCTGCGTTCTTATGTACTTCTGACCCTTTGTTCATTTGTGTAGTTCACAGCAAGTCAAACTGTGTCCTAAACCACATCGACAAGTCAGAGCAGCCTTAATGAAGATCTAGATGTGGTTCGAGCAGGTTAAGAGGGGTTTTGTGAACGTAGTCACGGAAACGATTTGGGTGACTATTGACTTCTAGTGTTTGTTAGCAACGCTAGCCTCTTAGCTCCAGTTTTACACTGAAGAAGCAAACTTTGCAACGTTTTGGCTGATCAACAATACCTGAGATAAGAGGAAAGTTGTGCACATTTCACGCTAAGTGAATTATCGTTTATAGAACTGAATCATTTTTTTATAATATCAAAAAGCTGAGACTGATGCAGTGCTAAATTCTACAACAGACTTTTTGAAAAATGCTGTAATGCTAAGGCAGCATTGTTGGTATACATTAAATACATCACATCATATGTCTGTTTCTGCAATCAATATAATATAATTTATAAAAAATATGATTTAATGTAATTTAAAATAATAATATAATGCAGATATCGTGACAATCCCTCAATATTTTTTTCTTTTGCACATTAATTTACCAGCTAAATAACTATATATACAGTATTCATAGGGCTCATAACTAATGACATTTTCCTGACAGTGGCAATTGAATGCAGAAAAAATGTCACATAGAATTTACAGCATTTTGACTCTGGAAAGATGTGTTTGTTTACAATGTAGTCGTCATATGTTCATACACATAATCAACAGACACATGTGAAATACATGTGACTCATCAAGAGCAGAGACAACACCGTGGCCCTGCAGTCGTGTTAAGAAGCACTTTTAAGTGCTTCTCTGTTTGTAGATTAGAGCCAGGCTCAATCAGTCAAAAACACCTTGAGTGTGCAATTGTGGAGCGCAGTTTTAATTAACCAGCGCTCGCAGAAAGCTTGATTATAGGTCTACTCGGCATCCGAAGGTTCAAAGATCAGCAGCAAACTGGATAAACACTCAGCAAGCAGGTTAGCCTCAGAGAGCAAAGACCTCTTATTTGTGCTTTTTTATTTTTGTACAAATAAAGAGTCAAGATCATGTAGGACTTGGGCCTCAGCACAGCATACCTTTCTGTATATCTCTATATATAAAGAATGTATAGTTCATTTTATAGACAGAATATATATGTATCTCGCTGCTGTCGGAACAAAACTTTGTATCTCTATTTTTGTCATTTTTCAGTTTTTGAAAATGCCTGTTGCCCTTTACATTGTGTGTAAATTTTATGGTGAATGAACCAAAAGAAATGGCCCAAAATAACTTGGAAAAAATTCTGGTTCCACTGACTTACATTCAAAGTAAAGTATGTTTTTTCCTGTTCCTGTAAAGTTGATAGCAGCGATATACAAATATGTATAACAGAGCCAATTCTCCCTCAAATGATCTCAAATTTTAACAAAATATGTAAAACCTTTTTTAATGTTTTTTTTTGGCGTTCACTAGAAATGAAAAGGCATTCTGTGTGTTAGAATATGCTCGAACACAGTCAAGCAAGAGTGTGCAGCATGCATTTTCGAGAAAATTCAATAAAAATGCACCAACTGGAAAGCAGATTTAGACATGGCACAAAAAATTCAAAGAGGAAGGCTGTCAGTGCAGGGCAAAGGGATCTGGATGACCACCAGTATCGGAAGATATTACATTTGTGAAGCTTTGTGTAAATCTCGTATTGTTTAATATGAAGCCTATTTAATTTTGTTTGCTTAGGACATGTAGTTACTCAGATATTCACATCTCACATGATGTCAATTTTTTTGGGACACCCTATATATATATATATATATATATATATATATATATATATATATAGAGAGAGAGAGAGAGAGAGAGAGAGAGAGAGAGAGAGAGAGAAACAGAGAGAGAGACAGAGAGAGAGAGATTGCAACAAGGCAATGATCCAAAACACATAACAAAATCAACCTTGAACTATTTGAATAAATGGAATATTGAGGTTTTAAAATGGCCCCAGACTTTATTATATATATATTGAAAATCTCAAACATCATTAATATGGCACGTGCAAATATTATGGCATATTTTATAGCGTATGTTTTGTTTATCCAGATTTTCTATATGTCAAATTCTGCAAATAATTATAAATTCAGTCAGTAATCAGTATAATGGTTGAGTACCAATGTATTATTTTAGTCTTATCACAAAGTTTTTTCTCATAATGTTTTTGGACACTTAGTTGGAAAAGAAAGCTTTGGCCCCCTCAAATAAGAAACTATCCTTGGCAGTTTCTGCAGGCTGTAAAGCCTTAAATGAGAATTCCATGTGTGGACATTAATTTCAGCTCATGCTTCTCTATCACACAAATTCCCTCCTTTTCTCCTCCACCTCAAATCACCCCTAATACCCCCATTGTCTTTTATTGCCTTTTAAATCCTTTTGCATGGTTATAAATGTGTTATAAGTTAATCGATTAACTCTGGCAAAAATATGCTAAATGCACCCTGGGGAGTCTGGTCAATAAATTTGTTGGGCAGTGGTGCGAAGCCCCAGTCCACACTTCGAGAGATCAAATGAGAAGTGGCAGGTTGCTGACCACATGGGGACCAAGACAGGACTATTCCCCATAGACCACCAATGTGTAATGAGCATTCCAACCTCAGGCAAACAAATAGACACGTAATGGACTCTTGGCTCGTCTGCTTCTCCACATGGCTTTTCAAATTCAGCGTTTGCTGCATCACACAGCCACCATATTGGAGCTAGAGGCTTATTATTGCCACTAAATTGCCTGTGTTGGGGAACATCTGTGCAATTTTTTTCCCCTCTGCATACTATTGAGCTTTGCAGGAAACATATTTGCATATTCAGCCCACGAATTTACCAAAAATAGCAGTGAAACATTACCATTGCGTAACATTGTGGTTGATCATTAAGTTGCCTCTTGTGCAGAAAAAGCGGCACGCTTTGGCGGGCTTTAAAAAGCCATCAGGAAACAATAGAAGGTTGGCTTTTCTCATCAAATGCTTGAATAGTGAGGGGACAAACTAATGACTGTTATTAAAACATGTTCTTTGTCTAAAGGTCTCTTAATCTTAATCTTCTTTGTTGTAACACTAAGTCGATATACTGTAATTCAGGTGGAAAATTAGTGGAAGTTGAGAAGCTTCCAATTTTGTGGATAAGGCTTGAGTTAATATCCAGTAACACTTCATTTGAAAGCTACCTGCATAAGAACTTCATAACACATGCATAAACATTGAATAATATATTTTTTTAAAAAAAGCAAAACTTAAGTATTTAATAACAGCTTATGTCATTATTCACAAGATGACTGACATAAGGGGACGTAAACTAGAGTGATGGACATTATGTTTCATTTATAACACTGTTATGAAGCATCCTTCTCAAATGATTATACAAGGTTATGCAAGGCTTATGCTGAGACTCAATTAAAAACACTATCAGTTGTATATAAAAGTACAAATGTTTTTAGGTGTTACAGAAGGAATAAATGAGTCACCCTTATATCAACCCCTTAAAATGACAGGCTTACTAGATTTACTTCATAAAATATCCTACGTCATTGTGCAATTAATGGCACAGGCTGTTGATAAATACTCAATTATTGCTTTATAAATGCATAATTCAATACTTTTTCATGTTTTACAGAGAAACTAGTTAACCCTGACTGCATTTGTTAGGTTTAGTGAAGCTCAAACTTCAGCAATCCTTTCTAAGTTCAGATCCAGATCCTGAACTCAATTTCTCCTCTTCTGGTTCTCCACCGATTTTGCAACGTGAATTAATCATTCAGTGGTTTAGATGTAAACAAAATCATGCAGAGTGGTTTGGTGTGAAATGTGCTTTTCTAGAGAAATTTACTGAGTCACAGTTGTTGACCTTTGTAGTACATTTACATTTACATGTACAGCATTTAGCAGACGCTCTTATCCAGAGCGACTTATAAAAAGTGCTTTGTCTATCCAGAGAAAGTATCTTTGCTAGTTACCAATAGGTTAGAGAGAAAGCCAGTCCTGAGCTCAGATACTGCGAGAATCAGAAAGTCATTATTGTAGTACTAGGAACCAGATGTCTGTATGTATGTCTACACTACAAATATCACCATTTTATATGCTATTCAAACTTACCAGTTAACTTGCATGTCTTATAAGGTTTTATATGTCATGCTAATAATGGTAAAATAGTGCTAAAATCATAAAAAATATATTTTCTCTGAGTATTGTTTTTCCTTTACCACGCCCTGTATGTACCTCTCAGCCCTGCATGCCTTTGCGCTGTTTGGCTTGGTGGCATTGCGTCACATGGTGTCAGCAAACCTTATGTGAGTAAAGAGCTTATGTGAGTAACTTATTCATCAGAGGAGCTGTGATAGATCACAGTTGTACCTCGCTGGTTAATTGTTCAGAATGGTGGTAAACTGTACCAGGTTGCAGAAACAAATGGAGGAAACACAGGACAGTATGATTTTTCTGTTCCTGTTACAAATACTGAAATCCTGAAGGGTTTTGAAGCTACACACAAATACAGAAGTCGAAACAACTTAAACCTCAACAAACTGAACTAAAAACTGACCAAGACTCCTCCAGACCAGTGGCGCTCCACGTGTCTTGGAGGAAGCCTGTGCTAGCCTTCGCCCTCCTAGCACTGGTGGTATCATGTGATGTTGGGGGAGTGCTAACTAGGGGGTGGAATTGGAGACGACTAAGTTGGGGAGAAAATTGGGAAAAAAGCCTGGAATCAAACTAAGAAACGTTTGTGAGTGAAATAAATTAGTCATCGTTAGCCACTGTGCAAATATCACTGCTGGCCATTAGCTTACAGACTGTCTAAAGCAGGACACGCAATAAAATAACTATCTGCCTCACTATTCTACCTCATAAACTGGCAAGCAGAGCAAGTAGTTTGTTGTTGACACTACCAGTTTCCATTTGTCCTGGGTTGTTCTGCTCCAGCTCTAGTGGCTTCAGTCTCTCTCTCTCTCTCTCTCTCTCTCTCTCTCTCTCTCTCTCCCTCTCTCTCTCTCTCTCTCTTTCTCTCTCTTCATTCTGACTATCTCTTTTTGAAGCCACTGCAACTTATAATCATTTTGTATAATAACTTAATGGGGTGTAGTTTTGAGAACCATTAAATGCTTTGGACGTCTGGTTCCTAGTCCTATAATGGTGAACAATTCTGACTCAGTAAATTTCTCTAAAAAGGCACATTTCACACCAAACCGCTCTGAATGATTGTGTTTACATCAAAACCACTGATTAAGTGATGATTAAGTCATTTTCGAAATCGGTTCCCCTTTAGATTGAATGGGACTTTTGCCAACTTACTGCAAAGACTGTCCACGCAACAGCAGCTAAGAAAGAACACATTTGTGGCCAGAGCATGGACAGGTCATTTGCATCAAGTCATTGTGATGATGCAGTTTGGACATCAGAAAAAGCAGCTGAAGCTCATGCATTGCAACACAATCCTTACCCCAGTCTGCTGAGATGCCGGCCCAACAGCGGACTTGGTGTACTAATCTAAGTCTTAGACCGGCTTGTGCCGTTCGATGACAAACAAATCAAGATCAACCCTCGGATGGTGAAGTGTGCATTGTAATGCAACTGTCTGCCATAAGAGGACTTTCAGAAAAAGCCCCACAGCCCCATGGGTTTGTGGGAAATCCCTGTCCCGATGTGCCGGCTGTGTTCAGTCAGATGAAGGGATTAAGCGTCAGCTAACTGGGTCTTCAGTCTGGAGTTCGCTGAAGACATGACTGCGAGAAGATCCTCTGCTTTTGAACAACAAAAAACCCTTTTATTTATTTAGAGTCGGCCCATTAAGAACTTGTTCCTCTTTGCAAGGCGGCCTCACTGGGAAAAGGGGAGCAGGAACAAGGCCTGGGGCAAGCTGGGGTCCAGCTCCTTGCCTGAGGACAGATTAGAACTTATTGAAGGGTTGGGGAGAATCTGCAAACTTTCGGTACAAGGCTGGTTTACCATAGCCTGGATAGAACCAGCAGCCCTCTGCAGTTGTTGCTGTTGTGCATAAAATAATGCAGCAGTGAAATGGACTGGTCATTGTCTCAACTACCTACTTGTTTCTACACTCATTGTCCATTTTATCAGCTTCACTTAGCATATAGGAGCACTTTGTAGTTCTACAGTTATGGCAGTAGTCCGTCTGTTTCTCTGTTTACTTTGTTAGCCCTCTTTCACTCTGTTCTTCAATGGTCAGAACCCCCACAGGACCACCACAAAGCAGGTGTTATTTGGGTGGTGGACCATTAGTTAACCAATAATTAAACAAGATTTGAACTTAAGTTTAGAGACGTGCTTGCAATAAATTCTGGTCACATTAATATACACTAAAGTTAGGAGCACTTCTTTCTTTGTCCTACCAAGTTTTTATTGCAGGTATAAAGGTTTTGAGCTGCTGTGCATTCACAGTGCCCCCATGCAACGGTACAAAGAGCGCTACATGAGAGATTAACTCATAGCAGAAGGATAGCATACGGTCAGTGGCTGCCTGGTACGGCCTTTCTCCCCTGAGCACGTAACATCCAAACAGAGAGAGCAGCATGACAAATCTCCTGCATTAAGCCTCGGGTCTCCACTGACCCAGGAGCTGCCCTGAGCTCTCCCAACACTGCTGTAAGTGTATATCCACGCTCCAAGGTCAGCGCTCTATCACTGCCTGCTTTTTAAACTCCGCTGGAGTGTCCCCCACTTGAAATACGAGACATGGCCAAGTCTCAACAGAGGAGAGGGAGTCAAACTCTTTAAAGTAGCAGCTTAGAGAAATAAACCTCTCCCAAGATCTCCAGACTTTATTGATTGATGTATATAAAATATCAATTAATATAGACTGAAAAAATCAAAATTTGTAGTTGCTTTAAGATTGTGAGTCTCGTTTTTATTTCTTTTTTGGATTTATTGAAATGAGCACTCAGGCCTAAAACTAGAGGTTCATAGAACTAGAGGTTGTCATGTAATATTCTGTTCTCTCACTATAATACCCAGCATGCATTACACAAATACATATGACTTTGGAAATCCTTGTGGTGTCACCCAATCCTGACTGTTAGCATAGCCTCTGATGTAAATGCTAATAAATACAGATATGAAAAATAATTAAACAGGCCAGCCTCAAACACTACTTGTACATTTTAAAAGTTCTGTCCACCTTCAAGATGCATCATCTGGAAAGGGTATTTCTAGCCTTTAAACTGTAAGACCTCAGTCTCATGACTATTCCGGCACCACTGTAGAGGCAAGTAGGCATGTTTACAACAGACGAAGCAATGCTCCAGTTTTGAGCACTGGCTGGACCGTCCATTTAATGAGTGGCATTATAATCTCATTGTAATGCTCTTATTAAGCAAGGAGCTGCTAATAAACTAGCTAGTACTTTATTAAGAGTCTTACAGGTTAGGTATTGACCAGAATTGATATTAATAAGCACAGTTCATTCAGACCCCCTGCTCAAATAAGGTTTATATATCAAAAAACACCTTCTTAGTGTACAATATCTAGAAATATTCAGGTTAGTTTGTTTATATTTAGAGCTAATTGGTGATTTATTATTAAGATATGAATAAAAATCAAGGCAAATATAGACCTAGTGTTAATATGAGGGTTGTTTACAGGATTAAGATGTACAGTAAAATGATTGAAAATGAAGTAAAATCACTGGAAAATGATTTTTTAAAAAGGCACAGTATTGGACACCAAAAATGTTGTGCAGATGTTTGTGATGTATGAAAGACAAATGTAAATGACCTGGAAAATGTATAAAAAAGGTTTAAAAATGTTTTAAGTTGGGATGTGCTGACCTTTTTAGTACATAATAAAATAAAATTATATGAAATAATAAAATAAATAAATCAATATATTCTATTGGTATTTAAAATTATGACTGTCAAGTTTATATTCTACATCTACCTGTTGAACTCTCAAATATTGTGTGTAGAACGGTCCCAGTAGCTAGCAGCAGCTTTACATGCTACAGCTTTACAAACCACTGTCCTATGCTAATGAGGTTAGCTTCACAGCACAGGTTCAATTTTGGCTCCCTTTGGCTTCATTTACAACTTTGAGTCTTTTTTTGTGTTTTGCGGTATTAGCTGTGCTAATCCTGTTACATTATGCTGTCCTTGGTAGCATCAGAGGCTAGCATTAGGCTAGCAAGCAAATAAAACAGTTTCATACAGGTTAGACATCTGTAAAAGAACAAAAATGCAAATCTGAGTGAGAGAGGTTGAGTAGCAGGTGCTGGAGTAAAAAAAATCTAATCTATTCTGTAGTAAAGTTTGAATTATTAGCCTGCTAAGCTAGCAATAGCATAACTGGCTCTGCTGTCCTTAGCACTGTACACATTGACCAAGAGCTGTTCAACTTATGGTTTAACACTGAAGAGATGATGATTAGATGATTTTGCTAGTTTAGTGTCTGATTATTGTGTTATAGGAGAAGCTTATTTGTTCCTGTTGTGATCCATCACAGGGGTGTATTCCTCGGTCGCCAAAGGTAAAAAGCAGTGTGGTGAAGGGAAGGGGTGGGGTTTGGGAACTGGGAGACATTGAGATGTTTAGAATTTGCATAATCATGCATATTCATAGATCTTCACATTCTCAACGTTAAGGTTTAGAGACGCTCCTGTGCCAGTTGTCGTGGCGTGCTGGGCATAAAAATAGTACATAACAATATTTAACAACTTATTATTCAACATAATTTTTGATGGTTGGATGAATACTTTAATGTAAAAAACATTCCCAGTAATTTTGGAGCCTTTCCATTGGTCCATTCGTCATGATTTTTAAATAAAATAAAATGTAAAATCCTTAAAAAAAATGGATGTATATGTTTTCATGGTCCATGACAATGTAAATATTCACTCTCTGAAGTAAATAGAAAAGCATACACAGACTTAACACCCGTGCTCATAGCGTATGCGCTCGTGGGTTGATTTTTATTGGTCAGCCGGGGACGCTACAGTAGTTTCACTCACCTCATGCTAATAGCGCCATTGAGTCGCTCAATAAACCTGGATCTGAGCAATTAAGCTTCTGATGAGAGCTTGATTACACTTTACAGATTGAACAAACAACGTTTACGGCCACAAATGAAAATGCCAACATCAGCGCTTTAGGTGTTAAATGTCCACATAGAGACAGAGTGGGATGAATATTGCTGCAAAAAAACAGAGAAGAATGGGAGTCTGCCAGGCTTGGCTCAGCTCGGCCACGGACATCTAGCTAATCTGTACTGGGAAGTCCACCGGAGCCATTTTTTTGAAAACAAATCATGCTTTTGATTTCTAGAACGGCACTACGGCGCTAGCCAACAGGTTTTAGAGCCATTGTCGTTCCCCTAGCTGTTGTTTAATGTTGCTCCAAATGGCTGCGGTGGGTAACGGCTCGTCTCTCGGTTGTTGTGTCTGCGTTCGCTTTCTTCGGTTGCCAGGCCGCGCTGCTCCCTCTCCGAGCATTCTCACCTCCATTTATTTTTACGCCCCGTTTTTAAACGGCCCGTAATTGGAGCCGGGAGACAGCTGCATGTGGCGGCCGCCCTGTCCAAATATGTCAGTGAGCGCAGGGCTGAATAAAATTAGCCAGGAGCGGCCACTCTGAGCCTCGGTGGGGAGAGACAGTTCGGACTCTGCTTCTAGGTCAGGGGTTAAAGCGATGTTTCAACCAAAAATCGAATTCAAACAATGTTCCCCGTATCCCAAATGCAGTCAATCAACCAAAACTTCTTGATTTGCATCTTTACTTTTGCAGCGAAGCTAAGAGGCTAATAAAGCTATGAGGTAATGGATGCTTATAGCCACAAAATAGCAACATGTAAACTGCATTCCGATAACATCACAAGGCAATTCATGAATAGCCTTGCTCACGTGGTTTACGGCTCTGTATGACACACTGTTATCTATAAAAAGGGTTTATTTTTGAGATATGTCTATTTGGGGTTACTTGAAGGGGCTTTCCGGACTTAAACTAGCATGTAATATGTTATTTACGTGTTACGTAGCACAGCATTGTATCTCTCAGCCCTCATCGGTTTGACAGAATTCACAGTCTTTTGTGGTTTCGTCCCTCACTACAATACCCAGCTTGCATTTCTCAAATATGTTATGCAACCATTGGGAATTCCCCCCACAGCAATAAAGAAATCCACTGATGTACAGGTTAATAAACACAGCTGTTATATTAATGTTAGCTATCTGGCTTCATTCCACTTTAACCAGCTAACAGAAAAAACACATTTGAAACAGTTTGCCATGCAGTATCTACCTTAAAGCTCTTGTGGTCATCAATAAGAAGTTTTTCAAGTCTATTGATAGTTTTTCAATGACATCGCAATCTTGCTGCCACCATTTTGGTTGGCAACTTCAAGTTCATTCAGCAGTGCTGTGGCTGTTTGTAACGAGATAACAAAGCCACAATCTGAACGGCTGATATTTCCCACTTTTTTGCGTTCTAAACTGCATACCAGCACACTAAGTAGTACACAAGAAATAGTGCATGTACCATTAAGTGCACTCATTAATGTAGTAAATGAAGTAAAGAAGTATGTAGTTTGGGACGCAGCATTAGATCAGCCAGTGAGATGCATTCAACAGCTCCAATGGCTGATTAGCTTCACTGTGCTGCTTGTTAGCTGGACAGTAACAGTTAAACATCTTTGAGTTAAACTAAGTTAAAACAAAGTTTGAGGTATTTGTTGATTAAGGACCATTTATTGAGGTAAACTGATACATTTATTGAGGTAAGTCAATGTCACCAACTTTCGGAATTTCTTCTACCTCAATGCAACTGCAGCACTGTTTAAGGTGGAACGCAAAAAATTCAAATGAGAAGCTGGTGAATAAAAAGCTAACTTGAGCTTGATATGCATGAGTTTACTATTTAAGAGCTTTGGCAGACACTTTTATTATGTTTTTTAAATCACTGTAATGTTCTGAACTCTGGAGATGTGCAGGCTGTACACATCTGTTATCTAGCTAATCTTCTCGTAGCATTTTAAGGAGACTGCGTCTAAAGTGTCTACACATCTTTAAATCTTTTTCCTGATAGTTCTTGTCTATTTTGCTTGGCTTTTATCCACCTGCAGGGCTGTAGCTGCAGTAGCAGTGATAAGACGAGCTCTATCAGAGTACAGTCAAAGTCACAGCTTGCCTGCCAACATGGCGGACTGGTTTTCTTACTGATGCAATTGAATGCTATGCAAATGGAAACGAAAATAATGGAAAATTTATGCATTTATTTACGTAAGACTATTGTGGTGCTACTGTAGTAGACAAATAGGTACATCTACAACAGATATAGTGATGGTGTAGTGATTTGATTTTGGCCAGAATGCACCTTTAACAACTCAAATCATTTAGAAGTTTAATTCTAACTGGTGGTTATAAGGTTCTATGATCTGTTAGCTACATAAAGCTTCAGTGCTAAACTAAACAAGAAAACAGACAGCAAGGACGTCTTGGCTGACCGTCTACATTTGGGATGCAAATTTGACTTTTAGCCAAACATCGCTTTAACTCCTCACTGCGTTTCAAATGCTGGGAGATGCTGCTCTGGGTCGGAAATGGGATAGGCCCCCGTCGCGCAGCTCTGCGTCCAGACCACACAGACACATGGCATCCAGCGTGAAGGGCACCCCAGGTCACTTTCCACCTTATGTCACTTTCCACAT
This sequence comes from Colossoma macropomum, assembly GCF_904425465.1. Lineage (NCBI taxonomy): Eukaryota > Metazoa > Chordata > Actinopteri > Characiformes > Serrasalmidae > Colossoma > Colossoma macropomum. The sequence continues at coordinate 9,036,357 of NW_023494810.1, forward strand.
AGACACACAGTAACAGACTCAGACACATTCCATGTACCACAGGGGGGACACACGCTGAAGCCATATAAAGTCGGCTTGGATGCTCTGCTGCTCTTTTTCAGCCATGACTTTCGACCGTGCTTTTAAACTCTGACCCGGCCATTTGGAGGGTCAGACTGCCTGTTCTCTCTGCAATACAAAACAGAGCTAAAATAGCCTGATGAAGCCGTATAGTAGAACAGAACAGACTTCTCCAGCACTCACAATAACATCACCAGTGCCACTCAACAGTTTTCTTCTTCTTTTTTTCGCTAGATATATACATAATTCTACTTAATCTTAGGCAAATATACACAGCATGGCAGTTGCTTCTCCGGCTGCATAGTGCTTGACAGCTTTGACAGCTGCAGCTTGCCTGAAATGACTTCTGGAAGTAAACTGAAATGTTCATTCACTTTACACAAAACAAAATAGCAAAACAAACACTTGTCATAAGAGAAACAAAGAAATCTGTTATTGGAAATGCGTCTAATTGTCCTTGGCAGGCGTTATTATCTACGGCACACATTTTGCATTGGTTGTCAGCTCGTTTATGTTGTCATCATTAAGTGGGGACGGCTTCATAGTCAGTTGTATCATACAGCATCAAAAGTTTGGGCACACCTGATTGAATATTCATAAGATCGCTGTAATTTATTATACACTGATGAGCCATAACATTAAAACCATGTTTATACACTCATTGTCCATTTTATCAGCTCCACTGACCATATAGGAGCACTTCTTAGTTCTACAATAACAAACTGAAGTCCATCTGGACCCCCGAAAGACCAGCACAGAGTAGGGTGGTGGGTCATCTCAGCACTGCAGTGACATTGATGTGGTGGTGGTGTGTTAGTGTGTGTTGTGCTGGTCTGAGTGGATCAGACACAGCAGTGCTGCTGGAATTTTAAACACCAAAAATATCCAGCCAACATTGTCCAGTGGGAAGCATTCACTAATGTGACCACTGATGGAGGACTAGACGATGACCACCACAAACTGTGCAGCAGCAGATGAGCTATCATCTCTGACTTTACATCTACATGGTGGACCAACAAGGTAGGTGTGTCTAATAGAGTGGACAGTGAGTGGACACACTGTTTAAAAGCTCCAGCAGCACTGCTGTGTCTCGTTTTTTTATTATAAAAGGAGGTAAAAAGCATGGTCTGTTAGATTATCTTTGGCAGATCATTTATTGTGATTTTTGTGACAATTTATTGTGACTGTGTCATTTTTTAAATGACACATATTTACATTTTTTAAATGAGCTCTATGGTGAGGATATGCAGAAAATTTTAAACGTGAAAAGATAATGTTTACTTTGCTTTTCTGTCCAGACACACCTAGATAAGCTTTCATGCACTTTTGTCCAGGAGCTGTTATGGCTAACATACACTATATGGACAGAAGTATTGGGACACACCTCTTAATCATTGAATTCAGGTGTTTCATTTAGTCCCTTTGCCACAGGTGTATAAAAATCAAGCACCTAGCCATGCAGTCTGGCTTTACAAACATTTGTGAAAGAATAGGTCGTTCTAAAGAGTTCACTGAATTTCAGTGTGGTGCTGTAATAGGATGCCACCTTTTGCATGGCATGGATTTCAATGGCCTTACATCACCAAGCACTATGCCAAGCATAGGATGAAGTGGTGTAAAGCACTGGAGCAGTGGAAATGTATTCTGGGGAGTGACAAATCAGGATTCTCTATCTGGCAGTCTAATGGACGAGTCTGGGTTTGGTGAATGCCAGGATAATGTTACCTGTCTGACTGCATTGTGCCAGCTGTAAAGTTTGGTGGAGGAGGGATAATGCTGTGGGGTTGTTTTTCAGGGGTTGGTCTAGACCCCTTGGTTTCAGTGAAGGGATCTTATGCTTCAGCAGACCAAGACATGTGTCCAGTGTGGGAACAGTGTGGGGAAGGCCATTTTCTTTTCCGGCATGTCTGTGCCTCACAAAGCACGATCCATAAAGGCATGGCTAGGTGAGTTTGGAGTGGAAGAACTTGACTGACCCTCACAAAGCCCTGACCTCAACCCCATCAAACACCTTTGGGATGATCTAGAATGGAGATTGTTAGCCAGGCCATCTCATCCAACATCAGTGTCTCATGTCACAAATGCTCTTCTGGATAAATGGGCATAAATTCCCACAGACTCTCCAAAATCTCATAGAAAGCTTCCCAGAAGAGTGGAAGCTGTTGTAGCTGCAAAGGGGGGACCAACTCCATATTAATGCGTATGGATTTAGAATGGGATAAAAGCTTGTATGGGTGTAATGTGTAGGTGTCCCAATACTTTTGTCCATATAGTGTATTTTTCCATCAAAAATAGATAATTTGGTCAGTGTCATGGTAATGACAGAGAAATGTGGAGTAGATATATTTATAGAAAAAAATGACACAGATAGTTTATCGACAAAAACATTTTTTAAACATTTACACAATTTATACAATAAAGTATTGATTGAAAATATGCACTTTTGTAAGTCAGTAACTTCTTTTTATGCTTTAGGTGATTAAAATCACAAGTGTGGGACATAAAAACTGCAAGTTTGACCCAAAATATGCTTCATTTTTTCCAAAATCACCTTAAGCAACATTTGTCGTTTGTGAAACTGTTGACTTCTATGTTATGTTTTCTATGTGTTATGCTAAATGTTTGTGTCCCACCATTCATGTTACTACTCACCTAATATTTCCATGATGGTACTGCATGTATCAGTCTACATTTATAAGTCACTCATTCTGCATATACCCACTATGCTGCTGTTTATACTCACATTTTGTTCGCTCCATTCACCTTTTCACTATGCTACTGTTTGCCTTTCTGAAAAATGCTAAGCTACATTTCTTTGTCTAGTACATTTACTCTGCAGAGGCAATAAAGTACTAAAGGCTTGTGCTAAAATACGTGAAATGTATGTATAAAGAAAATGCATCTAAAAGTTGGTTTTAAAGAAAGTTTGACCAACTTTTAGCACAGGACGTATTTAGAGTTAAAAACACTGACTACAGTCATTACGTCATCCTAATTAATTACTGTGTGTGCCTTGTCAAAAGTTAATTAGCGGAATGTGTGTCCTTGGTAATGCATTTGATCCAATCAGGTGTGTTTCAAGTCTGGGTGGGTATACAGAGCTGTATTTGACAGAAGGCCAATATTTCTGACCAGAGTAATTTCATAACATCAATTAATGTGCTTGAATTAATGTCCTAAGTTGTGGCAAATGGTATAGATAAACTTTTGAGAAGTGCTGTATATTATTGTCCCTAGTGTGTCACATTATTGGTTCTTTTTCACTGTTTAGCTATTGAGTTTCCCAAAGGCCTTGCTGTGTTCATATCATTTTCAGTATTGAATTGCACTACAAGTTATATTGCTTTCACCATCTTATCATGGCCTCTGCTCCGCAGCACTTAAAAACACTCCCTAATTTCCATCTTTACAAAACAACCTCTACAAACAAAGTCAAACAAAACTGTTTGCTTTCTCGACAACTACGATATGCATGCACCTAAATGAATGGCTTCTCTACACTGACCAGAATAGGCGACTGCCATTTCTTGCACGCTTGGAGAATCATGTCGGCGAGACAGCCCTGCACAATTATTCCTTTAATAATGCCTCGCGCCACCTTTGCCGCCTGTTTCTTCCCCATCTATGTGGGCCAGGGCGATAAAGAGAAATAGATCTATCACGTCGCCGCGGATGTTTTGAAGCCCAGTAAAAATGGAAATGTGCTGTGAAGCTAACGAGCTCTGCGACACTGTTGATAGTTCCCGTAATCTCCCCAGCCTTTTCACAGACAAATGCACTTAACACCTCCGAAATGCCTCGGCGGGAAATATACCGTAGAGGATTATTCTTCCCCTGGCTGGGGGAGTTGGCCGCCCAATGACCCTGAAGATTGAGGGATGGAGGTGGGGGTGAGTGAGGAAAAGAATGTTATTGAGGGTTCTTTTATTTTTCAAAACAACATACCTTCACGTTTGTTTTGATTTGAGCAGATATTTCTGATGTTTATTCAGCAAACAAAGTAGAAAAAGTTACTTAGTGCATGACCTCGCGTTTGGAACCAGACAAATAGTGGGTGTCTGTAAGACGGTGGCTGCGGAGGGCTGTTCTGACACGCATTTTTCTGCTTGTCTTTCATGTTAAAATTGCTTCACACAATTGGACTTTCTCCAATTATGGCGCAGCACGTCACGTAGCAATCTACAGAAGCTAGTTTTCTCATTCAAAGAGAATGTTGTCAGGTTCGCTTTTTTTTTTCATGCTCTCTTACGTTCATTTTTTCCATGCAGAGACTTTCCCACCCCGGAGCACCCGACCGTCTCTCATTTCACCTGTGAATTGCTCCGGTTCCTCTTATTAACGTGCATAAAGGAGAAGACAGAAATGTGTCGAGTCCCAGTTCTTGAGAAGCTTGGAGTATGCCCAAGTCTCCATTTTGAAAATTGAAGCCAAAAAACAGAGACAAACACTCAAGGCCGCTGCCAAGTTGATAGCTTGAATGAAAGCATGAAGCATGATGGTTTCTGTCTTTGGGATGGCGGCTCAGTGGAGTAGCTCGTGGCCCCTCGGGGGAAGCTGATTGCAGAGTCCCAAAGCTGGGATGTGTCTATGGGGTTTGATTGGCCTCATCCCCACATCGCTCTCTGAAACAGCCCCCAACCTCATCTGCAAAAGCGAAGCTGCCAAGACCAAGAGGGAGCCAGTCCAGGATTGAAGAGCCTAGAGGAGAACCTGTGACGTCTGGAGCTTCAGCAGCCCGTTTGATTGGGTCTCCTGGTTCGTTTGTGATAATGTTCCCAACCATGATTTGCTCCTAAGTTGCCTGCGGTCATTGAGAAAAAGAGAGCAGGGTTTAAGGAGACTGTGTCCAGGAATGCTGGGACTGCCCATATATTGCCAATTTGTTTGTATTTGCTTCCCATTCATTTTCTTTAAAATAGGCATTGCAAGAGCACAACAGATGATCAAATTAAAAAAAAAAGTTTCAAAACTTTAAGTAAATAAGAGGTGAATTTCACCAGACAACAGCCAATCAGATCGACACATGGTGTCAAGTAATGGTGGAAAAAGAGCCCAAAAGAGAACTTTGGAGTGATGCTATAGTAGAACCAGGCTTGGCTCCCTAAAGAAACTTCAAGGGATGTGTGGCATGCACCTGTCCTCCGGGCCCCAGTGATGACCACGAGAGCCAGCAGGAAGGCAAGGCCTGAACCCTGAGATGAGGACGAACCCATTGAGGACAGTGGGGGACGGTGCACGTTGCCGCCTCCTGGGCAAAACCTGCACTCTCTGGCTCTGCAACTGGGATCGAACATGAGGCAAATGAAAGTGGCTTCACTTCAGGACCTGGGGGTGATGCCCAGTAGGTGTGGCTCAGGACTCACACACTGTCCCTCACTTGCTCACAGTTCTCCTTCCTGTTGGCTCTCGCAGTCATCATCAGGGCCCCACCAGAGAAGGGTGCATGCCACAGGATGGTACCTTGAAAAACTATTCTTTTAACTGAGCCGAAGAACCTTTTTAAAGTTTGAACCTGTAAAGGTTCTACACCAATTAAACTGTTTCCTAGAACCATATTTTATTATACCAATTTTTTTTCTTTTGGAAATGATAAAAAGACAAAAAGACAAAATGGGAAATTCTGATGCTAAGAGACCTGGTAGACCACCAAAAAGGATGAAAATTTGCACTAGAACACTGAAACTGGATATCTGAGATGTGGAGTGAGGTTTTAAGGACCGATGAGTCTAAATTTGTAGTGTAGTTTGGGATTACCTGGATCATAAGTTCTTCTAAGACTGAACTTTGGAAATGTGGAAGAATACCCCTATAAATTTCTTTGAGAAATTCAAAGCAAGTCCCCTGGAAAGAGTGGAAGCTTTAATAAGCAAAACAGGTGGTAAAATATTTAGCTGTTTATAGTTTATAGTATAATTTTCGGTTAAATATGTTTCTGCTTTTTTCTTGATGCTGAAAAATGAGTAACTTGTCCAGAAGTCTTTCATCATTTTATAATTTTATGGGTTCAAAACACAGCACTGATACTTGTGTTCCACTGTGATTCGTTCACTGCCAACTACTTGATCACTTCAGTCTATACTTGAGCATAAATTTCAGTTATGTAACATTTTTTGCACTTACAAAAAGGAGGCCAAAGCTCAAGTCATACACAAGAAAAAGAATCTCCAAGGGAAAAAAGTACTCCTGTTCCCAAACGCTAAGGGAGCGTTACCTAACCCAAGTGGCAGGATGGAGAGGTGCCACCGGAGCAGCGTCGCGCACACATGAGTCCCATGTGAAAAGGAAGTCACTCAGTGTTGTACATCCTCTAGCACAGGTGGAGGTCTCAGCGGATTTCAATTAATATGCACCGCAGGACGGCTCTCTCACCACGTCCCCTCAAGAACGCCCTTCTTCCATTGCGTCAAACAAGTCACCTTGTTTGCTTACCTCACAACCTGTTAACATGGAAAAAAAGGAAGAAATGCCTCAACTGTTTGCACATAAGTCCCTACACTGTAGAACAAGCTACATGTCTAAGAGGAAACAACGTCAATATATGAGAAAAACAAGCCCAAAACACCAAAAAAATGGCAGAAATGAATGTTTTTACATTGTAATGTACTGTGGCTGTACTAGATGCGTAGACATTTGAGGTTAACCCCTTGAAATCCCTGTTTTATTACATACTAAGGCTCATTATTCAGTAACTACAGGGACTTCAGGGCAAATTGGCTGAGCTATTCTTAGGTCATGGAAGTGAGTAATAAAACTTTGGGCCTGCTGGTGGGCCCTGGTCAAATAAAAGTATAAGTATAAGTATAAGACCACCCTTCATTCTTAAAATTTCCAGTCAAAATAGCCATTATGTGTTTTAAATAAGTTGTTTATGTTCCAGAAACAGAAAAAATGCAGAAAATCACAAAGAAGCTTCACCAACTGATTATAATGCAATGTTTCAGTTTCAGTTTCAGTGTCCACATTCTGTCTTTATCACAGCTTCCATTCTTTTTAGGAGACTTGCATTCAGTTTTTCAGTCAAATCTGCAGGAATATGTTTCCATACCTCCAAAGTTCAGTCTTAGAAGTTGGTTGCGTTTTCTGCCTCTTGTGATCAAAGTAATCCCAAACACATTCAGTGGTGTTGAGGTCTGGACTTTGGGGTGGTCAGTCCATTGTTCAGCTTGTTTGTTTGATGTCTCCTTTTCTTAGTGAGGCTTTTTATCAGCTACTCATCCTTTCAGACCCATAGCGCTTTTGGTGGTCTACCAGGTCTTTGTCCCATTATATGTACATCTCTTAATAAGTTTTTAAACTTTCGGAAACTTTTTGGAAAAAATGAATAACTTGTAATAGCCATTTTGATTGGAAGTTAAATTTAGGGTAGTCTCTGACTTTTGCACAGCACTGTATAGGTCTAAATGTAATATAAATAATAATAGTCTAATGGGGAATTGTAGTTTAGCAAACTATAAAAAAATAATATTATCAAAAATAAACATAACATAAAAATAATGTCAAATGATGCAGAAAATATAAAACCTTGCATTGTTTAAAATTTAAAGAGGAACTCCACCTATTTTCAAAATTTCTGCATAATTAAATTGGTAATGTTTCAGTAAAATCATTCAGAGTGGCTTGGCATAAAATGTTTAATTCCAGAGAAACTTACAGAGTCAAAATTGTTAATAGTGGTGGTGATAGGAACCAGACGTCTGAAGAGATTAATGGCTCTAAAAGCTATTTCACCTTAAGTTATTACAATGATTGGTTATGAATACATTGCCTGATGTCTGGGACATTTTTTAACAGTAGTTTTGTGATTTTTTTATAGTGTGAAAAGTAATTTTATCCATTTACTTTAATTAACGTATGGTGGAATGACACAAGAGGGGTTGTAAGGCAAAATAGTCCTCAAAGAAACTTGTTGAACAACAATAGATAAATATAAAAATCTAAAACCTTAAAAAAGCATGTGTACGTTCACTGATAAATGAATAACATGGCTATATTTGGCATTGTTGACACCAGGATGTCTGGTTCCTATCTGGTTCCTAAGAAGTCAGTAGGCGTCTCTACAATGAACCGTTTCACATCACATCACTCTAAATGGCTTTCTTTATAACTCAACCAAACATTTTGAAAAACCTGTTGAATTCCCCTGTCTTTCTACATATCCACCCTCTACTGTATGGTGTAGAAGAGCAGTGCTTGTGCTGGAGGGACGTTTGTCTGGTGCACTGAGACAGCCAGTGTGTCGTGGACGCTCTGTCAAACTTAGCCGCATTGACAGCCAGTCTAAATGGATAGGACAGTAAAACTGAATATCTTTGACTCAGCAGTGGACTGCCAGGGCAGGAATAGATGAAATGTGGTCCGGCTCCAAAAAAGGGGAGCAGTGTTTCGCCTCTCTCGAAGGGCACGACGGTCACGGCAGAGCGATCCTGCAGGTGCATTGTGGGTAAACGCGAGGCTAAACCTCAGGGCTCCTGAGGGAAATGTCACAACTGCAAGTGAGATGTAAATGCAAATGACTTCATTAAAGTGAACTGGATGGCTCTTCTACTGCATGTAAATTGGACAGATGAGTAAGAGTGGTTATAGTGTGCAGGCTGTGAGTTAACCCCATCAAGAGCCCTCCAATCAGCTTAGCCCATTACTCCCTGATCCCCTCGCTTTACTATTGTGTTGGTCGCTGTAAAACACGAGTAGAGGAATCAAGTAGAGAGATAACACATGGGTTAAAATAGGGTGACACATAGACAGTGTGATGAATATTGCAGCATAACTGTGATGATGTAAAATATTATCTACAGTTTAAAAGAGTCAAATCACTGTATTAAACTTGTCCTTCATGAGCAAGACACTTGAAAAAGTAGTATTTATCCAGCTTAACAATTTTCTAAATAAAAAAGACACATTGGAGAAGTTCCAGACCGGTTTTAATCTAATCACAGTACAGAGGCAGCTCTAACTAAAATAGCTGGTACTCCTTCAAACAAGGTCTCAGGTCTCATTGTAGATTAGACAGAACTGACCACAGCATTCTAATCAACCGGCTAGAAAACTGGGTTGGTCTCTCTGAATAAGCCCTTAACTGTTTTCCAACATACATTACAGGGAGTCGATTTTATATCAGCCTTGGAAATCACATATCAAAGGAGTATGACGGGTCTTGTGGTGTTGCTCTGGGAAGCTGTCTTGGTCCCCCTCTTTTCTCATTATATATGCTACAGCTGGGTAATATCATCAGGGAACACTTCATTAATTTCCATAGCTACGCAGATAATACACAGTTATACATGTCTGTCGAGCCAAATGACATCCATGCCCTGTGCTCCCTGACCCCCTGTCTGTCCGCAATTAGTCGATGGATGAGCCATAATTTTCGGATTAAATAAAGGACAGAAATACTCTTATTTAGCCCAAAAGCCAAAAGAAATGCACTCTTTTCTAGGCTAGGAGATATGAGTTATCAAAGTAAAGGGGAAGTAACAAGTTTGGGTATAGTTTTAAGCTTAAAATCACACATCAGCAAGGTGACCCATACATCTATTCTACTGGGTTTGCAGCCCCAACAAAAAGTTGTTCGTTTCTTCATTCATGACCTCTTCACTGACACTAGCCATCAACTGAAAGCAGCCAATAGCAACCATGGCTGACATTTTCATGGCAAGAATTGAGCCTTAGATTAAAAAAAAAATTACATTATGGCAAATAATATTTATAAAATAATGATTGCATTAATAATAATGATCACCGATCACTGCCACGTTGTTACCGCTCAAACGACCCATGGCCTGGTCCACGGCCCAGTGTTTCAAACCTCTGATTTAGGGCGAGAGACCGGGAGCATGTGATAATTTCTCCTGCTAAACAACCAGGGAGTTGAATCTAGCATCTTAGAGCAGAAAAATCACCAAGCCATGCTGGACACTGGCCCTGCAGAGCCCCAGCTGAACTCCCATTACTACACTTCAAAATCACAGCTGGGCCATCGACTATAAACGCAACTTATTCCAGCGACATCCAATTTACATTCCAGCACCTCTGAGCCTCAAAAATGCATTACCCCCCCACCACTCCACCATGTATACTGTACTCCTTTACCACTCCCACACATCAGTGAAATTCTTCACTGAAGAACTTCCTGCTGGTCGCTCTCTTCTTCTTTTTTTCCTGCCTTGCTTTACGACCCTGCAAGGCAGAAGCAATCGTGCTGCGGTGCCAGGCCGGAGCGGAAGAGTAATGTTCCCTATCTGAGCAGGCAGGCTGGGTGAGCACGTTTCTCCATGGGTGCCGAGGCTTCGGTGCGCAGGGCCGATCGGCCTGAAATACGGCGACGCCCTCAAGCGCTAGCTGCTGTAGCATGGCGGGAGGTTGAGGGATGAGAATTACAGCGAAGGCTTGTGGGTGGGTGTTCACAGAGAACGACTTTATGGCTTAACTAAAGGGGTCGAGGCATAAAACCTCCCACCATGCCGCCTCGAGTTGCAGAACTGAGGCGAGGCATGGCCCCGAGTTCAGTAGCCAAAGCTGGAGACACTGCAGCAAAGATATGCTTTCTGAGTTATGTTACAAGCTACAGACCTTACAGGAACAACATATAGCTACATCAATAGATGACAATACAAACAAAATGCTAGTAGAAATGTTCTGTAGTTAAAAGTGTTCAGTTACTATTATCATTGTCTTCTAATTAGCATATATTGGTATATTGAACCACGATAGGTTCAATTCTGTTTTGTGATGTCAGAAAATGATGAGCAGTACTACCAGTCATTTTTATACAGAAAGTAGGAGTGAGGCCTGCTTCACTGGTATAAAGTTGAACATCTGTATGATGTTGTCCTATGATTTTAGCTGGATAAGACAAAAAATTATGAACTACAAATAGCTCCACCAAATATACTTTTGTCTTATAACATTGGAAGGGCTTATAATCGAACAGGCAGTACTGAGAAAATCTGTGTTTTCAATGGAAATATGTGATATTTGAATAAGAATACGTGGCTACAACTCAGTAAGGCGAGGGAATGAAATAATTAAGCCTTGGTCACAGCTTAATAATGTATGATCTCATTCCTACACATTACTAAGTAATGGCCACACATTAGTATCTCATTCCCATACGTTCATATGGCGTGGCCATACATTATTTTATTTATACAGGTTGTCACCAGCAGGACTCCATACAAATACCTGTATTTAATCAAATTCAGCATAATACATCATTTGGCATTAACAATGCATTTTTTAGGTATTAACAAGCCAGTAGTTGGTATTTAACAGGCTGCTTATTACTATATAGATAGTATATAGATAGTAAACATCAAAAAGGGTGAATGTAGTACTTTCCAGTGTTCTTGTAATGTTCTAATTAAGACTTAAAAAGCAATTAAGTGGTTATTAACTGGCTGCTTTATTACTTCATTAAGCATTAACAAGGGTGAAATCAGCATTTATTATAAATTGTAATTTTTTTGCTCAGCATTTTAGGTATCTATTATTATGCCATTATTAAGCCTTAACAAGCCAACTGTCTTGTTAGTACTACATTATTAAGTAGTAACAAGGGTGTATTAAGCATTTCCAGAGTGCATATAATGCTGTAATTAAGTCTCATCAAGCCAATACTCACCATGGCATGCTCATTACTATATTATTAAGCAGTAACTCAGTTGCTTAATACTCTAGTAAAAGCAGCCAGTTGATAGTTGATAGCTTGATGAATTAATTTCTAGATATTGGCTTGGTAATTCTTAATAAGTGTGTAATAATGGAAACTTAACATTTTATTCAAAAGAATATGATGTATAATCCACAAAGTGCTCTAGAAAATGCTTGTTTCTTTTTTGTTATGGCTTAATAACATAGTAATCAGCAGCCTGTTACTTACCAACTACTGGCCTAAGGCTTAATAAGTGCATTTCAAGCATGTTATACTGAAGTGTTAAGATAATCATTTAAAAAGCATGCCTGTCTGCACTGGGGTCTTTAATATTCCTACATTATGATGTACTGTGGCAGTACTAGAAGACACTGTCAGACACTTGAGATTGATAAAAGGTGGGTTAAGAGACAAGATCATCTATTAAATGCTAATGTGGCTAACCTTGCAAAATGCTTTTGTAATGTTGCAAATGTGATTAGAGGATCACATGTTACAAAAACAAATTCACGTTTCACTCACAGCACCAGCAGGGCTCCATACAAATACCTGTATTTTATCATATTAAGGGTAACACATCAGTGTATCATTGCCTTTATTTAGCATTAACAAGCCAGTAGTTAGTATTTAACAGGCTGCTTATTACTGCATTATTAAGCATCAAAAAGAGTGAATGGAGCACTTTCCAGAGCTCTTGTAATGTTCTTATTAAGACTTAAAAAGCAATTAAGTGGTAATTAACTGGCTGCTTTATTACTTCATTCAGCATTAACAAGGGTGAAATGAGCCAAGAAATAAGAAAAGAATGCAGAAATGTGAACGTGATGTTGCTACAGTTAGTGGTTAATTTCACTTAGATGAACTTCAGTGAAAAAGTGAAATTTGTGAACATTGGAAATCAGTAGAGAGTCAATAGGGAACCAAGAAAACAAAAGAGCAAGCTGTGGTATCTTCTTTCTAAAAAAAGAAGACAAAAACGTCTTAAAAATACTTAAAAAAGTAAAATTTGCTGCTCTTCATTGCAATAAAGAAAACTACTTTCTAACATCAGCCATTTGCTGAACTACACAAACCCATATTTACCTTTCTTTTCCCCAGTGAAGAAAATAGCAGCGTGACCACAGATATAGACAATTTTTTCTGGAACTAGCATTCATTCATTTTTTGTGATCTACTGCATTGATTTTAATGTAATACAAATGCTACTGTATACTGTACCTGATAGCAATATTCAGGTTTTGGCTGATTTAATTCGCAGCCTCAGATTGCCATGATCGTCACGTATTTGACTCTTCACCCCATACTAACAAATTCTGCCTGAGTTGCACGCTCCTTTGATGTCCATTACCAACCTGCAATATTGCAACCCTTACTTTTTAAGCACTCTATTTTCTGCCATCATCAAGTCCTGGCCCCCTCTTTTTGACAAGATCTGCAATTCCCCACTATAAGATTAAGCTCCAGCACTTCCACACCAGGGCTGCGTAGATTAATTGAGATTCTGTCATCATTATCTTGTCCCGTCAGGCTTCCCTGCCTTAACCTGGGCCCTCAGTTTTTAAAGACGCCTTGCAGGGGTGGATGGGCTGCGAATGTCAATGGGCCCGGACCTGGTGGTTACAAAAAGCCTGCGGGGATGCCTCCGAACCCCTGTCTTGCTCGCCCACTGTGCTCCTTTTATCCCCGTAGATAACTGGAGCTGCTAGCTGTCCTCAGATGACCTTGCTTTAAAGCCAGACGGCCTACTGTTCCACCACGGACAGTCTTTAACACGCTCTGCACTGTCTGTGTAAAACTGTATCCCACTGTCCTCATCCCCTGCTGGGCCAGATGTGGAATCTGCTGTGACCTTTTATGTAACGTGTCACAATTAATGTTCTTTGGCTGTATTAGCAGAGCACTGAATGCAGCTGTGGCTTACTGTCCACTGTATAGCATTCCTTTGAGAAATATTACTACTCACTTTGTAGCATTGGGGAAATAATGTGGACTCCATTCCAAATATTAGCTCCAATTATAAAAATGTAGATGCATGTTTGTTTTTTCTGCAATGTTTCTTCAAGTGGCACAGCCAGAATTCAATTTGGGGGGCGGGGTGTTGGGGCTGAGCTAGGGAGCATTATGTCCCAGAAGCATTGTTATAGTGAGGCAACTCCTAACAAGCCAACTTCACAGTGGCTACCATAACCAGAGAGAAAGAAATTTTAATTTTAAACATGACATGAATGCTAACCTCTCATTTAACTGCCGAGACATATCATGGCAGGTAAAGTCTATGTAAGCAGAGGCCCACCTTTTACAGAGCCAGGAGTAGATTTCTAGGACAAATAGGCATTTTTGGCAGTTTTGAAATTTCTTTACTATGTTGTGCTTCACTTATTTCCTAGCTTGCTAGCTAGGTAAGCAGTGGCCCTGGCTAGGATCTAACATAACTCAGCTAAGCTCCCAGTGTTTGTAGAAAGCTTTGAGCAGGGTCATACTTTGCTTACATATTGGTCTGCATTACTTTCCAGGAGTGTTAACCTAGTGGTGGGAACCAACGTCAGGACGCTAAAGCCTGCATGCAGCAATTAGATGTAAAACTGTGTAAACAAAGTATGTCTACAGTTATACTTTTTGTTATCTCATGCTTTATATTGTTGTCAGTTGTCAATTGTGATGGCAATGTCACCTCTGTGATCTGCACATTACTATAAGCATTTTAGTAAAATACCTTAACCCCTTTAATGGCCAGGGCCCACTGGCAGGTCCTATTACATAAGAACAGCTCAGCCGGTTAGTATGTAAAAAGAAAGTGATTTAAAAGGGATAAACACAGAATGTCTAGAACAATGTGTCCATAGGAATAACTATCTGGCATTAGATAAAGTGAACACATGGCAAACTTACTACTTACATTTTCAAGCCAAATTTAGGAATCACTTCTTTAAACAGGATTGCTGTTTTCTGGTTTAGTGACTCCGCCTATATCTTGTTCCGAAAGGCTTTTCTATGGAGATATGTTTGCATCGGACTGATAAAACCAGTGCACGGAAGCACGGATCACCAGAGCTAGTTTAATCCCTTAAATTTCCAGGGCCTACCAGTGTGCCCAAAGTTTTATTTCACACTTCTGTGACCTTAGAAAAGCTTAGCCAGTTTGCATTGAAGTCCCTGTAGTTACTAAATAATAAGCCTTAGTATGTAATAAGCCTGTGATTCTAAGAGGTTAACAATGGTAAATACGATAAGATGCAAAAGGAAGCACTATTAAAAAAACATGACAAAAGTTAACAATCATACTTTTTTCAAGAACCATCCAACAACCTTCAAAGTTATCTCACAATTTCATGAAGTGAAATTTGCACAAGTGTGCCTTACTGTAGTAAAACAGCAACAGTACATGGCATGCATTTGTGCAAATGTTCCTATGGTGATAGCGGTAGCTAAAAAAGATGACGATCAAAGGGTTTTGCACATCACTTTTATTTGATTATGGTGAATTAAAAGGCATATTTTGTGTACGTATTGCATTTACATAGGACTTTTTTGAGCTGTCAGAAATATGGGGCTTCCAAGTGAGGTGACCTAGACCTTTTCAGCCGCCCCTCATAGCAGCACACCTGGTTTGTACACAAAACAGCCTATTGGGGTGGCAGAGTATATTGTCAATAGAGTTTATCATTATAATGACATTGGCCTTTGCAGTGCCAACATTGCAGAGGGCTGTAATAAATGTGTCCTCTGAAAAATTACAGATTTCAATAAATAAATAAATAAATAAATAGATATAGTATTGTGAGCTATGAGAATTCCTGCCAACCTCAGATGTTCCAAATGTGTTTCTTTTGATGTATTGATGAACTAAAGTATCCACTGCATACAAAACATTGCAGGCCAATCTTGTTACGTCAAAGCTGAACCAATATGACTGGCAAATCTTAACATGTACAAATATAATCACAATATAGTATTTTGTCCATATCATGCAACCCTACAGTCCAGCCCTATCCGTCAAACGTCTTATGCAGACCATGTGAGCAGGGGGCTTATTTAGGTCAGTCAAGAGGTTGATGGCCCAAGAGAAAAGACAACCCGAGCCAGGAAACCCAGTAATGAAGCAACGCTACCGTTTGCGCTGCCGCTCCTGGCTCTCCTCTCAGTCCCTGTCCTCCCGTCCCGGTGCTGGCAGGGTTTTATCCATGCAGGCCTGGACCGGCCCCAGCAGCTCTTTAATTACTTCATTAATTTTAATCAGATCCAATTAATTACGTTTTCTCCAGCCCGGTGGAAGTCCTAGGCCCACTGACCACAGTAGGAGACCTTGCGAGTCTTCTGATGCGTAAAAACTTCCAACTCCATAAAAAATCAATTATTCCTATGAGCCAAACAAAGACTTTTTTTGTTATTTGGCAATTATTCACCACTAGCCACTATACTGTCCTATTTAGTTCTCAGGGCAGCACTTAAGTACCTCCTTGAACAGCTCACCTTGTGTTTAACCCCTTGAACCAGCTGTAAAAAAGGTGCAAAAAAAGGCAGAAGTCAGCAGTTGATGGCAGGTTTGCTGCTTAAAGGGATCAACTGGTGACACACATGCTAAGTGATCTTCTGAGGTGTCCCAGTTTCGAGAAACTGAAACATGCAACTCCTCGCACGCTTGGGATATGCATTAAAACTGCGATGAGCAAATGGATGCTGCCAAACGTTATGGGAAAAAACAAGCGATTCTTCATAAACAATTCAGTATGCCAGCAATACTCTTCTCAAGGAATTGAGTTTACAGCCAGAGCCAGCAATTATGCAGTCTGCCACTTACATCTACTGACCGCAGCACACCAAACATATAGAAAATGTTTTCAGATGTACATTTCCATACATACATGCATACGTGAACAGCAGTTGCATAAGTGACACGTGCACAGATCGGCAGTAGTTTGAAGGTACTACTACTTTCTTTTTGAATTTTCTATCAGTTACATCAGTTTTATTACAAAAAAATTATAATTCAATGACTGAGATGTAAACAAAGTCATTTAGACTGGTTTGATGTGAAACATTTTGTTTTAGAGAAGCTTATAAAGAATTACTCACAGTGGTGGTGACAGAGACCAGACGCCTGAAGAGTTTAATGCCTCTAAAAGTTTGTTCATAGATATTGCATGAAATGGTTATGAATACTGCAGGATGTCTGATGCATTGTGTTGTCATAAGGTTTTGGCCTAAAACATATTCTTTTAAAATCCATTGAGGGTGGAGATGGCATTGTAAAGCTTAATAGTCCCAAATTTTATCACCATTTTGCCAACATGAGCATTACATATAAAACTCAGGAGATGTGTAGCTTCACTGGTGGTTTTGCATAGTGAATAAAATGGTTATATTTGCAGTGTAGATATCACAACCCCTGGTTCCTATCACCACCACTGTTAAGCAATATAAGGTTAGTAATAATCTAAGTTTTTCTACAGTGAGCCATTTCACATTAAACCGCTCTCAACAATTCAATTATACAGAAATTGTGAAAAATTACAAGACCTGAAATGGCCTGGCTGCCCCCTAATGTGGCTACCCTCCTTCTCCCTTATACTCCTGCTCACTCTGATGTCTTCTAGCACTGGTATCTTGGTGGTCCCTCCCTTTAAACTACCAACTTCTGGAAGCAGAACCTTCACAGTCATGGCCCTTAAGTTAGGAACACTCTTCCTCCATCTCTCCAACTCTGCTGTTTATTTTCTTCCTTCAAAGTCCACCTTAAAACTTTCCTCTTCTCCCAATGCTTTCATTCTTCCCTCTCTTAATGTGTCCTTCCTCTTCCTCTTCCATTTTGGTTATGTATAGTTACATTTTTTTACAAATTATATTACACTTTTGTTTTTGTTTCTATGCTTCTGTTTTTGGGTTTGTACAGTTTCTGTGTATTGATTGTTATCTATTGTTAAGTGTAGTTGGGTTTTAGACAGAAGCTATATAACAAAGTCACTCAGAGTGGTTTGATGTGAAATGGTTCATTGTATAAAACTTTACCAACAGGCTTCTTAACAGTGGTGGTGATAGGAACCAGGGGTTGCCATGTCTATGACACAAATATATACATTTTATTTACTAACCAAAACCACTAATGAACCTAGGTGTGCTTTTGTAAGTTGTATTGGTAACACTTTATTTAGAGTGGTCATTTATAGATGATTAATAAACTCTTAACAGACTATCAGTAACACATCAGTGAAGCAGCAGTAGTGAAGCATCTGAATACACTGAAGTAAATATCTTGTAGATGTTCTGTTGATACATTATTTACATTAAGTAGATGTATTGTTAATGTTACTTCCATTACACAAAACCTAACCTTACCCAACCTTACCCAAAACCCTGGTCCTAATCCTAATCCTAACCTCAACCTCAACCCAAAACCTAATTCTATCCCTCATATGTTTTTGACATGTTACTGAGAGTCAGTTGAGTGTTTGTTTCGTTTAAAAGGTCCACTCAAAATAAAGTGTCACCGTAGTATTGATAACAGTAAATGGTAAATCTATAAAAACAAGGTTTTCTTCTGGGACTATTTTGCCTTAAAACACCCTGCATACACGATGCCACCATAAATAACTTTTTAAAGTTACGTTTCAGTCCAAAGTGTTATCTCAAAACTACCATAAAACATTTCTCAGGCATCAGGCAGTGTATTCATAACCATTTCATGTGATAACTCCCTGAGAGGGAGCTTTTAAAGCCAATAAATGCTTCAGACGTCTGGTTCCTATCACCACCACTGTGAACAATTCTAACTCAATAAACCTGAATCTCTGAATGACTTTATTTAAACCTGGTCAACTGAACTGTGTGATTCCCCAAATTAATCCACAAAAAAACACTTTAAGTGTTTGACAGGCAGCGTCCATAAACAGCAGTTGTCTCAGTGACGCATTCGCCACCTCACTTTCTGAAAGAAATCAGGCTTGATTAGGGAATGATCTGTTAAGAACGCTTCTCCAGTTTACAGAGCCTGTATTGCTTCCAAATGAAAATATTTAGACTGCAGTACAATGATGTGAATCAAAATGATACAGCTAATTAAGCATTTTAATGAAACAATGCCATAGCCTAATGCATTACTCCACTGCTATGAATTATCGTCCACTCGAGCATTGCGAGCCCACTCCCTCGCACACAAACACGCGCACGCTAAATGATCAAGGCTGCAGTAATTTATTGGTTCTCTTTAACGTGCTGCTGCCTAATCTCCAGCACTACAGTTGCTCTTGGCTGCAGGTAATGGGAAAAAGTCTCATTTCAAAAGGCAAACAAGCTTGTATGAAATATGCTCCTCGTAATGTGTTTGCAGTGACTAAACCGTCCTCATCTCAATAATGTGCAGCCAAATGTAATTAAATGCCTACTTGATTGCAAAGACAACATAAAAAATCATTATGAAATCTGTTTGCGCGTTTATCTCGCCGCGCCTGGAGCTAACCGAACACGTTTTCGGATTTGTTGCACGCCAGATGTAATGAGATCATTGACGATTTTGAATAAGCTCCCTAAAGGCCAGTCTGGCAAATGCAGTGGTCTTCTCAAACATCCCACAGCTGGAATTTGGGGTCAAGTCCCAGCTGTGAGACATGCTGTCTTTGATTGGATTTCCAGAGGATGGAGGTCCCCAAGAGGACCTCTCTCCTTGTGACTGGTTGCAGAAGTGGCCAGTTCCTCAGCTACGGTAGCAGTCAAAAGTTTGGGCACACCTACTCATACAAAAGCTTTCCTAATTTTTTCTATTTTCTGCATTTTGGAATAACTGAAGATTTTAAAACTATTAAATGACACGTGTGCGTTTGCCACAGCCAGAAATATTGGCCTTCTACCAAATAAGCTTATTTAGACTCACCCTGCCGAGAGCATGCCTAATTGGCTCACATTAACGAGGGCAGACATTCCACCAATTAACTTTTAACGAGGTACACACAGTAATTAAGGGTGGTGTAATAACTGTGGCTCATTTTCCAACTCCAAATTTGTCTAAAATTATGAATGAAAACTATTTCTTTTTTATTTAAATGTTTTTTTGTGCAGTGAACAAAAAAGTACTAGACTCAGACCTATCTACTAATTTAGATTCTTTAAAGTAGTCCCTCTTTACATTGATGCAGCTTCGTTCACTCTTGGCTTTCTCTCAAGCAGCTTCATGAAGAACAGACCGTAAGAACATTCTGAAAACTTTGGTGGGGGAACTGCAAAAATTTGATTTTTACACATTTTTAAAATTTAATTATTTTAAATCCCTGGCTTATTGCATTCTAAAGCTTATTATTCAGTAACTACATGGCCTACAATTCAAACAAGTTGAGTTATTTCTAGGTTATTTGTAACTTAGGTTGTAGCCATTTAAGGAATTTGTGTTTTGTACGTAAACTTGTACACAGGCATTATCGTCACTAGTTATACTTGTTCAAAAAATGCATTTCAAACATTTAAGCTGCCCACCTAGTGATCATTCCACCAGCAGAATGGAAATCAAGATAATTGAAATCAATATAATCAAATAAAATACATTTCCCTGTAAATCTGTTAACAGATGAACTAGGACACTGTGTGTTAACCCCTTTAAAATCCCAGGCTTATTACACATTAAGGCTTATCATTTAGTACTTACAGGAACTTCAATACAAACTAGTTGAGCTTTTCTTTGGTTACAGAAGTGTGTAATAAAACTTTGGGGCTTCCAACCAGTCCTGGCCTTTTAAATGGTTAAATGCTATGACTGCTGGTCTCCTGAGTGGTGCAACCATCAAAGCGCTGGCCCTGTCATCAGGAGATCATGAGCTCAATCTTTGGTGATGCTACAGCCATCCAGGCTGGGAGTAACAGCCTGTGAATGGGGGGAGTCCTAACTAGTGGGTGGAATTGGATCTGACTAAATTAGTAACTAATTAGTAACTAAATTAGTAATATATATATATATATATATATATATATATATATATATATATATATTGCATATTTTAAGATTAGGGACCTAAAAATAGGCTGTAATATCATAATATGGCCACTGTAAAATGGGCTAAGATAAAAACTACATATCAGGTTTACCAAACTTTTGACTGTTGTTGTACATGTTTGCATGGTGGGGTGGTCAGTTCTTTGGAAGAATTCTGGCTTAATACACAAATCTGCATTAGAGCTCGCTTTTAACACATTGGCGGTATTATATTTACTGTAGAGACCCCTCTTTGGGTTGAAGCTATAAGCAAATCAGGAGGAAAATTGATTTGTGCCAGTAATCCTACAAAAGTCAACAGTGGTAGAAATAATGCACAGAAACATCTTCAAGCTATCAAACACATTATTCTTTACATACTATACATCTGATACATCCATACCAGCGCAACAGTGTCAGTGTCACTGCTGTGCTGAAAATGATTCATCACAAACATAATATCTGGTCAGTGGGGGTCCTATGGTGGTCCCATTTCATTGAAAGATAGGACAGAGGGGGGCTGATAAATTATGCAGTAACAGATAACTGTAATCCTACAAAGTGTACCTATGGAATGTATTCCTGCTCACAACTCAGTGTTAACACAAATACTCTTAATTGAAAATAATACTTTGGTAAAAAATCCAATTCACACCATTTTCCTGTTACTCCAGATGTAGTTGAGCAACCAAGACATGTTTAGTATCCAAATGTAGCTTCTTTAGTTTAACGCTTGAGATATGAGGCTAATGTGGCTAACATTAAAAGTCAAGAGTCAATTAAATGTTTTCCGTCCCCAAAATTTGTTTCAACCCTCATGCCTTTGTCTTAATGCTAATGCATCACAGAAGTAGCCGGAACGTGTTTCGTTATACAGGGTAATTCAAAAAGATTCATCCAATTTCAAAGCGCCATATTTTAAAACCGTGAGGCGCCTAGGAACCAATCACATACCAATTGAAAGAGGGGGTCATAGGGTTTCTGACTGTCACCAGAAGATGGCTCCCTTCAGTCTGCGAGGAGATGAGACCCCTGAGCAGAAAGCGCTCTGTGTTCTCCACTTCAATAAGAGTGAATCTGTCATAACTGTGCAAAGTGATTTTTGTTGACAGTGAACCTCCAACAGCTTTTGTCGTTGGTTCCACAACACTGGACGATCTCCAAAATCGCACTGAAAGAGCTGTGAGTACAGTGACACCCGACATGCTCAATCGAGTATGGGACGAATTTGACTATGGTGTTGATGTTGTCCATACAGCTGGAGGAGGCCATACTGAGCACTTATAAAATTATATAATAAACTTTATTCTCACTTAAACTATTTACTGCATTGTTCTGTAATGATTTACAAGTGAAATAAATCATTTTGAAATTGGATGAATCTTTTTGAATCACCCTGTCCCATACCCCCATATATGTATAATAACAATAAAGTGGAATTAAGTTAAATTAAAATTAAAGCTAACATTCTGAACCTCTCAGTCACCGTTTCAGTTCAAATCCAATGTGCTGGAGCAAAGAGCCAAAACACCAAAATATTGTGATGCTGTCCACCTATTTATGAATTGCACTGTGTGCATACACAGAACCATTCTTAAGAATTTTGAGAGCGCTTCCTGTAATTGAAATAAACAGAGTCGTGAAACCTATTTTCCTTTCAGCACATGGTAAATTGCATCTATCCCAGCCAATTCTGAAAATTTGTCTGAAGGTCGCGCAGGCCTAACCCACACAAAAACTCCAAGTTTGTTCCGAACCGCCACGTTAATGTAATTGGCCATCCCTCAGAGGCTGTTTCAGCATGATTTGACTAAATTATTTCGCAAGAAAACTTCCTTCTCTTGAGACTTACATTTCCAATTAGTCTCTTTATCTTGCTCCGTGCAGGGTAATGCAATAGCAAAACAGGTTCCCAGCCCGAGACGCCAAATGTTGTCATTAGACGCTTCTAAATTGCAAATTGCAGATAGGCAGAATTCGCTATTCCATAGTTCTGTGCATGTGTTAATACAGTAAAGCTGGGGCCAGGGTGTTTTAGTTGCAGAGTCAATTGAATTGAATGGCTTTGCTGTTATCTTTTGCTGGCCTGGCAAAATTGAGCCCACTATGGCACCTGCTAATGTCTTTTTCATTCGCACCTTATGCTTTATAACTTTGGAGGCCCATACTTTGTCATTTAAATTGAGTTTGCAAAAGTGATTGCAGCGAGAGCTCTCAACTAATCAAGCATATCAAAGACGTTCAGCGGGCTCGAGCCGTATCCTTTAACCTGGGGGGGGGCTTTGCTGGTGACTTACTCCATGAATAAAGGCCAAATAATGCAGACAGATTTGTTCACAAACCTGCAGTATGCAGTTTAGAGTCCTGCAGAAAAACACAGTTACGATTAAGCGGAGTTCATGCAGGCAGGCCCAGGCTTGAAACACCAACATCGCAGGTTCCAGTTCATATCTCTACAAGGTCAGCACCCGCAATGAGTCATTGCCCACACATGAATACTGTAAATAGCACTTGAATTTGATTCGAATACAAAAATGTTTTTCTAATAAGTCATCTTTACAGGGTGTTGCTCAAACCGTGTGCGTGGGTTTCTAGAAAAGAATGAATTATCTGAAAGTCCATCAATTTACCTGTCTCTAGGTCGTTTACTGTAAATATAGGTCATGTACTGTAAATTAACCCCTTGAAATCACAGGCTTATTGCATCCTAAGGCTTATTCAGTAACTGCATGAACTGCAATATAAATGAACTGAATTATGCTTACAATTTGAGATATGGGAGCATTGTTCTTGCTCCTGTAGCTACTAGATGTTGACAAGAAGAAAAGGAATGAGAGGTAGAGAATGAAGAAGGAGAAGAAGAAGAAGAAGAAGAAGAAGAAGAAGAAGTAGAAGAAGAAGAAGAAAAAGAAGAAGTAGAAGAAGAAGAAGAAGAATGAGAAGAAGAAGAAGAAGAAGAAGAAGAATGACCAGAAGAAGAAGATGAGGAGAAGAAGGAGACAAAGAAGAAGAATCAGAAGAAGAAAAAAGAAGAAGAAGAAAAAAGAAGAATGAGAAGAAGAAGAAGAAGAAGAAGAAGAAGAAGAAGAAGAAGAATGTCACGTATTTGGCCAGCCAGCCTCAGAACTACGATTCCCAGAATCCTCTGCCTGCTCACGTGACTCAGGATCTCGTGTCATCAAATCCTCCATCTACACAAGTGACTCAAAACTATGCTTCCCAGAATCCTCCACCTCATCACCTGACTCCGGGAAGATCAGCAGCAGCCTATCACCGCTCTAGTTCTCCTGAATAATGATCATTTTCACTTGTATGTTTTCTCACATGACCTGTTTTAGTTAGTATATTAGCCCGGGCTCTAGTCAGGTTCATTGCGAGGTATTGCTTTCCTAGTGAAACTACTGAGCGTTCTTTCTGGTTTTGATCTCCCGTGTTTTGACCTTGTGTTTTGACTCTGTTTCTCGAAGAGGAAGAAGATGGTCATTTACTGTAAATATAGGTCATGTACTGTAAATTAACCCCTTGAAATCACAGGCTTATTACATCCTAAGGCTTATTCAGTAACTGCATGAACTGTGATACAAAAGGACTGAATTATGCTCACAATTTGAGATATGGAAGCATTTGTCTTACTCCTGTAGCTACTAGATGTTGAGAAGAAAAAAAGGGATGAGAGGTGGAGGATGAAGAAGAAGAAGAAGAAGAAGAAGAAGAAGAAGAAGAAGAAGAACAAGACCAAGAACAAGAAGAAGAAGAGAAAGAAGAAGCAGAAGAAGAAGAAGAAGAAGAAGAAGAATGAGGAGAAGAAGAAGAAGAATGAGGAGAAGAATGAGAAGAAAAAGAAGACGCAGAAGAAGAAGAAGAAGAAGAAGAAGAAGAAGAAGAAGAAGAAGAACCAGAAGAAGAAGAAAACCAGAAGAACCACAAAGCAGAATTCACCAGCTTCTTGTTGAACTGCTGCACCAACATGGAGCAGGCAAATTCGAAAAAGGTGTACAAGAAGTTGACTTCGGCTTCTTTGGTGGACCTCTGCTGTTTTGGTGATGTTGATGGTTTTACAAACACACTGCTGGAGAACCATTCCACAACAGATTGGATGGAGCGCAGCAAGAAGTGGAAGCTTTAGTGAAAGTTCTTCCAGGAAAAGTCTATGTCTACATCATTCATTGTTCCTGACCAATCACAGGCCTACACCTGTCTTTAAAATGACTCGTCTTACGTGCCTATTCTGCTGCTTTCAGGTGCCTACGTTTTGATGTTCCCCTCCTTCCTCCCCACCACCACCAGTTGGGTCCCTGCCTGGTTGTCCAGGGGGTAGACTCTGCCTAGCGAGGGTCTTGGCACTCCAAGACCTGGAATGAGGACAGATCCTACACCAAAGACTCTTTATTTCAACTGAATTGTTATCTTTCAACTTGTAAAATTCCATTGAGGATTTAAAAAGTGTCCTCCATCACTCAGGAGGTGTCCTGAGTCTATCTGGCAGAACTCAAGTTCATCTCAAGTTCAGTGCTAATTTCAAACACTGACTGACTATGGCTTTTAGTGGTTTGGTTCTGGATTTAAGTTCGGTGATGCTAAAACTTGCTTCCTATTTGCCAGCTTCTCATTAAAATCTTCCATTCCACCTTAAATAGTGCAGCAGTCACAAGTGCCAGAATGCAACTGCGGCACCATTTAAGGTGGAACGGAAAAATCAAAGAAGAAACTAGCAGATAAGAAGCTAACTTCAGCTTCAAGTTTGTACGGTAATGAAAAATTCTAAATGGCAGTGCTGCAAGTCTCAAGTCACACTGTGTGTACCTAGACCCAGAGGGCCCACGACCCCTTGTAGCCCCAGGGCCCCTGAGCAGGTTAAAGCACCCCTGAAGATGCGTCATGCCTTTATAGAATTATTTAGTAGGAAAATAATGAACACAAAACATGAATGTAACGTCACTGGCCTCATCTACATTTCTGCTTCTTCTTAAACTGTCCCTGTATTTTAAACGCTAAATGATCCTCTCATTACTGTCTTATGTCGGGGCCTGAGGGTTGCAATGTGTATCAACTGCCCAGCCTTTCATCTTTTCCATTCTCTATTCTACCTTTCAGGCTACATTTTGCCAGTACAAGGCTGAGCTTCCCAAAAAACAATGCCTACTAATTCTGAGCTTTGTTAACAAGAGTCAAACTTGTGCTAAAAAAGCACATCAAAGAGTCTTAGAGTAAATCGAGAGCATTAAAATGGAAAGTTTCTACTTGGGAAGGCAATAAACCCTCAATTTGGCACCCATTGAAATTACAGCACCAATGCAATGCAGTGCAATGTGATAAGCTTCAATGGCCATAGAAGGAATATGGAGATTACTATGAAAGCGCAAATGGACTGTTGATTTTACATCCATATCTCAGTGGGTCATAATCATGAAGGCATATCTGATAATGACACCTCTCTCTCATATGCACATGCATTCCGAAAGCAGCGCTCGGCCACCTTCAAAAATAATTACATCACATTGAGCATGGACTACAGTCCGGTAATATTGGCGCGATACTATTAGGTGGCTAATTTGGAATTAGTTCTGGATTACTGCTTCCTTATGTTATTAAACTCATAAATCAAGGCCGTGCCTTTAGAAAAAGAGAAACGCAACAGAGAGAAGTTTTGAAAGGCATTCCGAGCAGCGTATGTCTGGCCTTGCACAGTGCGGAGAAATGAAGTCATGGTGTTTTTCAGGATGCTGGTCTACTGTAATCATATTACACGAGTGACAAAACTCATCATTACGTTGGCGATATGGAACACAAATCAATGACGGACCTCTGAGTCAACAGGTCAGAGAAACGCGAGGGGGAACGAGGACAGATCGCCGGCTGAACTGCGATAACTGGACAGATCAGCATCAGACAATCGCAGTATGTCTGATGGAACTTTGCTCACTAGAAACTAACAAAAAAAAACAAGCCAGTCAATTCCAGCGTAATGGATGTGACATTTGGACTCATATTGACTTTCAGTCTCGGAGCGCAGGCTTAGCAGCAATGCGACAATTTGCATGTGTTATGCAACCTTTCAGAGAGAATGCAGACACATCGGCAAAACTCAGATGTTTATTTGCGTATTAAAGATTTGCAACAGCAATTTATCAGTGTTACACTGCCAGAAAAAAGGCACCCCCAAGGTACAAACAATGTAAATGCACCAGCGAAGGTAAAAAACAGTACTAAAGGTCCAGTTATGTACTTTAAAAGAGCTTTAAAGATGCACTGCATTCACTTTCCCAGGAGAAAGGAACATATTTATACATTTCAGAACTTTTTTTGATAGACAAAAAACAATCTGGGCAACACTTTATTATAACAGGCTTCTATAATATACATATGCTGTAGAAAATGGTTCATCAGATCAACCTAAAATTACTTCATGTAGTAACAATTAACTCGTTTTATGCAAACTAAATAAATACTTTGAATTAATGATTCTTTCAATCAATGTAATTTTTTGAGTTGAATAAAGTTAGATTAGAAAGTTAATTTACTTGTTATGACATGAAGTAATTTTTTTAGCCTTGTCTTTACTCTCCCCAAAGGAGCCATTTAGAAAGCGAGGAAGACGGCTTTGGCGAAAAACTCCAGCCACAAAACGACTGTTTTTGCACTTGGCTGATGAGAAAAGGGCAGCTCAGAACTTAATCATTTCCTCTCTCTGAGAGCTGCGTCGACATTTTACATCTTCTTTGGCAAGAAATGGTGCGAACCACAAGTCTCAGTTGACGTCCATTCAAAAGTAGCAGTGAATTGTATTATATCCATTATAAAATGGTATATTAACCTCTACATTGTCTTTATCTCACGATTCAAATTTTTCCCCAGAGATTTTTATTCCTCAGGCCTTACAGGAGTAGAAATTAGGCCTTTAGACTGAATGATTTATATGTCTCAAATTCAGCCGCCTGGAGTTCTATGTTTAAAACTAAAAAGGAAGTAATTGTGTTAACTTGAAATTTTGAGCTCATTAAACCTGTAATATTAACTTGGGAATAATTTGTGTTTTACATGTTTTACATGTGTTAACATATTATAACTTACATTTTAACTTATTATATTACTATAAGTTCAACAAACTCAACATTTCAAGTTAAAATTGTTACTTATTTTTTTTCAATTTAAAAGCTGTATAATTTTTTGCACTGTAAATACAGTTTACAGACACAGTTTTAAACTTGAAAATGTAACAGACTTAACTTAAATTTTGAGTTAATTGAGCCTGTAATATTAAGTTCATAAGAAGAATAATTTGTTTTATTTGTTAACTTATTATTTGAAGTTTCATGAACTCAACATTTCAAGTTAACAACTTTTTTAAGTTTACAAGCTGTGTAATTTTACTGTACACACTCTAGAAAATGGCTTGTCAGATTTACCTAAAAATTACTTCATGTGGTAACAAGTGAATTATCTATTTTTATTCAACTCAAAAAATGAGTTTCATTGAAAGAAACATTTATTAAGAGTATTTATTTAGGTTGAATAAAACTAGTTCAATTGTACCACATGAATTATTGTTTTTAGGTAGAACTGACGAGCCATTTTTTACAGTGCAGTGCAGATTTCATGTCTCGTGTTTCAAGTTTAATACACCATTGAAAACATTTGTTGTTGTAATTCTGAAAGGCAGCGTGATCATGTGGTGCAACTCTCTTATTGTACACAGTAAAAAAGTGGATCGTCAGATCTACTTAAAACATTACTTCATGTGGTAACAAGTAAATTAACTAGTTTTATTCAACCTAAAACTAGTTCAATTGCTTGTTACCACATGAAGTATTTTTTTTAATTAGATCTGATGAGCCACTTTTTACAGTGTATGATGGAAAGAGGTATAGAACTAGAAAAGATACAGAACTAGAAAACTAAGAAGTTTGAATTAGGTGAACTGTAGTGTCCTCAAGTTCTCTTAACTCAAGAAAAGCATTGTACTCAGTTACCTTATCATTTAAGGTTTTTCTGCAGTGTAACCCCCCCACAACTTTATTTTTCCAAGATAAGGACTGTAATTGCAAGGAATTGCCCAGCTCTCATCTCAGTACAGCAAAGTCTTATAAAATATTTGTACATTTCAGCTCTTAATGAGTTAAACCTTACTCTATCTATAGCATATTTAAGAATAAAGTCAAGTTACTACTATAAATAAGTCATCTGATCAACCTCTCAAAGTCAAAAGCCTTTTTAGGAACTGAGTCTTATCGTGAGATCTGGAACACCTTGAAGAAAGAAAAAGAACATGAAAGAGACTCTTTCGTTCTGAAAAAAACCTTTCTCGGCTGAGAGGTGCGCGTCGATTTGGAGCTTCGTCTACCGTTAGGGAATGCGGAGAGTCTCTAATGCTCACACAAAAAGGGTAGTCTGGTTCTCTCTGTTCTCCTTTTTTTCCTTTTGAAGCCTTAATTAAACCTGACTGTATCATTAATTGTTTGGTTGATATGAATGGCAAGGGAGAGCTTGATTCATGATTGGGGGGCGTCAATTTGAGAGCTGCTGTGAGATAAGGAAGGGGTAATTACGGAGAAGCCGCTACCCAAGGAAAGTAATGACACAACTGTCCAAGGATCACTTAAAAGAGAAAAAAAAATGCCTACTGCACAGCTCCTTTGATGATAATAGCACTCTCGCTAATAATGCACAATATGGCTGGCGCAGCTAAAACGGCAGAGAGGTCCATAACATCTATTTTGTGTCAAAGGGGGGCAGAAAACAAGGCCACTTTTACTCCCTCCCCAGGCCCTTATATAATGTGTTTAGATGAAGAATGAAACCCAAAACCAGTGCACATTCTGCAACTCACATATACTTGAAAACGTCTAGTGGTATTTTTCAGAAAGGTCATGCTAAGGACACTGCTTCCTCAACAAAATAAATAAATAAATAAAATAGCCTCGACTGTTCACCAAAGCTGAAATGGAGATGTTGAAAGAACTGAAGCATGATGAGAAAAAAAAAGCCTTTTCTCCTCTATGTCGAAAAATAACTTCTCAAGGACACTTCTGGACACGGGTGGAATGTATGCTCAGATTTGTTGAGAGCTCAGAGTTTCAAACGAACTTTGTTCACCAGCCTCCCTGTTACTATCTAACCTCAATCACTCAAGCTTGGTATTACCATGCCAAGGTCAGAAGAAAGTATTTCTCAGAGACTTCGCCAAGCGACCAGGCAGAAAGCTTCAAAAACTGGCTCCAAGTCATAAATGTGAAGAGAAAGTGGTGGGAAAACAGATGCTAACCATGTCTCCAAGTAAATCCCAGTCATATGAATGGAAAGCAATTAGACCTGAAGATCATCTATTCCTCCATGGATTAGCTAAATAGCTTTAGTCAGGTCATTATAAAGCCCTCTAGATCAAGAATAGGCATTGTTGCTAAAATTTGCATTAGCATCTGCCATATCAAGACTGCTACAACAGGACACCATTCATGAAGCAAGATCTGTCATCTTGGTTGTCGCCATGCCAACACCAAAAACACTATTTGGTTGAGTGAATTCATGTTGAGGCAAAAATAAACTTAAAGGCTGGATACGTAATGTCACTGTCTGAAAGATCACATTTAGTGTAAAAAATACAGTCTAATGCAAACGTTTTACCACCCCTGGTCAATTTACCTGTTTCTTGCTTTTCTAAGTGAAAATAAATTCACATACCCACAACAGGGAGCACGCTTAAAAATGACATTTTTCCCCAACTATTTATATATAATTTCTGTTTATTTGCTCAATATGAAGTGTGCCATAACTTTTTTTTTAACCCAAATTTTTCACCCAGTTTTGTCATGGGCTCTTTTCTCTTGATGCTACCAAGCTGGCATGGTGAAGGCTAGGATGTGCTTCCTCTGAGACACATGAAGCACCACCACATATTTTGCTGCTATTACAACCTCATCGTTCAGCTCAACATGCTTGGAGGAGAACCTTAACCAGCAATTGTTTCATTTCAGCTAAAGGACACCTGCACTGGTAAGCATCAAGTGATGGGCAAAGAGGGAGGACCCTTCTACTCACCCAGAGAGCAAAGCCAATAGACCGCCAGACACAGATGCTATTGTGATAGGTTGAATAGAGTGAGTGGTTAGATGGTTGCACCACTCAGTTGTACAGAAAGGGAAGATAAAATAGGGATGATTTTTTACCTTCCAATGATCATGAAGGTTTACCAAGATATCACATGTTCCAAAGAATTTCCTGGCATCCAAATATGTGCTTGAGGCCTTTACAGAGTCTGTATGGCACGCAGACACAAACGTGATAAGAAGAATAGATAGAAGTGGGAACACATTCTGCTTTTGAAAACATGATGAGTCATATGATACTGTCTTGCTAAGAAGGATTAAGGAGATTTACAGTCAAGAAATAACGTGTTTTGCATTAGGAGGGTCAGGTAAGAAGACAAGACAACCCTTAATCCTTTCCCTTCGCCTGTGTCAGATGATTTGCTTAACAAATGCTCGACTTCCAAGCAAACCTCTCGGTAGTCAAATCCCACCGCTACCTTTGTTGTTCAAGTCCACTGAACAGCTGAGGTGCTTGTGTTTGATGTTCCTCACAGTTGCTGTCTAGCACTTCCTCACCCCTTCAGTCCTAGCTTGGTTAATGAGGGCAGGCTGCAACATCCCAGCTACAGGCACAGTCCACTTAGTCCTTTAAATCACAAGAGAGCTGATGTTTCCTCTTGCCAAATTGCCACCCCACCTCAAAGACACACTTAGACTCCTATCCACACACTATCCCATCCTGTCCTAGAGCCACACACAACAAAACGGAAGAAGAAGCCAGTTTTAGACAGGAGCATATTTGAGAATAGATTTCCCTAAACATGGTGCCAGGTTTCTATACTTGAGAAGATCCTTAAGCTTCTTCCTAAGCCATTAAATAAACACAGCTCAAGTTGCAGAAATAAAATGCATATGTAAGAGGTTTATGAACCATAAACACTGCGAGAGCCATTCCGAAAGCCCTCCTGGAGAGAGTTCTGAGTCATTTGAGACAGTAAAGATGCAAAAAAAGATGTGGAGCCATTCTTCATGTGAAAGATTCGCCCTCCCTTTGGGCCGGAGCTCTCAAAGAACCCTGCTGGAAGACATGGTTTCCAGCCCCCAGTGTTGAGAGACTGGATAAGCCGCTGCCGGATACTCTGTGATCTCTTCAGGATCTCTAGGCTTAATGAGGTGTACAGGGGCTCTCTTGAAAAGACTTCCCAACCATGAGGGCCACCCTTCACAATTTAGGCTGCAAAGCCTCAGATGGCAAAGTTTTCTAACAGCAAGCTTTGGGCCACTGAGGCAATCACAGGTTTCTGACAACAAGCTTTGAACCAGTGCAGGCAATTGCAGGTTTGCAGCGGCATCCTCCAACATTTGCCACTTCTTGCGCATCTCGCGGACTCTTGCACACATATAAACACTTGCGTACGCCACACACACTCCCGCTGCCCATCGCTCTGGCAAGGAAAACGGCTTCATCAGAATTCTCCCCATCTCCTGGCCCCAAGAGCCTCTCGGCTGGGCTGGGATTGGACAAGGTTCATTACCCCTCTTTGATGTATTTCTTCTTTCAATTTTACAGCCCTGCACCTTTTCCCTAGTCAGGATCAACTCTGAGCACCGATAAAGACCAACACTTCACACAGCTGTTGTGGGAGAAAAAAGGGAGCTCACCCCTCGGGGCTTCGGTTTTCTTTTAACCAAACACAAATGCAGGTGACTCCTTCAGCTCATGCTTAAGAATCCGATTTCGCATGACTGACAATGAGGCATACATGTGATGGATCGGGGGTGCCTAAAACAAGCTAACGGACCCATGAGGCATAGCTTCAAAACAGATTCATGCACACATTAATTGGACTTCCAATTGAAGATCAACCAAGGTAAAGATCTGAGCTCAGCAGCTGCTAAGATAGCTCGCCATGTTCTTCTATAGTACATTAACCTGACTCCCGAGTCGGTAGCCTTGATGTGCTTCCCTTGTCTGACTTCAGAAACATACACTGTCATGAATTTCTGTTAGTTCTACAATAATGTGCTGTGTTCAAGCCAGTATGATACTTTTAATGGGGTGTTTTTACAGTTTTATACATCCGGTGTTGAATTCTGGATTTACAGCACAGGCAGATCAAGACAGTATCAAACACCTTATTATGTAGCTACTGTAATATCACTGTAACCAAAAGTACTTTCTGAAGCAGCAAAGGACCATCATCTTCAGTGTCATTTCATTTTGTTTTTCAGTTCTCCATTACTAAAACGTTAAATTAGCTAGTTGAGCTATATATCTGTCTGTGAACCACAGTGAATGCAACAAGTTTAGGCTTAACTAGAGGTAGAGTTAGTTATAATTACTCATAATAGTATGAATAGCAAAACCTATACCAATATTGCCACCCCACCACAAAGACACACATAGACTCCCATCCACACACTTCTTTTCATATCTTATCCTGTCCTTACCTGAGAAGGTTTTTCTATTCATACTTAAGAATGGGATATTGAAGAATGTTTTGCTCTTTGTCATATATGTCATTATGTAGCAGACTTTACTGTAGAAACTTTTAAGTGTCATTTTTCCTTTGCAAGTATTTCATAACCACTGCTATGAAAATGCTACATTCATCTAGCTATGGCATTCAGTCTCTAAGGCATTTGCAATGTCATGTTAGTGCCAAGCTAATAGTAGTATACATTCTATTTCCCACATTGTTTTATACTGTACAGCTCAAGTTTAAACACTGCAAGACATGTTTGTAAAATATTTTTACTTTGTATATTGTTGATATATATATCAATATGATATATAAGTTGATTGTTTACTAAATACTTTAACATAAGCCTGTTAAAATAAGCTGTATTTAGCTATAAATTGCCCCTAGGTGTGAGTGTGTGTGTGTGTGACTGTGTATGTCTGTCTATCTGCCCTGCGATGGACTGGCGACCTGTCCAGGGTGTTTCCTGCCTTCCGCCCAATGACAGCTGGGATAGGCTCCAGCACCCCACCCAGAAGGATAAGCGGTTTAGATGATGTATGTATGTGTATGTGTTTACCAACATTGATTCCCAACAGTGAAACATACAATCCAACGCACAGCAAAAATTCAGTGTTTCTGCCATCTTGGGAGCATGCTTTCATTTAAGTCAATTTAGCCCCAGATGGCTGTGGTTAGCAGCATTTAAGCATTTGTTTACTCAATTCCCACATTTTCACTGACGCTCATGGATGGCTTACTGCACGACTTCTCTAAAGTCAAGGTCACATTTAGATAGAACCAAGAACTTTTTGAAAAATGATTGTGAAGGCATTATGTAAGGCATCTGGAGTGGACGCGAACTCCATGGCAGAAAGGGTTAAAGGAAGCCGAAATGGAAACTGATAACAAACACTTTTTAACATAGAGCACAGTCAAAATCAAAGAGCAAAATTATGTTCAACTTCCAGAATAATAACTTTATTTTAAAATCTACGAAACAGTCAAAGAGTCAATTTTATTTTTATTTCAACACATTTGAGCACCTGCAATGGTAATAGTAAAACATTATCATTATTATCATAATATCTATAAAAATGTAAAACATTGAAGATTATAATAATAACTGCACACACAAGAATACTTGTAGTGAAATAGCAAGTAATTAAATTGGCTTGAGAAAGCCAACTTGATGTTTTTCTTGTTTTTAGTGCTCTATGCTCAAAGCTTTCCCTTGAGCTTTTTAGAAAACAGCATCACAACTGACAACATATAGTTATAGAATCTACACAATACCATGAGAGCCACTTAAATAGAACGGAAGGACATTAATAAGAATGAATGACTGAATATTCAAAAAAAAAAATAAATCTAACTTCCACTGAAGTTCACATACACACTAGCACACACATATACACACATAGTAGTTACCACCTTGGATACCATAGCAACAGCTTAGCAACACCTTAGCAGTCACTTAACAATACCTTAGCTACCACCTGGAACACCATAACCGACCAAACAATGGAACAGAAAAGCGCAAGTTAAAATAACCCAAATAATGCCAGCTTAAACACAGCATAAACAACTCACAACCCTCAGTCATTCAGTACTATTTAAACCCAATTAAGTTAAAAACTTCTTCAATCACTTTCAGGTTTCAATGTTTTTAGCTGGCCTTGTCAAGCCCACTTAACGTTTGTTCACAGACTTTGCCCTCCAGTGTTTTAGGAAAATAATCATACTGCACAATCACAATATTCTACTCTTTGAATAGAAAATAGACAGTAAACATGAGACTTTTTATGCTTTTTACGTTTTCATCTTTTCAACCATTGGCTCATGAGCCTTTAACATCATTTTGACAGTTTGCCAAAACGGCCACATATAAAAGTTTGGGTGCCTCTGGTCAAATAGCACTTTATTAATTTGCTAAGTGAAAATAAGTGAACACATCCTCTACAGAGGACTGCACATTTTAATATACATTTACTGCTTATCTGCTGAATTTAACATATTGGATAAGAAATAAGCCATAAAATGTGGCCTGTGCAAAAACTATGGCACATTTTTTTTTCCAATGTATTCAAATTCAGGTAGAACAGATATTGCATACTCCGTTTAGCTAAAAATGCCAACTATGTTCCCTTTAGGACATGTGCTAACTTACTTTCTCAACATGTAATTTGACTTGAGGTGTTCAAATTTTGCACTTGACTATATATGCATGATCACAAACTGGAGTTCCTGTAGGTACTAAATAATGAGCCTTAACATGCAATTTGCCTAAGACTTAACGGTGTCAAGGTAAAAGTAGTTTTGTCATTGCTTTCATACCGGTGTGCAAATAAATGCAGATAACATGACATATAAGCAGTGCAAAACACCCTCACCTCTCTGATTGCCTAACCTCTCGTGTAGTGAGTTGCAACTTGACGTACGTTAACCCAGTTTACTGTCAAAGAAGCAGATATCAAATTGTAATGAGTTAATACATGTAAGAGAGTGGAAGGAAAAGCCAGTCTCTTGGGGTTAGCTCCTAGCCATTAGCTTAGCATAGAGACTAGCTGGCATTCTATGTGCACCGCCTGTGGTGCTCCTTGATTAGCCAGATGCTTCAGGTGACGTTGCGATCTCGGCCTACAAGCGGGGAAGCTCTGCAGCTTCTCAGCTAAAACTGAACATGTGAAACGTCTGCAATATTCACTTAGTTCCAGCAGTGTGGTCGTGAATTAAAGCTTAAGTGTAAGGCATGCACATATGAGACAAATGACAGATGTAACAAAATATTCAGCAACATTTTTGCTGCCCTCAGAGAAGCCACTGTGGGCTTTACATACACTCGCTTTTATCTCTTCAGGATTAGAAAGCAATATAAACATTTGTCTACATATTGTTCATTTCTGTTTTTTGCTCAATAAAAATATTTTACATTTACTTCTGTTGGTTTATATGGTTCTCATTAAAAGTGAAGGGACATCCAGAATAATCCACAAAAATGGTTACTTAATCATTCAAAACTGAAATACAGAAACTGTCAGTAATCTTAATTATACTGTGATCTACATTTTTCGCCATAACACCCACCACTACTGTACGCATTCCCTGTACCTTTTCTAATCCCTGCTTCATGACAAGAATCTCTAGTTTTGATCTCTGATGAGAATGTCAGCGACAGTATCCATGGCCGCTCCCCTAACAAGGTTGCAATGTTTGGGTTAAGGACGGAGGAAAATTAATATGTGACTGGGCTTGGAAGGTTGCCTTTTAATTTCACAGGTCCTGCCTCCACCTTCTCCCCTTTGCGAGAGGGAGGACGAGATGTGGCCTGATGAGGTCACATCCACCGCCGTTTCCCCAGCAACGTCTAATTGCTTTGCCCTGTAAAAATGGCACTGTTTTTGTTTCTCTCTCTCCTCCTTCCTCTCTCTCTCTCTCTCTCTCTCTCTCTCTCTCCCCTCCTCTCTTCCCTGGCTCTGAAACATTCAATTTAATTTCAGGCAGTGTCCACTAATCCTTCTGCCAGGCCCATAATCATCTGGTTTCATCTTCAGCAGGGCTGTGCTCTTGCCTCATCAGAACATTGTTATGTAGGCGACGCAGCAGTGCAGTGATTTATGCCGAATAACTGCTCATCCCTGTTAACGTCCTCCTCTGACAACGGAATCTTGAATGGTGGGACACTTGCGTCATACGTCTTTCATAGCATACGTCCCTATTATTCTCAGATAAAGCTCAGCCTTGGCAATGGGAAGGTTCGTGATTGTGCATGAGCTGTATATGTGGGATTGACTGACCCTCAGATCCCACCACAATCACTCCCCAACTGACGTATGCAATACCTACTATGTGCTTCATTTGTGGCTGTATCAAAAGACATCAAAGATTTAGGCAATATCTGCTATTGAATGCTGTAAATTCAGTGTTTGCTGATGTTGCAGTTAAGTGTCCCCAGATTTGTTTTTAAATAGTGGAAGAGCTCAGTGAAAAGCTGAGCATCACATTTCGTTTTTAAATTAAAGCTGTTAATGCCAATATGTTAATAAGACCTTAATAACATGTTA
Source organism: Colossoma macropomum (assembly GCF_904425465.1). NCBI lineage: Eukaryota > Metazoa > Chordata > Actinopteri > Characiformes > Serrasalmidae > Colossoma > Colossoma macropomum. The sequence goes on from NW_023494810.1 coordinate 9,073,571, forward strand.
GTAAGGCATAAATAACATGTTAATAACACTTGAATGTGACTTTAATGCCACTAATACAACTTTTAAATGGATTTACCTTCAGCACCTCCAGCAGACTTCACTGGACAGTGCTCACAGGTGACCTATGGATAAAATCAATGAGCAGTGAACTAACAAAAGCAACAGCAAAGTGGAGTTCCAGTTCTCCTCCAGAGCCTCCACTGCAATAAGAATCCACAAATGTAAGTTAATGTAATAATATTTTATTTTATGTAATTATGGGTCATTTATGGTGGTCTGTTTGACACTGGCATAAAAAAAGCAAATTGACCAAATAGTTTGTTTCAACAGTGGTGATCACTTGAACACCCCCAATCAAATTAAATGTATAAGTGAAAATAATTTAACACACCATCTACACTGCAAGCCCAGACAATCTGAATTTCATTAGGCAATTGAGAATTTTTTTTCTATGTAAGTGATATTAACCACTTTGGCAAACACCGAAGGGTTAACCTTTACTGTGAACATGGTCACTGACCAACACAAATGCCCACTCATCAGCAAAGAGAATGATAACCTTCACTCTTAGCCAACAGCACAATGTAAAGCAGCTGAGTAAAGCATATATACAAAACATTCGCCTGAGGAAAGGCAGCCTGGGTGGAATGAAAGCACCCTGACGGTGAGTAAAACAAAGGGAAAGAAACACTCAGTATGTAAATAGATGGAGCCAGGAGCCAATGGGAAAGAAATACACGTTTTATCTAATAAGATCATGCTAACAAAACAAACATGTAATTATATTTCACAGCTTACTTAGTTTCACTCAGTTTCACACATTCGTTCAGCAACTGTAATGAGAAAGAAACAATTAAAACCAATAGAAATGTCATCATTTTTGGAATATGGGGTTTCAAAGTTGCCATAGCAACAGACTAAACTAAATAGCAAAAAGTTAATTCAACTCAAAAATGTCATTTGGGTGTACAAAATCATCAAAAACGTTCCCTTAACTTAAAATTGTTGAGCAATGTGTGGGATATGCTGAGTTTTATGTACAACTGACTTAATTTATTTGAGTTAAAACAAATGAGGGTTTACAGTATATAGGAAGTAAATCCTGCAGATTTTAATGCACAAATTTTAGATTTTATTTATTTTTAACACATTGGAAAAAATACAGTATAAAATATAAAGGTCCCATAATGTTTGCCACATTTCATTTTTATTTTAATACACAATTCATGTTTTTTCTAAGGATTTTTATGTTTTGTATTTTAATTATTTTGCATTTATATTCAATATTTTTATATATTTGTGTTTTATATATTTATATTTAATTTTTTTATGTTTAACATTAATATATTTTAATACTTTAAAATCCTTGGAAAAAACATGAATTGTGTATTAAAATGTACAGAAGTGTGTTTGCTGTAGAGAATGTGTTTAGCCCTTTCTTACTGAGAAAATCAAGCAAATGTCATTTGCCTGCACCTAAACTTTTGCCTACGACTGTACATTCATTGGTTGGAATATCTTACTTGATGTCAATGAAGAATTTTTATGTTCAGGTTCATGTGAACTCTGCATTCACGTGTAATACAGTAGCCACGTTTGCAAACTACAGACAAACTCTAGGCACTTTCTGACTCAGAGAGATGAACAGATAAGGCTTATAAATTTCCTTTATGTAATAATTAAAAAAAGCACAGAGTATTTAAACCAGCTTGTGGAATCTGGTTTGTTGTCCACATTAACATTTAGGATGTTCAACGGCTACAGTAATCATCAACCACATCTGTTCTAACTTATGTTGTTTTGCATATGGCTATTCTATGCAAGTGTCCCTATTTCTGTTCCATCTACACATCAAAATGAAAAAATAAAAGGCTTCACTGATTAAAAGCATATCCCATTGTAGGTCATGCAAACTACTGATAAACAATAGAAGCATTATTCTAGCAACTAGAGTGTAATTAGAACAACTCAAGAAGCTTTGTGACAAAACTGAAAAACAGCATAAGGCTGCATGACTCGCCCTTTTGTTTGACCAGTATACCAGAGGGCACAGCTAACGCCCAAGTGGAGCTTAAAATTCCATTTGGCTATGAAGTGAACCCTGTTAGTGGCCTTTACTGCAGCCGCGGCCCTTCACTGCCAAGGGGAAGGGTGTCAGATATGCCAGGCCCAGAGGAATGCATGGGAACAGGCATTGGGAGGTAGAGACCAGCCTCCCCCGTCAATGCTTCATCCAAGAAAATAGCCGAGCAAGGCAGCTGCGTTGGCACTTTGGACTGGAACAATAAGATCACACCACTGCAAACCCGTATGAATGACCATGGACAGCTTCATACCAAACAATATTGAAATTTTAAGGTTAGGGATGGGGGGACTTTTGCCATCAGAAAGTCTTCATTAGAGGGGTTAAAGAAGGGGTGGCACTTGACTGTTACTTCTACTTACATATTTCACAAGCTTGAAATTTCATTCCCATTTTATTTGGATAGATTATCTACATATGCTCAAAACTATTAATAAACCATCTGGGGACACTCGATTCACAATACCTTTAGGGTTGGGGTTGAATTTAGAACCAGGTTTAGAGAAAGTTTAGAGGCTTACATTTTGGGTTAAAAATGGTTCTATATAGTACCAAAAAGGGTTCTTATATTGTTACAGGCTTCACATTGTAACAATAGAAGAATGCTTTTTGGTGCTATATAGGCATATTTTTTTAAAAAGGTTCTATATAGAACCAACTACAATGTATTTTCCATCAATCTGAAGAACCATTTCACCATGCAAACAACAAAGTAAAGATGTAGAACCCTTGAAGAACCATCTTTTTCAAGAGTGTTGGCCTAATGAAGAAGTACCCTTGAAGGCACAGTAACTCTTTACTTGATGGGTGTCTACAACATATAGTTATAACATTTTATATAAATGCTTCATAGCATGTTCATGAATGTTTATACCAACATTCATACAGCATACATATTTTACATGATATTAATATGGACACTATGTCATTTCACTGAGAAGTATTTTTCAAAATAAAATGAATATCATTTAAAACACACTACATACAAAAAACACTTTATAAATGTTGACTTAAACATTCATTAATATGTTATGAAGTGTTTATGTAAGATGTTATGAATGTGTTATGTAGACATCCTTCAAGTAAAGTGTTACATACCTTCAAAGGTACCTCTTCATGAGGCCTACGCTCTTGAAAAAGATGGTTCTTCAGGGATTTTTCATCCTTAATTTGTTCTTTGCATGGTGACATTGTACTACAGACTGATGGTGACTATGCTGTATTTGGTTCTAAATATAGAATGGGTCTATGTAGCACCAAAAAGGGTTCTTCTATTGTTACGATGTCAAACTTGTAATAACAACAGAACCCTTATTGGTACTACATAGAACCATTGACCTGACAGGTAGTTTTTTTGATATTCAAACTGCCAAAAGCACTTAACTCCCACACCTGAAAACCTTGCTGGTTTGCATTTGCATGGGGTATTTTTTCAAGGTTGCCAGTCTTTTGGTGTCAGTTCACTATGCAGTAGTGTTAGTTTGCAAGTAGCAATATTTATATTATGAGGAATTAGGGAATGAATTCAGAGGATCCAGAGACACTGTTTTCTAAAAATGTCAAGAATTATCCCCATTAAGAAAATCATGTACCTGGGCATGATGTTCACTATAGAATGAAAATATGACTTCAGAACTATATGGACATACAGAGAGTACAAGAATATAAACAAGACCGATGCATTATTGATCTGACAGAAACTGACCAACCATGCACCTAGGCATGATTGTTCACTCTTCCCTTTCTTTCTCTTTTTTTTTATCTCCACTCATCAAGGAGCCGAAAGGCTTCTTTGGAGCAGCACTTTTGGCTGCCTGAAGAATGAGGTTCTTTAAGGAACCATAATGGTTTCTTGTATGACATCCAAAGAACCCTTTATTTTGCATCGTATAGGCAACATCAAACCATTCAAAACAGCACTAGAACTCTGACAAGACATCATGAGAGTACATCTGATGCTTACTTTGGAGGTTAAGTCACTGGGACACCAACATGTCTGGATACGATTCACCCAAATCAACAGCCACATCGTCTAAGTGAGAAGTAGAAAGATATTTGATGACATCACCCCTCCCTCCCCCATTAAGACAATGCAGCACTATCCGAGTCTCTTGTTCCGACATGCTAGAAGCCTCCACAGGGTTAGAGGGAAGGTCTGGGGGAGACAATGCTCATCTGCTGATCGCAGCAAGCTTCGCAAGTTGGCTGAGAGATTTATGGTCCTCCAGATTTGTGTAAGCGCCTAGGAATGTGTTCCAATTTTAGCTTCCTCCAATCAGACCTAGCTAATGTAATAGCTCCCTCTCCTCTAGACACACAATGGGCCCCCCACCTCCCCCACTCACCTCCCAGTTCCCTCCCACACACACCTCCAAGCAAGATCTGCAGAAGCCTGTTCAGCAGACCGCAGGTGTCTGCTCAGCCTTACCTATCAATTTCAGCTGCTGCATGGCCAAGTGGGGGCTGGATGAAATCATGAGGCCACAGCAGTGCCCCCCATAAACATTTTACAAGGATGATTACTTACTGGGTAGACTGGAGAAGCCTCTGGCCACCTTGGAATCAATCTCCCTCAGTCCTACATCAGCAGACACTGTTTTTCCTCCTTAATGTGATCGTTAATGGTTAACGCTTTATGTCAATGCTCCTGACTGTATGCAAATGCTAAGGCTTTAGGTCAGGTTGGCCTCGTCTCAAGCTGCAAGCTACAGATGGTGATTTGGCTGCATGCTCAGGAATCTGTGTATTTTTCGCTCAACCTTCCAATCACACATATTCAGAAGGTCCTGCAGGTCCATATTCTTTGCTTTTGCCAGAAATAGGAATCTAGCAAAGAGCAAAATATCTACAGTTAGAATTTTGCATAGAACTGGGACACTCTTAGCCTGAACAGGCCAAAACAGGCTAAGTCCTTTTTAACAGTAGCCATGAAATCCAATTTCCGTTCATTTTGAAGGTCTCTTGGTTGAACTGTGCATTCTTTTCTCTGAAAATGTTGATGGAGAATGTTTAAACAGAAAAAGCTTCATCTTCAAATCTTCTCAGCTGAGGATTCAAGTCAACACTTATAAAAGAAGTGTTTCACTGTGTTTTATTGTTGGGGCAGTTGTACATGGTTCTTTGATAAGAAAAAGTTTGCAGTTGTGGTATGTATTTTATCTCAGCATGGCTGTGTTTTCACAGCAAGGGGATCTCACTCCTCCACTATCACCCCTCATTGCTCACTGGCAGCTCAACGAAGAGATAATATTTCACACAGAGAGCCAACAGTGTTCTAGTTAATCCAATTGCAGAGTTATGGGGTAATGTTTTGTTTGATTATATTAATTACAAGTATCAATCAATTTCCATTTTAGTGGCAGAGTGACCACTAGTGGGGGCTGCAAATAGAGGCTGCTTTCATACAGTATTCCAACAAGCCTGGGGAATCTACTTTGTCTAAAATGCTGACATTTCGGATGGCATCCTATATGCTTAAGCAATCATCAACCATACTTATTCTAGCTCAGCCAGATTATGTTGTTTTTGGCATCTGGTAGCATCTACAAGATTGTCAAGGGCCCAATCCCATTTCACCCCCTGCCCATACCACTTAGCCCTACCCCTCCAGGTTACATGTTCATGTCTAGGGATAGGGTGTCCAGATTTTTGTTGAGATAAAGGGGTAGGGTGAAGTGTTAGAGCTACATGGCCCTCTAAAGAGAGGTTTTTCAGAGACACACTCCAAAGGGAGTGTTATAAGAAAAAAAGAATAAATAAGCAAAATGACTGTGCAAGTGACCAAAGAAACCCAAAATGTTATGATAACCATTGCATTATTATAGTTTAATATCATTTCTTTGTGTTATAGTCCTTTTCTTCCTAACAAGCATAAAAAATTACTTGTAGTTTGCTGATTTCTTGATAGCTAGCTAGCTAAGTTTCCCATTCCACCTTAAATGGTGGTGCCCAACGCTGTTACAGGCATCAGAACTGCCGCATCATTTAAAGTAGAACGGGAAACTTCGAACAAGAAGCTAGCAGAAAGCTGACTTTCACCGAAAGAATAAGAGGTGGGCGATAATAAATAATACCCCCCCCACCTTGAAGGCATATGATTCCCTAAATTTAACTAAAAGTGCACAGTGCACTGCTAGTAGCCTGTTAATGAAGTAATGTTCTTTTTTATTCGAGGGTCCCATTTCAGAGGGAAGATTTCAACCACTACCTCTCGCAACTCATCTCCAAAGGGAAAAGTGACACTCAAAAACAAGGGCTAGGGGTAAAAATAAGAAATGGGATTGGGCCAATGTGGTCTTATTAGTCGCTTTACTCCATTTCTATTCCATCTACCAATAAAAATTCCCAGTGAATGTGAAATGGTGTGATAATAAATCATCATCAGGATATTTTTTTTTTAAATTAACACCAACAGAAATTTTGCCTGCAGCTAGCATAATGCTAGCAATCATGAAGCTCATTATCTGCTGGTCTGTGTTTTACAAGTATCTGATGGTCTTATGACTTTACCTCCTCACCCTTTTCCATTCTGGGGCTTAACTGTGATCTGCCTAATCCAACTCATAAATCTCTAAAAACGGAATGCTGATAAGTATGTAATTACCGTCGTTCCTTCAGAAGCGAGCTGTTATAAAATCACATCAGAGCCCGTATACGAAAGAAGACATAATAAAGCGCCACTCAGTCGGTACGTGGAGGACGGACAGAGGGAGAGATCGTCCTCCGAGGCTTGGCCGAGGGTGAGTGTGGTAGAGAGGCAGACAGACAGTGGATGACATTAAATTTATGATGCGCTGAAGCTCCAGGCACACGGGTCCCTGACAGGTGAGGTGAAGTTATGGATGAGCCCCGCATGGTGATAGCGCTGAATGTGTGTGGCAATTGGATTTTTTAAGATGATAGTGAATTATTTATAGCGCAGGGAATGGAGAAAGAGAGGTGGCTGACAATAGCCAGCCCCGACTCGGACTCACCCTTAACCCTAAACACTGCGTGTACACGGGTTCACTTGGCACATCTGCCCACATGTCTTAACAGCCATCTCCTCACCTCACTCTAAACTGCACACCTCCAGTCAAGCATGAAAAGCAGATTCAGTCACCTGTCGCAGGTGATTTCCTCTTTTGGTGAGCGGCATCGCTCATTTCTTTAGCATGTTAGTGGGATAGCTAGTTCTGAAGTAGCTAGGCTAATCAGTAGCACTACATTGCCCACCAACATCAACTGAGGTGGAAAGTCTTGAATTATAACTCCTGTAACGTTACTTCAGTACACTTTTCCCTGTGTTTTTCATCATTTTTTGAGAAATTTTTGAGAATTTTTCAGAATTTTTTGAGAAATAAACGTAGGTATTTTGATAATTTAGCATCTTAAACATCTGCCTCACTTAAAATTCACTTCTTCAAGCAAGATCTTTTTCACAGACTGTTTTAAGGGTCTTTTCTAGACCCCCTACCTTCTCCGCTTGATGTTCCATGGCATTTCAAATTGCTGCGACTTTAATTTTTAATCATCATTACAGAGTACAACAAAATCTCTGCTTTCACAGCTCAGCTTCCAACCTGTGGAAGCAACAAGCTGGCTAACTAATCTTACCTAAATAGTTAAGATACTCTTAGCTTTTATTTTGTTTGAGGGTTCTTTGGACACCATCACCCCAAACACTTTTGGTTCCCTAAAAAACCTTTCAATGTATATTTCTTTAAAGAATCATTTTTGCTAATACACATATACAGGCGTACACAACCATACAGTCCTATTTAGCCCAGAGAAGAACACAAACTTAAACATAGCAGTGCCAAAAAACATTTTTGGGGGTGATACCACTTTTGGTTCCCAGAAGAACATTGCTATGTATGTTTTTTTACAGGACCTTTTTTGTAAATAAGATGTGCAAACCTGAAAAACCTCCACATAATGCAAATGTTCAATACCAGCTTGAGTTTTATTAGAATGATATGTTGAAATGAAGAAGCATGTAGTGACCTTTGTTTTTAAAACGTGTGAACAACTCACTATTGTCTAATATCATAATGTTCCTACCTAATTTCACTCTAGAATGGGCGACAATATTAGAGTCTACTGAACATTAGAGTCTACTGAAAGTACACAGTCAACATCAGTGGGGTTTGATCAGGTAATAAAGCCCACATAATGAACACTAGACATCATAGCTTTTCCGTTTTATTTTGATATTTTAGAATAACATGCACAGCTCTCTGTGAAATCCAGAATTGTTGTTTATAAGTTCGAATGTGAGTGCCTCTTAGCTAATTTAGCTAATACTGCTAGCCAATATACCAAGCGGAACTTTGAGCAGTGTATCTTAATGGGGAATTCTATTGACTTTCCAAAAGTTTCTGCATAATTACATTGATAAAATGTAAACAGTCATTCAGTGCATTTTGATGTGAAACTGATTCCAGAGAAACTTACAGAGTTAGAATTGTTCACAGTGGTGGTCACAGGGACCAGACGTCCACCTCAAAAAAGCCTCTCACAGAAAGTTATTACAGGGAAATGATTTTGAGACACTTTGAGAAGAGAAGGTTTTGGTCTAAAATGTATTTGTTTTTGTCCACGTTCTGGTGAGAGGTACATGCAGGGCATTATGAGGCAAGGAAAACCTATTTTTCCAGATTTACCACTATTTTGCCATGATTAACATTTCATATGAAACCTCAGAAGACATGTGTAGGTTCCCTGGTGGTTATGGATAGTAAATAAAATGGCTATATTTGCGTTATAGACTTCATAACCTCAGTTCCTATGACCACCACTGTAAACCATCAGAGTCTGTCAGTTTCTCTACAGTCAACCACTTGACATCAAACCACTCTGAATGACTTAACATCTCAACCACTGAATTATCCAGAAATGTCACTGGAATTCCCTTTTAACCCTTAAAATCCCAGCTTGTTATTCCGTAACTACAGGGACCTCAATGCAAACTGGTTGAGCTATTCTTAGGTTATCAAGTGTGTAGCAAAGCTTTGGGCCTGACCATTTAATGGATTAAGACAACTGAAAGTAACTCAGTGTAACTGAATAACCTGTTTAGTCTTCCTTGGATCATTTTCTTTATTAAAGAACTGACTTGTATTCAAATGAAGTATAGCTACAGTAGTGGTACACTTTCCCACCCTTGGCCATCTCCCCACCTGAAAAACACACGAAAGAAAGTCCAAGGAACACTTTTTCCGACAAGTCCACTTAGCAACAACTAAGTTTGAAGAATTCTCCTACAGCAGTCAATTTTCCACTTTGATGAAGTGAAGCTATTTCAGAGTGATTAGACATACTAGCGAGCTACATTTTCCAAATTAGCTTCCTCAACACTGGTGAATTCCAAGTGAGGAAGCCGCCACTGAGATTTAATTAAATACCTGCATATATCTACATAAGAAGCAAGCCTTCATATATTTCCAAGCGCCCACATCATGCGAGCAGTATCATATTGAATCTGCATACAAAATAGTCTGTGGAGCCCTTTGATCTTTGAGTAGCTTACAGGCTTCTGAACAAAGTTCTGAGCAAAGATCTTGTTACGGATCCTCAGGTACGAATTCACACCTGAGCCTTAATTTTGAGCATTTTGAACATTTGAGGAAATCTGCCTCACTTATTATTTACTTCCTCAGACATAGTAGTATCGTACAGACTTTTCAAGGCTCTTTTCCAGACCTCCTACGCCTCTCCGCTTGATGTTCTGTGGCATTCCGGAGTGCCATGCTTTCGCTCAGCTTGGGCTAGTTAGTCTGCTCCGTTTTCACACATCAGCACCTGGCTATGAAAAAAAAAAACACGCCATCTGCTTTTTATTCAGCAGCCTCCACAAACCAGAGGAAACGTTGAGCACGCTTCTGATGGAATAGCAGTAATTACATAAGGCTCCATTAAATACACACTACTCAAGAAAGACCCAACACAGATGTTCAAGCAAATCTGGCAGAGAGGGGAAGGAATTTGCCCTGTCGCCTTTGGTGGATGGCACTGACTGCAGAGCTGAGCGCAGTGAATATTTCCTGAGATCCTTATACATATATTCATAGAAACAGGGCTTTTGTATACATAGGGCTGACATGTTTGACTGTATGCACACATGCTCGTGATTGAAAGCACGCAAGCAGGTGTGTACTCTGTCACCCCACAACCACATGCACGGTCACCACCAATACTGGGCAACTAATTTCCTAAGATACACAACTGTCACGCAAGTAATAAGCACAAATATATCTTCACTACAACACAGTCAGTACAGCAGTGTTCTCAACACTATAGAATCCAGCTCCTGCTTAGTCAAGCTACACAATCTACTACCTTCATCTGATTGTATGCAGTGGTGCGCTTAAATAAAACCCCCATGATGCAATTGTGTTGGGGGAGTTGGGGAGAACCACAATCGTTTACCTAATAAAAAAAATTAGTGGTTGATTCCACCACTTTTTTGCAAACAAAACATTGTGTCAAGAACCTTTGTAAAGGTTGAAGAACCTCCACATACAGTAAGGTCAATAATTAGCTGTGCAAACAAAGGTCATGAGTAGCATTTGTTACATAACATTGACTTAACCATGTTATAAACATTTTATGGCAGATGTCACATAATGTCATTAATTGTAAGAACACATTTTGTATCATGTTACTATTACTGGCAATTGTAATGACAGATGCTATAATGTTTTATGTCTTAATAACTACCGTACACTTAGCAAAAATTTGCATGTGACTTGAAGCAGCATTTCGTGAGAATGTGATTTTTGCTCTTGGGCAAAAATAACAGTTGCAGGGTGTAACCCCTTTTGTTGACAAGCTATAGGATACCGAATCCGACACCTCGCGCACATGCATCACACAGGCATGGACTCTACAGATTACACTCAAAATTTTGGTTGTTTCTATATGTAAATAACAGAAATCACGGGAATAATCTGTAGCGTCCATATGCCTGCATGACGCACATGCCCACAAAGGGGAGTCGGATTCTGCCAGCAAGTCAGAATTCAGCACAACACCAGCAAAGACAACATTAGAAAGGAAAGATCCATGTCGATTTACAAGGTAGAGTAACATTACAGGATTGTATAACAGGAGGCTGCAAACTTTGAAGGCATATTTGGCATGAGATTGACAAAGACTGACCAAACTTTTTGGCGTGAGATGAATTTAATTCTTTTCGTGCTAGCCTGAAACAAGTCTGAGTTTAGATGACTTTTGGCATCTGGAAACACTACAGAACTTTGTGAGACAGGGATGACACAGATAAGGTTACTGCCTACGGCACAGTCTTTCATAAATAACATTGGCAGGGATGAACACTCTGCTGTTGGATTTTATTGTTTTCCCCGTTAGCTGTAAAACTGTCTCACTACTTTTATCTCTTGCTAATGAGTAAAAGCCAGTCTGAGATGTCCTTTTGTCCAGTCTTTTGCTTGCTCACTTTCTCTTTTGCTCTTCCTTGCTACCTCCAGCAACATCTTCTTCGACCTCTTTGCAGCCTCTGCCATGATGTCCATACTGGGGCCCAATCCCATTTCACCCCTTAGCCATACCACTTAGCCCTAACCCCTCTATTTTGCACGTTCACACCGAGGAGAAGGGTGTAACCATTTTTGTTGAGATAGAGGGGTAGGGAGAAATGTTAGAGCTAGATGGTCCTTCAAACAGAGGTTTTTTAGAGGCACACTCCAAACAGAGCGTTATGAGAAGAAAAGAAAAACCGGCAAGATGGCTGTGCAAGTGACCAAAGAAACCCACAAATGTAAGTGTTTTCTCTTTTAAAACATTACAAGAAACATTATATTATCTTAATTTAATGTTGTTTAATGTGTTACAGTCCTTTTCTTTATAACAAGCATACAAAATCACTAGTAGTATGCTGATGTCTCATTATCTAGCTGGCTAAATTTTCTGTTCCACTTTAAATAGTGCAGAGTCCTGAAGCCTAAGGTGCCAGAATATAACTGCTACTCCATTTAAGGTGGAACAAGAAAACTCAAACAAGAAGCTGGCGAATAGCTGACTTTCACTTCATATCACAGAAGAATTAGGAGTTGGCTATAATAAATAATTATCGTATCACCCCTCTTTAAAAGCATATGATTCCCTAAATGTAACTAAAGCCCAGCAGTGAGGTTGCTGAACTTTACCCTCCTCTGCTATCACTGCAGACCTGCAGGGTCGCCTACAGAGCAGCACTGGTAGTTTGTCCCATTTCGGGAAAGATTTCCACCACTACCCTTTATAACTCAGTTCCAAGGGGCAAGGTGACACTCGAAAACAAGGGCTAGGGGTAAAAATAAGAAATGAAATTGGGCCTGGGAATACTACCCTAGCTCCTAAAGCTATATATGTTTACTTTTGTAACCATTCTCATAACTTTGGGTAAAGGTAAAATACTAAATGTCCTACTTGAGGCAGATTCACTAAAGCTTTCATTATTTTAAACTTATTATAGATTGTTCTAAATATATATGGGCATTTTTTACCTTTTTTATATCTGTTGCCTAATTTCAAAACACATTTCTTTCTCATTTCATTGGTTTATTCTCTTTCCCATGTGGATGAATGAAGGGCCTTTGGTCACTGTGCCACACCATTTCTATACCCTAGTGAAACAGGAAGTCATGGATGACCATTTAAGAGTTGTTGAACCACAAATGGGAACATGGGAAGGAAACAGTAACACTTTATTTGGATGCTCAGTCTGTCTTTAAGTAACATTTAACTAGCTTTCCAATGCAACTGAACTTCAAGTTCAGTGTGAAAGAGTCTATTAAATCTATTCCTAACCCTAATCTAACCTTCACCACAAGGCAAAACCTACATGTGCTCCAAACCCTAACCCTAACCATAATGTTGTTGATAATCAACTGAACATCACCAGAAAGTGTGTTAATGATTTAAATATCTGTAAAACATCTATAGGGGACCAAATAAAGTGTGACAGAGGAACATGTTTTCTGTTCGACTTGTCTCATATTTTCATTGTGAGATTGAACTAATTAACCACAAAGGCATTTTTATGACCTTTTTACCCATCTTTACCAAGGATGCCAATAATTACTGGAGATGAGTGTGATTTGAAAGATTCTATACCATTTAAATATTATGGTAATGCCAAGATCCATACAGGGATGTGTATTTTCAGAAGTGTTTCCAACTCATTATTGTGCATTATTCTAACCCTCTACCTTATTTTGCTTAAACCATAAATTATGGGCAACAATATCTTTTTCTAGGCAAGGTAAGTTTATTTATATAGCACCTGTTATGCACAGTGGTCATTCAAAACGTTTTACAAATGAGAAAATACAAAGATAATTCAAAGTAGAATTATAAAAGATGTAAGAAAAGAATGGAAACTAAAAACATGATTAAACCAATAGATTTTAAAGAGATGAAATTAAACATTAAATTAAAAATTAAAATAGGATAATAGAGGATAATAGATAATGAAGTGCTGTAGAGCTAACAGTGTTTTAGCCCTTTAATATTCCAGGCTTATTACATTCTAAGGCATATTATTCAGTAACTACAGGGACTTCAATGCAAATTAATGGAGCTTTTCTTAGGTTATAGAAGTGTGTAATAAAACTTTGGGCCCATGGCTTGGCGGGAGGTTAAAGTGAGCTGAAAGATGCTGAAATAGGTACATTTTCAGGCCGAATTTAAAAGTGTCCTGTGTTGGGGCTCTTCCAGTGCTCTCTGTCAACTGGTTCCATTTAAGAGCAGCATAGTAGCTAAATGCTGTTTCTCCATGTTTAGTCTTTACCTTTGGCAGGACTAACTGACTAGGTCCTAATGATCTGAGAGTTCTGCTCAGCTCATATCGTTGCTGCATAGCAGATAAATATATTGCTCTGGCACCATTAAGCCGTTTGTAGATCAGTAACCTTAAAATCTATTCTATAACAGACTGGTAGCCAGTGTAAGGATTTAAGAATGGGGGTGATGTGTTCCCTTCTTTTACTTCTAACGAGAGCCGCATTTTGAATCAACCGAAGCTGTTTGTCTTTTTTTTGAGAGTCCAGTTGTCAATTCTGCTAAAAATAAAGGCATGGATGAGTTTCCTAGGTCCTCTAGTCTGTTAAAAGCCTTATATCAAGATAAGTGAGGCTTCTTACATTAATAAAGCCCACACAAATGAACGCTTGTCCATTAATGTCCATTGCCCGGAGGCCCTAAACAATTGCTTGGTTTCCTTGACCTCTAGCTGCGCCTCTGATTGCATGCGCACTACCATCCCCAAACAGACTTGTTTCTTTAACCTGCCACAAAGATATGCTTCTGCTGCCTGAATCCAAACCTTAACCACTAGAAGGAAAACCTGCAGAAACAAAGCCGGACCTGCAAAAGGCAATTTCTCTGAAGAAAAACACGACGCCACAAAACAAATCAGGATTCGCCTCAGCCGGCCCTGTGGTCTGAGCATTGGCTGTCGGAATGACTTTGCTTTAACCCTTTCCCATAAACGAGGCTGTGTGATGGCCCTCATTTCGAATCCAGCTCTGCACCTGTTGGAACAGCATCATAAGCGCAGCTAAGCCTCGGATCCCACCACATTTAATTTGAGCTCTATCTCCACGCTCTTATGTAGCCCTGTGGTATTAGCTCAGGCTTCTGCATGCACCAGAGCAGAAACTCTCCACAAGGACACCGCCTGGGCATGGGCCGCCTGAATCGAAAAGAAGGCGCATAATCAGACGAGCCAGCGGCGGAGAAATGATGATGACCATTCATTTTATCTCTGTATTAAAAAGGGAAGTGGTGCTCATTCAGGAGCGAGCGTGGGGCTAAATGAAAAGAGTGCTACACATCAGCCCGCTCGCTTCCTTCTCATAACTCTCCAATAAACACTTTATTAAGTTTGAAAATGGACATCTCTTGCCGCTCATTCTTACTTAGTGAGGAGCGCTAAAGGAGCCTCTCAATTCCTCCTTTAGAAAAGCTGCCATGGAAACTTGTACAGTGCAGAATTCTTTCTGAGGTAAAAATCATTTGATGGCAGTACATTACCGTAAGAAAATGATAATGATTGTGGCCAGATAGTGGAATATAGTGATGCTCCCACTGGAAACAAGTACATTCAATCACAAAAGAACTTTAAATTTCAGCAGCACTTACATGTTCCATGAAATGAAATGTTGTGCTGGTGTGAAAGCTGTGAAAGAGCCAGTCTTAATGGCACACAAACTATTGATCGCTGTTCAGAACAGAGATATGTTCCCAAGAGAGAGCTTAAAATGTTTATGTTATAGTTTTCACACTAACAGTTGACTGTTGGCAAAACTAGACAGAGATATATTTATTTTTTCCTCACATTTGCTTGTTTCCATCATATAGAAACTACATATAGTGTGAAAATGGTTATGTTTATAGCCAATTTTCAGCCATGCAAATATTTTTGCCAATCCGATTGAATACATTCCGATTATAGATTAAAACTGAGGTGTTTATATGTCCACTCTACTCAACAATTTGACGGAAAATCTCCGTTTACTTGCTCACTACAAGTAATCCGATCCAAAATTACATGCAGGTTTAGAGAACCACTTAGTGTAGATGTTACCATGACGAGCATCACGTGAGTCCAGTCAGAGTGAGACGAGCAACAGTGTGTTTCCTGAGTTTTCAGTTGATGCGCTTGTGTTTTTATTAACTTTAAAATGATGTCAGACTCAGGCAAACGTACTTCACATGTCCTTGTTAAAGAAGGGCGAGAGGAAGACGTCGTGTTCTGAGACACACAAGCTGGACGTCCGTCCCACCGCCGCCTTTTAAAGCTCAGAGCATAAACTTCGTCTCCTCTGCAGACCAGTTTCTGCTCCCGCCACGTTGAACGTTATAAACGTTTGCTATGTCTTAAATACACATGCGCAGAACGTACTTAAACTTTGCGATTGGGACTGTAATCAGATACAGGCATTTACATTGTTAGTATTGTTCTATTTAACAGATTATCGGATAGAAATTGTATTCCGAATGGCCTCAATCGGACTAGTCTATTCCGATTGAGGTGTATTGAGGTGTGATTGAGGTGTCATGGACATATTCTATTCCAAGTGGCTATTGTAATTTTTTTGTCTTAGGGTTGGACCCAGACTATTTTTTCTGCCTAAGAATTATCACATTCACTAAAATAGCACACCAACCAAGTTAGCTAGCCAATGTCAGCTGACTAGCTAAATTACATTGTTAATTGAAATAAAATAACTCTTTTCTACTTACAAACACTACTATGGTAAAGATTGATAGGTCAGAATCTGCATTTCCAGCCAAATTTCTTTGCTTTTTTCAATGAATTACAAGTAAGAAATAATGAATGTGAGATATAAGAAGAGGTGCTTCACTGTGTACACATAGAAGACCAGGGAGTATCTCTAAAAGACATTTTTGATAGATTGATATGTTTTAATATGTCTCGAGCAATAAGGATGTGTAGAAGTGTCTATATCACGTTTCTGCCATCAATATTGTGTTTGTTCTCATACCAGTGGATTCCCACAGTGGCTTCTGACCTTTAGGTCTCACTGGATCTGAAATATGTGAGTCCACCTTATAGCTAATAAAAACACACTTTCTCTGCCCATTAATTACAGGGACAATTTACTGATATAGTACTACAGTTCAGCCTTCAGCTGTGGCTGTCTCCTGTATTCTCTGAGCTAATCTTGGGCAGCTTTTCTCTTAGTCATATAATGAGTAATCACCTGTAATTTGCCATGCTAATTAAACTGAAAGCTAAATTGCTTAAATGAAAACTGACATCAATCCAAATTACATGTACAGATACATTGCATGTATTATATGTTCTAACATTAAAACGATTCCTTTGTGTATATTAACCTGTCGACAGCAGCCTACGCATCGGAGTCTGTCTCTCTGAAAGCTGTTATGCATCAAAAAGGTGTATATTTATCAAAGTCTTGAATGTGTGCAGTCTCAATGTCATAGCGCCATAGTGACTGCTGCTACAGGCGGACGGCTCAGTGAATGAATTCATTACAGGTCTGAGTGGGTGTTCGGTAAATTAGGATGATCTGTTCAGTCACCTTGTTTACACGTACAATAGTCCTAACTGTTTTTGACATTCATGTCAAATCTGCTGTCCTTAACAGAGATACTTAGGTTTTTCTTAGGGGTCTGAGATTTGACTTTGAGCATCACAAGGCTAACTGAAAGAATGCTACTACCAAAAAACATTGTTTGAAGTGCAAATATCTGGCAACATTTTTATATAAAGTAGTTTTGTATTCATTACATAAAGTCATAGATGTACTGAACATGATAGAATAGTTTGAATTTAAAATTTAGTCTCTTTCAAAATGCAGTCTGGGCTGAAAAACACCCAGTGAGGCTCATATAGCTGTAATTGGGAAGGTTTTAAAATGGAACAAAAAAATCTTCATGATGAATGGAACAAGAGGAATGGACCAAAATTACTTTACAAAATCTTTACATTTACCTCCATTATAAATGAAGTCCTGGTCAAATTCCATGTTCAGCTGATTTTTTTACATTTCAACAGCTGCCCAATTTTTTGGAAATTGTTAAAAGAATACACTGACATTAATAAAATCATAAGATCGCCACTTATTGTGTTATAACTTATTGTAATATTAGTGTATTTCTGAGCAAAGTAATGCTTACTGACAAGACAAACAGCATTTAAAATCTAGTCTAGTCTAAAATTTTGTCTAAAAGATGTCAAAAACATTTACACAGTGCTACAGTACACAGTACTATAGTGCAGTCAACGGCTGGGACCAAAGTTTTATTACACACTTCTATAACCTTAGAATAGCTCGGCTAATCTGCCTTGAAGTCCCTGTAGTTACTGAATAATAGGCCTTAGTATGTAATAAGCCTGAGATTTTAAGGGGTTAACTAAATATAAACTACAAGATTAAACTAAACGATAAAACTAAAAGTGGATCAGTCAAATAACCATAAAGATGAGGTGGATTTGTTTCATTAACACAATGAAGCAGTATTTCACTCTTTCACAGTGTCGAGTCCAGATGCCACTTACTGTGAGTACACTGTATCACTTCATGCATCTTGGGCTAATCAGATAGCACTTAGCTTGTGAAAAGCAATTCCTTGGGTTTGCATGTAACATGGAAAGATGTAACTCTGATGTCTTGCTGTTTAACAATCACATGTATGTAGCTAGGTGTAAAACAAACGGGGACAAATCTAATGTGGACATTTTTTGAATATGAGGCACGTGAACTGAGCACAAACCGGTTCTTGTTGATTCTGTGAAGTTAGTGGCTTGTAACTACTGGCCTCCTCTGGATCTCCACTAGGGAAGCTGCTGTAAAGGTATGAGGCTGTGTTTTGATAAGATGTGCTGGTCTTGCTGATTTAAATCAGTGACACAGGGTGCTATGTCTACATACAGAAAGACAAACAAACAGAGGGGCCATGGAGTGGCTACATGCTTACCTAACTGTGCTTTGGTTAACAATTTGTAGGGCACCAAAAATGAAAAATAGAAAGTGAAAGGGCAAATGTGGAGGATACTTTTCGAAAAATATGTTCACCCATAATTAAAAAAAAAATGAATGAGGCTAAAAAATCCCCTTTTGTGTGATTAAGGTTAGGGTTAATGTTAAGTTGTTAGTGTTAAGCATTAGCATTAGGTTTAGGAAGCATTTAGCTAAAGTAATACGTAGATCAACTGAAAACACCCATAAAGATAGTAAGTCCGTGTCCTCCCTGCCTACTGCTTGCTTGAACCGTCACGCTGCTTGCTGAAAGTCAGCGAAAATCAAAGTTCATTGAAAACAAGGCCTGAAAAACATTAGATTTGGATCAGGGGGGGTTTTCTTTGCAAAAGATAGACAATTGATTGCTTGTTCCAGCCGCTGGTATAATTGACTGTGAGACAAGCATCGCGAAAAAAGAAATACTCTGGAGAGAAAGGGCAGAAGCCAGGTAATCTCTCTCGATATGTGAGGAACAACTCTCGGCTTTTGCTATTGATGACACTCCTATGCAGTAAAGGCCCTGAGGGAGCCCACGGTACAAGTTTCACTCAATATCCACTAAGTATCACACATAAAGCACCTTCGCCTGCGCTCAGCCTGATGAAGGCAGTTTTGGAGATGAGCTTTTCGAAGGCCGTATTGGGACAGACGTACAAATTAAGTGAATAATTTATCAACCTAAGTTGCAATTGGTCCAGGCTAAATCAATGGGCCTAGTGGCAAATGCATTTGATTATACATTCTCTTTGAGAAAAACCTGGCACTAGTGAGTGAGCATTATGCTTTCCATTCAGTTATAGCAGTAGTCTACAAGTAAGGCCTATATGCATGCATCCATTTTTGCATTTGTCATGGCTGCAGTCAAAAATGAATTTAATCACATTTATTAAATGACATATTTATGAAAAAATATAATATGATCAACATTTTTAAATTTTTTTTAAAATAAAAACAAACAATGCATCTGAAATCCGAAGCATTTAAAGGCTCTAAAAGCTACATCCCATTAAGTTATTACACAAAATGGTTATAAATGTGTTGCTTGATACCTCAGACATTGTTTTGTGATAGTTTTGTTATACAGTTTTGGCCTAAAATGTATTTTTAATATAAACTATTACTCAGGGATTACTTCCATGTTTCCTCTCAAAACCACATTCCCAACTGAGATCACTGCACACAAGCAAACGTGCTTTTGTAGTTATCAGTCTGTAGCTACAGCCGTTCAACACAGCTAATGGTGGTGTTGTATTCGATTCATTTCTACCTCAAATTCATGTCCGCTTTGACAAATCAGGTCCTCGCGCACAAATTCGCTGAACGCCAAGCAACACTGGAACTATGGAAAGTAAAAAGGTTCAAAAAGGTTTGCATGGCAGCTGTATTCACCCAGTTGGCGACGAACGGTAGAAAAAGTTTATCACGGAATCTCAATTATGCCATGTTAACTTGGATGAATTTATCTTGGGGATTGGGTAAAAGCGGCCGCTCAATCTTTTTGAACCTTTTTGCTTTCGGTAGTTCTGGTGTTGCTTGGCATTGTTCAGTGAATGCGTGCGCCCCAGGACCTGATTTTTCAAAGGGAACATTAATTTTAAGGAGGAACTGAAATGGATACAAGTCCCGCCAAAGCAGAAGAACCCAGGGCGAATGGAAATTAATGGTGTCAACAACAAACTTCTTGCTACTTTGCTCACTAGTTTAGAGGGTAGGACAGCAAGGTGCACCTGTGATCTATCGCAGCTCCTCTGATGGATAACATTACTCACATAAGAGTTTTTTTACCGTGCGATGCAACAGCGCCAAATCAAACAACACAATGTAAAACACATGTAAGCTCACTGGTCATCTTGGATAGCAGATAAAATGGTGATATTTGTAGTATAGACATAATGACGTCTGGTTCCTAGTACTACAATGGTGAACAATTTAGACTCTGTAAATTTCTCTAGAAAAGCACATTTCACACCAAACCACTCTGAATGATTTTGTTTACATCTAAACCACTGAATGATTAAGTAATTTTGCAAAATCTGTGGCGTTCCCATCTAAGGCTTAAGCTTTAGCAGCAGCTAGTTGCTGAGTTAGCCCAGTTAGTTATAACAGCCATAACTAATAGGTGATATATAATGGCAACAACCACAGGTTTTATACATACATACATCATCTAAACCACTTATCCTTCTGGGTCGCGGTGGGGTGCTGGAGCCTATCCCAGCTGTCATTGGGCAGAAGGCAGGATACACCCTGGAAAGGTCGCCAGTCCATCGCAGGGCAGACAGACAGACATACACATTCACACACACACACACACCTAGGGGCAATTTTAGCACGTCCAATCAGCCTGACTGCATGTCTTTGGACTGTGGGAGGAAACCCACGCAGACACGGGGAGAACAGGCAAACTCCACACAGAAATGACCCTGGTCACCCAGGAATCGAACCCAGGCCATTCTTGCTGTGAGGTGACAGCGCTACCCACTGCGCCACCGTCCCGCCCACCACAGGTTTTATTTTGCACCATAATTTATTCTTGATATTAAATAAAAATAGTTAACGATGTAGGCTTATAAACCTTATCGATGCAGAATCATAAAAATGCTGTGTCAGGAAAAGTCTGGCAAACAGTTGTGGCAGAAAAAAGATGTGATTAAGATGTCAAGGCCTTTATACACTTCAGATGGTGAAAATCCAGCGATATTTAATTCCTCCTTTGCCTGATTTTGCCAGACTTTTGCAGGTCACTTGAACTCACTCCACCAATCACTGTTGTCTCTGATTTCTACAAAGCTGATGAATTGTCTGTATCCCATAAACTAGAACTTTTTGACAAATGTCAAAAGGATTAGTTTGTCCTTTGCTTCCATGTGTGTGGTGCTGCATCTCCAAAAGCAGCTCAAACTGAGTTGCAGACATCTGGGCTATGTGTGGAAGTGCTCACAAAGTTTTAGCTCCTGAAACTCTGCTCTCCTTTTGCTCTTCCATCATGCAAAGTAGCTGACTTGATTCATCATTTGGCTGTTTCATGAGGAGCAAGTGTTGCTTTTGTCACTTATAGGCAGCATAGTCCATCTGTTTCTCTGTATACTTTGTTAGCCCCCTTTTACCCTGTTCTTCAGTGGTCAAGACCCCCATGGACCCTCACAGAGCAGGTACTATTTGGGTGGTGGATCATTCTCAGCACTGCAGTAACACTGATGTGGTGGTGTGCTAGTGTGTGTTGTGCTGGTCTGAGTGGATCAGACACAGCAGTGCTGCTGGAGTTTTTAAACACTGTGTCCACTCACTGTCCACTCTATTAGACACTCCTACCTTGTCAGTCCACCTTGTAGATGTAAAGTCAGAGACGATAGCTCATCTGCTGCAGCACAGTTTGTGTTAGTCACCCTCTAGTCCTTCATCAGTGGTCACAGGACGCTGTTGGCTGGATATTTTTTGGTTCATGGACTATTCTCAGTCCAGCAGTGACACTGAGGTGTTTAAAAACTCCAGCAGCACTGCTGTGTCTGATCCACTCAGACCAGCACAACACACACTAGCACACCACCACATCAGTGTTACTGCAGTGCTGAGAATGATCCACCGTCCAAATAGTACCTGCTCTGTGAGGGTCCATGGGGGTCTTGACCACTGAAGAACAGGGTAAAAGGGGGCTAACAAAGTATGCAGAGAAACAGATGGACTACAGTCTGTAACTGTAGAACTACAAAGTGCACCTATATAGTAAGTGGAGCTGATAAAATGGACAATGAGCATAGAAACAAGGAGGTGGTCATAATGTCCTGATATATATATAGATAGGTAGATATAGACCAGGGTCCTTATGTGTGGAGTTTACATGTTCTCCCATGGTCTTCGTGAGTTTCCTCCGGGTGCTCGAGTTTCTTCCCACATTCCAAAGACATGCGGTCAGGCTAATTGGACATGCTAAATTGCCCCTAGGTGTGAATGTGTGTGTGTGATTGTGTATGTCTGTGTGGCTGCCCTGTGATGGACTGGCAACCTGTCCATGGTGTTTCCTGCCTTCTGCCCAATTATCACTGGGATATATATATATATATATATATATATATATATATATATATATGTGTGTGTGTGTGTGTGTGTGTGTGTGTGTGTGTATGTATGTAATTAAATGCAAAAGTTTCTGCACCCCTGTCAACTGACATTTTGTTTATTTAATGGAAATAATTACACATCCTCCACAGAGAACACATTTCTGCACTTTTAATGCACTCGTTGCTCTTTATTTGCTGAATTTAACATATTGGGAAATAATAAAACAGTTATGCAACAGTTATGTGCCATTTTACATTTTATGTTCTATGTTCTGATGATACATTTAGAAAAAATTAAATTCTGCACTGAAGTGTGTTTATTTAACTTAGCAAATCAACAAAATGTGATGAGGTGTGTTTAAATCTTTGCATAAGACTCTAAATGTTGCGTCAAAATTTTAATGATTTTCTTGATGCATCTCTACAGATTGCTGTGTAAATATGTTTAAAATGTGGAGAGATGCCAGATACATTGAAATTGATGCTGGATCCAATCTGGGAGGTGATCTGAATATGACTTTTTCTGTTCGGGCACAAATGAAGCCCTGGCTATGATGCTGAAACTGCTTAAACACCCCACAGGACAGAATACCCAGTTAACAACACCCTATCACACAGTGTGAGTGAGTTTCAGGACAGATTTGTTACAGGACTGGATTTGTTTCTCTCCAATATCCAGTCCAGAATTTTCTGCTGATACAGTATGATACCTATTCCCTGGTATTGGATTGGTGCCATCTCTCATTAAAAGCTATTAAAGACAATATCAATTAACGATAAAAGACACTGATGACGTTGAGGCTGTAGCCGGTGTAGAAATTCTGTGCTGACCTCTGAGTTATACTGTACAGTAGCAACCAGCTCTGAAAGTTTTTGGTTTGGAGGCTGAACAGCGATGATGCGTAGAGAAAGGAGCATGACTGTCAATAACATGAGGACGAGTGAGGGAGTGAGAGAGAGAGCGCTCAAATCAAAGACTGATTAGATCAACATGTGCTGCTCTGAAGGACCTCTTGGCTCACGGCTGGCTTAAAATAACCAGAATGAATAAATCAAAATAGGGCTGGGAAAAAGAAAAAAAAAACGAGAGGAATACATGCCAATACTCCCACACACACACACACACTTGCGCACTTATCCGAGGCCTCACAAGCCTCTCTCCAGCCCTTGATTGCCCCGAAGCGAGAGAGAAGCTCGCTTAAACACTCCTGTGCCACGGCTGCATTCATATTTGACACATCCAGCAAACCACGCCGCTAAATCCACAAGCGACACACAGCCGCATTCAAAAGCGGTGAAAGTAAGCATTTATGTTTATTTATGTTTATTTTTTTCCTCCGACTCTCCATCCAGCCGCCGCTTGAAGCACATTAGTGGGTGGTCCCCCTCGAAACGTATGCATGTTATTATTTGAACAGAAAGCTTCAATACATTTCACCCTATATGGTTCTTAGCTGTAACTGATAAAGAACCTTTACATTCTGTAGAGACTCTTTAATCTTTAAAAAGGTTTCTTACACTCACACATCTCATTTACAAAACTGGTTCCTTGAAGAACCATCCAATGAAGGATGCTTTAGGGAACCAAAAGTGCTTCATCTGTGGCTTTGCTCCAAAGCACCTCTATTTTTAATGGTGTTGTTCATCTATAATTCATGCACAGTAAAGTATAATGATGAAATGAAATGCTTATAAAAACAATTATAAACTTTTAATTTAGAAAATATAGAGTGGTCATGTAGCATGGACTGAAAAGTCCCTCATGAGTTCAGCAGTGGGGAACCGTTAGGGCCTTCTAGGGCTTCAGAGAACACCTGATGCTTGCCAGAAAAAAAAAAAATACACAACTATCATTTTTAGCTTATGTTTCTTTAACAGATTCATCATGCTATTTGTATTTAGGTACGCAATATGGGTCATTCTCCATTTGGAGGGGAAACCATGTCACAAAGGTTTCAGTTTCATCTTTATAATAAGGTGTTTTATATATATATATATATATATATATATATATATATATATATATATATATATATATATATATATATATACTAGGCACAGCTGCAGAAGTCAGTATGTACATTTACACAGTTGACCTCAGATTAAATAAAATACTTTTACCTAATGATTTCTCTGATTTTTCTTATTTTATTCTGTTTAATAGTTACTCTGCATACGCAATTTTCAACATTTGAGAAACAATTTTTTATATGAAAACCGTATTTTTTAAGAGGTTTCACTGAGGAATTTGTATAACAGATTCGTTTTTACTTTTTTTAACCGTTATACTACAATTAAAAAAATGTGTATAAATGTGTAAAATATATTTGTCACAGAGATTTTGGTCACTGGTGTCTTCAGGGCACAAATTTTAACACTATATGAACTTCATTAATTTATTAAGAATTTTGTTTGTCAGGCAGCACATAACGTCTATATGTCACTGGTGTTACGTGCTTTAATTGGGTAAATAAACTTTTGTCAAAATAATGCCATATATAATTTTTATTACTGATTTTAAATAGTTGTACAATGTCACCTGATCACCAATGTCAGCCAGTTTACAAAATCCTTAATTTTAACCAGAATGTCACTGGAGTCACAGTCACTGGTGTTACACCATATTCACATAACACCAGTGACTGTAAAATATGTTTGGAATGAAACTCTCCTTTTCACATATATGATAATAGAATATGATAATGGACATATTATTTCGTTTTGGGATGAAAAAAATCATTATACCGTAATTCCCACTCCAAATGGAGAATGACCCAATGCAAACATTGCATTGCATATTAATCTTTATATTATCATGTTTTCATCAGAAACAAAAGGTTAAGATCTTGAAACAGTCAATGGAAAATGGTCCAATCAGGAATTCTTTTTCAGTGGTATCTAGATAGATACAGCCAAGCAAGCTTCCCATTGGTTAGGGCTTAAGGAGGTCAACTGAAGGCATTACCACTCTAGAACTTATAGACATTCTACATTTGTCACTGACTTGCAGATACAAGTGGTAGCCAGGTTCCAGTCAGTTGATTCACTGTAAAACTGCTACATGCTACAAGGTCAAATACATGTTAATGTCTCTTACAAGCTTCAAATACAACATATGGAATGTCTTTAATAAGCTTTAAGTGCCCTTTAAATGTAGAAAAGCCAAAAAAAGTTCATGTGAACAAACATTAACTTTGCGCTAACATACTATTGCAAGTTCCATAGGTGGCTAGCAGAGATTGTCATAGAAGTGTCTTATTTTTGACCAAATTTTAGTATTTGTGGTCTGAACTAAAGGCCCAGCTTCAATAGCCATGAGTTGCAGACACTCCTTGCCAATGCTGTGATACTTGAGTTTATGTTTCAGCCTCTACCATCTCCTTTACTATCTGGTGTAACGAGAACAGACGCTGTCAAAAGTGGTGTCATTAAGCTTAAGTACAGACATATACAGCTATACTGTCTCAAGGTCTCGAAGAAAAAGACACTTTTCTTTTAACAGATGATTCTGTAAAGAACTATTTGTGTATATTTACTGTAAGTGTAAAGAACATTAATGTCCACACACCGTTAAAGGTTCTATAGCAATTCAAGTTTTTCCCCTAGAATCATACAGTACATACAAACCAAGAATTATTTGGTAACCTTTAACATTTATATATTGTCATTTAGCTGACATGGAAAGTGAACAATAATAAAAACATGAGCTGGTGGAGAAAATAAAATATTCTTTAAAACTGCCTAGAAAGAGGTGTTGTTGGAGTCCTGGCTGCTGCTCAGATGCAAAGATATGTAAATAATACGCAATGATTTTTTTTTTTCATTTGAAACTTTAAATTTATTCAGAACTCTTTGAAACCTGTTTACTGAGGTACACATTATGCACTGTTTTTTGCTACTTTCCTTAATCATCTTTTTCAGTGGTGTAAAAAGAGGTTATGGAGTTTTAGATAATTTGACACAGCAATTACTGCATTCTGTTCCATTTTAGATGGAACAGGAAACAGAAATAGCAAACCTAATAACTTGTTATGATGATGCAGAATGGACACCAAAGAAACACACCTGCTCTCAACAGACGGCTCTGAAATCGAGCCCTTGTTCTGTATGTAGAGAATTATCTATGGAACCAAAATTAGTGAGCGGAACGGGTCATAAAGGAGGATAGATTTACTGAAGCACTCAACCCTTCCAAAAACCCATAACCTCAAAATGATCTGCTTGACTTTGACAGCATAAAAAAGAAAAGAAAGAACGAAAGCAGTTAAATAACTCTGGTTGACTGACATATGTTTGGCAACCAGACTAATAATTGGAAAAGGTATGATAGGATATTAGCATAGTCCAAATTTCAGAAATAAAAGATGCAAATTGAGAATCCTTGTTAAATAAAGAGGTGCCTGAAATGGTTCTTTGTGAAATGCAACAGAAGAGCCACTTCTGGTTGGCTAAAGAAAATTTAGTGTTTGGACAGATCATTTTTGTGTGCAGGAAGAACTTGTTTAAAGTTTAACGAACCTCCTCACAACAGAAAGGTATTAGGAAGAAACCTTAAATTGGTATAGATACAGGTATCTTACATTATATGAAGGTTCTTGAAACCTTTAAAAGGTTCTTGACACTCATGAATCTCTTGTTTAAACATGGTTCTTTGGGGAAATAAAAGTGATTATTCCATTACATTGCTTAAAAAACCTTTTGTTGAACCTTTTTTTTTGAGATTGATGTTTAACTACTACTACATACTTATCTTTATGTATAAACTGGTTGGAAATGCGGTTGCCATCTTCAATTATACACTGTTAGAAATAAAGAACAAAAGCACAAAAAAATCCTCATTTTTTTCCAGAATACAAGAGATTTTAAAATCTCTGTCAGCAGCTACAGACATTACTTTTTGGTTCAGTGTAGCCAACAAGCTTGTTATTTACATCTTTATTATTCATATTTTCTTATTTATATCTTAGCTACAAATTCCCAAATGGTCTTTCATTGGAAAGCAAGAATGGGAAACAAATTATAATGGTCATTTCTAAGCTTTACTGCTAGAAACTTTTTGATTTTGCATAATGCACCACAGTAAAAATTAATAGTGGCAATTTTTGACTTTGATTTTGTTGCTAGTGAATCATGTATCCTTGACATGCCTCAGCTAATTGAGCTAGCATCTAAGCAAGCTTGTTTTTTACTTGCCAGATTAATAAGAACAGCCGCCACTATCAGAAGTGGATGTTAAATAAATATTAATGCATAAAATATGATATGCACATATAGACATATACACTGATATTATGCTGTGATTCATCCGGAAACATCTATTTATCTTGGAGAAGAAAACATAGCCTTAGCTGACATGGAAAGTGTAGCTGCTGTGCTAAACACTGAGACAGAACTAGAGAACCAACTTTGCACGGCGTCAACTTTCAACACTGACAGTTTTACACATTGATCCTGCAAGAATCTCACATCAACTTTTGACAACGTCAACTCTTTTCGTTACACTGGAGAGGAAGGAAATCTGTCCTGTGGCATCGCGGTGTATTTTTAGCTGTTCAGCTGCATTTCACCTCTCCAGCCCAGCAGCACCTTGTGAAAATTACAGCACTGCTTTGTGTCGCTTAAAGGGCAGCCGTCAAAACGGGAACGACTGGAAGAGACAGTTTCTGTGAGGGGAGTAAAAGAGGAGGTCGCAGCACACAGCTGATTAAATCAAGAGGTGCAACATTTCTTGCTACTTGCGAAATCTCTGAGTTAAATTATTTAGTGTCATACAGTAGTAGTCAAAAGTTTGGATATGTCTACTTATAGTGGAGTTCTGCTTAATTTTTACTCTATTTTTAGAACAATAGAGACGTCAAAACTCTAAAATAGCACAGATGGAATTAGGCAGTGACCAAAAAAGTGTCTGTCATCATAATCAAAATGATCTTTTATTTTGTAAAGGTAGTATTCAGAATATGGTTACTTTTCACATGTTTTGAAGAATACATTTATAATATTTACCCAGAAAAATTTGAAAATACATACATCACTGCACATTTATTATCTATTTTACAATAAGCATATAACAAGAAGCTCTTTAAATGATTCTAAAGGGATTTCAATTAACGGCTTCTTTACAAAGTGCTAAAGCCTGAGTAGACTGATAAATCAGTGTGATGAGTCAGTTATTAATCTCAGTGTTACTGAGCTCTGCTAAAGCCTGAGTAGAGTGATAAATCAATGTGATGATCAGTTATTAATCTCAGTGTTACTGAGCTCTGCTAAGGCCTGAGTAGACTGATAAATCAGTGTGATGATCAGTTATTAATCACAGTGTTACTGAGCTCTGCTAAGGCCTGAGTAGACTGATAAATCAATGTGATGATCAGTTATTAATCACAGTGTTACTGAGCTCTGCTAAGGCCTGAGTAGACTGATAAATCAATGTGATGAGTCAGTTATTAATCTCAGTGTTACTGAGCTCTGCTAAAGCCTGAGTAGACTGATAAATCAATGTGATGATCAGTTATTAATCACAGTGTTACTGAGCTCTGCTAAGGCCTGAGTAGACTGATAAAGCTCTGCTCCTGAGCTGTCAAATGGCAACATTTGAGCAATAAAATGAACCTCAAATGTAGTTGTTCACTAAAAACATGCTTCAAAAAAAAATCAAAGCATGATTTTTGTCTTCACCTTTGCCCCTTTTGTGAAGAATCATGACTCATGTCTGATTAACTATGTTTGCTGCAGGTAAAATGTACTCGGGCTGAAAGATTACTAAGTTAAAGCTAAAAAGCTAGCTTGGCTAAGACCTGCAATGTGTTAATTATATGTATTTTCCTGCAGTAGATGAAGGCAAACTGAGACTCCTTGTGTGTTTGTTGATGTGAGGCCACAGAGTTGAGGTTGGTGAAGTATGTGGAATGTATATTGGGTGTGGGGAGAGATTTCAGCAACACTGGGAGCTGTTGACTGAACGCACATACCAGTGTAAACCAAAGGAATGTATGAAGGAGATCTTTATCCTGTTTGAGGCGCTTGGTAGCGCCTAGCACCCTCTTAGCACATAGCAGGGTCTGTCTCCTATCAAAGCCCCAAGCAGCTGAGGCTTTAAGGATATCTCCACTCTCCACACCATTAAGCCCTTATCCAGTCGTTCTCCAAACAGAAACATCTGGGCTAGCTTAGACTCGGTTGATTTCAGTGCAGTGTCGACAGGCTGGCCTGGGACTTTTCCTGGAATGACACTCCTAAAAAGAAAGGTACCAAAAGGCTTCTTTGGAATGGCTCCTTAGGATTTTGTAATATACATGCATGGGTGTGAGGAAACCGTTCACTCATGGTGTAAAGCAGCAATGTGGAAAACAAAATTCTTGTCTGAAACTGAAATTCAGGTCACACTTGGCCAAAAATGGAAACCAATCATAGCTGACAATAAATAAAAACAGCTATCTTAAAAATGATTAGTATGTAGGCTACAGTATGTACCACAAAATCCAACATCCTCTACAGCGGAAAACGCTTCGTCACCAAGGCAATGAATTCCATTATTCTTTCGTTATTTTTTAACATATTATTTTAAGTAGTTTGTAAACTTCATCATTTCAAAAACTGTGGCTGCAGATATCACCAGCATGGGACTTTCTGCTTCTGTTGTTTTGCTGTTTATATTGAGTTAGATTTTGTGTTTTCAAGTGGTACCAAACCTGTCATGGAGAAGTTCTTGAGTGTTGTACTCCAGCTAAATGACTTCGTTGGACGTCCTTAATTAGCAGCGTTAGGTTCATTAGTAGTGAGTAAATGGAGGGGGCAGCACGTTTGGTACAGGTTGGAACTAAACACTCCAGAAATGAAGATCTCCAAGACCAGGGTTGATGATGACTGATGAAAAGTTTTATACCAATTAAAGTTTTCCCATAGTGCCATATGTTCTGAAACCATTTAGGAGCCTTTCTTCTTCAGCTTGGAATCAATGTTTTAATACTATAAAACCAATTTGGTTGGAGATATATGTATAAGATGATTCTGATAAGCAAATCCCATGCAGTGTCAGTAGTTTCAAATAGTTAGTAGGACTCTGGTTTAAAAAAAAGAAGAAGAAAATGATGAACAAGGATTCTGAGGATGATTCTATAGGTGTCGAGCGTCAAGAATGAGGTCAAAATCTGAATTAGAATCACTTTACTAGCCAAGTACAACTGATTGTATGAGGAGTTGGTGGTATTAGAACATATTGTCACTGTCCAAAAAACACAAGTATCTCCATTTTTGTCTGTTTTTTTATTTTTTGACATAATTTGAGAAAATCAACTATTCTTTGCTCCGTGTGAAAAATTTGTGTGTTGCACCATTAGAAATTCTCTAAAATTGCTTGAGATAAAATATCTTTTTATTAACTTACATCAAAAGTAAAGAAGGTTTTTGCCCTCTCCTGTAAAGTTACCATTTTGCACACACATGAATAAGTTACCTCATTTAACTTTTCTACATTTTAATGAGGAAAAGAAAAATTGTGAATGATGTCATCATAAGAAAGCTCATGGCCATCTTCATGATTAATGCTCATAAGGTCTGGTTAAATGCTTCTGGGACATAGACAATCTGCAAGGGTACTGCACGGTATGCATACACTCAGTATATAAATAAAAAAGCAGGACATATCAGAATATTAAAATGTCCAAATTACATGTTTACACTAATGAATCATTTTCGATGTAGACAGATAGCTGTACATTACTATAAATAGATAATTACTGTACCTGATTTATCCTATAGGCTTATTAACTTCTTGTTGTTCCCAAACTACTCTAAATATTGATAAAACAAAACATGTAAAATACCATTTAGTATATAATATTTACATTAACATTATACTTAATTTCATTTATTACTTTGTATTACACCAATCAGGCATAACATTATGACCACCTCCTTGTTTCTACGCTCATTGTCCATTTTATCAGCTCCACTTACTATATAGGTGCACTTTGTAGTTCTCTCCATCTGTTTCTCTGCATACTTTGTTAGCCCCCTTTTACTCTGTTCTTCAGTGGTCAGGACCCCCATGGACCCTCACAGAGCAGGTACTATTTGGGTGGTGGATCATTCTCAGCACTGCAGTAACACTGACGTGGTGGTGGTGTGTCAGTGTGTTGCGCTGGTCTGAGTGGATCAGATACAGCGGCACTGCTGGAGTTTTTAAACACTGTGTCCACTCACTGTCCACTCTATTAGGCACTCCTACCTTGTCAGTCCACCTTGTAGATGTAAAGTCAGAGATGATAGCTCATCTGCTGCTGCACAGTCTGTGTTGATCATCCTCTAGTCCTTGATCAGTGGTCACAGGACGCTGTTGGCTGGATAGTTTTGGTTGCTGGACTATTCTTAGTCCAGCAGTGACACTTAGGTGTTTAAAAACTCCAGCAGCACTGCTGTGTCTGATCCACTCAGACCAGCGCAACACACACTAACACATCACCACCACATCAGTGTTACTGCAGTGCTGAGAATGACCCACCACCCAAATAGCACCTGCACTGTTAGGGTCCATGAGGGTCCTGACCACTGAAGAACAAGGTAAAAGGTTGCTAACAAAGTATGCAGAGAAACCGATGGACTACATTCTGTAACTGTAGAACTACAAAGTGCACCTATATAGTAAGTGGAGCTGATAAAATGAACAATGAGCATAGAAACAAGGAGGTGGTCATAAAGTTATGCCTGATTGGTGTAAATCATAATATGAATACTGATTCCAAGGTACAGAATGCATCCTGGAATTTCCCTTACAGTCCGAGCAGGTGATGAATGGGCAGGTAAAGAAGTTTTTTTTTTTTTCTCCGGCTCTGGTTGAAAACCTCAACGGCTGAGTTTAAGAGGGCTGTAAAGGCATGCTCTCTCCTGCGAGAACAAAGCCCCTCGTTATCAGCCGACCACCTCGCAAACATTCTCCGCAATCCTGAAACACGTTCAGGCACACAGCGGATGCCCCAGCAGGCCCTCCCATCTCCTTTTGTTTCATTGCTTTCGGACGCCATTACAGCCAGCGTGAGTCAGGTAGCAACTCCTCTTAGCAAAACTCAGAGAGAAAAGATCAAAGCTGTAGTGAGCAAGAATAACCTACATGCAGATGAGGCTGGCGGGGCCACGTGAAACAGGTTAATTGGAAGGAAGTGCACTTATGTGATCCTTTTCAAGCCCTTTTTTAACTGATATCGGAAGGAAAAAGAGGAAAAACAAAAGTGGTGAATTATTCTCTGCATGCCGTAAACTCATGGGTGTTAAATTAACTTCCTACGGAATGCATACGAGCTGAACCAGGTCATATGAACTCTGAAGTTGCTAATTTAACACCTGGTGGTTTTACTATGTTCTAGTCACATTATTAGGGTCTGCTGGGCGACGGTAATTGTTTCGCCAGCAAAGTTGCCGCTAGCTTCTCTCGTCCTTTGGGTGAAATTAACACTAACCCCAGAGGAAGTCGCGTGGGGAATTTAGCAATTATGTGAGGTTGTCATTTAGGGATAGCAGCTTCTTTCACAGAGAGCTAATGGCAACCTTTGTTAAATGGCAACATCTTCATTTCTACCTTGGATATTCAACTGTGAAAAGTTCTGGGGAAAGGCCTAGAGTACACTCTCAGAAAAAAAGGTATGGGACTGTCACTGGGGCAGTACCCCTCTTGTTACTGGGGTGGTACCTTTAAGGGTACATCTCAGTACCTTTAGTCAGGGAACATAATTGTACCATAATCCACTGAAATTATATGTTCTAAGTTGTATTGACTCCACACACCCCGTCTCGTCTCCAGGCTTTTTATTTTATTGTTCTGTTTTAAAACAGTAGGTTATAAAAAGGTACAAATATGTACTTTTCACACTGTTAGAAATAAAGGTTCTGTGCAGGTACATTTTTTGTTCATCAAGGTACAAACAATGTAAATGTTCCCTCAAAGGTACAACAGTGGTTTCAAGGCCCAATTGTGAACCTTAAATATATTTTTTTTCCCAGTGGAAAAGTACATATTTGTACTTTTTCATAACCTAATGTTTTAAAAAAGAGCGATAAAATAAAAAGCCTGGAGACGAGACGGGGTATGTGGAGTCAGTACAACTTATAAATATAATTTCAATAGATTATGGTACAATTATGTTCCCTGACTAAAGGTACTGAGATGTACCCTTAAAGGTACCACCCCAGTAACAAGAGGGGTACTGCCCCAGTGACAGTTTACTACCTTTATTTCTGAGAGTGCACCTGGGAAAAACTTATTTAAGGTACAATTGGACCTTAAAACCACTGTTGTACCTTTGAGGGAACATTTACATTGTTTGTACCTTAATGAATGAAAAATGTATCTTCACAGTACCTTTATTTCTAACAATGTAGGGATGCTTAATCTAGGTCCTGAGATCTACTGCCCTGCAGAGTTTAGCTCCAATCTAACACACCTGATCTGGGTAATGAAGGCCTTTGGGGACATCTGAATGTTAGAGTGAGTTGTGTTGGATCTGAGCTCTTTAGGGTGGTCGATCTCCAGGATCAGAATTGAGCACCCATGGCCTAAAAGTCTTCAACTCGTCATCATGAATCCAGACCTAGATTTTGAAATCACTGTTATTAACTGATGCAATTGATTGGCCACCCACTGTCTTACCTACAAGTAACTACAAAATCCAGGACTGGAAACTGAATTCAAGGTCCAGATTTGAAAACATCCAAGAAAGGACTTTAGTGTTACTTTGACAATAAGAAATTATGGTATTTCTCCATCGTCCAAGGTACAAGAAGTACCACCTTAGCCATTCTTAAGCTATTCAAATGGTATTCTCCATTCAGACCTGCATGTTTTAACCCTGGGGTCTGAATAGCAATCACAACCTATTCATTTAATCCCACTGGAGGAGCAGGTTGGCTCCTAACTCACAATTAAATTAATTTGATCCCTGGACATGGCTTCATTATTTTGCATTAGGAATAGTGCGGGGGTGAATTTCAACGCCATTAATGTGAATTATTATGAAAATAGGAAAAGATATGTGTGGATCTAATTGACATCCCACTGGGTTCAAAAATACAAGGCCGCCCTCACCATGGAAGCCTGAACTGTAATTTTAGATCATCATCTGCCTTTTTAATTTGAAACCTGAAAAAGTCTCTTCGGTGAGTTCACACATGTTCGCGTTTACATGCGCACGAGCCAAAAAGTGACGTTAAAGTTAGAAACCATGTGTTGCCTCTTAACATGAATGGTATACAGTGGATGATTTGCACATAACAGGGAAGAACTAGAAAGGGGGAGGAGGGGGAATCCACCCAGTAGATCTATTGCATTTGACAACGCCCATATGGTCTCAGCTAGGAACTCTCAGAAGTTGAAGACTGCGAATAAAAATATCCCAGCATTACACGCAGCATCTGCAAAGACTACAAGAGCCAAGAAGGCACTCGAAACAATACATTTATCAGCAGAAAACAATAAGCACTGTATTACAATGAACACTGTAATTTCACATTTTTAGCCCACTAGCATTTCTGATGTATTCATATTAAACTCTCAGCTCTCCCGGTCCAAGAAGACGGTTTCCATAGTAACCACATGAGGAACGTGCTCTCTCAGGGAGTATCCATTCTTTTTATCTCTCCCTCTATCTCGTTTCTTTCTCTTGCTGTCCTTCATTGTATTAATGCTATTGACTACTGAACCAGATTAGCTTAAAGGGATAAGTTTAACGTTTTGGCAGCAAGAGCCTTTGTTCACCTTAAGTACGCCAAACTCAGTCATTCCAAACACTGCATGTGGTCTGGAGATTTCTTGGAACCAAGGCTAGGCAGCTTAGCACACATCCAAAAAGCTACAAAGCCAGCTAGCAGGTTTCTGGCAGCTGTATTTGTAGTTAGCGTAGGTGCTAACTTCTTCACTGCTCAAAGTTATTTACATGGGGCATTAGCCAGTCAAAGGCTAATTTTTAGCATGTACTTGTTGACTTGGCCGAGCCATTTTCGCTCAGGGAAAACCATTCCATTACTATATTAGTACAATTGAAGGTCATTAGATGAGCCCTAAAAGGGGTGAGGGGTAAAGTGGACATAAGTGTTGACTGGCAGGAGAACTCTTCATGCAGATTAGTGCAATCTGATGCAATCTTTCTGTAAAATCCAGTTTGTATTGCCTTTTGTTTTTTAATCCTGCAGTAAACTTATAATAATTATGTGGGATTATGTGCCAAAAACAGTCATAAAGCAAATTCACATGACTATTTAACCAAATGCTCTTTATGCCTTAGTATTAGACTCACTGTTTCTGTTAGTTGATATATGTAAATGATCTTGGTTCTGATTTGCTACACTGTATTGTGACCTATTCAAACAGCAGTCTGAGCTAATAGGCTTCTTATAACTTCAGTGTGAATGGGCGGAGCTATAAAAGGATAAATAGGCAGATATACATGAGTGTGTTGGTTTTTGTACCAACTTCATCTATTATACGTAAATGGTTTGACAGAACTTCATTACTTTATTCTGCTAGCTTGCTAAATAGCAAGCTAAAGGCTACATAGCTAGCAACAACAAAACAGGCATTGCACAACAGTTCTAAACCACAGATAAAACAGTTCTTCATAAAATGTATAAAAAATTTTAAATGTCCTGCATGACACAGGTTGCAAGGTTCAGTCATTAGTTTACTGATGCTAACCTAGCTGAGGTTGACACTCACTGCCCCTTAACTCTCTGTGCTGTGTAAAGTAGGTGTGACACACTTCAAAGTGATGAGTTGATGTTAGCAAAAGCATGTTAAATATAACATTAAAATAGGGCCCCAATACTACATCAAGAATTACTGGTGTTAATGGTGGGACAGCGCTTTGCTTTACTTTACAGATTGGTAATAAGTGGGTAATAATATGATAGTATAGTAACAAGTTGTACTAACCTAAAAAGCACACATTGTTTAGTTGTTACTAAATAATAAGTTGGTAATTATAGTGGTAACAAATTGATAGTAAAATGGTAAAATAATGGCAACAAGTTATCCTGACCTAACAATAACATGCTAAATTCCTAATTGTTAATAAATGATTAGTTAGTAATTGTAGCTATAAGTAGTTGGTAATAAATGTAAAAATATTGGTAACAAGTGAAATTATCTTTAAATAAAATGTTAATTTTGCAGTTGATACAAAATCATTTAATTAGTAGCTATTACAGTAGAAGTGAGCAATAGTGACCAATTAGACACCAATTATATATATATATATATTAATTTTCTGCTTAATCAACATATCACCCCAATTCTGTCAAATCATTACAGGGTTTTATAACATTAAGGTTAATACCCCCAAAAATGCAGCAATTTTGCTAACATTATTTTAAGAACTGTTATAAAAAATAAAATCAAAATTAAGAGCTGTGAAACATTAATTCACTTCTTTCTACTCACTTTGTTTCTCAACTATTATGTGTTTGGTCAGACACAGTATGATGTACAGGCACACTTGAAGGCTGTAAAAGTAAAAGTAATGTATAGTAAAACTAAACTGTATCTGAGCTGTAAATGCAAACTTCTCTTCAGCTTCTTTCTTGGTTACTGCAACTCACAACATGTGCAAACATCAGTTCTACAAAATAATGTGGGTAATTACACTGAAATTATGACAAAATAACTGCATTATAATCACCTGTGGTTGTTCTATTGCTTTTACATGTCGGCCCACCTACAGACGATGTAGATACTCAGGGACAGATGAGGGAAGTATACTGAGATTACATAGAATCAGAGCTGGAAGATACAACAGCACATTTATTTTGGGTTACCTGTTAAAAAAACACTATGACTCTTTTATAAATCACAGATCTGGAAAAACTCACACTTTAGTACATTTATCTTTCTACAACATGTTTATCATTCTCTACTGTAAATAACTATTAAATATTATCAACAACTAGAAATCAAGCAGATCATTTTCCATATTTTTATTGCCAACTTGTTATGTACTAATTACTTGTTAACTACTATTTGTTACTATAATATTACCATATAATTACCTACCTATTACTGATCTATAAAGTAATGTGCTACCGATGGGGTTTCTGTCAGTGTTTACATGCATAGTTATAGTTTCTGATTTTTGACAGCTCTCATAAATTTATCTTTTAAGCTTGTTTAGCTTGTGTATGTTGTTTGCAGTGATAATGGAGTTTCATGGACAGATTTATGAGGTGAGAGATGAAATCCAGGTAATCTAGCTATTTATATTTTATTTTGGAACATTTTCTTCACCAACAACTGCATTTTATTCATTTCCTAGATTGCATATGTGTGTGTGTGTGTGTGTGTGTGTGTGTGTGTGTGTGTGTGTGTTTGTGTGTGTATGTGTGTGTGTGTGCAGAATCCTTTGGATGGAATGAGACCCCACCTAAAGCCAAGATGCTGGATATTGCTTTCCAGCCCCTCCATCAATAATTCCTGCCAGTCTCAACACAAATATCGATTATAAAAGGGACATTCATCATCTTTCAGGGGAAGCCATTTATATTCAACACCCTCAAAACACCTTTATTACATGGAATGAAAGACAGAGAAAAAGATAAAATGTGGTGCTCACATGACTCTGACATTGTTTCCAGTTTGGAATAGAGCTATAAATATATATGAAGAGCTGTTTATAGACTTTGGCAACACTTTACTGTAAGAGGACAAACAGTCTGCTTAAATCTAAGAGACAATGGACTTGTAAAAATGAGTTATGACTGTTCTTCATGTGTAAAGCCACAGAAAATTATAAGTGGAATTCAGGAAAACATAAACATTTTGAATAGGGCTCACTTTACTTAAAGGGTGTCTACATAACACGTTCATAACATCTTACATTAACACTTCATTAGATGTTCATTAATGTTTAAATCAACATTTACAAAGTATACATGGTTTACATGATATTATTATGGACTTCTATGTTATTTAAAAAAATAAAAGGCCTCATTTTTTTATTTTGGAAAAACATTATTTTTAATAAAATGCCTCATTTCTGGACAATCAAAATAAAAATGACCTCAGTTTACTCCTTTGGTCATTAAATGCTTTGACACTCATAAATATGCTTTGAACAATCATTCGACTGAATCTTAGTGTGATGGTGGGACTCATTGTGTGAAGGAATTTTACAGGGCCATATTCCCTGTAAATGCTGGACAGCCACATGAATGTAATTTGACCACTTTGCATTGCAATTTAAAGATCCACATAACATGCATTTCAGTCTGGTTAACTTCCATTACTTACGAGGTAAAAGCAAAACAGAATTTATGAATCCTTGGGATAACAGTGCAACATTTACCCTCAAAGAGTGTCAAATTAAATTGCACTATGTGCAATTATACTTGTGCCTTCTTCAATATCATAAGTGAAGAAGATAATCACTAAAAATAAAATTAAAGCTCAAAAATATTATTAATCCTTGGGATAACAGTGCTAGCATTTAACCCCAAGACAGTTAAACTGAGGGTAAATAACATTTCCCTCAACAACGTATAGACTGTTGAATTAACCCTTCGGCACATTACAACGTTAAAGAAGGAGACAGAATAACAAAGTGCAACATACAAATGCTTAATTACAAATTATAAAGAAGTGGAAAGTATGGGCAAAACGTGCCCAAGTGTCAAAGCACTTAATGGGGTAATTGAGGTCATTTTTATTTTGGCTGTTCAGAAATTAAGTGTTTAACCGAAAATACTTACATTACTTACATACTTTACATTTTAAAAATAAAAAGAGGACTTTTATTTTAAAAAAGGTCTGTCAGTAAAATGACATAGTAGTAATATATATGTATAGTAATAGCATGTAAAACATGTATGCTTTATGAATATTGATTTAAACATACATGAACATGTTATGTTGTCATGATAACTGAAATACACATTCATAAAGATTAATAAAGGCTTATTTCAAAAAGTGTTGTCTGTCATAAAGGCTGCTTTTATCAGCTTTGATGTCAAGTTTACATAACACCTATCTCAGATTATCATGTCTTCTGACATTTACAAAGCAATCTGGACTGAAAAGCAATCTGGACTGAAACTGAAAAATAAACTTCAGCTGCTCTTTTCAGATGTGTGGATGTGTGGCTGCAGTGATCTGACAGCTATGAACAGCACAACGTTTAAAAACAGAGACGCAAATCACACATCATGTTGACCATCAGGACTTACCCTGTGTGTCCAGAGTGACTCTGTGGAGATTTTAGCCATGATTCAGTCAGTAATCCAGTTCAGAAAACCACTGTTCAGATCCTGCATTTACCTCCATTTTAAATGTCCAGGTAAATCCCCATTTAAAAACCAGAGCTACGTGTTCAGTATAAAAGTTTCCATTGTGTCTCAAACAGTCCTCAGATTGACTCAGACTCTGATTTTAGCGCTGATAATCAGAAATTTACAGCTAAATACACATAAAAAACAACTGAAATGCAGTCACACTTGATTAGCGGAAAAGGGCAAAAAAAGTGATAAATTGGCCTTGTCCCATTCAACACAATGAGTGCACTTTCTCTCTTTCCCTCAAAATCACACAAACAGACCCTAAAACACATTTTAACAGATAAATAACAATAAACATGACGAATATGATTATTAAATGAACAACATTTCGCTCTTTCTTTCAGTTTACATTGATTTTGAGTATTAAAAATATCTGATATTAAATATGTAACTCAATTTGTAATTAAAAAAAGTCTGTCTTGCTGTGTATCAGAGATTTAGGACTCAGCATGAATCCAAGAGGACAGAAAATCAATAAAAAAAGTCCTCATTGTGCTAATTGTTTATTTTTACTCATAATTACCAATAGAATGAATCACCATCAAAATTATTGCACTTTCAGCTCACAGACACTCCAGACTAACAATTTCTGAAAAGGTGTCTGAGGTACCACTTGTTTTCAAGATCTCTATATGCAAAGAAATGCAAAATTTTGCAGGTAATAGGTAGATTTGTAATCAAAAACGATCCAAATTCATAAAGATATCAAATTTCTGTTAGCATTTACATGTCAAACAATGGCATATCTATGTAGCCCAGGGTCTTCTGAAAATAACAACATATGGCATGTGTGACTGTCTCATGTGAATACTTTATAATTGCAATTGTATTTGACCCAAAATACCAAAAAATTCCCCAAATTTTAGGGTTGTAAGGGTTAATTGTTTTCCCATATCTGTCACTATCACAGTACGTCTGCAGGAACAACACTACTTATCACTGTAATCTGAATGGGTGGCTAAACTGCTCTTGGTAGGGACGCCTTGATTCAAAACGAGCTGTATTTCCGGTTTAGTGTCCACGTGTGGACCAGACAGATGAGAGAGTGAATGAATACGTAGTATCTCTAACTCTTTTATTAACCTCTTAAAATCCCAGACTTATTATGTACCAAGGCTTATTATGTAGTAACTACAGGGACCTAAGTGCAAACTGGCTAAGCTATTCTTAGCTTATAGAAGTGTGTAATAAAACGTTGGGCCTGCCGTGGGCTCTGGCCTTTTAAGGGGTCAAAAAAGAAATGAAAATGTGATTTTCTATTATATGGACCCTTCAATTTTCTGAAGATTGCAGGCAAGGCTCCATCCGGCTTCCTTTCTTTCTGTCTGTCTGTCTGTTTGTCTGTCTGTCTGTCTCTCAGTCTCTGTGGCAAGCTAGTGTTTTCACACTACTCTACACAACAAAGGGCAGCACTTGCCCAGGCCCCTCCTGGGAGGCAGCTGTTGGCCATGACTTTCCCAGACGTGATCCGGATCCTCAGCTGGCCGCTGCTGTCCTCTTACACACACGCTGACCGGGCCATTATGCTCACTGAGCGCCCACCGCTTTTTACCCAAACTGTGTGATTGGCTAACCGTGTAATGCTTCCACCCATCCATTCACTTGAAAAAGGGTTTCAATCCAAAAAAACGGCTGGCAGTTCCTGCTGGCTTTCTCTTCTGATTAGAGACCAGTTCTAATCCTGAGGATTTAGTTTGAGGAAGCAGATAATAGAGCACAAGTTGGCATAGTTGATTGAGAAAGAAGCTTCCATCCTTATTACATCTTTTCTGTTACAATGAATGACATGACCATCGTCTGTATAATGAGAACTTTCTTTGCCTTTACAGAGCACTTTTAATGATAAAATTTTAAAAATACTTAACAATGAAATAGTAAAGCACAACTGTAACCAACAACACACAAGATGCAGTTGTATGCAAAAGTTTTGGCAG
Source organism: Colossoma macropomum (assembly GCF_904425465.1). Lineage (NCBI taxonomy): Eukaryota > Metazoa > Chordata > Actinopteri > Characiformes > Serrasalmidae > Colossoma > Colossoma macropomum. The sequence goes on from NW_023494810.1 coordinate 9,115,446, forward strand.
CCCAAATCATATATTTTGTCAATTTTTGAAGTAAAAAAGAAGTAAAAACAACCTCTGCAGCAAACGATTGAAAAATGTCATTTTTTTCTGCAAATTGTTTTGCATTATTATTTTAGTCTAAATTAAAAAGCTATGTTTTGAAACATTTCCCACAAGTGTGCACTGAACATGACTGCCTGCTTTTGTAAGGTAATGAGTTCCACAGCTCAGAGGCAGAATAACAGAAAGATGCCTTTCCACTTTATCGGTATTTTACAGCAGGTATTTGCTGGAGGCCAGTATCTACACATTCTTAAAGGCCATTTAGAGTTTGAAAAGCTCATAAATGAATATTAAAATCTATCCAATATTGTATTATTGCACGCATAAATCCAGTTTTGTGTAAGTTCTTTTTGTCTAGGTTTGTGCAACAGACCTCTGAGCACATATCAGCAGTTTGTAGTCCAAAATTAGCATCTAAGCTGTGGGTCTAAGCCATTTCTCTCAGTTTCTCTTCAGATAAGGCCTAAAGAAAATTACAGGTCTGTATTTTTTATGTACTTTTTTTGTTCTTTTTTGTTTAATCAAATCATGTTCATCAGATTAAAGATTAAACTCTGTAAATATTCTAGTAATACTCTTAGGTTATTGTTAAGTTTTGGTTAGAAATGAAAGGGTGAAGTTCTTGAAATGTCCAATGGAAAATGATTAAATCAGGATGTTTTCTGTCTGTGGTGTCTAGGTAGAAAAAGCTAAGTGAGCTCTCCTATTGGTTAGGCCTTGAGGAGCTGAACTTGACCATTAACATGGTTAGAAACTGACAGGAATCCACATATCCATTTATTTTCAAATGGGTTAGAATACTTAAAAAATTATCACGCCAGGACTACTGGATGTCCTTAATATGTCACTGAAAGTGAGTATGAGTGAGTCTGACCAGTGCTTTTCAGTTAGTTGGTAGAAATGGAAAACAGTAACAGCTCTATGCCAGAACTTTTTACTGAAAGAGTCGCTGTAAAACTGTTATGTATGTTAATGTCTCTTACAAACTGCAAATTAAAGATAGAATGTCTTTTACAGGCTTCATATGTCAGCATTTAATCAAGCATTAACAAGATACTAGAATCCCATAGGGGTGCTCACAGAAATTAGCATTTGTAATTATTGTAGAGGTGTTTCTACCTAATTTTTGACAACGTTTTGACATTTATTTATGCCCTAGCTCTTATTGTCAAGGGTCACCATAGGGAATCCAAAAATTCAAAATAGATTCCAAAAATCACCCCACATTGCATATTAAGTTCAAAAGCCAATACATACATTTCTTTCCTGAATATCACTTATTTCAATTTACTATAAGATTGTTATTTAGTCTAAATAGGACTAATGCTACAAGCAAGCTACACTACAGCAAGACTGTACTTTGAGTAGCTGGTTTGTTACAGTAGCAGCAATACTTTAAGGTTAACATAATGATGTTAATTAAATGTGCAGGATAGTTAGCTTGCTTGTAGCACGTGGGACAAAATCAGTGGGCTTATTTGCCATCTATAAAATGACCTCAGAGGTGTATTGTTAAGTTGACATGAAAAAGTTACTGTTCTTCTTTTTCTTTTTCTTCTTCTTCTTATTATTATACAGTCAAAAAAATTGCAGCACTGGGCCTTTCAAGCTTGAAACTGTGGTTTTTATAGGAATGAATGAAGAACACTCATTCCCTGAAACATTTACGTGAATCATTCCATGTAAAATATAATACATCTACCTCTTATTCCACCACAGTCAGTATACACTCTGTAGCCAAATGTTTTTGGACACTCCTTGTATGTCACCATCATACAAGTATACTTCCAATACCTTAGCAACCACTTGAGAAAACAAAGCAATGGCCTAGCAACACCTTAGCAGCCACCTGGGATACCATTGGAAAAGTCAGGTAACACCTTAGCAACTACCTGGGATACCATAGCAATGGTCTAGCAACACTTTAGCAACTAGCTGGGATTAATGTATACACTCAATTATGATACCAAAAACAATCAACAGCGTTCTCCAACTGCTTAACCTTTGTAATGTTGTTAGCTGGCTTGGTTAAGCCAACTTGAAGTTTGTTCTTGAACTTTTCCTTTCTAGTTTTCTCTGTATCTGCCAGAGACCCAGAGTTAAAAACTAGCCTAGATGGCTAAAGCTTCATATTTACAGAAATGTCTATTAACCTCTTTAAATTCCAGGCTTATTACATTATTATTAAGGCTTATTATTCAGTAACAACAAAGACTTCTTAGGTTATAGAAGTGTGTGATGAAACTTTGGCCCTGGCCATTTAAGGTGTTAATGTGTGTCATCCGAATAAAGTAAAAGCATTCCTTTCCCACTGTCTAGTGCAGCGGCTAAAATGCTACCACAGACCATGGCAGACCATCACAGATGCTTTCCAGTCTGCCCTCAGCTGAACTTACAGTCCAACCCCAGTCGACTCTGCACAGTTTCCCCAGGAGACGCAGCAGCCAAAAATAAAACGACAATTAGACATAAAGAGCCCACCGGTTACAATGGCAAAGTGAGGCGAGCATTCATCCAAACATAAATGATTCATCAAGAGCTTTCTCTCATCCACCAATCCACCCTCCCCTCACTTCATCCACTCTCTTTTTTCTCCTACCCCTCATTTTATGACATCCCTTTTGTCCCTTCCATTCAAGCAGAAATCATAGCCCACACTTTTGCATGCCTTTCAAACGGAGCCAGAGACTGCTACTTTTTAATCCTCTCCATTTTGGGCCAAACAAAGAAGATCCAGCTGTGTTGTCAGAAGGCGCTGATTCGCCTAAACGTCCCACCACCCCCATCTCTTTTTTTCTGAGCTGTTAACACACAGTCGCCCAGGCCTGGTAATAAATTCTGTCAGATCGAATAAACCACTACATCTCTCATGCTACATATACTCGCAACTGCGAACCGTAGACGGTTTGGAGAAGATCTCACCTGTCCTTTGACCACATGAGACAATGAATTGACTCTTTGTTCATGTTTTGGGGCCTCACTATGGCTTCAGATAGATGTATCTGTTTCAAAAGCAAGCAGATAGTGAATGCTAGCTGTCACCTTCGGGCAAATTAATGTAGTTTTCATGACTTTGCCTTAGGGAAGGAAAACATCTTTGGGTGTTAGCGAGTGTCCTTCTGCGTGTATCTGCCTCCAGGATTAATTGTTGTGGTCCGCTTCGCTGTGATGAATGGAAGGAGCATCACCACAGTGTTAACGAAAAATGTTAAGTGCAGCTTTTTGGTGACGGTCCCAGACGAGGTGGTAATGACTTCCAGGCAACAAGGCCAAGTTCCTCAAGATGGATGACATGATGCAGAAATAACTGCCAAGATTACAGCAATAACTAAGCAAAACATGAACACGAAAATAATACAATTAAATCAACTCAGTTGCATAATTCGGTCATTCAAACAGCTTGAATCACTTCCTAGGCCCTTCTTGGCCTTCCATGTTGAAACCTGTCTTATTTTTTGATTAATTACTTTCAGAGATTTACATTTATGGCATTTGGCAGACGCTCTTATCCAGAGCGACTTGCAATTTGATCATTTTTACACAGGTAGGTGAAGGTAGTGTTAGGAGTCTTGCCCAAGGACTCTTATTGGTATAGTGTAGGGTGCTTACCCAGGTGGGGAATTGAACCTCAGTCTACAGCATAGAAGGCAGAGGTGTTACCCACTACACTATACCAACCACAAGAGATGGCACCAATCTGATACCAGATATTGGTTTCAGGCCAATATAGGCAGGGTGCTGGGTGGGGCTGTACAACGCAATAATATTTGAAATCAGAATCAGATTTATTGGCCACATATGTTTACACACACAACGAATTTAGTAGTTGGTATTAAATTCAATGTAGAAACAATGTATAAATAATGTACAGACTACACACAATATATAATATACACTGTATACACACTATACAAGCAATATGCAGATTGTATCTGGACAAGTACTATACAATGTACATATTATTTACAGACAAAACACAATATATAAGTAACATATAGATTATGTCTGTGCAAGCAATACACATAAGTGTGTGTGGTAGTGCAAACAACAGCAATCTACATCATGTATGGGAATAAAACTGTGGTGCACAATGGTATGAGTCTGAAGCAGGTGTAATAACTATCTGGAGAAAAAAACAGTAGTAGTCATGGCCCAGCAGATGATATTACTGGTCAGCTATTTATGAGGGTGATGGCCTGAGGAAAGAAACTACTCTTGTATCTGGTAGTCTTAATGTACAGGGTTCTGTAGTGCCTACCAGAGGGCAGGAGTTGAAAAAGGTTGTCCAGGGTGCAAGGAACAATGATTTTTCCTGGCCGTTTCCTGGATTCTGAAGAGTTCATGTCCTGGAAGGTGGGCAGCGGAGCACAAATGATTTTCTGCCTGTTTCTGCCCTGTTCTGTGGCGGCTCCGAACCAGACTATGATGGTTGTACACAGGACAGATTTGATGACTGTGGTGTAGAACTGGCTCAACAGCTCCAGTGGCAAATCCCACTACTTTTACCCATATAATGAATTAGCAACCACCTGGGACGCAACAACAATGGCCTAGTAATAACCTTAGCACCCACCTGGGATAACATAACAGTGACCAAGCAACACCTGAGCAGCCACCATAGTAATGGTCTAGCACATTTTACAATCACCTGGGATCCCATAGCAGTGCAACATTAAGGTGTTGCTAGGACACTGCCATGGGATCCCAGGTGGTTGTAAAATGTGTAACAAATCTGCCCTGAAATAGCACTAACTCACACTGTGTCATGTTGCTAGCTGTAGCTCCTCCTGTTGGGTAGTAGAGTGTTTCAGTAGTTTGAGCATGATATTCTATGTTTAGATGCTCATCTTAAGTAGTCAATTTCAATTGAATACAATTAAAAGTAGCCCATTTTAAAGCTTACCAGTCTTTGATATAAGAAATAACAGATCAGTTTTAGCTGATACTCAAGAATTCAGTATTGGAACTATGAATTACAATTTTGAACTTGATACAGAATGTAAATTGACTATGTAATTACTATGTAACTATTATAAATAAATCAGCAAACTTACAATAATAACTTACTTCTAAAGGGTTAAGCTAAACAGTAAGCAAACTGGCAGACGATGACTGTCAACACAGATCTGTGGTGAACATTGAAGACTTAAAGCTGTGGGGAATATAAACGTGATTCAAAAATGGGCAAAATTACAGGAAATCAAAAGAGCATTGCTTTTTTTCTTTCAAAAAAAGTGAGCAACAGTCCAGAAAAGAGTTTATTTGTTTAAAGTAGTGGTTGTACCTTCAACTGACAGTGTTTAATCTGCTGTTGGGCCGTGTGGACAGATTTCACTGACATGTTATGAATACTCCTGGGGTGAAATATTGTTTACAAAGATGTGCCGAAGAAAGGTGGAGGAAGGATACAAGAGACAGCGCGGGCCGGCCTGGAGTGATATGAAGATGTATTGACATTGAAAAATAGAATGTTTTGTTCCCCAATATTCACCTGTCATCTCGCTTGTCATTCTTCCTCTTGGAACCTTCTGTCTCAATCTCTCTCCCTCGGTCTCGCTAGTTCTCTTACTTCACCTGTCCAGAAGTCTTTGAAATGTCCTCTGCTGGAGAGAAATGGAGAAACTGCTCATCCTTTAGCCCTTTCCTGATTTACATCTACATAAACAGTGCAGCTGCAGATAGTAAGACCATTACAGTGCTTGAATAGTATAGTTAAAAAATTGCTTAACTACTAATCTATCTATGAACTCTCCTTAACTAACCTTCACTATTTTCATTTTTAGTAATTGTTGCAAAGATAACAATAAGAAAAATACTTCACATTTCACAGCCTCCAACCTCAAGTAACTATTAGCTGGCTAGCTAGCTAATTTTAGCTCAACAGCTACTTTTTTTGTCATTTTCTTTCTGCCATTTGAGAATAGCAAGTACTTACAGCTGTTGCTTGTATGTAACTATTGCGAGTGCCTGTTAGCTAGTTACCCATTAAATGGCCAGGGCCCATTGGCTAAAGTTTTATTACACACTTCTATAACCTAAGAATAGCTCAACCAGTTTGGATTGAAGACCCTGTAGTTACTGAATTATAAGGCTTAATATGTAACAAGATTTAAGGGGTTAATTTAGCTAATTGAAACTGACCATTAAAGTAGGTTAATGGGTTTGCTATAGCTAAATAAACCTAAGGTAACTTGACAATTAAGTGAAAGTGATTTGTTCATAAATGACTTACTTTTACTTAAGCTGCTTACTTTATTTTTGTACTGTAGCACTACAGAAACAGAATCCTTACTTAAACAGTTTTATACTTTTCTGCCTGATTCAATTGCTCAGATGTAAACAAGGTCATTCAGAGCAGTTTGATTTGAAACGGTTCATCGAAAAGAAACATATCACCTTGATTTTTTGCAATGGTGGTGGTAGGAACCAGGAGTCATGACATCTATGCTACAAATGTAGCAAGTATGGCTAATACCACCAGTGAACCTGTACAAATCTTATGAGCTTTCCTATGTAGTGGTAATTGTAAAATAGTGGTAAATATGATGAAACATGTTTTCTCTGGGTACAGTGTTGTCTTTGAATGCCCTGCATGTACCTATCTGCCCTGAATGTATTAAAACATCTGTATAGGCCAAAATAAAAATAATAGACCAAATCAGAATGTTTGTAAACATAAAAGTTGGCTTTACTGCTAATTTTAAGTAGGAGTAAATCCAATTAAATGTAAATACAAAGTAAATACAATACAACTGAACCAAAATATGGTCTTTAATGGTAAAATATTGTTGTGTATGAGGCTGCAGTGTCAAATGTTGTGTGGGAAATAGGGTCTGTAGGCCTGTAAGAAATGTGAACATTTTTTTCTGCTATTGCTGAGAGACAGAGAGAGAGAATGAAAAAGTCTTTTGGGAAAACTACCTGCTCTCTGCTTTATCCACCCAACAGCTCCCCTGTTCTTTATATTTTATGGTAAAGATAATTTGAAACTGCTGCCATCCAAACAAAACCTCGTATTTCCAAAATGGCAACTTTACAAAAGAAAGAAAAAGCTAAGTTCACCTTTAATGTAAGTTAATGGAACCAGACTTTTTTCCAAGTTATTTTGGGCTGTTTTTTTTTTTATCCATTCATCATGAAATTTATATACAATGTCAAGAGGAATTTTCAAATTATGTCAAGAACTGAAAATTAACAAAAATGGAAATGCAAGGTTTTGTTTTCTGACAGCAGCATAATGCAGCCATACATCACACTGAAACTCCACTGAGCTTCAGTGTGATTTTTCTGTAGTGAAAAAGCTTTCTAAAGTGACTGGGTATCACCTCAGAGCAGCTAGCCCTGACTCTGAGACCTTTTAGAGCAAAAATGTTCCCCTCATCCTCATAAAGCCAGGAAACAGGATCAGAATGAGGTAATGAGTCCCCAACAACAAACAGGTTGAGGTTTAAGTTTTTCATGTTTTCCAGCTTTAAAAAGCTGGTAGAGCTGCTAAAAGTAATTTGAAACCCCAGTGATTCAAAGTGAATGTATCTTTAACTTGGTTCTAACATATCAGCTAATTGCATTATTATATTATATAAAATAAAAGCCACTTATAAAGTTATAGTTTTTCATGAAACACTGCAGTGAAAGTGAAGCTGGTGCATGCTCATGATTAAATGACAAAAAATGAACCCCATGCAGTTCTGTTAGTGAAGTTATTGGAGTGGGAAGATCAGTTTAAAATAGAATTTAACAGCGCCAGAAAAGTAACGTCAGTGATGACGTTAGGAGCATGGCTTGCCTATACTTGATAACAAATATGTTTAGGTACACACAACTCTCAAACAAGTATCAGGATTGGTACAAAATCCTGTTGTACAAATATAGCGCGACCAGTGTTGTCCACCCAAAGACAGTTCCTTACTGTTGTGGCATGATGTTGATTTGTCCTATATCATAGGCATCAGGCAGCATTTATACATATTTCATTTAATAGTTTCCTGTGAGGCAGCATTTGGGCTCTTCAGATGTCTGGTTCCTATGACCACAACTGTAAATTTTGACTCATTAAGATATATGGTAGAATGTAGAACGGAGCACTTCACATCAAACCACTCTGAATGACTATTCACTTCTTAACAATTTCATACGGCAGAAATAAAAAATGATAAAATTCTCCTTTAAAGGAGAATCTCACTGATTTTTCATAATTTTTGCATAACTAAATGGTTAATTAAGAGTTTAATGCTTGCAAAAGTGGTTATGAATACCCTGAAGCCTGATTATTTAATGATTTTATGATAAGTTTTGGACTAAAACATATTTTTAAAGCTATATATATATATATATATATATATATATATATATATATATATATATATATATATTCTTATTCTTATCACCACCACTGTAAAGATAGATAGATAGATAGATAGATAGATAGAGAGAGAGATAGATAGATAGATAGATAGATAGATAGATAGATAGATAGATAGATAGATCACTTTGTTAATTCCAGAGGGAAATATGCAATATGACAATCTGAGTCAGTAAGATCCTCTGCAATGAACCACTCTGAATAACTATGTTTACACAGTTTACAATTTAACTCTCCTGAAAATGTGAAAATTCGGTGGAATTTCCCTCTAAGTAGGGACTTTCCACACTTCTTCCACCCCATCTATTAAGATTAATGCAATCAGAAACTCCAAACAGTGCAAAACTGGTAGGGCAAAGACAAACAAACTCAAACACAGGTCGAATGCTTGATGTCAGGGTAAGAAGCTGCTAAGAGCGTGAAGGAGAGAGGGAAAGAATGAGGGAAAAAAAAAAAGAAAACTAGAGCATCAAAACATTTTATTATCCTGACTCTGAAAGCAAATGTATTCAGAGCTCATTAGTGATGCTGGAGGACACAACAGATATGTAGGAGAAGAGCAAATACAGTGGCATTCTAATGACCTCAGAAGACCTGGAGTCCTCGAAGGACTCTAACAAAAATTTGCAAACAAGCACTGCGGCCCCTGAGAAGAGTTTTGCCTGCCGTTTGTCGAATTGCAGGCCCCTTCTCCGCATGAGCTACTTCAATTTGGTAAGAAAGCAACATGAAGGGTTTAGCCTCATTTGAAATTGTCTACAGTTCACAGGCTTCAAATGTAGCACAAAGTCATCGGCATTCGCTTTGAAGAGAAATATAATGCCATACATGAGGCCCAATTTAACTCTGTGCTGTACTCACAGATGTGTGCAGGTTACACATGCTTTAATGCCTTGATAGTGACTACTGATTTTTCAATTTCAGACTTTGAAATTGTCGCTGAGAGTAACAGTCAAATTGGAGCTTAAAAACTTGTTTTTCCATTCAAGTTCAATCAAAAATAGTCCTCAATTCTGAGTAAACTATGCAATTTAAAGCAGCACCTGTATCCTAACTATACTTTATCACACTATTTCTGGGTTTTTTGGTATTGATTTCTTTTTCTGATGTTCAAAGAAGCTGAAAAATAGCTTTTTGGTTGAGACATTTATGTTATAGTGAATGTTGCCATCAGAGGATGTGTTTGTGTCTGTACAATGCATGCCTGTCTTTATACGACATTACAATTCCACATTATATAGGGGAAACATTTCATCTGCTTCAATATTAGCAAATCACAAACATTCATGAACTATGCATATCACCATAAAGCACCACTTAATGCTGAAACTACTGTAAAAGTAGATGTCTACTGTGTATCCAGTGGAGAAGTGTGGCTAATAGAACAAGGCCTTCAGATTGGGCCATACGACTTAAAATTTGTTCAAAATTTGTTCATTTATGCCAGCCGACCTATAGGATTCTATGTTATGTTAGCACTAAAGTTATAGCAATGCACATGCTTATTCTGGCCATTGCAGAGCAAACATGGATATTTGAAGCATGTAAAAGCCATTCCACATTGTGATCTAAAGGATGTAACAGATATTAACATATATTTGACCTTATAGCAGTTTTCAGTAAACAGTCCTAGAGCTGCTGCTGCTGTTTTGCATTTCTAACAACTGACTGAAACCTGGTTAGGCTACCACTTGTATTTGCAATCAGTGGTTTATTTAGAATTTCCACAAAGCCTAGATTGATGTTTTGTTCTTGGTTTCATCTATTGGAAATCAAAACATCATTTCAGCTCCTGAAGTTCTAACCAATGGGAGAGCTCACTTGGCCCTAGATACTGCAGAGAAAAAAGTCCTGACTGAACAGCTTTTTATTAGGCATCCAGCTAACAATGAAATAAGAGTAGTACTTCTATACAATACCATATTTGCAAACTTTAACTACAACAAACATGATAATTATTTCAAATAAAAGTGAAATAAAAATGCATTTTTTTAGGTCCAAGAAATCATTATGCCTAGAAGGCCCTGAGGGTTTCTCACTGTATTCATCATGGTCTATCATTTCTGCTTCAAGCTAAACATGATCTTAGTTCCTTTCCTAGTATAATATTGTAGTGACTGGCTACTGGCTTGCACTGGCTCTGAGGAGCTCAGGAGGTGTGGCCATGTGAGCAGCCACCCAGGGAGGCTCACAGTAGGTGCACGCCCTCCTAAAAAGGGACTTGTTATTGTCATTGTTTATTAGTCTAAAATATTGTTATTTGTGTTATATTGTACAGGGTTGGTCTACCGTCAGGGTGAAGTCTGTAGCTGGTGATGACCTCCCCTGTGGACTGCTTTGTATGTCCCTTTCTGCCCTTATGATTAATAAATAAAAAAATTAATAAAAAATTAAAGGTTAGATGACCCTTACTAGTCCCACAATGGGGAAACTTCCACTTTTAACCCATCTGTGCAGTGAAACACCACATGCACACTAGTGAGCACACCTGCCCATGCTCAAGGGCACTTCAGTCACGTACTGTCAGCTCAGGGGATCAAACCGGCAACCTTCTGGTCACAGGGCCAGTTCCCTAACCTCCAGCCCATGACTGCCTCCTTGTAGAAGTATATAATAAAACATTGGGCTCTGTGGTGGGCCTGGCCATTTCAGGTGTGCTAATTGATTTTTGCTTATTGTATTTAAACTCTGCAAGCACTGTACTAACACTCAAGTCGTTGTTAAGTTTTAGTTGGAAACAAAAGGTTTAAACTCTTGAAAAAAATTATCCAGTCAGCATTTTATTTCTCCATGGTATCAGGGTAGATACAGCCAAGTTAGCTCTCCTATTGTTTAGGACTTCAAGAGCTGAATTGAAGGCCTTAAGTATTAGATTAACCACTAACATGATCAGGAGCTGACAGTAAAAAGCCAGTCACGTTTTGATTTATAATGGGTGGGACCAATTTTGTGACCAAAAATGGTCCCTCTATGCCTTTTGTAGCTGGAGAAATGTGTTTCAGACAGATAATAGAAATAGAAAACAGCAACTGCTCTATACCAGAACTCTTTACTGAGTCACTGTAAAACTGCTACAAGGTAAAATATATGTTAATGTCCATTACTAGCATCAAATAAAACATGAAATGTCTTTTATAAGCTTCAAATGTCCATGGTTAATCCAGAAGTGGCAAGAAAATATCATGTGAAACATTGTTAGCTTAGCATTAGCATACCTTTAGAGCCCCATATGGGTGCTAGCAGAAATTAGCATAATTTTTGACCAAGTTTTGACATTTATGGATGGTACTTATGGCTTAGCTCTAATTTTGTCACCGAGTTCTAGAAAGTTGTGTGACATAAATCAGACACAGAATGCAGACTGAGCAGTGACAATGCTTTGTAATGAACATTCTTCTATTAGCATGTAGCATTAGCAGTAGTTACTCTGCTAGCAGACTATTTCAGTCTAGCCAACTCCCAGTCATGCTCTGTTTTCAACCAAGCAGCCAATCAAACGTTACGTTTCTCTTGCCACATTCAGACATGTTGAACTTGCGGCTCAAATCATTGGTGGACTCAAATTAGCATACTAGCTCATAAACTGAACTCTACTGCCAAGATGTCAGCCTTTATGCTAGTCAGTCTGTGATTCATGCACTACAGGGCGGCCATTTAAATGCGCAGATCGCCTCTCGCAGTCTTCAGTTATTTTGATCCTGATGCTTTTGATACATTGTAACAGACAATGCTAGCGAATTCAGCAACAGCTGAATTTTGCACACTAGCCAGTCAGCCAGAGATGCCCCCTGCAGGTTTGTGCTGACCTCGATAAAAAAGGGGGCATGAGACATCTTACAAGTGAACGCTAAGACTGCGGGTGGTTGCTGGGAGGCGTTTAGCAAACATTCAGTCAGACATGCAACCCATGAAATATCCATGGCGACCGGTTGCTGTTCTTCCAGAATGTTCACAGGCCAGTTGATTCTCCCAAAAGAGAATAGATGGGATGCTTTAATAATGTGACCTCTCTCTTCACTGAAACAGAAAGTTCAATCAGCATTGCTACCTACACCATCCTTCAGTGTGGGAATGTCTAGTAGGAACATAACTTTAAGAGATGTTTTCGCCTGGGAATCTGTTAAGTGAGCAGTGGACTTAAAGGTAAGGGGCCCATATTGAGGAAAGCCAAATTTTCCGTGCTTGTAAATGTAAACATTCTTAAAGTTTCCGTACTGTTCTCTCTTAAGTCCATATAGTCCGTATAGTGCATAAAGGGAGAATAAGAATAAAATCTGAATTTGTTGTTTTTGTGATATCATGAAAAATTCATTTACATATTTTGTCTATTGGTCTACATCACTTTAGCCACACCCATTCTTGTTATAGTTATAAGGAGTGATTCAGCCTGGACTGCATTTTGAACGAGGCATGATACAAGAAAGCCAGTGAGAACAGAGCTCATTTACATATATCAGTCTTAAAGGTACTGTAACAAACAACCTGTTTCATACTAAGATAAAAAGAGGTTAAAAAATGGACATGTAAAATTGAACTGTGAACTTTTTTGATGCATAAATCTATATAAATGTTGTAACTAGACTTCAGGTTAAATATTAGTGGACAGAGTTGACCCAAGTTTTATAAACTTTAAGATAATGATAGTGTCATAGTATGACAGCTTGTTTACAATATGAAAAGCAATGTCAGTTATGCATTACTACATCAAAATAACTTATATCTGGTTCTTTCTACCCCAAAGCCACCAATTTGGAAAAATGAAGCTAGTTCTGTCCTTTCAACAAAAATCAAACCTCTTTGGGATCCACAACATTTTATGTTCATTTTACCATCTTGGCTCAGTATGTGTTAATGCCCTAGTGTAGGCTAAAAATATAATATAAACAAAATCAGACTTATTTTGCTCTGCTTTAAGCTTTAACTCAGCTTTTCTCGCATCTCTGACAGGAAAATTTTCCTCAAAAGTAGAACAGCTTCTTGTAAAATGTCTTAATGTTCGACTTTTTATGAGGCTGAAGTCATTCGCCAGCTTCATGTTTGAATTTCCCGTTCCATCTTAAATGGTGCCTGAGGTGCCAGAATGTAACTGCTGCACCATTTAAGGTGGAATGGGAAAATTTAAACAAGAAGCTGGTGAACAAGAAGCTTCACGACTTTTAAGTGTTTGACAGTTTTTTGTTGCAGATAAAACGTATCAGGAAACCAGCTGGAGTGATTTCAAATGCAAATTCCATTAATCTCCAAATCATTGATGATCGTCTTAAATCTTTCTCTACTAGCTAGTTGAGATTGACCAGCAGTCTATGCGCCATTCTTCAGGATTAAAGGGTGAATTTGCAGTTATACATTAACTCCAACTCCAACAAGACCAATTATTGTTAAAAGTGTGTTAGAACGATCAGCAGAACTTTATTTTTCAGCAAATTTCTGCAAATTTCTGTGAATGCATCTGCTTAGCAAATTACTTATATGCTTTATGGTTTACAAATGCTGGTCTTCCTTCTTATCTGTTAACCTCTTAAAATTCCATTCTTATTACCTACGAAGGCTTATTATTTAGTAACTACACTTACTTTAATGCAAACTATTTGAGCTATTCTTAGGTTATAGAAGTGTATAATAAAACTTTGGGCCTGCTGGCAGTCCCAGGCCTTTTAAGGCGTTAAACAGTGTGCCTTAGTTTAATGAGATTAACTGGGATAAACTCATAAACTACTGGCATGTTTTCACTGCACACATGTTGCTAACAATTCAAGTCCACTGTATCACTTGTAGCTTAGCGGAAGCTTCACTGACTGTGTTTTAATCTAGTTTGCAATGTTTTCAGAGTATAATTCATATTTAGTTCTTTAATATGTGTGTAGGATAATGACGACCATTATATTCTGCAGCCAATTAGCATATAAGAGACAGAACAAGGCTGATCTGAGGCCTGACCAGGGATGCAGTGAAGCTGACAGTACTATTTTTAGGCTTGTCTGTGTCGTTCGGGGTTAAGTCTGTGGTCGTGTGTGTGGGGGGTTAAGCACGCATAATTAAGCATGTGGACATCCAAACCTAACACAAGATGCAGGTTAAAAGTAATAAGATAGGCATGCTTAATGCTCCCAAAGTAGTTTAATGCAAAACATATTTTATATGTCACTTAGTCACTTGTGCATATGTATACAGCACAAGTGAAAAGACTAGACACACCCATTCATAGAATATTTGTTCTTTATTTTTAAGATGCAGTCGCACTAGACATTGGCAGTTTGAATTTCATTGTGAAGCATGAGCAATGCTGCACTGGAAGATTGGTAACAAAAAAAAAATCTGTTTTTTTTTCTGTTTTTTTTTTTCTGTTGTAGCAAAAATGGTGTGGTTAGCAGCAGCAGAGTGACTTGTGTGCAGCTGAGCTTAGCCAAGAAGCTAAGGAGGAGTTGACAAGCTAACTCGCCTACCATAAACAGCAAAAACACTAAAGTAAAGATAGTTTTACGATCTAACACAGTCTCCTGACTTACTGCGTATCATGTGGTATCTCTTGTATGTGTTTATTTCTAGCCAGTGGGGACTGTGGGAACCAAGGGTTGTGCTGCTAAAATTAGTGTTTCCTACTTTTTTATGATTAATGCTGCTTTACAAAACCCCACCCCTTCATAGTCAACACAGTCAAAGCAGTAGCACTATTGGTTGAGAATGCAAATTCAAAATACCAAACTGAAATTGAATCACTCCAGAAGTCAGCGATAGAATGTACCGCGCTCATGGTACATTCTATTAAAGTGAATGTTATTTTATTTGTTTCAATAAATCAAACTCCTGTCATAGATTCTTCAGAGCAGCTCTCTTCCCTTGATGCAGAGACAGAAGTCTGTAAGCATATTGCACAGTCTAGAGAAGCACTGTTCAGTTGCTGTGCATGTTTTCTGTGTAGACAATAATAAAAAGAAGCACAGTTGAGAGTGTTTGGAAAGGCATAATCTGAATGCTCCTGTATACATTGTTGCCATTCTCTCAAGCACTTTCTTGAGGAGCCACCTGGGATGTTGGTCCAACAAGAGAGAACAAGAGAAAAGTCCTTGCTGGCTGGAGAAAACTGCTTATGGGAGGCATTGGATCAAAAGTTTGGAAATAAATTCAATAAATACAGGCATTTATGCATAAGTCTTTTCTCGTCATCTTTAGACTCATGAATTAAGCATACCTTCAATCAAATGTGTCCAGTTTGGTCTGCTAATGTCTTTGCAGTAGGCCAAAAGAAATAGTTAAGTGAAGAATCAAATTTACATTAAATTAACTGTACAATTTATTTGAAAAACTGCAAAAAAGCCATTAAATGTTCAAACTAAATTTTGGTCAGTTGTCCTTACCTAAAACCAATGAGAAGGCAATAAAACCATACTGAGAGTTAGAAAGTCAAAGTCCATGAACAAAATTAAAGTTGGCTTAACAAAGCTGTTGCTATAAAATCCCAGGTAGTTACTAAGGTGTGCCTAGGCTGTAGCTATGCTATCCCAGGTGGTTGCTATGTTATTATTCGTCTGTCACTATGGTATCCCAAGTGGTTCCTCAGGTGTTGCTAGACCATTGCTGTGGTATCCCAAGTGGTTGCTAAGGTGTTGCTAGGCAACTGATATGGTATCCCAGCTGTTTTCTAAGGTGTTGCTAGGCTATTGCAATGTCAATTCAAGTAGTTGTTAAGGTTACTAGGGTATTGCTATGGTGTCCCAGGTGGCTGCTAAGGTGTTGCTAGACCATTGCTATGGTATCCCACGTGGTTGCTAAGGTGTTGGCAGCCTATTGCTATGTCAATTCAGGTGGTTGTTAATGTGTTACTAGGGTATTGCTATGGTATTCCAGGTGGCTGTTAGGGCCAATAAAGTGCTAGTCATCTAAAAATGATGGAGGGGTGGTAAGGTGTCTAAAAAAAGATAATCTTTTCTAGGGCCTTGTGTGGTCTTGAGCTGGCCCTGGCACTTAATTTCAAAATCTAATCCAGCTGACCCTCTGCTAGCATTGCACAAACAAGCCCATCATCACACATTTGCCTCAAATTGTATTTTTTTTATGAGGTTTCTGACACTGAACACCATATTGTTTTCAATGAAAATGGACAAAATATGTTGCATGACTAAATAATGGTAGCCATCATGTAACCTGAACTTTGTAGGTTTTTGGCCACACACTCCACATATCTTCACTTACAGATGACTAGATGCCCTCTGGGTTTTTTCCATGCCCCCCCCTCTCCTTCAGAACCATTTAAGTGTACCAGTCCATATGTGCTAGAAGTTAATGGTCCTAACAGGCCCAGCTATGGGGCAGCTGCCGTACACTCCCACAGGCTCTCCAGGTACAGTGGGCTCCTCGCCCGCACAGCTTTGCCTGCCCATCTCTCATCTCTGTCTACAGTCCAAATAAGATACCATGACATGGTTCTGCTCTCCTTTTACACACAGAGAGGAGAAAACCTACACTGTCCCCTCCACACACCCCTGCCCGAAAACATCTCTCCTCTGGCAACATCGCCTTGAGCAGAGCGAGGGTAGGGAGTGGAACAGGACAATGTAAGGAAGCAAGAAAAGTTCTAGCACAATCCTGTTTAGAAAAAGGGGGAGTAAACAGTACTTCAGAAGACTGTTGTGAACACTTTAAGATGACATGGTTGCTACAAACTTGAGTAATTATAGATATAAATGCGCTTCAAATCCTACATTAAACTAGAGAAGCTAAGCTTTCTGTTGTTGCTGTCAAGTGTTGCACTTCCCTGTGATATTTAGGCCCAAACTGCACTGCAACTTTTTGTTTTTATGAACAATTTGTGTTTTTTATTTAATAATATTTGTATTTTGCACTATTTGGTGCAGTTGGGTAGTCGCCTCACAGGGTTTAGTTCCCCGGCCGGGCAACCAGGCTCCTTTCTGTGTTGAGTATGCATGTTCTTCCCATGTCTGCGTCGGTTTCCTCCCACAGTCGTAAAACATGCAGTCAGGCCAACTGGACACACTAAATTGCCCCTAGGAGTGTGTGTGTGACTGTATATTTCTGTGTGTCTGCCCTGCGATGGACTGGCGACCTGTCCAGGGTGTATCCTGCCTTCCGCCCAATTACCAATGGGATAGGCTCCAGCACCCCCTCATGAGCCAGAAGGATAAGTGGTTTGTAGTGAAATCATTGAGATGTGAAGAAGCTTATTCAGAGTAGGCTAATATGAAATGGTGCATTGAGTGATAGTTTCGATACAACCAAGTAACAGTGAAAAATATAATGACGTCTTATAATTATAGGGTAGCATAGGAAGTGCATAGCAAAGGAAACCTCTTGGATTTGCACTGTGCATCATTGCTGAAGTGCAAAACTTTCTGCTGTCATGCCCTCAAATTACTCACTTTATTTCTTATGTAAACATCATCGCACCAGTATGTAGCTCTGCTATTCAAGAGGCCAGATTTTATTTTACCAATGCAAGTCGTCCCAAGTGCAGGAAGACACGTACATCATACCAAAGATTATGTAAGCAGTTTTATTTGTAATCTTGGTTAAATTTTGATGAGGTGTCTAGCCCCCACAACCCCACAGCCCCACACCCCCCCCATGAGATATTTACCAGCTATCACCACCATATTACCATTCTCAAGGACATAAACACTGAATCGTCCCCGGCTGCTTCTCCATCCCGGCTTAGCCAGGAAGCATTTTGAACACGTTGCTTTATCCCTCCAACCTTTTTTTATTTTTTTTTAAGGGGATGTCATGAATAAATAAATAGCTAATAAATCCTCCTCTTCATGCTAATTTGCACAAGCTGCCAGCATATTGAATTTCCAGGCAAGTTCAAAAAAATTCACACAAATCCAGCCCTGGGACTGATTAACAATATAAAACCTCCAAACGTGAAAAAAAAGAAAGGAAAAAAGAAAATGTCGTGATCAGCACAAAGTAGACACCATAACTCAACCAGTGCGGAGATGAGGTCCGTACACCTCGGGGACCGAAGAGAAAAACCTTCTTAGAAGAATCTTTTTTTTTTCACCCCCTCTGGAGATCTGATGCGTGGAGACCTTAAGTCAGTTACCTGACGTTTCTGCACACTTCCCACAAATTTCCAGGAACAGTGAATGTGTTTCATTACCAAAGAAAATGTTACATACAATGTTATACATATTTCATTCTTATGTATTATTAAAAGATAAAAACATTTCTTTTTGTTAGTCAGGTCAAGATTAAGATTAGATATAGGGATAGGCTTATAAAATTCTTATTATTCTTGTCATTCTTAAGTGCATATATGTAATAGTAATGATCTGTATGTATGTGTATATGTACTAATATGATTATGTATTATTTTTATATAGATATCATAGAAATAATACATGAACATGTAGTTAAATACATATAATATACAAAATACATTAGTACATTAATAGTACTGCATATAGCTTATTATATAAAACAATACATATGGGACATTCTTATCACATGTAGGTTATTACATGCAAATAACTATTATTATTACTACAAATATATGACGTTATATAGGCTAAAATAAATGTAGGTCATATTATTATTATACATAGATAGTTATATATATGTAGGATGTTGTTTTGTGTCAGTTTTGATATGTATAATAAATGTATATGGTCATGATAAATATGTGCAGTTACATAAATATAATGCATTTAGGGCATTATTGTCATACATATAGATAATTATATCCATACAATATATTATTCTTTTTCTTATTATTATTTTATTATTATTAGTAGTAGAAGTAATAGAAGTAGTATGTAGTTGCATACATGTATCATGCCTACAAGACATTTACATTGAATATAGTTTACTACATAATTGTTACACTTATTTACAATTTTACATATAATACCAGTACTACATATATATGATAGATGTGGGACATGACAAACTTTGAAAATGTAGGAAACACTAAAACAAGAAGTGTTTAACATGACTCTTGGTTTCCACAGTCCCCATTGTCTAGAAATAAAGACATGAAAGAGATACCATATGATACACAGTAAGTCAGGAGACTGCGTTAGATCATAAAACTATCTTTACTTTAGTGTTTTTTTCTGTTTATAGAAGGTGAGTTAGCCTGTTAACTCCTTATTACCTTCTTGGCTAAGCCCAGCTGCACACAAGGCACTCCACTGCCGCCAACCACACCATTTTTGCTACAACCTAGTGTGCAGCATATTACTTTCTGAAGTGTATAATTATCTTATGCTTTAGCATTTACTTTTGTATTTTTTTCTGTCTTTGGTTGGCGAGTTAGCTTGGTAGCTTGCTAACTGCACCAAAATTGAGAGTTTTTCGTTACCAATCTTCCAGTGCAGCATTGCTCATGCTTCACAATGAGATGCAACTTGCCAATGTCTGGTGTGACTGCAGCCTAAAAACAAAGAACAAAGATTTCATGAGTAGGTATATCTAGTCTTTTCACTGCTACTGTATATGTATACACAAGTGACTAAATGACATACAAAGTAAGTTTTGGCAGTAAACCACTTTGGGAGAATTAAGTATGCCTATCTTATTACTTTTAACCTGCATCTTGTGTTAAGTTTGGATGTCCACACACTTAATTATGCGTGCTTAACCCCCCACACACACGACCACAGACTTAACCCCGAATCACACAGACAAGCCTGAAAATAGTAGCCTCACTGCATCCCTGGTCAGGCCTCAGACCAGCCTTGTTTTGTCTCTTACATGCTAATTGGCTGCAGAATATAATGGTCGTCATTATCCTACACACATATTAAAGAAATAAATATGAATTATACTCTGAAAACATTGCAAACTAGATTAAAACACAGTCAGTGAAGCTTCCGCTAAGCTACAAG
This sequence comes from Colossoma macropomum, assembly GCF_904425465.1. Classification (NCBI taxonomy): domain Eukaryota; kingdom Metazoa; phylum Chordata; class Actinopteri; order Characiformes; family Serrasalmidae; genus Colossoma; species Colossoma macropomum. Next base: position 9,135,696 of record NW_023494810.1, read on the forward strand.
TGATACAGTGTAATGTTAGCAACATATGTGCAGTGAAAATGTGCCAGTAGATTATAAGTCTACCCCAATGTCCTGACAAGGTATAAAAACAAACAGGTAAGTGCCTCATGTCCATATTACACATGTGAGAATGCAAGAGCGTCTTTAGAGGCCGAGTCAGGCAAGAGACGAAGGAGACGGCGACCACAAAGAGAAGAGTAGAAGGTGAGAAAGGAGAGAGAATAGTGCAGTGCCCATTCTCATCTCTATAGTAAAATGTAAAAGAAGGACAATGTAAGGTAAGGTTGGCCTGGCCTGCGGTGTTTACACCCTCGTTTGTTAATTGGACACCTGCGGGAGGTAAGGGGTGGGTGTTTTTCCACCCTTTCTCTTGTACCCCTTTTAGCCAGAAAACATTACTAGAGAGGAGTTTGCAGGTCACAGTGCAGGGGAGGGAGGGAGGGAGGGAGGGGGGATGTGAAAGGTAGACAGTAACCTCAGAACAATTACAAAGAAAAGAGAGCAGAAGCTGCATGAAGTGTGAGAGTGTGAAAGAGTGAGATGTGTGTGGATCAGAGGTGTAATCCATGTGACAAGCAGGAATACACCAAGTACCCACCAGGAAGCCACTAGGATTTTCTTATATATCCACTTTAAAATACATGTTACACCATCAAAGCCAGCACAACCACACATGCTAACACCTTTTTCCCCAGAGCTGTAGCTCATTAACCACAGTGGACACTTCGCACTTTAAACTTAAACTGAACCAATAAGCGATCCTTTCAGCATTAGTACAACTCCTCCTGTAGCATAAAGCTAATTTGCACTACTGTAAAAATGAGTAAATTTACTGTAAATAACTGTAACTAAGTACATTTTTACAAATGTTCATATCAGAGCTGAAGCTCATTAACCACAGTGGACACTTCACACTTTAAACTTAAACTGAACCAATAAGCTATCCTTTCAGCATTAGTACAACTCCTCCTGTAGCATAAAGCTAATCTGTACTACTGTAAATTTAGTAAATTTACTGTAAATTACTGTAACAAAGTAAATTTTTACAAATGTTCATATCACTCTGTGATATTCTGTATAGTTTTTATATTGTATTTTATAGCACATGTCTACTTGACCTGCATACGAACAGACATTCATATCCACATATGTACAGATATCCACACATCTTATATGTACAGATATCCCTGAGCTCCTTTCACATTGGCAGAACCTAATCCTGAACAGTCATGATAACAAAAATAAAACTCCTCAAAAAGATGCTTTATGAGTTAAGAAAACCTTAAGGTGTCACAAAAGCATTAAAACAAATGACTGAGTTTAGTCCCCAGCGATGCAACAGCCATCAATGACCAGGAGTCCAAGAGAGCATAATTAGCCTTGCTTACTCTGGGTGGGTTGGATGGACCCCCACTCACCCCTCATCACTCAGCACAATGCTAATGTCACACGGGAGTCTGTTAACTGACATGAAAGAATTGGCAGTTATTGTTCTCCTCCAAGCATGTAGAGCTGTCCATTGGCATTGCATTAGCACCATTTGAAAAGGTGTGGTGGAGCTTCATGTGTCTTGGAAGAAGCCAGCCTTTGCTCTTCCAGCTTCATAGACTCATGCGATGGTGGCAGACCTGGCTAGCAGTGTGAATTGTACACAACAAAATTATGGAGGAAACTGGGCAAAGAAAAAACAAATCGCTGCTAGAAATGCTACATCATTGCCAGGTCGCTTGCCTAGAGTAAAAAAAATCAGTGCCCTTTAAGAATCTTGCTGTCCCCTATGATATCAAAATGTCTCATTGAACTGCAATTATACATGCTTGTCCGGCCTCCCACAGATCACATTAGCTTCCAATGGTCAGTTTAGCTAGCCTTGTCATAACAAACGTTGCCCCATAAGGAATATTAAAGTGGAAACAAGTCCTAGTACTTGTATGTGCTTGCATGATCCCACACACATTGAGGGGAATTAATGTTAATCAGGGGGGAATCTTCATGGCCTTCTAGGCCTCATGAAAAGGCCTAATCATTTCTTGAAGTACCAAGCAAAACCTTATCTAATAAGATAAGAATAAGATGTTTGATTTACAATGGGTGTGACCAATTTCGAAAATATATGCTATTATGATCATCACAAGTTTCAAATTGTTTTTTTACAAACTGTTTCATCAAAGACTTGCCAAAAATTTTTAATGTTGATCATTGTTAGCTTAGCGCTAACATATTACTAGAATCCCATAGAAGCACAAATCTTTGTCACAAATCAGTTCATGAAATTTCTGCCCTGCTAGATCTGCCCTAGCCAACTGTAAGTGCTATTATTGTGAAATGGTATAGGAGGAACAACAGCTCAGCCACAAAGTGGTACCCACAGGGTGGTGACACCACGTGCTGTAAAAATCACCCTGTCTTCTGTTGCATCAGTCACTACACTCTCAGAAAAAAACAGTGTGAAATGGTCACTGGGGTCGTGCCATCAAGGGTACATCTCGGTACCTTTAGTCAGGGAACATAATTGTACCATAATCCATAGAAATTACATTTTCTAAGTTGTATTGACTCCACACAGCCTGTCTCGTCTCCAGGCTTTTTATTCTATGGTTCTGTTTTAAAACATACAAATATGTACTTTTCACCTGGAAAAAAAAATATTTAGGGTACACAACTGCACCTTAAAACCAAATGGACCAAATGTCCATGTTTCATCTAAGATTTGCCATAAAAGTGTTCATGTTGATCACTGTTAGCTTAGTGCTAACATACTATTAGAATCCCATAGAGGCATAAGCAGAAATTAGCACTATTGTAGAAGTGTCTCCCTCTTTTCCCTGAGTTTTGATATTTACTGTTCGAGCTGAAGGCCTGGCTCTAACAGTCACGGTTCACCACTGATACAATGTAACCTAATAATACACATATTTTTAACTAGCCTTGCAAATCGTGATGGTACAATAGGTCATAATGGATACAAAACCTGACAGAGTCATAAAAACAGTGCTAGCTAGGCTAGTCTTGTGATCATGAGCAGTAATTTTTCAGTCTACTATCATAGATGTAGGGGGTGCACTTCACTGTGCACAGTCTCTACCTGCTGATGTGCTTATTGATTCACCGAGGTTCCAGGCCTATTGTGACACACCGGGGGCACTGCCAGATGCAAGGGGGGAGGCAGGAGAGGGGGGCATAAATAGCAGACCTGAGCTCCCAGTCCTCACACAAAAGGACCTCCGCCATTAACATAAACACATAAATCACCACATTCAGAAAGTTTTTTATTCAGAGGAGTGCTGCCTGAAAGAGCGGTGGAAATAGACATGGATTCTAATTAGTGGCTGTTGTCCTCCATTCGCTAATTAGCTAGCATAGTTCCGTGAGGGTGCTTTACAGATGGAGCAGGTTGGGGAGGGCGAACGTTAAGTACCTGTATTGTGGAACTGCACTTCTAATCACTTGAGGCCTGGGACCCTGGCATGGTTTGAGGGCTCCCAGAAAGGGAACAGGCTGCATGTGGAGGTTTCTCTGACATGTTTAGCACAACAAAATATAGGAATTGATAAACCAGCAGTGGAAAGATTACTGACTATTACTAAAGTATTTACTTAAGTTCTGCTACTGTAGTGACAATTCAACTTAAAACAAATAACAGCATTAATGAGGAAAATACATCTACCATAAATAAGTTGTTTATTTTGAAAATCTACCCAAATAATGACTTTGAGCTACTTTAAGTCATTATTAGTCTTTAACAGTATTAAAGTATCACTTCACTACTACTAAATGAGATTATAGTAGTATTTGCTTTAGAATAAACAACATACAGACAGTAGTTGGTTCAATCACTAACACCAACCCACATAACACTAAAGGTAAAAGGTAAATATGCCATTGACGTTACAGGTCTTCATAGCATAATGTTAGCTCGCTAGCTTGTTGCTGACAACACTTGTTTACATAAAGGTATCCTTGTTTTATATCAATTTGTAGCTCAAATGCATGATGATGTGATTCTAAGCTCAGACTTCCACTTCCATGTTACTTATATAACATTATTTCTCGCTCATCAAAACAAGAGGAGAAATTCTATTAAAAGAGCAGTTTTTAAAATTTCATTTGCAACTACATTTGTGTTTTTAAGCAGAAGATTAGATATTTTATTGTGATCTGTAAGTAATGAAAAGTTATTGTTGTTCATATAGTCTTGTTTCCAGAAAGAATAAGCATGCTTTATATTTTTGACATTTCTTGACACTGAAACAAACTAAAGGGCAGATGATACAGAATGTAAATTGAACACAAGTGTACACGACATAGTCAAAGTATGTGGACACCTTTCTTAATCATTGTATAAAATCAAGCACATTGCCATGTAATTTCCACAAACAGTAGAAGGAGAATGGGCTGTACTGAAGAGCTCTGTGACTTCAAACATGACACAAATCTTTGTCATAAATCAGTTCATGGAATTTCTACTCTGCTAGATCTGCCCTAGCCAACTATAAGTGCTATTATTGTGAAATGGTTTAGGAGCAAAAACAGCTCAGCCACAAAGTGGTACCCACAGAGTGGTGATGCCAAGTGCTGTAAAAATCATCTGTCTTCTGTTGCATCAGTCACTACACTCTCAGAAAAAACAGTGTGAAACGGTCACTCAGTACCTTTACTCAGGGAACATAATTGTACCATAATCCATTGAAATGACATTTTCTACATTGTATTGACTCCACACACCCCGTCTCGTCTCCAGGCTCTTTATTTTACTGTTCTGTTTTAAAATATTAGGTTATGAAAAGATACAAATATGTACTTTCCACCTGGAAAAACTTATTTAAGGTTCAAAACTGCACCTTAAAACCTCTGTTGTACCTTTGAGGGAACATTTACATTGTTTGTACCTTGATTAACAAAAACTGTACCTGCACAGAACCTTTATTTCTAACAGTGTACAGAGTTCCAAACTGAATTAGGAAGCAACATCAGCACAAGAACTGTTCACTGGAAGCATAAGTGATCTAATTTTAAGCTTAAGATCACTATGTGCAATGCCAAGCGTAGGTGTAAATCACCACCGTTGGACTGTGGAGCAGACATAGTTTGACAAGATTGATGTGGACAAATTCACATGGACAAACTGCAAAATCTTGTGGAACGTCTTCCCAGAAGAGTGGAGGCTGTTATACTTGCAAAAGGAGGCAACTCCTTAATTAATACCCATGGTTTTGGAATGGGATGTCCAACAAGCTCATATAGGCGTCGTAGACAGGTGTCCACATACTTTTGGCCATACAGTGTAAGTCTTATAATAAAATAAAAATAATAACTGTAGAACTATAAGAGCCAACCTGATGTTCTCCACAGCTGCACAATAGGCAGAAAAGTCTTCTTGTTCAGTGTTTCATACAAAATCTTTGGAAGAACAAGCAGAAGAAAAAGTCCTGCCAGAAAGTTTGTCTATCTGAGAGAGTTTGTGTGTATTTGTTGGCTCCCTCCTTCAAACCTGACTATCCCTGCCATGGCTGGATTATCCGCTTGCCTGTCGGCCGGAGCTTGGCCCTGAAGTAAACACGCAGATTACATGGTGTGTGTGTGGGGGGGGAGTGTATGTGTATGTGTGTGTGTGTGAGAGAGAGATCACTGCAGAGAACAGAAAGAAAAGAAGTGAGAGAAAGAGCGTAGAGGGCAGCTGCAACTCTATGACTGTAAAACTGACATCCTAAATCACGGCGGCCCATAATTAACACCCAGCACGTCCTGCTATTACGCGGAGGAAAGGAAACAGAGCTTTCTCGCCCTCGGGACATTACTGCACTCATCACTGGAAAAGAATGCTGCGGATGGGATGGCTCGGGCTGAATGGAGTTGTTGTTCGTTTCCATGCGAATCAAATGCGTTTCGGCAACAATTTGGCTGATGTCAGTATTATTTATTTAGCGCCACCTCTATTGTCATATCTGTTTTTACAGATTTCATTTGAATTCAAATGCGAAAATAATAACTTATGACCTGCAAATGCATCAGCAAGAGAAAGCAGTAGGAGAAAGCACCTCTGTGTAGTGCTTTCTCATACATATATACACATATAGGTTTGATTTAAAGCCTGGTCCCCCATATGCAAAGGAAATATATTCCCATATGTTTTTCAAAAGATATTTACACATGATTGACATATACGTAAATACTCAAAAATAAAACTATTATTGTTATTGGCGCTGTCCAAAGGAAAACAAGTACCTCCAAAATGGTAACTTTACAGGACAAGGCAAAAATACTCTATATTTAAGTGTAAGTTAATGCATAGTGTAGGTCGTTATGTAAGTAAATAACTGTTTATACTTAAATCATATAACAAAATGACAATAGAAACTCTAGAGTTGGAAGTATTAACCTGACGTTGCTCCACACCTGCACCATAGACCATATGTGCATACATTGTAACATTTAGACATTTTTTAGACATTTAGACATTTTTTTTAGACATTTTAACATGATCCATCACCCAAATAGTACCTGCTCTGTGAGGGTCCATGGGGGTCCTGACCACTAAAGAACAGGGTGAAAGGGGGCTAACAAAGTATGCAGAGAAACAGATGGACTACAGTCTGTAACTGTAGAACTACAAAGTGCACCTATATAGTAAGTGGAGCTGATAAAATGGACAATGAGTGTAGAAACAAGAAGTTCATAATATTATGCCTGATCAGTGTATAAAACTAATGATGAATGGATCAATAGAGATGCTAGACAGTCAATGGGAAACTACATATACCATTGTTTTCAACAAAACATTTCATCAAGAGTTCAATTTTCCCAACTTTTACCATCAACTGGAATAAACCAGATGTTGAGTTTTTGGGGGCCATTATTACTGAGCATCTCATCATTGAAATCCAGCTGCACCCATTATTATACAATAAAAAATGAAAAGAGCAGGGGGGGGGCGGGGGTCCACTTCACTTTTCCTTTGACAATGCTAACCTTTTAAACTCCTTGGGACCACCGGTCGTTCCAAAACGCACTTCGCCATATTCTTCATAACTTTCATATTTCATAAGGGTGTCATATGAGAACTGTAACTGTCTTCTTTCCAGTCAAATAGATGGGTGATGTAATTTCAAACCCTTATAATAAAAGAAGCTGAACTCACAATTTTTTTCTTCTACTGAAAGTCGACCCATTTTTCCACAAATCTGGGCTATAAACTATAAACAGATGGCGTCTCTTCAGTGATCTGCTCTGTACAAATTATTTTTATAAAATAATAAAAAGAGCGTCTAAGATTTTTGGCTTTCAGCAGTAAATTGTAAGCATATAGCAAGATGTGTTTGATCATAAAACACATTTCCTGTTAATTTGAGGGGAAACTTTACAAAAAATAAAAATGTACAATTATTTTATGCAGTTACTGAATAATTTGCCTTACGATTTGGTCATGTGAATTCAAATGGAAAAACCAAAATATACCCATGAGCATAAGAGACTAAAGCTCTACTCTGGTAATGCGACACTATTGTTTTCATTTTTTAAGCCACTGTCCATAGACATAACAAGTCACCTACAAACCTGTATGAAGAGATTTTTGAATGAATGATGTTAAGACTAATTATATTTGTATAAAAAAAAATTTCTAGGTCATCACTAGCAGACTTTAATATAGATACTTATAGAATCTATATTAAAGTCTGCTACTGATGTTGTATAAACGCTAGTGATGATATATAATATAGAAACTTTCACTCTGTGAAAGTATCTGCACTGCTACTATAATGCTAATTTTAGCTAGCTAGATTCAGTCTCTGAGGGATTTGCAGTGTCATGTTTGCACCAAGCTAACGATGGTGTACTTTCACTTTTCCCCATTGGGGTTTAACTTAAACACTGACTAACACACTTTTACTTTTTATATTGTGGTTTTTCAGAGAATTCTTTAGTTAATACTTCTACTTGAAATCTAAATGTGAGAATTATTACAGGGTTTTGTTAGCCTGTTAACTTTTAAAAGAATATCTATTTTTGAAAAACTGACTAAAAAAAATGAAATAATTGATTCTTTTGGCAGTTTAACAATTTAACTGCTGCTTTCCTAATGTGTGTGCATGTACTTAATTTCAGTAAAATACTGCTGTCACTAGGAAGTATTGTAAAATTATAGTTTGTCATTACTGTACATTGACAATACTCAAGCATTACACTATAAGTATTGTAAATAGTGATCACAGTGCAGATTTATCTATTAATTTGTCGGTTATCTATGTAAGTATCTACATTTAATAAGAAGATTCTAAGCCTAATCCTAACCCTAGCCAAACCACAGTAACCTTAAAGGAAACAAATTCCACCAGTTTATTTTCATATTTCTGCATAATTAAATAGTTATAATGTAAACAAAGTCATTCAGAGTGGTTTGATGTGAAATGCTCCATTCTGGAGAAACCAACTGAGTGAAGAATTGTTCACAGTGGTGGTGATAGGAACCAGACATCGGAAGAATTTATTACCTCTAAAAACTCCCACAGAGAAAGTTATTACATGAAATGTTTATGTTGGCTGATGCCTGAGACATCGTTTTATGTTTTAAGGCAAAATAGTCCCCAACTTTGTACATATATACTTATATATGCTTATATATATATATATATATATATATATATATATATATATATATATATATATATATATATACTTATAAAAAATCACTGGTCAGAAAGTAATAAAATGGTTGTATGTGCATTGTAGACATCATGATATCTGGTTCTTATCACCACCACTGTAAAAAGTCATTATGTTTCTATACAGAACCATTTCACATCAAAAGGCTCTGAAGTTTTGTTCACTTCTCAAAAATTGAATCAAATATGAATATCAAATATTGAAATAATGAAGAAAAAATCACATTACAAAGTCAGGATCATTTAGCTTGACCTGATAAGGTAGGTTAGCTCTGCTTTTCTTCCATTGTCAAAAGATTTTGTACCTGAAATTCTCCTAAAAAGCTCTTTCTCTCCCTTTTACTCCTTCTGCCCATCACACACACATACACACACACATCCTGCTTCGGTTATGGCGTGGTATGATAGCAGCGAGCCCTGCCACTCAGCGAGGAGATTGAAGGGGAAAATCAAACAGCACCTGTCACTGACCCGTGCTAAGCTTTTAAAACCTGCAGCTATGAGACTCGTAATCACCCTGACTGAGAAAGCACAGCCTAAAGCTATAGCCTCCAACCTTTCTCCCGCCTTCTACCCTGCAGCTATAGCCTCTCTCGCTCTTTATGTCTCTATTTCTCTCTCTCTCTCCGCCTCAGGAGCTGACTACCCCTTCCAAGTCCTACTGTTCAAATCAATTACAGCGGTTGATTACGGCAGATATTCTGTCTGTGTAAAGGTAAGGTCTATGTTGACACTTCAGCCATGGCTGGAAGGCATAGCTGATATCCTCCTTGAAGGACGAGCTGTTGTTCACTGATGTTAATGAAAGGAGAGACTGTATAAAGCGAATGGCGTTTAGAGGAGAAAGGAAACATATGGATTTACTTGAACTTGCTTTGTATGTTTCAGTTTGAAGGACGTCTTGAATTCAGTGTTCACTGGCATCATGCTGTATCACACCTAAAAAAGGATGGTTCTTCATGGGTTCTTTAGGAAAGGCAATGGTTATACTTAGAACCAAGGGTTCTATACAGAACCATTCCATGCTTAAATGGTTTTATGCATGGTGAAATGGTTCTTTAGACTGATGGAGAATGTGTTGTAAATGGTTCTGTTTGGAACTTTTTGAAAATGGTTCCTTATAGCACCAAAAAGAGTTCTGGTACTGTTATAATGTCAAGCTGCGGTACAGAACCATATATAACACATTTGTCTTCAATTTGAAGAACTATTCCACCATGCAAAGAGCCATTTAAGAATGAAATGGTTCTATATAGAACTCATGGTTCCAATCAAGCTAAAGAACCCTTGAAGAACCTTCTTTTTAGGTGTAGATTTGCAAAGCGCCATATTACATAGATGACCAGTTACCAACCTGCTTTCATTATTGGATTTTATTTGGTTTAAAGCCGCAGTAATTTGAGATTTGCCTGGTGTAATGGGTCAAATCTTGGCAAGTTTGCACTGATAGATTGGCAATCAAAAAATGCTCCATTTTGATGCAGTTAGCTGCCTAACTCACTGACCAAGGATTGTAAAAACACAAAAGTGATAATATACCACATTCCACACACCACACTGCTGTGAGTATGTGAGAAAAATGTAGGTAACTGCCATGGTTGGTGGGTGTGGGATGACTAGTGCAGCTGCAATATACCAAAGAACTAAAATAGCAGTTAGCAAGTTGGCTAACTTGCTTACCATCAACATTAAACACAAAAGTGAACAAAATGACACCAGATAATTCTGTACTCATGACACCATACTACTGCACATTGAGATAGATAAGGTGTGGCTGGCAGCAGTGGGGTGATTGGTGTGCAGCTGTGGTCAGCCAAGGAGCTAACCTAGCAATTAATGAGCTAGTTAACTCACTAACCAGGAAAAAAATGCAAAAGTGAGGAAAATTATGCTAGATAGTATAAACACATCTTATGGTCTTTCCTTTATGTGTTTCCACCGTTTTGGAGGTTCAGTGCTGCTGTACAAACTGCCTCCCCTTCAGAGGTCAGCACAGCCGCAGCAGCACCACTATTGGTCGAGGACATGAATCCGTATGTCAAAGTGTGGCAAAGTCTCCATCTAGGAGATTGATCAGTGGTGATGCTATAGCCATTGGCAAAAAGTGCACCATAGTTGAACGTAATGTGAAATCTACGTATGCTGGAAGTTTAACATATGAAATGTAAAACTATTTATTAGTTCATTTACTGAACTGAATGTTATTTTACTTTGGGAAAATTTCACTGACAAAAGCAAGTGTGAGTGGGCCTTTAGAATTTAAATTTATGAATAAATTTGCAATGCCAGTGCCATTTCACCATTGGAAACCATTTTTAGCTCTGGAATCATTTTAGATCTGGAAACTGGACCAACATTAGCATGTGAAAGTTTTCTGTACTTTTATAAATATTCCTAAACGGGTCTTTGCTTGGGCATAATAGTCAAGGAAATAAGCTTCACTGGTATAAAAAATGTACCTTATGTGGAGGTTCTTTCAAGTTAAAAAATGTTCTACTTACTCACATGTCATTTACAAAAGTAATTCTTTTAAGGCATCGTTCCAAATACCCCTTACACCAAAACCGATCAGAACTGGAGTTTCATTCCTGCCAAGCTAAATTTTTCATACCTTCTAAATAAAAGTGAACAAATATTTCTTGATTCGTCTCATATTGTTTTCTCCTTTATCATCCATTATTTTCCCCTGTGTAAGTGAGAACTGTATACGTGCCAATAGCCACTTAAAATGAGACAATGTCCATAGTGGACCCTCTGTGTATTGCAATGACCTAATAAGCTAATATAGGCTCACTAATATAATATGCATTGTTATTTTGACCAAGCAGTATTTCAGTGAATTCAACATATTGGCAAAATACATTTTACCTCACAAATTAACTGCTCACTACATTTGTGTTTGAGCTTCTTTGACTCCTTTGCCGTGTTTGCTGTTCCTTCCAGTTTTTCCAGTGTTCGAAATCCACACTACCATGCAGAAAGAGCCCAGGTTGTGGTCCAGGTAGTAGTTCTCATCTTGTCAAGTCATCAGAGAGGATTTAGAAGTGACAAGCTCATGTCTCTCAGCTTTCGAGGTGTGTTATTTCCCCGGAGTGGAAAGGGAGGAGAGGAAGAGATGTGGATAATTCAATGAAGGCCCTGTGTAAACATGTCCTTAAAGAGGCAGCCTCTCACGTTAGCCTACTTTGGAAGCATTTCTTAGTCGTGCACTTTTGGAGGCAAAAGACCTATATACTTAATTTTTCTTATTTATTTATTTTTTTTTATTGAAGTCCACTTATTACGTTTGTGGGTTTATGTATCAAAAATGTCACAATTAATTTTTACATGAACAGTTTCTAACTATTATTCCTTAGAATTTGACTGGATGTTTTACTATGTATTTAAGACTCATATAGGTAAATGAGCTCTGTTCTGATTGGTTGTCATGTATTGTGCCTCATTCAAAAAAACATATGGCGATATATATACATATATATACCTTGTATCTCCAAAATGGTAACTTTACAGGAGAAGGAAAAAACATACTTTACTTTTAATGTAAGTCTATGAAACCAGATATTTTTCCAAGTCATTCGTGGCCATTTCTTTTGGCCATTCCTTTTTCCTTTCATCATGAAATTTACACACAATGTAAAAGACAACAGATATTTTTAAATTATAATAAAAACTGAAAAATGCAGATACAAGGTTTTGTTCCGATAACAGCAATATGTATAAATGTGTTTGTGATATCACAAGAACAATTAATTAAAAACAAGCTCTTTTTGCAGTATAGTCTGTATATATGGACTGTATAAAATGTGGACAATTCAGTTTTCTATAAAATGCCTGTTTTAATGCTTCCTTTTTATCTCTTTTTGTTTTTTCTCTGACGGTCAGCTCAACAAGAAGGAAAGCTTAGACTAGTAACACGTGGATTACCGGTGAGCACGATTAAGAGTAACTCACCCAGCAGTATAAAATGCCACATCACGCTGCATTACATTGAATAGCATGGCAGGAACAATGCAGGTGGACAATATGTTTCGACTACTGCTCAGTCTAACAGTAGCCTACCTTAATAGGGCTTCAGCACTTGTAAAAAAGTGAGCCAAGATGCAGTCAGGACTCATATAGGCAGCACTGCTGCCTGTCAGGTGGAGGAAATGGCTGCTGAAAGACGAAGTTCCAGGAAGTTGTCTTGCTGAAGTGCTAGCGAGACCGTAACTTAGACTGAAGGAACCATTAATATTTCAAGCAAGCAAAATCCAGCGCTAATGTTCCTACACTGAAGCTGTGTAAGCCAGACAGAGCTTCAAAGCTGCTCTTAAAAGTTAGCGTGACTCAGCTAACTGGGTTAAACGGGGAGGAAAAGTCAGACAGGTGGAACCAAAGAACAACAGCGTCATTTTTAAGGAGTCTGAGTAAATACGGCTAGGCTATCTTTAGCTTCTGGATACAGGCTGCCTTATCAGCCAGACACCCAGCCAGGTTTAGTCTAGAAGTTGAAAAGCCTTTGGTGAGAGATTGTCTAATGTCATGATAAGCAGTTAGTCTTATAAGAGTGATAATATAATGAGCAAATGGTTTTTTAGTTTTAATGGAGTTTAAAGTCCATGACAATGGTGGTTTTGTCAGTAAAAATGTTTAAAATTTACACATTAATTTTACCATTTGCAAATTAATGATATGCCTCTTAATCATAACCATCTCTATGAGCTACATCCTCCACCAAGTGAAGGAAAAACTCAACGTAACTAATTGCAACAAACTTGCAGTGAGAATGGCAGTGGCAGTAATTTAGCAGGGGTAGACTTGCCACTTGGGCCACTAAGCCGATGAGTCTTGTGGCCAAATGTAAGAATTTGTGGCCAGAGTAATTGAAACATTGTATATAAACTGTATTTATAACTTACAAACATTCTTCAGTACTAAGCCATCCAGACGTTGCTTTGAAAATTAAGATATTTATTTAAAATTTTACATTTATTAGAACATTGTCTTTATCTGATCTAGATAATACATCATATTTAGTTTCTGCAAAGATTGCTTCTTGATGCAACACAAGCCTATTAAACATATTTTATTTAAGATAAAACATTCAAATTCTCTTTTTCATAGAGTGATATTAGTGAATGTTAGCCAATGGAACAGCACAACAGGGATCAAATGATGTGGAAGACCATTCTCAGAGCCAATGTCAGAATTATTAACATGTTTTAAGACAGGTGAAATTTCATCTAAGTTACCGTGTTTGTTATTACTCATTTTAATATTGTAGCAGCTGCAAGAACGAAGCTGAACCAATTAAAATAATCTTTTATCAGCTTGCGCACACTAACAGCATGCAGCGCTAATGCTTGGTGGTTAGCTAGAGGACTAACTGCTTGATGAAAACTGTCTGGAGCTTACAAAAGTCTACCACCTTCTCTACATGGTGAAAAACACTGGTCAATCACACATAAATAAACACACATACAACTTCAGAATGCATAACATTAATTCTAATAGTCATTACAGCAAAATGAACACAATGGATATAAACAGCATTAATGGGGACTAAACAGGAGAAAGCTGGCCAACTAGCTGAACCATCTGAAGCTAACGCTAAAACGATTTAGACCCCATGTGTGAAACATAAGGCTTGCAGGCCAAGTCAGGCCTGTGACACAATCCTGTCTGGCCTGCGAAATGATTTTAATTTTCCATTAATATTAGCCTGGTTCACCATGAGCTGCACTATAATCCTCAGCATGCACTTCAATGTAATATGCGCTCTGAACCCCCTCCCCCCAATAACAATCTATGGGGCAGCAGATACACCACAACAAGAAAAGATGCCAGGCAGCTGGTTCAAACAAACAGGCAGGTTTAAAAGACATACTTCCTGGGGATATTTCAAGAGTTTTAATGGTTATCTAAGGCTAATGTAGTCTAATGTTTCATATAAAACAATTTATTTTGAATGGTTCAAATATTTTGAAGAAATAATGGCCAGTCAGTTCAGGTCATAGCAAAACGTTAATTAAAATGATTAAAAAAATCCAAAAACCCATGGATTTTTTTAGTTTTTTAATAAAGCTCCTTTAGTGGTTGAGTTTGACACCCCAATATAGACTATATCAGTTAGAATAATTAACCTCCATAAATATATGTGAGCCAAATTATAGGCAGATTTTTTTTTTTTACTCTTACTTCAAAATTCTGCATGTCAGCTCAGAAGGGAAGTGGACGTGTACAAAAATAATATCACTCATGCCTGTGTTGTAACCCGCCACAGTCTCCCCCACCTGCATGCACACATACAGTTTTGCTCTCACTTGCTCGCAGGTCTCAGACTACGAGATGATTCAATGCTTTTCACATTCATAGAGCTTTCGCGCCTCCAAATGTGCCATTCGAAAGGCCAAGTGGCTTTAAATTACCAGAGGGGCTGCCTCTCCAGGCTAAAAGGGCAAATCTTCACATTTTTTAAAGATGTTTTCAATTAAGTTGGCATGAGAGAATATTGAGCATGTGTTCAGAGAAATAGTCAGGTCTACAGCTGTGGGGATCCGCACAGACAGCCGGGAAGGAGGAAAAAAAGATAGAACTTCAAGGCAAAACGGAAGAGAGGGGAGATAAAAAAGGAAGGGAACAGGGCGAGAGATAACTTTTGAGAGGTGCCCAACCCCCTCCGTCTTGCCAAATTTCTCTTTTCCCCCTGCTGTTACTGACTAGACTCTGTCCTGGGGCGGGTGGGCCTAGTATGAATTTCAGTACGCAGGGACTACTAAATAGGGAGATTGAGGAGATATTTTGACAGCAGCACCAAGAAACCCATTCTGAGAAGGATGTACCTTTGGCATAATGCGCACCCCCACTAGGAGAAACCAATTTGATTGACAAGCTGAGAAAATATTTGCTACAAAATATGAGTTTTAGTTCACTTTTGCAAAGACTTGTGTAGATTCCTCAAGCCTGGTCCAGGGCACTGGTTATTCTCCATTGCTAATGAAAATTTAAACAGATAGATCAGCAAATAAATTGTACATAGTTGCATTACTATTCCAAATGTAGCCGGTGTGCGAAGTTTGGGTCTTTAGTTTTGAACTGGAACAACCTTGTAATGGTAAAAACAGTAGTGGCAGTCATCTCGAAGCCTGTTTTTTGTCCATACATTTGTCTATTTTTAAGGAAAACACTGTGATGTCCAGTGTTTGGAGTAGTAATTAACTACAAATTACTTTTCACAAACTGTAATTGGGTTACTGTTTCAGTGGCATAAGCAAAAAATACATTTTGCATAGCTGTGAAAAAGTGGGTAGGCCAACTTGGTAGATGCAATTTTTAAATACGCTATGTCCTGCAATATTTAAGCCTATTGTTGACAGCCTGCCTATTCCAACATTTCCACCTTATGGTGATATAAAACAGTAGCAAGACTGTGTACACATCAGCCAGAAAGCTGGAATCACTTAAACACAACCATCACTGCAACACCCTTCAGTGTAAAGCATGTGACCACAGGCATTTTTGCCCATTGAAGATGACATAACCGAGTTAATTAAGTCAGATGTCTGAGATGTACAAGATGATCAAAAACAACATAATGAACTTGAAAACCTAAACCTAACCATCCTAGGCTAAAGCTTACTGCCAAGTCAAGCATGAAAAATGTTTGTAGACCATTTATGTCTCATCTTTGATGACTCGATGCATTAAAGCAGACGTTTGCTGTGACATTCTGACACAGTGCATTTTAGCTTTTGTATTGAATAGTACCAAATTCGCAGACCACAGGCGACGTTTTGTTTTGGCTTTGGAAATTGGTAGAAAACGACAAATTCTACGCTATCGGAGACAGGATCACAGTTTTTCAGCTCTGCTGATAAAACTTGCATGCTAATAAAGAATCGAAGGCTTAAGGCAATGGATTATAGCAACCAGTGATTGGAGGGCTGAGAAAATAAGGCAGAGCATAGGACTGGTCAACTGGACTACATTTCACACATTCAGGAATAATGTGGGGAGCGTAATGGTTTTGAATAAATCTAGCCTTTGTGAGGTTGCGACTCTCTTTTCTTCAGTGCATCTTTACCTATCACTTTCAAATTAGCATGATTAGACACTTTGACAGATTGCTCGTTGAGTTAACAGCACTTCCCACGCTTGCGTTGTGCCGCTCACATTCATAATCAGATTCATGCAGTAAGCTGTTCCAGGTAGCACATGTGCACACAAATTACCTACAAGGAAAGGCACGGGTAATCTACACAGAAGAATGTTGTGCTATATATACATAACTCACATATATAATATTGTTCTCTTAGAGACATATGAGCAATGCAAGTGAATGTAACGTGATTACAAAATTTAAACTATAATGCTGTAAAAAGCAACCATACTTTATACTGTATTACCTCTAACACTGTTTCATGTTTCATACAGTTTCAGGAACGACAGATACAGTCCAAGTCTGTTTTAGATTACAACTCCTTGTGATTTGAGTGCATGCAGTTTATATTTAGGGTCAGGGGGAAATTGTGTAAATTGGATCTTTTGTGAAACTATAACTGTGTATATGAGAAATCATTTCACTAAGTTTATTGCCATCTGCCACACATCCTGATGATGATGTCATTTCAGCAACTCCTTTGTATCTTTTCAATATTGTACTCTCAGCGTGCATTAGCATTCAGCCCAAGAGCTGAAATCCCAGAAAAGGAATAAGCACTCAATCACATGGCTTGAAAACCACACAAATGATGTACCACTGGATAATTAATTCATTGTGACCTTTTGAAAATGTTTTGAAATATGGCTACATTGGAAATAGCCACTGGGCTGAGGACGGAGTTGAAAATGGGGATTAAAAAAAGAGTAAACAGCTGAGTTTTAACTAGCTATTGGTGTTGAAATGATGAAGCTAACAGCTCTGAAGCATAACCTTTCATATTGGCCATTATCAGTATACTGAGGGGCAGCTGGTGCAAATAGGCTAGCCAGGCTGAGCTCTTCCTCTCTAGCGAAGAAAGGCATCAAATTCAGGTTTAATTTTTGGCATCCACATTGTTTTACTTCCTGTTAACAGACCAAAGCTGAACTTCTGTAGACCCAACAGCAATAGCACCACCAAAGGGTATGAATTAAATAAGATGGGGCTGATTTACATTTAGCCCCAAGCTGTAATTCCTTGTCAAGTGCATTTAGATGTGTAATATATAGTGGATCACCCTCCAGATTTGTTATCCATCTATCTAGTAATTTTTTAAACCAGAGACGTCCAGCTCCACCCTCCTGTAGTGTACAGTCTGTACTAGTTGGGGTGTATAGGCCCGATTCTAAAATCTGATTGGTGAAAATACTTTCAAAGCTGTTATAAAATACGCAGTATTTGTACACATGTGAACCTTTGACAAGATGCTTTTACATAGTTGAATACAAAACCTTTTCATTGTTTCATAAGTAGCCTATAATTATCTACCATTCCACCACTCTGACAATAGAAATTTCTGCTAGCATTATTGAATTCCCAGTTTTAAGCTAACGGTGGTGCATATTCATATTTTATTGCAGCTTTAACAAACACAGACATTTGAAACTTGCAACACACTTTCAGATAAGACTTTCTGTGTTACTGCATTACAAACTCATTCAGTAAAATGTTATCTTCCTGTCTGTGAATAAAATTGGAGGAGCAAGTTAGCCATTCAACCTGTTAGCTCTCTGCTAACCAGGTCAGCCCGCTATGATAGCATGCTTTTTTGTAGCTGGTAAAAAAGGCTAATGTTAATAACATGCTAATATGAAACATTGCGTCATTGTTCTGTTAGCTTGGAAAAACCATTAACAGTAAAAGTACACATCAACATTTTAAGTACATGGAGTAATCTCCATGGGTTTCCTCCCACAGTCCAAGAGCCAGTTGGAGATAAATTGGCCATGTGTGGGTGTGACTGTGTATGTCTGATGGACTGGTGACCTGTCCAGAGTGTTTCCTGCCTTCCACCCAATGAGCACAGGGATAGGCTCCAGCACCCACCACAACCCAGAAGCATAAACAGTTTAGATGATGAATGAATACTGAGCTAAATTTTGGAACAGTCATTGGAAGTTTACTCTGAAAAAAGTGATGCATTGACTTTACCTGACTGAAATGCTGAAATGTGGCCAATCCTGTTTTGTAGAAGACAATCTCTCCTAACTTGCTGGCACGCTACTACCGACCTGCCTCCTGTTCTCCCTCCTCTTTCTTTCAGCCTAGGAGGTTCCTCAGAGACCTTCAGACATCCTTGAGCTGTGCGCTGTATCAGCCTGGTCTACAGAGGAGCTTTCTGTTTTATTAACAGTGACCTTCAGCATGCTGGAGCTTTGTGCTTTACTCTGCTAGCAATGCCGGGACACCACAAGCCATTTCACATGGTCCCAGCCTGTCCATCAATACCCTGAGCTTTTCTTCCCTCTTGTTTCCAAGAAAGACGACAACTTGGCTGAAATGAATAGGGCAGCGGGGTGACGTTTCAAAGCAGACTGTCACAATCTGAGATTCATGTCTGCTGCCTGCATAAGACAAGGAATGCAAGGGAATGTAGGCCTGCAGACTCATCAGATTTCAGTTTGGTATGCTTTAAAAGTTTGTCCAGACAACTTTGAAAGCCGAGAATTTTTTCAGTTTGAATGATGATAGGGATGGACAATACTGCTGATTTTTTTAAAATCTGATAGCATGTAACACAAAAGCTATTATCCTAATACCGATAAGCAGTGATTCAAAGTCTTCTTGTGCATGTAAAAAGGAAATACTTGTGATTTCTACAATGTGTAAAACTAAAACCAGGGATGGGCAATGCAACCGATTTTCAAACCGACACCAACAAATACGAAGGCTAGCTTCCCAATAGTGATACCAATACTCGTCATTTTAAAAGCCTTCTTGTCCATGTAAAAAAGGCAAAATCTGCATGATTTCTTTAGAGAAAATCAGTGAAGTGGACAGAAAAAACATATGTTGTGTTTATATTAAATAAACCAAAGATCAGAAATTTTTTTTAGAGCTGAAATGACTAAATTATCTGCCAATAGAGCATTCACTCTGTCTCCACTATTTTGATAGGCTGTCCTGTGGCTGGCATCATTCAAAAAGCAGTCCGGGCTGAAACACTCATTATAATGTCATTGTGAATGGCCAGAGCTAAATCTGTTGAGAATGATTTCTCATGTAGACTGAATACACTGTAAATAATGAAGTCAGCTCAACTTTAAATTCTAAGTTTACTGATCAGAACTGAAATGTCTGTTTAGTCAAAAGATTTAACTTTCTAGTTCTGCATCTCAGTTAGATAAACAATATAGAATTTGTTTTTTCCTCCACATGCTGGGATGCTTTCCATCACACAATCCCGTGAGAAACTTTTTCCTTTTAGGCTTTCAGATATGGACATCTGTAGTGATGCTGGGGTTCAACCATCTGATATTGGAGTAAATTCTTAGACAGTCGTACCACATGTTACTATGTTAATTTTCAAAGGTAACACATTATTTTTATATAGTATAGGCAGATACATTTCAAAAAGATTAACGTTTAATGGAAGTTAATGTAAAAAGACTGTATTTTGAGTCATTTTGAACTGTCACACTTTATCTGGATGACCCCCTATAGATGACCTACAGATACTTAAATTATTAACAATTTTTCTAGTGATACTCAGTTGATTATCAACAACATTAAGGTTAGGGTTAGGTTTAGGAGTAGGTGTAGGTTTTGCCTTGAGGTTAGGGTTAGGGTTAGGTTTAGGAATAGATTTAATAGAATCTTTCACATGCAATTTCAAGTTCAGTTGCATTTGATAGATATTTATTCAAATGTTAGTTAAAGATAGACTGAGTATCTACTGTAGACCATCCAAATAAAGTATTAACCTATTGGTCTATTCAATACATTTTCACACAAACAGTACCAAAAAAATCACTATTTCTGCAGTTTAATTTCCATGTATGGACTGAATGGACTGAAAAGTGAAGGGTATGATTTGAAAATTTAACAATGCCTGCATACTATGCTAAACTCTTCTGTTAAAAAAGGGACAAATGATATGAGCCTGGTTCCCCTGTTATTGATATTTTAATGCATTAATCCTAAAAAAGAATTGTCAACATCAGAAATATCAGTACCTTGGTACCAGTCTACCCACCTCTAAGAGTTCTTCTGCACACCTCTAAGAGTCTCCTAGTCTACTTGTACTACATCAACCTACACTTCAGTCAAAATCACTCCCCTATTCCAGCTCAGATAAGGCTTGTAATGGATTTAAAGTCTCTTCAAGACATCTTCCACTGGCTGCCTTCTCCAAGGCAAGTCTCTTTTCCTAGGTCATGATTGATAAGAGGGTTAAAGTATTTTCCCTATTGGTAATCCGGCCTTGTGCAAATCCCGCTCCAAGGTGCTAGGACATTAGACACACTACCAGCGCCCCCCAGGATGAAACATGACTAAGTTAATCTCCCCCCAGTCTGACACTGAGTATGTGTGCTGGTTGGTGATATCCTACACTATGCATTTCCCACTTCACACAAAACAGTTTCAGTATTTACATTCATATATCATTCACACGCAGCCTAGATACATTAAATTTGCACCCAAGTTATTGTAAACTGTACAAAGGTTATTATAAATGTTATGGTCTGTTGTTTGTTGTTCTAAAACAACAAACAATAGCATCTGCTATGGTCCTAAGCACTTACTGTAATCAAAGAGGCTGCATTGTTTATCCATAAAGTAATTGCAGATGTGATATTGAACTGAACACCACTTATTCATCACTGAGATGTTGGGTTTTAATCAAATGGCTTCATGTGATCAGGTAAATTGCTTTAGCTCTGCTTATTGATGAAGAATAAGACCAGTGATGTCTAGAGTTTAGACTTTATTCCCAAAGGATGTACTTGCTCATTGATGCAAATCTGATCTTAAGTTATTATTGAAGACATCACTGTCATGCAATTAATACAATGATTCTGAGCCTGCTAGGCTACTACATGGTTTTAAGAAGGGTCACATAGCTGGTGTCACCAATGGCACCAATATTGGAAGATCTGTCGCTTTCAAAGATTAATTATTGAATATTTTGTATTGGTTCATTCATTTCATTTGAGTGAAATCAATAACGGTGAATGAATGAATGAATGAATGAATGAATGAATGAACCATGCAAGAGAGTGACATACAATTCCACATTGTGGAATCAATATGGACCTATATCTGGCTTGATACTCACATGCTGTATTGTATAGTCGGGCAGGGGGTTTATGTAAGAATGATGGACAGGAATCCCTATCACGTTAACCAAGCCCAGCTACTGAGCTAAAGGCTAATAAATACAATCAAGCTACCACTAACTGAATTCTTTAACCAGTCATTGAACAAAAGCAAAATCATAAAGAAAGTGATTCTGAGCCACATTGAGGTAAGATAACTAGACAGCCAACTTGCTTGCCAACTTTAGCATTAGCTTGTTGTCCTAATTCATTCTCTCAGTTTTAATGATCATTTAAAGACAGCTGCAAAAGAATATGCAGCTTCCTAGCTGTGATATTAGGTATTTGCATTCCTTCTGCAGTCACCAGCTATGAAAAAAAAATAACATGCTCCTTAGAGCAATATTTTGAATGTTCCTCCCACCTTCAAGGTAAATCATCAGAAGGGGGTTTTCCTAGTCTTCAAAATGAAAAACCTTGATCTACAGACTACTGTAGCATTGCTGTAGGATGTGAGTACACACGTTTAAGACATGTGGCAAATCTTGATATTTAATTGTGGCCAGAGAACACCTTTAAATTTTACATAACAAACCATACCCTGTTGGTGATGTGTACCACAACATAGACCATATGGCCCAAAGTATGTGGCACCTGACCATACGAGCTTGTTGAACATCCCATTACAAAACCATGGACATTAAAATAGACCCATTTCATGAAGTTCTGAACGCACAGTTCAGTTCAGTATTATGTTCAGAGGCAGTTTGGAACTCTGTCTTGAGCGATGCAGCTTCGTGGCAGGTATAGCAAGGCAGAAATTTCAGAACTGACTTGAGGCAGAGGTGGCATCCTGTGACAGTACCACGTTTAAAGTCACTGAGCTCGTCAGTATGACATATTCCATTGCCAGTATTTGTCTATGTAGAAGATTGCATGGCTATGTGTTTGATTTTATACACCTGTCAGCAATGGGTGTGGCTGAAACACTTGAACTCAATAATGAGGAGAGGTGCCCACATACTTTCTGCCATATGTTGTACATTTCTATGAGAAATAGTTTCTGACGTTGATAAGGTCAATATAAAAAATAAAGAAATGTCAAGAGAAATTCATGTATTTAGGGGTCAATTAGAGGTACAATGGCATGGCGCATGGTCCTGCCCACAAGATTGAGTTTGATAGCAGATCAATATGGAACTTAACATCTTTATAAAATTGACAAAATGTCATTGTATGTCAGATGTCAGCTTGTCATTAGCATGCTATGTGAAGGCTTGTTGCTTGACAACCAAAGAGTGGTTGTCTTACATGCACCACATAACGTCCTCCTTTCGTCATCTCCTTTTCCTCCCCAGACACTGTAAATCTGAGCATGGGCACTGTGTAATCCACTTGTATCTCTGGCTACAAGCATGGCGCTCGTAATTGTCTCCATAGGAAAGCGCTAAGCGCATCTTCGCATCATCTCCTGGTGGGGGACTTTGGAGGGGAAAAAAAGGATTAGTTCCTTCTCCTTCCTCATGAAACTGCTGCAAAGTGAGGGAAAGGGTTGGTTGGGGAGGGGGGGGGGTTGGAACCATGAAGACAGAAAGATTGAGGGAACGAGCCATGCCTCAGTGGCTTTTAAAGCTCTCCTCCAAATCCTGCCGACCGCGCACCGTCCCATTGCCTTCGGGCCCCAGAGCTCCATAAATCCACTCGTATCTCTGGAGAGTGGCCAGAAATGCTGCACCGCTCGCTTCAGCCAGGATTCCACTGGTCCCTTCCACCTCCCCCCCACCACCCCAAAAGCCCAGAACGTTGACTATTATGTCCGACACAAGTGCACAACTGAGAGATGCAGAGGATACAGTGAGGGTAAGGAGGTACAATGGTGCTCAAGGGTAACATGGATCAGTCTCAACTAAAAAAAACTCTCAGCTCCCTTGCTGGGTGAAACTATGATGATATGCTTTAGCAATACTGACGTTTATGAGCGGGCAAGCTTAGTTAATACTGGAGGGTTACGACGCAAGGGTCTCGAGAGGAAGACGCGATGAAAGGCAGAGAGGGCAAACGGAGAGAGACTAAAGAGAGAGGAGGAGAGAGGAAGAAGTAATATGTGGCAGAGCACAGCTGAGATGCTATTATGATGACATATCAAAGATGCTCGCTGCTCCTTTGGGAAAGCGAAAAGCGACAAATCTATCTTCGTTTGGGTTCGGATGTGTTACCAAAGGGGGATATGGAGACACAGTGCTGTTGGCAGAGGCAGGCAAGAGTGAATTGGGAGCGAGGGTGAAGTGGAGGAGAGGACTGAGAAAAGATGACATTAGCATGGCAGTGTCTGGAGGATACGAGGCCATGACAAGACATTTAGCTTTTTTCCCTTGCTAAAAGACTGCATTATTGAATAAAGTGCATTGTTTACATCAAACACAGTTATTTGACCATAGACATCCGTTTTAATCAATTACAAACACTCTTAATTTGAGAATTCAGGAGTAGATGGTACCCGACTACTCACGCTTGTGTTTGGATGCTATTTCCTAAATATGTGTTGGGCTCGAGTTGGGTTCAAATTTCACATTTGGGTTCTTACAGTCCGCCTCCCTCTTTTAACATAGTTGTCCCTGCATTTGTCCAGCTTTAGCTTTACTGCTTACTTTATTCCTTCTATTTTTAATTATCTTCAGATATTTGAGTCTGGTATGCTGGAATCCACTCATGTTGTTGACAGAATTTAGCACCAATGTCCACAAGGTCTGCAAGTATTTTTTCCCCACATACCATTTTTCTCCCATTGAAAAAATGCTTACATGCTCTCTGATTGAATTTCCTGTTTGCCTTGATGGTGAAAGTTTTCACCTACTGACTGTAGGTCAGTACAGCCAAAAATGTTTTTATATGTCCAAAATTTAACATGTTCTATGTGAAAACAATGCTAGCATTAAGGATAAATTTGATCTTTTGGCACAGGACAGAATGAGAACAATGTATCATGGACCATTTATCCAGACCTTTGGCGGGTGTTGGAAAGCACTACTAAATAAATCAATTGGTTATGGTGGAATTTAATGTTTTGTACAGCTGATAAATATGTAATATCAATTTATATTCTTTTTTATTTTATTCATCCATGGTCTAATGTTGGTTCATGTTGGCGATAGACAGTAACTTAACTGCCGCTATCATTAAAAATATCAGATTTTATTCAGCACATTCAGATGATGATAAGCCTGGGTCAGTTTCTGGGTTCAATGAGTTTGGGTCAATTTCTGACAGAATTTTGTTGGTCTAGGGCTAAGTTGGGCAGAAGTTTTTAGATTTAAGTCAGTTTCAGGGAACAAAAACTTAATGTTATTGGGCTGTGCTTATATTCAAAAGTCCCTAAGTAGGATTGTTTGGGGCCCCCATCTTGCTAGCTGATTTACAGTCAATAGATTAATTACAGCCTAAGTATCTAAACCAGGATCAGTTACAGCCTCGGAATGTAAACTTGAATTAATCACTGTCTGAGTATCTAAACCTGGAATAATCAGAGTTTGCGCATCTAAACCACGATTGATCACAGTCTGAGTGTCTAAACCTCGATTAATCACAGCCTGAATATCTAAATCTCAATTGATCACATCTTACACAATATGATATAGTAATGATACAGTAATGACTCAGAAGGGGTTATGCTTAGGAGGTCCTAAGCAGCTGCTTATGTCACTTATTAAGTAGAGCCAGCACTGACAGACCAACATGAACACTTATTGTAATAGATTTCATTTGTCACAAAAGTTGCATTTGCCAACAAATTCAACAAGTTCTGTGGACCTAAAGGTAGAGTTTAGAAAAAAATTACCATTTATAAAATATAAGCTTTGTGTAAGGATTCATCAAAAAACAGACGCTCGTGAATTAAAAGAACAAAAGGTGTTTTAATAGGTCAGAAGGCAGGCGTGGGTCAAATCCAAAAGACAAACCATAAACAAAGCGGTGATCATATCACCGAGCAGACAAAGTCCAAAAAGGGGCAAGGCAAAAACGAAGTCAAAAAAGAGGCGAAGGTCCAAAAACACTGATCAGCAAAGACAGGCAACAGTACAAAAGGGCAAAGGCAAAAGGCAAAGTCACAGAACGAAATAATGGTCAAACAACGTACAGCAAATAACACTTGGGGAAAAACGCTCAGTACGTTTGTGGAGAAGCAATACCTCGCAAAGAACTAAACTAAAGCCTGGGCTTAAAAGCTAATCTGACTGAGTCATATGATTCAAAACACAGGTGTAAACATTTAGTACTCAGGTGAGCGCGACCTCTGATAGGAGCGCGTAATCTCCTCAGAGGTCATGTGATTCCCCATAATATTGTGGGTAATGCAGTCTGTTGAGTTATCCGAGTCGGAGGGAAGTTGCGTTGTCACGTGATCCTCCTGAGGGTTCTGGGAACTGAAGTCCAAGTTTTCTTGTGACACGGGTCAATGAGTGACACTTTGTCACATCATCAGCATTATGTCACTGTAATAAATGCTAAGCTATAAGTCAATTATTCTATTGTGTTCTGTCATATTTCACCCAAAAGAGTGACTTCCTGTGAAAGAAAACTGATGTCAGCTGATATAGGTGCTATGCCAGCTTGACAGCAAAGTTGACAAAAGCTGCCTTAAACCCCTTAAATGGTTAGGGCCCACCAGCAGGCCAAATGTTTTATTACATACTGCTAAGAATAGCTCAGGCAGTTTGCACTGAGGTCCCTGTAGCTACTGAATAATACGTCTTAGGATGTAATAAGTCTGGGATTCATAGTGTTTTCAGAGGTTAAGATGGATGATGCCTATTAGAAATAAGCCTTTATAAATGTTTATATAGGTTTAAGTTATTTGTCACGATAAGCTTATGCAGTCTTCTCCACTTTTGCCCGTCTTAAATTCGAGATACTTGCATATAACATGATACCCATATGTTTCATATCAAAATGCTCCATTATCTTTGTTGCCAATTTCCAAAACTACTGCAGCAGCTTCAGCGGCTGTAAACTCTCTGTACACCATTTCACATGTGTCTCTGATGTGGACTGAATGAAGAATGAAGGGTTCCGGTGTGATGGGTCAGTACTTAGTGATTTCCTGAGAGTCTGTTGGTCAGTTTAACACAAAATGTGGACGGACACACAAGCCCACCAAGTACACAAGACAAGAGGCACATGACGTGTATCTTGAACCCTTTTGATAGCCTCATAACTCCAGATGTGAGTCACATATGATCTTGTGATAAAATGGAATGGAAAAGGCGACTCTACAGATTCAGGAAATGTTTGAACCATATTTCTGTGCTGTTTAATTGCAAAGATAGAGAAACATATATAGAAACATCCAATTTGATGCACGGGCGAGTCTGTGGACCACAGAGCATTAATAGTGCTGGGCTTACATTCAACATATTTTAATTAGGTTCTCTTTTGATATGTATGTGTGAAAGATACTGTAAAAACATCACATTTTAGCAACCAAGTGTAAGAATTGCATTCTCCTTTTAACAAATGCAGACTCAAAATCTTGTATTCCGTTTCATATATTGACCTACAGCATGCAAAAACTTCCCCCTTCAAGGCAAACAGGAAATTCTGTCAGTGGGTATGTAAGCACCCTTTGAAACTAACAGTGGGGGGAAAATGGTGCAAGGGGAAAAATACTTGCAGGTGAAAGCAGAAGTATTACAACATGGCAAGGTGAATAAGGGATGTGATGTGTAAAACAGGCAGTGCTTTGCCACTGGGCTCAATCGTGATTATTTTTTCTTGCCTATGGACTCTAGCAGGCAACAAAGGCAGCATCCTGGAGCAGCTTCACTGGAGAGTTCAGTGGGCAGTTAAGAGGACAGAGATGGGTTGCACTTTTTTTCCTCTATTCTCCATAAGGAACACAAAACAACAAACGCCTGAGGGCGAGGTCTTCAGCATAGCTTCAGGGATACCCTTGGCCCCTGGACAAGAAGAAAACGGCCTTCTATGGATTCCTTGGCTCTGAATCAAAGACCTTTCCTGATGTTGATATTGCAGATTAAAGATAAGGGAGCCATATTGGAAAAATGTGTTAAAACATGTAGAAATTTTCAACTGAATTTGTCCTTCCTGGCATATACAGCCTGAAATGACTACTCTTGAATTTTGTTTATTTATTCCTGTGGTCTCCCTCTCCCCTCTCATGCCAACGTGGCTGCCCATCGGCTGATGTAATAGAATAGGCAGTTCTCATCTAGGCAGTTTGAGCTGTACAGTGAAGTTGCATTAGCAGCAGACAAGAGACAAGATGTGAGGAACAACATGCTAGCCTTCACTGTCCCAGCATGGCCATCACAAAGTTGAAAACCGTGCAAATAAAATGTATATACATTAAAGCTATGTTATTAAGCCCTATAAACCTTATAAGTATGCAATTAATTTTATAGTCACATATAAAAAATGTAAAATAAATATGGTGTAAATAATAACTATGTAATTACACAATAACAATGCATGCAACTTCAATGTAATTACTGGTGAGGTAGTCACTGTTATAAATGGTTTGAAGTGGTACAGTTTATGTAAACACACATGTTTCAACCTTCAAGTGTATCTTGACAGTTGTAAAAGCATGTTTTCTCCTATGTAATTACACATGTAATAGAGTGAACTCTGAGGTGTGTGTGTGCGTCACGTGTCAAGTCTCTGAGGTGAGAATCCAGATCATGTCTTGAATCTCTGAGGTGCAAGTCTGAGTCAAGTCTTGAGTCTCTGAGGTGCAAATCTGAGTCAAGTCTCAAGTCTCTGAGGTGCGTGTCTGAGTCAGGTCTCAAGTTTTGACACAAAAACATTTGAAACCATGCAAATAAAATGTAATTATATGCCTTATAGCTATGTTATTAAGCCTTACAAACCTTATAAGTATGTAATTAATTACGTAGTCACATAGAAATAATGTATGGCAAATATTGTGTAAATAATAACTGTGTAATTACACATTAACAAATGCATGCAACAACAATGTAATTAAGGGTGATGTAGTCAGTGTTACAGATGCATAACAGTAGTACAGTTTATGTAAATACACACGTATCAGCACATTTTCTCCTATGTAATTACACATGTAATAGAGTGAACTGCTATATTCACAGAAATACTTTTCTGCTTGTAACAAAAGATGTGTAATTACATAAATGATGACACACTTCATCACCAGTTGTTACATTGTTGTTGCCTGTATAGTTAATGTGAACCTACACAGTTATTAGAGGCAAAATATGGGGGGCTGGTAATGTATTGTAAATGAATATGTAGCAAAATGACAATAATAACTGTAATCTTTTAAGGGCAAGAACATGCAAGAAAGTCATTGGGGCAGTTGGGGCGTGCCTTTCAGTTAGACAGCTGATGGCATGACTGCGGTTGAACAAAACAAATGTTTAAACGACAGGCCAGGCTTCTGTTTTTGAAAGCATGTATAAGTGATTGTATTTGGCTGCTTATCAAACTAAGTTTTAATTAGAATTGATCGGCTTTGTGTTGGAAGACTCCAGTTCCTGCCAAGAACACGTGAAAATACAAATTAGCGGCAACTGTAATTACATCTACAAGTTCGTTATTTGGGAAGTGATGGTGGCATCTGTTGTTTCATTAGCACAAGCACAAGGACATTAACAGTACCTAATGTACATTGGTTAAAAAAGAATGATCGCTGGGTGAATTAAATATAAAAAAGTTTCTTCAATTTGTCAAAAATGAAACTTCTAAATGAGCTCAATGAACATTAATATCTAATGAGTGATTGATATTCGCTGAGTAGCTCTAAAAGTTTAAGAAGTCATCAATTGAGGGTGTGTTTTTTTTGGTGACATTTTAATAATGCACACTGAAAAAAGAGGAAAATTTCCTTCAGTTTATCTCGTAAATAACGCCAAAGAACATAATTACTTTCATTTTGTCTTTACCTCACTAATTTCAAAGTATAGATGCAATAAATCAGGAAACATTTTATGGTGGTGCTCTCTGCAGTGTACATAATTCACATGGAGATGTAGAATTGGGTGTAAATCAGGCAGCAAACTGTACTCAATAGAAAAATATTCTCTGTAACCCTTTATTGCCTAAAGTAATATATTTAGATACTTATTGTTGTCCTCAGAGTAGCTGCAATGCATTTATGTACATGTTGGTCACAGGAAATGGATCTGCATGTTGAACTGGAGCTTTTGTTCGCTAATCAGATCAAGTCTTGAGTCTCTAAGGTGTGTGCCCGAGTCAAGTCTCTAGTCTCTGAGATGTATGTCTGAGTCAAGTCTTGAGTCTCTGAAGTGTTTGTCCGAGGCAAGTCTCAAGTCTCTGAGATGCGTGTTTGAGTCAAGTCTCAAGTCTCTGAGGTACATGTCTGAGTCAAGTCTCAAGTCTCTGAGATGCGTGTTTGAGTCAAGTCTCAAGTCTCTGAGGTACGTGTCCGAGTCAAGTCTCAAGTCTCTGAGATGCGTGTTTGAGTCAAGTCTCGAGTCTATGAAGTGTGTGTCCGAGTCAAGTCTCGAATCTCTGAGATGTGTGTCTGAGTCAAGTCTCAAGTCTCTGAGATGTGTGTCTGAGTCAAGTCTTGAGTCTCTGAGGTGTGTGTCCAAGTCAAGTCTCGAGTCTCTGAGGTATGTATCTGAGTCAAGTCTCAAGTCACTGAGTTGCAAGTTCAAGTTGAGCCTTGCAAATGTTTTGTCTCAGGCTGAAATGTAAGACTTTTGTCTAGAGCCAAGTTGCATGTCAGTCAAGTGTTAAGTTTTTGAGGTGTGAGTCCAAATCACATCTGATGTTTCTAGTTTGCAAGTCTGAGTTGGGGTTCAACTCTCTGAGATGCAAGTCACAGCTGATTCTCCAGTTTCTGAGGTGTAAATCAAAATGAGTCTCAAGTTTCTGAGGTGCAAGTCAAAAATGAGCCTTCAGTTTCTGGGGTGCAAGTCTGGATCACGTCTCAAATTTCTGATGAATGAGTTGAGTCAAGTCTCAAGTACCTGGGGTGTGAGTCTGAGTTGAGTCTCGAGACTAAAGTGTGAATCTGAGACATGCTTCTAAGTCTATGAGGTGAGTCAAGTCTCAAATTACTGAGGTGCAAGTTCAAGGCAAGTCTTGCAAATGCTTTGCCTCAGAAGACTTTGGTCTACAATCTAAGTCGAGTTCGAGTCTGGGAGTCCGAGTCATGTCTCAAGTTTCTGGTTTGTGAGTCTAAGTAGAGATTTGAGTCCATTAGGTGCGAGTCACAACTGAGGTGTAAGTCCAAGTTGAGCTTCAAGTCTCTGAGTTGCAAGTTTGAGGTAAGATTCAGGATCAAGTCTTGAGTCTCTGAAGTTTAAGTACAAATCGAGTCTTAATTTTCTGAAGTCGAATCGAATCTCAAATATCTGGGGTGAGAAACCAAGTTGAGTCTCAAGACTCAAGTGTGAGTCCAAGTCACATCTCGAGTCTCTGAGGTGCATGTCTGAGTCAAATCTTGAGTCTCTGAATTGTGTGTCTGAATCAAGTCTCAGGTCACTGAGTTGCAAGTTCAGTTGAGTCTTGCAAAAGCTTTGCTGAATTTTAAGACTTCTGTCTAAATTCAAGTCTGAGGTGCAAGTTTGAGTCAAATCTTGAGTCTCTGAGGTGCAAATCCAAATCAAGGTCGAGGTCAAGTCAGTCTCTGAGGTCTAAGTTGAGTTGAGAGATTCTGAAACATTCTGAGTCAAATCTTGTGAATTCTTTGTCTGTGGCTGAAATCTAGGTTCAAGTTGAGATGCAAATCAATTAGCATGCAACTCAAGTGGGACTCAGGTCTGACTTGGACTGAGTCTGAATGTCTGGTGCACATAATTCACAACTGCTTGCATTGCTGGGGCAAAAAGGGGGAAACACCAGAACCAGTAGCAAAATATTAGCTTTAGGCAAGTGATACACAGTAAGTTTGAATATATCTTCTCCTAAACAATCTAGAATGCATATTTTAGATGCTGCTTCTGTCTAAACCCGTGCCTAAACTGGTAATTTCCAGCTCCAAAATCAAATTAATTATTTACTTTGGATTGATTTACTATGATGTTTAATCAAAGACAATAAGGCCTCTGCAAACACAAGCACTGTATCTCTTTCCCTAATACCTCATGGGCTGATCGATCGGGTCACAGATTATAAGCTTATTCCAGTGCTACTCCAGATTTTCAATACAGCATCACCTTCAAAAGCAATGTCGTATATGGCTGGCTGTAGTACTGTGTTGGGAGAACCAACCCTGTTCTATTTAGGCAGTAAGCTACAAAGGTGATTGTTAGCATTGACTCTGACTTGCTTGACTTGCAGACTTGTTTTTCCAAAACAACACATTCGCTCTAATGAGTGGAACAAACAGGGTCATCCAAAGAGGACACCCAGGGTGATTACTTATTTATTTTTTTCTGCACTACAAATCCCCACAGTCTGCAAGATAATATTTCCAACCAATTTGCTCGCTAAGAATGGGTGATTTCTGCACAACAGCAATTGACTGTAATAGCAACTTGCTTGATTGTGCAACATTAAAAAGTCAAATGTCAACACTCACAATAGCATTAATATTTCTCAAGGTTGCTTGTATTTTTTCCTCCCCTCCTTCATCCATTTTCTATTCCACTGCCTTTATCAGTGGTAAGTGGGAATACTGTAAAAAACATGTAATTTGGCATGTGGACAGGTAGAACAGATCAAAGTAAGCGAGAAAGTCCGTTTCTGGCAGGTTCACAAATAGGCCACTGGAGAGCCTGGGCAGAAGGGGTCAGGGAGAGAGACAGGCTGGGCAGAATGAGAAATGTGGAAGGCAGTTCAAGTGTAATGGATTAAGCATTTAGAGCAGAGAATCCAGCGGTGCTTCATTCACCTGGAAGGGCTGAGAAGAAGACGGCGCCTTCTCAGTACTAGGGTTATTGGCCTGTGCTTCCAGAGGAGACAGTTCCTGGAGAAGTTTAGGGTGTTGGTTCATATTTTTTAAGAAAGCAGTGGGGAAAGATGCCACAATACAACTATATTGCAATTTTCAAAGATTTGTTATAAACTTTTTAAAATAAATGTTTCTAATGCTAATTTTTGTGTACTCTAGATAGTCGTCATCAAACATTATGACATCTATCATGAGGATTAACAATAATGGCAAAATAGCAGTTATGCTACTGAACAAAATCTGTCATGACAACTCATAAGAGCAAACAACATCAGTTATACAACAGTTAGTGCCAGCCATGCAAGCTGATTGGTTGAGAAGCGTTCTAAGCGTGCTGTTATTTCGCCATAACAGCACAGTCTTTTCACAAACACTGTATCACTCTGCTGAGACGCTGTTGCTAAGCAACAACTTTGACAGGTGTAGGAGACGCTGAAGCCATTTGAACGTTTTCACTTCTTATTTTGCCCACAAACAGAAAATGGATACCTTTAAGATCACATTTGACCGACAGCCGATTTGGTCAGACTCTGAAGATGAGACTAAAAAACTACAAAACTGTCATCAGCACTGAGCAAGCTTTTCAGTTGGCAGCTGTGACAGAAGAACAGCTAAACAACCTGAAATTGGCCAGAAATGAATCAAATACCATTCGCCAAATAAAATGGGCTGTAAGATGCTTTACAGACTGGCTGGAACAAAACAACATTAATACTGATCCAGCAAAAATTGACGAAACTGAGCTAAACTTGATATTGCGACAGTTTTATGGCTCAGTCTGTACTTCAAAAGGCGAGGCTTACAGCAGACTGCCCAATTTATTTATTTCTTACTTTATTCATTTAACTGTTGTATAAAGCAATAGAACACTGGAGGTCTTGTGTTATCACCAATAACATCACGGCTGTGATGTTATTTCACAATAACACACTCCCTCTCATGTTGTATTGCTTGTTTATGATGTTTATGGCATGGTTATGTCAATGCTATGCAGCAGCACAGAACCTTTACATTATATGGACAGTCTTTGCACTTCAAAAAAGGTTCTTCACACTTGCATGGTTCATATTTCTGGAATAAGAACCACTGAAAAGGTTCTTCAGGGAATCATAATTGGCTCTTTTTAGAGTGTATGCTAAGTATAGCAATCATGATTTTTCACTTTTCTCCACAAGAAGCTTTCTTCCTTTTCTGTTTTATTAACCAGGTATTAGAAGTCTAACCCAGGGGTTAGCAACCCAAATGTCAAGAAGAGCCATTTTGTCCTTTCAACAAAAATGAAACCTTGGGAGCCACAACATGTTATGTCCATTTCACCATTTTGGCTGTAAATATGTCTCAGTATGTGCTAATGTACTAGTATAGTCTAAAATATAATATAAACAAACATACAGGCTTACTTTGCTCTGCTTTAAGCTTTAGCTCAGCTATAGCCACTTGTCTCACACCTCTGGCAGGAAACTTGTCCTCAAAAGTAGAACAGTTTCTTGTAAAACGTCTCTTAGCGTTTGACTTTTTACGAGGCTGAAGTCAGAAAGGGTGAATTAGTAGTTATTAGCTACATTAACTCTGGCATTTAAGACTGTTTATTGTTAAAACTGTTAGAACGATCAGCAGAGCTTTATTTTACTGCAAAGGAAGATTATTTTATTTTTACCTAAAACTCTAATTCTGCTCTGGAGCCGCAACAGGACAATAAAAGACTTGTATGTGGCACTAGAGCGGCATGTTGCCAACCCCTGTTCTAGCCAAAGGACTAGGAAATAAACTTTTAATCTTATGCGTGTAGGAGGAATTAAACTTTGGATGTTCTTCGTGAAGGGAGTTATCCACTGTGCTATCCAATTGTTCCTACCAATACCACCACTGACAGAAGGAATCTCACCACAATGTACCATTCAGACAGGATTGAGGAGTGGGTTACTGTAATCATTGCCAATGTTTGTCAGTGATTTCAGTCCTATCCAAAGCTGCCATATCAGCAATTTTTACAGAGTGTGCACCCATTTCAGGAAAGACTCTGGCAACATTTGCTTATTTATAACTTAAGAAATATGCCAGCTTGTATTAATCTTATGTGAATTGCTTTGTTGACAAATATTATTTGATGCAGCCTGTACAAACAGCTCAACCAAAGATTCAAAATATTAGTTTATTCATGATTAAAGCATTCATCTGGTAGACTTATTGTTCCTTCACCCAGGGACCTAGCACTTGCTTTCATTCATCCATTCCATAAGGTGTTAGCATATGACAAACTGGTCTAGCAATAGCACCAAACATGACAATAAATAATAATAATAATGCAAGCTGATTAGTTACAGTGGTAGCAAGAGAGAGGCTACTTGTGCACAAAAAAACAACAAAAAATAGACTAGTATATGTTTTATCTGGTACTGGCTGCATTATAAGAATACACAGAGTGTTGTAGAAACACAGATAGATCTGTTCAATTCACTGCTGTTGATTTGCTCCAAATGTGGCCCTCCTGTAGATTCCATCCTAAATGAGTGGCTCATTTGAATAAAACAGAGAGGAACACTAAATAGAGGTGAAAAATTAACTAGCAGAACAAGGTAGACATAAGATATAACAGTAGACTGTAGTAGAAAGTAGACTGTCCTGTTAATTTCCCTTCAGTTCAGGGAGCACATGAGGCCATTAAGTTGAACACATACTCAATTGGAAACTCTACATAGCTAATTACCTCACGTAGCTTTAAGCTCAGGGGCGTCCTGTGTCACAAGAATCTTTTTAAAAGGACTTTTAAGTCTTTGTTATACCATAAGTTAGCGCCGGCAGAAATGTGATTTTAGATGCCGACTAGCGCTGAATTAAATATTCCAGTGTAATCTGTGGAACTGAATTTTTGTAGGTTTTTGGAGGTATGGAGGCACACGAAGAAAAAACTTGTATTGTTGTATGGGACCACAAACATTTAAACATGTCAAATTATATTTTATTTTATGTGGTGATGTTGACTGTCCTCAAGCTAATGACATACTGCATTAAATTAAAACATATAGGTTATGTTAGATAGGTTGATGGATAACTAACATTGCTTCATTACATTGTTATAACTATAACAATAAACATATCATGTTGGATGTGTTTAGTTTTGATTTTATTTAGTAATATAACAGTAAGTGCATTTACACACACTTAATAATCTGATCATAATCAGATTTCTGCACTAATCTGATTATTCAAATGATCATGTAAACAGCACACTCCGATTTCTTAGATCAGAGTAAACTTTGGAAATATGATTATGAAATCTGATGAAGAGAGCTGGATTTTAGCTCAGTAATCAGATTTCTCAGTGCATGTAAACTCTTACTCTGATTTCTTTCAGATTTCTCAGTCTGCGCATATGTAAAAACAGACTGCAGTGCCGGAAATAAGCAAGACCGCGAGATAGCAGCAAAACACTTTTGGAGTGACACTGAAACTGACTACGTTCTTGACTAAATGAAGGAATTAAACATTTTTGATCTTCTAGATGATGTATGTTCATATTTTCAGGTAAAGCGGCACAATGTTTTTGAAGTTTGGGTTTTACATTAGGTTTAAATCAGGGCTTCATCTTTGAGTTTATTGGCTGGTTGCAAAGCAGAAACCTTATTATTGCCTGACTCATGTAGACGTGGAGTTTCCCAATTATCTGATTACTCAAGTGTAAACATGTTGATCGGATTATCGACAAAATCTGTTTTTCTGCAGTTATCAGATTATTCGGTGCATGTAAACACGCTCAGTGCCATGTTACCATTGCCAATAATTGTCATGACAGATGTTATAATGTTTTATGTCATGATAGCTTATGTCACATAATTAACTAATTTTGGCTATGTACTCTAGTTATGACATCAAACACTATGACATCTATCATGTCAATTAACAGTAATTGTACAACAATTAGTTCCAACAGCACAATTCGATTGGTTGAGAGGCACCAAGCTAGAGCTAGAGCTATTTATCACAAATAACAGCCATGCTGTTTTTCACAATAACATATAATTCTGCTGAGCACCAGTAACAACTGCTTCATAGCCAAGCATTAGTACATTTCTACTATGTCAACAGAAATAAACAAGCTAGATTTAGCCAGAAATGAGCAGAATACAATTCAGCAGTCGAGTTGGTTTTGTATTCGATATTGGTTGAATTTCTGACCTCAGTTTCTTGTAAACATCCAAAAACCTACATTTTGACAGAACAAACTATAATCAAATATATTTCAAAAATGCAAGTTGGTAAATTTCATTGAACATACTCTTTTGGAAATGCAGATCACAGATGCCTTAGTCATTAAGGGGACTGTCCAAAAAAGTGCATAACGCAAACATCTTTCTGTTTTATTTCCTATGTATTTAGCCAAAAGGAGTTAAAACGAGAGCAGTTTTCCTTAACTGGAAATTTTACTGGGCTTAAAGGAAGCCACTACAAGTGATTTGATGTGACTTTGTTTTCTTTTAGCTTAATACATAAAATACAAATAAACTTTTCATATGATGTCTTAATGACAAAGGCACTGGAAACACTGTATCATATCAGCTAAATTTAATAAATGTATTTGAGCTATATTTGGCTTTAGTTAATTCTGTCTTTCAAAAGTAAGAAAGTGTAGATTTGATCATTTTTTGATGCTTATTTATTGGGAAATCGAGTAGAGAAGGTATCCAGTGATCCATATATCCAGTGAATGTCTGAATATAGACCAAACTTTATCTGTATTATTATTATTTATTTATTTATTTATTTATAATGTGCTTTTAAAGCACATTTGTAATATTTAGGCTTTCTTGGCTTTCATTTTTTATTTACATTGCAGAACTGCTGTGTAAAAGCAATAGAACACACAAGGTTATGTGTTTTCATGAATAATTTGTGCTTACCTGTGGCTCATGACCGCCACCGGATACAGTCATGATGTCATCCATGATAACACACTCCCTCTTGTGTTCTGTTGCTTAATGTTAACATGACAGTTATGTTATGAACAAAATCTGCATGGACAACTCATAACAGCATATGACATGTACCATGAAATGTTCCTGGTATTGTTATTAAAAGGTATTTTATTAGTCCACCAATGGGCTGTTAATAATTCAATAATTAAATATTGATACACAGGTTTTTGACTCCGCATACTGCAACATTATGTTTTATCAATGTTTTCTCAAACCCCTGCTGAAGACTGTACAGTAGCCTGACCTCAATATAAAACAGAATGGAGTCTGATGTGGGCCTGGTTGGGACACTTTTGGAGTGGAAGTGGTGAAGTGCAGATTTGATCTGTAAAATTGTTTGCATGTCGAGGAATCAGCAGCAGCAGAACGCTGTGGAATCCAGTACATAATTAACCTATGCACCTCAATCTGCCTTATATTTTCCCCATGATTAGCAACTTGACTTCAGCTAGCGCAGGCTAGCTGATCATCAGAGCGAGCGAAGAGGGTGATCAAAGTTTGATTGCCAGCTTTAAGACAAGACATCCAGGAAAAACATAGCCTCGTGTGCAGAACTTGACCCTGTTCTTGATGAGGGGAAACGGCTGAGATCATGTCGAGAAAGTGGGTTGCATAACAAGAATTAGCGAGGAGTGAAGAAGGGCTAGCCGCGGCTACGTGGGGCATCTAATCCTGCCTTTGTGTGGCGATGGTCCTGTCCATCAAAACAGGAGTAAATGCGAACTGATGCCTCTGGCAGCATTTCAGCACATCAAAAGCACAGATGGGGTCCCGAATCTGTGACTGAAACGATTGCCTATTGATACCCCGGCCTCTCCAGCTTCACTAGCTGCCAGAGCCTTCACTCTTGCATTAATATTCCAGCATATTTCAGCCTAGTCACTACTTTCATCTGTATCAGTCTGTTGATCACCACTGACAATAATTCTGAAGTATTTTTTGCTAAAAACACCCTGAAAATTTGATTAAAAACAGTTGCTGACTTCACTGAATACTTGAAATACTTCACTATACAACACAGATTTAAAACTACAGCTGTTACATTAAGGCTGACTTTACATGGTGAAACTTTCATGTGACTGGTTGCATGTAATGAGTTGCCTGCAATATAATTTCTGTGCAACTTGACAGTTGCACAAAGTAGTTTGAAAATAATCAAAGTTGCATGCAACTTACACAATTCACTCCACTATTTAACCAAATTAGCAGCTTGTATTTTACAAGAATGATACACCCCATCACTCTGGTTATATAAAATCATCTTTGTATAATTTTTCCAGTTGCCATTGCCGTTTCTTTTTTTCTATATCTATATATCTCTCAGTTATCTATTTACATAGGATTCTAAATATATTAAATATTGAGTTTTTATTGGTTGTGGGTTAATTATATGAAGCCTTTGGAAACTAATGTTTAAGTAACCATTATGATTTTAGCCTACTTGATTTTCATCATTTGCATGCCAAAATAATCTGAGTTCTGTGTAAAAATAAGCAGTGTCAAGAGAGGAGAAAATAAATCTAGCTGTGCAGATTACAGTAAGAGACTAAAGAAGAAGAAATGGGAGCACAAGCAGCCATTCAAACAGCTGTTAGCATTAGCTGGCTTGTTAACACATCTACACTGTCGTCAGATCTACTTAAAAAAATTACTTCATGTGGTACCAAACAATTAAACAAGTTTTATTCAACCTAAAAACTGACGTTCATTCAAAGTATTTATTTAGGATGAATAAAACTAGTTAATTTACTTGTTATCACATCAAGTAATTTTTAAGTAGATCTGACAAGCCACTTTGACAGTGTAGTTACAGTAATGAAAGCTTTGAGACATTCACATTTGTGTCACAATAAATTCCCACCAACCTTGAATCAATCCTTTTTACCCCATAAAGTGTCTTCTGTCTTCTTTTTTGTCCATTGAAAGCATACTGTTCAACTTGATCATGTCATGCGCTAACAAAGTTTTGATGGGCTGTTTCTTGAAACGAAGTTGAGGCCATTGTGGCCTTTACATGACCCAGCTCAAGTGCAATTTAGTTTCATGTACATTTCAAGCAACTAAAGTTGCATGGAGGTTTCACAGTGTAAAGCCAACCAAACAATGTAGATCTGAGGATAAAACAGACAGGGGTGGATTTAGTTCTGGGAGCCCAGGCCACAGATAGGAACCAGATTCATATTTTTAATATAGTGACAATACAAAAAATATCTTGCCAATACTGGCAGATCATCTTACTTGTTTTAAGGAATATGCTCGAATCAAGTAAATGTCTCTACCAATATTGTGAGGTAATCTTGTAGCACTGAAATTACTAAAATGTTTGCTAAAATATATTTTAAAATAGGTGATTTATCATCCACATGTAAACCCCATTTCCAAAAAAGTTGAAATGCTGTGCAGAATGTAAATAAAAATAGAACGTAAAGATGCGCAATTAATTCAAACCCTGTATTGAAAATAGTACAAAGAGAACATATCAAATATCGAAACTAGGAAATGTTATTGTTTTTTTGTTTTAAATATGTGTGTATCTAATTTGTATTAGTATGGGGCCCCTGGCTCATTGTGGCCGTAGGCAGCTTTGTGTTGTAAAGTTATATCCAACTTTTGCAATATTTAATCCAAGTTACTTTCATTTTTCTCAAGGTTTTCACACAAAGCTCTGAATCTACATTCTGAATGTTGCTGAAAAGTTATTGTCCTGCATATTGATTTGTTTTGCAGAAAGAAAAAACAATGGGCCTCATTTACCAACTGTTCTTAAGAAGAAATTTCAGTCCCACTTCATATTAAGTGTCTCTAATAACTGTGTAGTTACACAGGAATAACATATGCAAGAACACTGTAACTATTGGTGATTTAGTCAATGTTA
This sequence comes from Colossoma macropomum, assembly GCF_904425465.1. Taxonomy (NCBI): domain Eukaryota; kingdom Metazoa; phylum Chordata; class Actinopteri; order Characiformes; family Serrasalmidae; genus Colossoma; species Colossoma macropomum. The sequence goes on from NW_023494810.1 coordinate 9,176,340, forward strand.
CAGATGGATTACAGAAGTACAGCCTATGTAATTACACATGTGTATCAACTTCAGTTTTGCCTTATGTAATTACACAAGTGTATCTTCTACACTAACTTTCCTGTAGTGTAGTGTTAAGGTTACATTTTAAAATAAGTGGTCAGTTCCTGTGTAGTTGTTATGTAGGTACCGTGTAGTAATGCAGTGGTAATTTAGACATTGCTTTGGTGGCAATGCAACACATTTAATTAATGTCATAAAAGCGATATTTTAAGATAAGGGGACGTCTGCTGTACTGTCACATTACAGAATGGTTTAAAGCTGAAACTGGTTACAATGTCACAGCACTAGCAACATAAATGCTAGCTAAATATTAGGAAAGCTGGCAGATCCAGTGTAAGCAATGACAATGTAAATTATTGCATACTTCCTTTTACTGCTGAAAAAAAATGCTCTTCCAGTCTGATGTCAAATGTAATTACATGTATGTTATTACCCATATGTAATTACATGAGAGAGAATAGACTGTTACAACTATTAAGATATGCTTGTGTAATTATATGAGGCAAAACTGAAGTTGATACACATGTGTAATTGCATAAGGTGTACCTCTGTAATCCATCTGTAACAGTGACTACATTAGTAGTTACATGGTTGTAGCATATGTTGTTTACATGTAACTACACAGTTATTAGAGACACAATATTCTGACATTCACTAATATTTTTTCACTTAGGATTTGTTGTTAGGTAAGAACAGAATATATGCACATAAGAACACATCATAAATCTGACACAGACCTTTCTTAGGACCTTTCTCAAGAAAAAGTTTTAAAAAATCTTAGGAACATGTTGGTGAATGAGGCCCAATCTTTACATTTTCATCATTTGTACTTGTTGAAACCAATGCAAAAGTGTACAAGCACAGACTGTTATTTTTTTAAATGGAATGCAAATCAAATGTGAATTGCATAACTAAACATACAATAACACTTGAACAAAACGACAGTGATAGTCTCGTCTTGTAAAGGTTAAAGTTGGTGTATGCAATGCATTGACTGTTTATGTCAGTCTCCATTTCTTGCTGGAGCTCTACAGCGTGTGACACTGCCCACGCCTAGCCGCTCCTGTCGACCAGATTGATGGCATTCAAGCCCCAGGAGGCCCCCTGATGAGCTAATGATGGGCACTGTAAAAGCATCAGAGCCGACCCACCACACCAGCTAACAGAAACTAATGCCCTATAGAGCACAGCTCCACACTCCTTCCATTCACTGCACTGTCGAACACAAAACAAGTACAGATACAACTACTCGATATTTATTAAATAATAATCCACTCAAATTACAAACACACAATCATCCAATTCCACAAGCTGTGTGTGATGAAGAATAGTAAAATATCATTTTATTGAGCCAAAGTTGTAATTCTGCTTGACTACATCAATCTTGAAATCAATTTAGATTATTATACATTTTTCAAAGGCAACATTTTACCAGTAGTTAAGGATCTGTGCTCAGTAGCAGTGCTACGGCTGATGTTTTGAATGGGCAGGATAAACTTTCAACCTCTATTGCACATGGATTCAGGGTTTTCACACTAGATGTCTTTTCTAGACCAAGGAACGCTTGTTCTATGAGTTCAGAATGTTTGGTAAAGTGTGAAAGCTGTTCTCAAACCCCTGATGTGATCTTTGGACCTCCTGAAACAGGTGGTCTAGAGTTTGCTTCCAGCGAACGCTGGTGTGGTTCACTGCGTGTGTGGAAGCTACCTGCTCCTGACACTGCATGTGTGATTGGTTCATTTTGTAATGTGACTGCTTCAACTTATCATTGCACTTCCCTTTTCAAGTTTTGCTCCTGCACAGTGAAATGCCATGTATCTAAAATGTGCTGTTTCTCACCACTTTAGTATTTGTATCAATGGAAAATAATAAAGCGGAATCTGAATGAATCTATTGCTAGGACTTTTTTTTAAAGTCGACAGTTATGTGATGAAACACATAATCAATGTTGACTCTTTGCTGATGACATCATGAATAAAACCATGGGAAAACTGAATGCTTTGTAACAAGTGACTTAAAAATCCAACCTTAAAAATCCAAGACGTAGCCAAAGTCCACAGGTCAGTCCAGTATGATGTGCCCTTCTCAACAAGCCCTGGATCGCATTGCTAGCCCTCATGGAACCGGAGACACGGTCCTCAGAATTTTGCAAATTTGTGTCTGACAAGCTGCCTTGTCGAGAAGGTCACATGTGGTGGAGGTCCGAAGAGCCAGAGATATTTAGAGCGCCATAACTCAGTGAAAATAACTTACTTTAAACTTTAGAAGATTATGTTATGCCCCACACTCCAATAACACTGCTTTTTATTGTAGTCTTCGGAAACCAGAGATGACCATGTTCAAAATCTGATCTTCGAAGCACTGTAGCTCAGTGATGAAATGATAGAAAGAAGCCACAGGTCAGTAGATTATGATGTGCCCTTTCCAGCAAGCTCTGGATTACATTGCTAACCTTCAGAAAACCAGAGACACGAACCCCGAATGCACCAAGCTCCTCTCCTCTGAGGTATCCATGTTGCAAGCGTCATAATCACATTTCACTGTGCAGGAGCAAAACTTGAAAAGGGAAGTGCACATGATCAGTGACTAATCAGGCTTAAAGCATCATCACTGAGCAGTGAAGTCAGCACATCGACTAGTTGGCTAGTCTGTGCAACCCCTAGCCAGTGCCTACCGTTTTGCAAACCTGTACGCAGAAAAATGATATTGAGCCTCTCCCCCAAACGAGCCCAGAATTGGTCCTGGATGTGGACTTAAGTATTCAGGACAAATGTAAAAATGCCTTCAGTCTCTTTAGTGCAGTCCCTCAACCTCTTCTGCATGCTATGGCTGTTTTCACACCTTGTTTGTTTGCTAGAGTCTGAAGCAGAGTTTGTTTTTTATGTCACATTTTATCTTTTTGATTTTGTTGGGTTTCACACTGCAATGGCTAAAGTGCACTAAATTGCCCATGTGATTGTGTTTTTATTGGTCACAAATTTTTCAGGGATACAAGTGATTATTACTCTTAAATTTGCCACCCTTGAGCCAAAAAACTCCTACTTTCCTATGAACCAATCAGGTCACTGATGCAGTATGTTCCATGATCCATGTGTCAAAATCAAATGCATTGCTTTGCTATTATTTTATTGCTTGCCAGCTGTTATTAACAGCAGCTCATGTAGATGCAGATGTAGAGGCAGATGATGCGTACAGTACAGCTCTGACGTGCTGCTAAAAGAAGCAGGAAAACATGTACGGATGTTGACTTCCCTTTTTTGCTGTGGACCATCACATAAATGCAACTGAACCAGGGTTTATTTGGAAGCGATCCAAGGCCTGCAATTTTTGCCAGACTATGGTTCATTTGTTTAGCATGCAGCTGAGTATTGGTGGAGTGTTTATACATGTCAAAACTGACCAAACTAAGGAAAAAGTAGGTCCACACCAAACGAGGAAGGTGTGAAAGCACCCTAAAAGTTTATTCCCCCTTGCATTTCCTTGCACATCTTTTGTCATAGTAGACCCTTTGTAGATAGAGAACATTATGATGTATTAACTGAGGTGTTTGTTAGGTGTTGCTCAAACACTGCAGTAGGAAATAAACTGCACTACACTGGCACTCGTCAACCAAAACACAGAAAACTCAGAGCTCTTAATTAAAAGGATAAAAAACTTATCTCTTGTGTTGCCCACAGGAGCAATGATGACCAACTGTACTTCAAAAAGTAGTTGATTTCTAGCATTTATGCATCTGGTGTTATAATGAGTTGGTTGATTATTGCCAGGTGTTGGATAACTTGGATGTTGGAGTTACTGTAGTTATTTAATGTCATATGCTATGCTGTGCTCACCTACTTTCATGCTTTAAACAAAGCTTGTTCACTCACATTCTCACTAGCATCATTCTCAAATCCCACATTTACATCATCTCCATAATGATATTAAAAATGCAATTTCAAATATGTCATACATTTTTATTTATATGTCTAGTACATTTTATTTGTATTTGGTTTATTTGTTAATAAAACTTTAATATTGAAGCTAAATTTGAACATTTTGGGTGGGCCATTGACAAAAGTGGGTGGGCCTAGACCCACTAGACCCAATCGTACAGCCACTTCTGGCTGTAATTGTGTAAAAGCATTGTTCTAAGAGAAAAAATGAGGCAAATGTTTCCACACTTTTGGCCTAATAGTCATGAAATTGAGTTGCTTTAGCCATGCATACAGACCACAAAGGACATTTGTTAACCTCAGTGTTAACCTTTTTAAATTCTTAAAGCTTCCTAGTCCATTTAGAGGGGACAATTCACCAGTTTCGGCATAATTAACCCATCAAACGTGATCATTCATTGTCATTCAGAGATGTACAAAAAGCATTGTAAAGAAAAAAAAAGTGCCTAATTTTTTTAAGCATTATCAGTATTACACTCAAAAACCCATGCAGGTTCTCTAGTCATTTTGGATAATAAACAAAATCGCTATATTTGCATTGTACAAGCCCTGGTTTCTATCACCACCACTGTAAAGAAATCTGAGTCAGTAAGTTTCTCTACAATGAATCATTTCACATCAACTCCAAATGACTGTTTACATCTGAACCATTGAATTATGCAGAAGTTTTTCAGTTGAATTCCCCTGTAAGGGATTAATAAAATAACTGCTGAAACAGATCAAGCCAGAAAATACTGTTGGCAGTCAAACACTTCCACAGTGAGACTGTACTGGATCGGAAACTGTGTTGGAAGCCTTTCAAGATAGCTGGGGTGGGAACTACACATTAAACTAAACATGACAACTTCAGGAAATAGAGTAGAGTAACTCATTGCATGGCTAATGGGTCACATTCAGCTCTTTAAGCTTGACTTGTCGGCTCCTGTGACAGTTCATAATTACTGGATAACAGACTAGCACACAGCATAATGTAGCTAATACAAACAGGACATCTAAACATTCAAAATGGAACTTTATTCATGATTAAAGCTCAGTATTCCACATAAAGAGCACCTTCTCAATCAAATAATCCCATCTCTAACCATCAAACTACCTTCTGGTAGACTTATTGTTCCTTCACCTGGGATCCAGCCTTTGCTTTATTCATCTGATCCCTGAGGTGTTGTTAGCATATGATAAACGAGTCATGCAACAACACCAAACATGACCAGTAAGAACAACCTGTGGTAACAGACTGCAAGCTAACTAGCTCAAGTTCCAAGTCACGACGGGTCTCAAGTCCTAAGTCAGTATGCATTCCTCAGAAAACATAAGGCTGTGAAAAAGTATTTGCCCCCTCTAAATTTCTTCTATTTTTTCAAATGTGTCATATTAAAGGGTTTTAAATCCTCAAACAAAATCTAATACAAGAAAAGAACACGAGGAAACACAGAACACTGAAAACTGCAAGCAAACACTTCTTTAACTGGGGATCAGTCTTCGACATCACTGTGAATTTTGACCCACTCAACTTTGCAGACTTTCTTTAATTGAGCCACATTAGCGGGTTTTCATGCATGAACTGCCTGTTTAAAGTAAATTAGCTTGTTCAATATATTAACCCCCTAAAATCCCAGGCATATTACATATTAAGGCTAATTTTTGACTAACTACATAGACTTCTAATTCTGGTCCTGGCCATTTAAAGGGGATTTTTTCATCATTTTCACCAATTCATCATTTTTTCAGAATCTCTGTATAATTGAATTATCAAACATATTCATTCAGAGTGGTAATTCATAGACATTTGGAGCTGTATGCAAGGTGTTATAGGGCAATAGTGCCCAAAGAAGACTTTATTTACCATTTTAGCCATTGTCAACATTACATGAAGCCATGTATAGGTCATTTTAGATCACAGACATCACAACCTCTGGTTCCTATCAGCACCTTTGTAAAGAAACTGTGATTTCTTTACAATGAATAATTTCACATAAACTTTTGAATGACCCTCAATAAAGGATTTAATTATGTCACATTTTCCCCTTAAATTTGCTTGTGCCACCTTTAGTAGCAACAACCACAACCAAAGACTTCCTATAACTGGACATTAGCCTTTCACATAGCTGTGGAGGACTTCTGGCCCCCTCTTAGTTTAGTTTATTATGTTTATTTTTGTCATGGATGACGCACGAAATACATTAATCTCAAAAGAGAAGAGATGCTTTGCACCAGAGTTAATAAGCTAATTTCCATCTGCAGTCCCTGGGCAGGTAAACATATGACTAATACTGAAAACACAATGTACAATACAAAATTACAGAAACAAAATGCACTAAAACCCACAATTTCAATTTAATATGGAACCAACTCACATTCCTAACTTTATATTCCCCAATCAACCCTTCTTTCCAGACTTTAACTGAGCCACAGTGGAGTATGAACTGCCCATTTAATGGCCTGCTACAGCATCTCAATGGACTTTGACTAGGCCATGCCAAAACTTGTGTTTCTTTTGAGCCATTCTGAGGTGAACTCGGTGCTTCAGAGAGTTGTCTTGCTACATAACACAACAGTGCTTGAACTTCAGATCACAGACTGATGACCGAACATTCTCCTGCAGGGTTTCCTGGTTGAGGAACTCAAAAAACAGGGGGGTTGTTTGACTTACAAACTTTTTTACCTTTGTATGGTAAAATGGTTCTTCATATTGATGAGGAATGTGCTGTAAAAGGGTTCTTCTACTGTTATAAGCTTGACATTATAACAACAGTAGAACCATTTTTGATGTTAAATAGAACCATTCTCAAAACAATTCTATATAGAACAATGTGCAACACATTCTCTATCAATCTATAGAACCATTTCACCATGCAAAGAACTATTTAAGCATAAAACAGAACCATTCCCTTTACTCAAGAACCCTCCAAGAACCATCTTTTTTAGGACTGTACTTGTGCACAGACAAAAAAAAAATGGATATGCATTTTATTTCATCTTGTACTGGTGGGCTTATAAGAACACCCAGAACACTGTAGGAAGACAGATTTGCTAACCAGGCCTTTGGTGATTTGCTGCAAATGTAGCTCTCATGTGGATTCTCTCCTGAATGTGTGGCTCATTTGGAAAAAAACATTGCGGACCACTGAAATAGAGGTGTAAAATTAACCGGCAGAACAAAGAAGACATAAGAGATGAAAACCAGACTGTCCTCTTCATTTTCCTGCAGTTCGGGGAGCACATGAGGCCATTAAGTTGAACATATACTCAATTGGAAACTCTATACAGCTAATTACCTCACGTAGCTTTAAGCTCGGGGGCGTCCTGTGTCACAAGAATCTCTTCAAAAGGCTTTTTAAGTCTGTGTTATACCATAAGTTACCGCTGGTAGAAATGCGATTTTGGATCCCGACTACTGCTGAATTAACATGATAAATGAATCTCCAAGAGATACGAGGAGAGCCCCAGGGTAACATTTTAATAAGAGTATTTCGCATGAAAGGACCAATTTGCTGCATATCAACTGCCTCAATCAAAGGAATCTCATTTGATCAGCTGTGTGATAAGCATATTGAGAAGAAAAGATTAGTACTTAAGTCACTTAATTAAGTGATTTATTGTAAATGAGGGGAATTATTTAATATTTACCTAGAACAGGGGTGTATTTTTCTCATATTTAAAGTATTTTTACTTGAAAACATAATATGGCAATCATTCCTCAACAAAGGACTGAAGTACTATTAAGCTACATTGACATTGGTATGTGGCAAGGGACTTGTTCGGTAGTACACTTATTTTACATGGCCAAAAGTATGTAGTCACCCCTTTTAATTCGACATTTTGGCTGTTTCAGTCAGTAAACTCAAGCATACGACCATGCAGTCTCTATAGACAAACTCTACAATTAGAGTGGGTGCTGCTGAAGATGACAGTGCCAAATTGAAAGTGACTAAGCCAACCTCAACCTGGAGCCAACACTTCCTGCCTAAATCCAGATCACCAACTGTAAAGTTTATTGGAGGGAGGATAATGATCTGGGCCCTTTGGTTGAACTGAAGAGAAATCTTAATGCTACAGCTTATAATAACAGTCCAGCCCTTAGAAACCTAAAAGTTTGGAATTTTTTTTGGTATTTTTTGGGTCAATTACAATTACAATTGCAGTTATAAAGTATTTACATGGGACAGTCACACATGCCATATGTTGTTATTTTCAGGAGACCCTGGACTACTCAGATATCCATTGTTTGACATGTAAATGCTAACAGAAATGTGATATCTTTATGAATTTGGGTCATTTCTAATCAAAAATGGACCTAGCACCTGCAAAATTTTGTAGTTTTTTTTAAATTATAGAGGTCCTGAAAACAAGGGCAGTTGTAGTTATCTTTCCAGAAATTATTAGTCTGGAGTGTCTCTGAGCTGAAAGTGCAACAATTTTGATGGTGCTTCATTCTATTGGTTATTATGAGTAAAAATAAACAATTAGCATAAGGCGGCCATGTTTTTTATTGATTTTCTGTCCTCTCGGATTCATGCTCTGTGCTAAAACTTTGATACACAGCAAGACAGGCTTTATTTTAATTTACAAATTGAGTTGCATATTTAATATCTGATATTTTTAATACTCAAAATCAACGTAAACCGAAAGCCCTTTATTTATAATATAAAGGCTAAAAGCAGATGTGTAATATAACAGTAGCGAGTGGGGTTTGGGTGATTTTGGATTGCTGGCTGATGGATGGTCACCAGTGGATGACATCACTCTGGATGGCAAGGGCAGAGTCTGATGAGTGATCTGACGCGTGAACCATGTTGCTGTTTTAACCTTGTGTTGGAATATGAAGGCCAAACAGCAGAGCAGTAATATCAGGATTTTAGGTGATTTTCCGAGCTGAATTACTCACTGATGCTGACAGCACAGCTCAATGACGTCATGCTAGGCGGGTCTGCTGAATGTTATGATATGTGGATCATGTTTGCATCTTAAACCAAGTTATGAAGGCTGGAAGTGACCTACTGTTTTGGGTCCTAAGGGCTAGCTATTGTGTACTTCCAAACTTGTGGCAGCACTTTGGGGAACAACATTACAATGCCTGTGCACAAAGCAACGTCTCTCAAAGAAATGGTTTGCTGAGTTTGAAAGAACTTGACTGGCCTGTACAGAGCTCTGACCTCAACTCCACCTGAAATCTCGAGGCTGAAAGGACATGAATCCCTGCAGTCATGTTCCAAAATCTGGTGGACAGCCTTCTCAGAAGACTGGAGAGGATGCAAAGTGGGGACCAACTCCATATTAGCACCCATGGTTTTCGAATGGGATGTTTAACTGACACATATGAATTCATACTTTTTGGCAATGTAGTTGATTCTGTACCTACACTATTTGGTCATTCAATCTTACACCAACACCAACCTACTGTCCCACTTCACTGCCAGCAACAGATGGGCTACAGCCTGTAATTGTAAAAAAAAAAATGCAATTATATGTGTATCTGATAAAATAACCAATGAGTGTCGAGACAAGGTACAGTTATATGGAAAAGTTTCGGTGCCTCTGGTCAAATTATGTGTTTTTAATTTTCTAAGTGAAAATAAGCTCCTCTACAGAGAGCACAATTCTGCATATATTTTTAATGTGCAATTACTGTTTATTTGTTTAATTTAACATAATGAAAAAATATAAACAATAAAAAAATAGTTCAACATAAAATGTGGCTGTGCAAAAGTTATGGCACCGTACATATATATATATATATATATATATATATATATATATATATATATATATGTATGTATGTATACCATATATGTACACCAATAAGGCTTAATATTATGACCACCTCCTTGTTTCTACACTCATTGTCCATTTTATCAGCTCCACTTACTATATAGGTGCACTTTGTAGTTCTACAGTTACAGACTGTAGTCCATCTGTTTCTCTGCATACTTTATTAGTCCCTTTTTACCCTGTTCTTCAGAGGTCTGGACCCCCATGGACCCTCACAGAGCTATTTGGGTGGTGGGTCATTCTCAGCACTGCAGTAACACTGATGTGGCGGTGGTGTGTTAGTGTGTGTTGCACTGGTCTGAGTGGATGACGACTGATGAAGGACTAGAGGATGACCAACACAAACCGTGCAGCAACAGATGAGCTATTAGATGAGTGTCTAATAGAGTGGACAGTGAATGGACATAGAAAAACAAGGTAAAAGGGTGTTAAAAAAGTATGCAGAGAAACAGATGGACTATATAGTAAGTGGAGCTGATATATTTCCACCGTTTTAAAGTCAGAAAAGGAAAAAAAAAACATTCTGCGCTAAGTTCTGTCCACAAAACTTCCATGCTTAAGCTTTTTCCTTGCAAAAGACATCTTAACTTATTTTCACTTAGATAATTAACAAATGTAATCTGACCAGGTGTGTTTAAACTTTTGCATACAACTGTAGGTGGAGCTAATACACTCAAGCCCGCATTAAATAGCCTTACCCTCAAATTTGAGTGTATTATCATATTTCTCACTAAGAACTCATATATCTCCAGATACATTACATTGAACTACAACCCACTCTGCTTTCTCCAAAGTGTATACTTTAGTCAATTATCAGCTCTATGAATGGATGCCTGTGGTTTAAATCACTAGTGCATATTAATCACTCTCCTCCACTCAGCCCCAAGAGAGCCATCAAGGCCAAAGTGATGTATCCCACCCCCCCACCCCCCCCAATCCCCTTCACAATATTATTTATATGGCAAAACCAAATCGTATTAGGGCTCGGCTTAAGGAGGCACGCTAGGCCGAGTATAACTGTCTGTGTGCATTTCTGTGGCATTCTTTCACCACTAGCAGGTTGGGGAATGAATGGGTGGCACAAATAGCCGTATTGATCAAGAGATAATGGAATCTTGTCCTCACTGTTTTTTTTCCCTGCAACATTTTCATTTCCTCTCTCGTCTAGCCGGGGTGCGCTCCCTTTTGTCTCAGGCGGAAGCGGAGCGCCTCGTCTTTGTGCTCATCAGCGCTCCTCCTCTACCCCTCTTCTAAGTAGTTAATTGCATTAGCATAAGGAGAAACCGGGCCAGCACTGCGGTATGATTTATATAATTTTGCTAATTCAACATTTGAAGGCTTTCTCGCGAGGCCTCGCACGAAGCACAATTAGGCCTTTGGCAGCTCGCTATCATCGTCGGTGAGAAAGACAATAATAACGAAAGAAAAAAGTTATCTTAATTGTTTTTAGGCGGGAAATTGGTTCACTTGAAGGCCGATTGTGTACAGTGTAGGTTGGAGATTATGGGGGTGAGTGGGAGTGAGACTCATTAGCGGCCAGGTTCTTGTCGTCGGACAAGGTGTCAATTCACATCTCAAACCGACGCGGCTTCGAAGCTTTGATTGCCCAAGATTTAAAAAGGTGTAATAAGCTGGCATCTGTCATATTTCAGTAGCATGCCAAACATCTCAATGCACATGAAGATGTACAGTAGCTATTCCTACACAGAGGTGGTACTGCACTCGCTACAGTACCTACGGGGGGCTGGGGTGGGCACTGCCACTCATAATTTTCACTCTCAAAAGCTCAAAAACTCTCAGCATGAGCGTTGTATTTTCTACTGTTCCTCAGATCATCTTCTCTTCTAAATGTTTCTTCTTAATTTCTGATTGGCTTCAGTCAGAAAATGAGACTATTCTGCCATATTACTAACAAGCACCTTTTTTAGTTTTTTTAGTTTATTTAGTTGGAATTGCACTACAATATGATCCTTAATCTTATTTATTGTGATGTATTTATTTTATTTATTTATCCTTTTTTCCTGTTTTTCAGTTGAATCATATTTCAATGTTCAAGGAAATCCACTGTTTAATAGAATTTTTTTAATCAAATAAATGAACAATTATTTCTTATTCATATTATTTATATTATTTAATGCTTTATTTATCATTTATTTATTTTTCCCTTATTTTTACTTTTTCCTGTTTTTCAGTTAAATTTTATTTTAAGTTTAAGGAAATTCATTTTTCAGTTCAATTTTTTGTAAGTAAATTTTTTTAAATTCATAATGTTTCCAAAGTCAATGATAATAATAATAAATAATAAATAATCTTGATCTCAGCATTGACCAGAATAAATATGGTTATGATTTTTGCCATAATCGAGCAGCCTTGGTTCAGACTATATTTTGCCGCTCTCTTTATCAAACAACAGTAACTTTACTGTGACTATTTTGATCCCAAACTGCTCCTTGCATTTTATTTTTGAAGTGAATGCATTCTGCATGCCTTCCAGCTGTTTTCTGTTGTATTAGATATTAAATATCAAATATGCACTGGCTGTTAAGAAAAAAATGGCTAATGTGAACATAGTCTAACTAGGAACTTCCAGTACTCCTCCCACACCTGTTTCTACATAGCTTACCCCTGCAAACCCAACACTCTGTCTGTCTTCATTCCAGAGAATTCTTTCAGCTAAATTGATTTTAAGCACACAGAGAAAACAAAGCAGCCAGAATCTGTCATTTTCTATGTTCTCGCAGCTGCTCATTGACCTTCCCCAACTGATGTTGGGCTCCGTGCCTCGACCATGTTACACTAATCCGAAAAGCCAAGATAAGAGAAGGAAGGAACTTCTTTCTTCCCCATACCAATGGGTTCTGGTGTCTAATCCTAAACAAATCCATTTGTATTCGGTTGTCTTTGAGCTAGCCGGCATGGGCTCTTTCAAAGTCTCGCTGATGTTTTTTGTCTCAGCACGTGTGAATGGAAGACCCCCGCTGGGCCAAGAGGAGCCGCTCCTGCTCATATGCAGATGTTCATTAGGAAAGACTTAAGGCTTAAAGCCTGAACAGGGAATGGAGAAGCAGTACCACAGGTGCCGCAGCATGTTTTGTGGTTTAAGGACGGCTAGCGTGTTAAAGCACTCTGCGGTGTGTTTTAGTGGCATTCAGTTTTAATTCTGTGCCTTCCTGCACTCTGCGGTTTTGTATTTTTTACAAACAGTGCTGTGCAAAGGTCAAACACCACCATTCATGAACTTAATTTCCAGTGAAAACAGCCATTAAGTACAAGTTGTTTAATTTTTCAGTCAGAAAAAAGCAGAAGATATGTGTAACAGGACATTACACAGTCGCCTTAACAAATAATATCTAATTTAATTTTTACATTAATAGTGTGTCCACTTTTTTGCCTTTATTACAGCTTCTATTTTTTTTCAAAATGCTTGCTTTCAGTTTTCCAAAGAAATTTGCAGGGACATTTTTCCACACCTCCAAAAGTTCAGTCTTAGAAGTTGGTTGAATTTTCTACTTCTCAAATTTCAAATAATCCCCAAAACATTCAGTGATGGTGAGGCTCTGTGGCGGTCAGTTCACTGTTCTGAGAACACCAGCAATTTTTTTCTTTGGTTTGCAAAGTTCTTCTCTTTTGTCTGTTTCCTTTACTCAGCAAGGCTTCTTAACAGCTGCACATCCTTTCAGACCCATACTGTTGAGTAGACTCCACAGATCTTCTCACAGTGCAAGGATGGACAAAAACAACTGTGGATTTTTTTCAGATTCGAACTAAGAGAACAGTTTGGTCTCCTGACTCTTTTGTGTGAAGTTGATCAATGGACACTTAGGAAATCATTAAGGACTTATCCACCACATTGGAAACCCTTCATTTTTTGTTCAATTGACATCAGAGACACATGCAAAATGGTATTCAAAGATTTTTTGAACATTACAACAAAGATAACAGAGCATTTTTATGTGGAACATATGGGTATCATGTTATGCAACTGCCTTTGAAGGCAAATTCAAGAAGATATGCAAAACTTGAGAAAATGCCCTCAGACCCCAGAGGGTTAAATATATTAAGAGAGGTCTCTGGCTTTTGTATAATACTGTACATAGTACCATATTTATCTCATTGCGTCACTAGCAAAATGGCTTAGCTTGGTAGCTATATCATGTGTGCTAGGTTAAGACACTACAATAAGGAATGAATAACATTGGGATGTAGCAGCACACGTTTTCAAATGCCTCTGTTATTGAAATACTAACACTCAAGAATTCATTCAGGATTCATTCAAGAAATCTAATGCTGCTTATGATGAATGAGTGTTATAGGTCAGAACAGACACTTAGCTGTGTACGTATGAGACTATGCTAATCAACAACTGTTAGTTTTCATTATCTCAGTGATATTCACGCTATAAAAATTGTATATTTTCAATAAAACTTTCTTGTGTAACCTGATTTTTCTCCTGTATTAAATGAGATGTGTCCTTAGTTTGGAGGAAGGGTGTAAAAGTGCCGTGTGTTAGGAAGAGTCTGTTTGGAGAGCCGTTCTCTGAGTGATGAAATGGCTACAATGCAATAAGCACCACTTCAGAGAAAGACCTCCCTTATACAGCATTCATGAATGGTCTAAAATGAGTTTATTAATGGTTCTTAATTTGGTCATAAACACCTTAAAATGATTAGTAAGCAGTTACAATTTCTGTGACCCCTTATTTGCCTAATAGTGATCCCACACTTATTTACACTTAAAAAACGCAGATTTTGATGTTTACTGATCTTACTTTGTCTTCTCCATCAGTCAGCATTAAACTTGTCAGCTACATCACATATTTATATTCATCAGACATAACAGCTGACAGCTTATTAATGTGTTATAACTGATTATTAATGCTTTTTAAAGGGTTTATGACCTAACTTATAACCATTTATAAACAAAGTTTGAACCAATCATAAATGTTTAAAAGGAAGTCTTTTCTAAAGTTGTACCTTACAATAAGCTTGCATTAAAGCGAATTACAGCTACTCTAGTTACTGTACTTGAGTACATTTTCTTTGTAAAAGCCCTTGTTTGAGTTGAACTAAATCAGAATATTTCTATTTTTACTTTATTTAATTCTCATAAAGTACTTTGCAACTTGTGGAGATGCCAATGACAACTGCAATTTGCTAGTTGGATAATTTCTCTTTCTCTCCTAACACTAATTATTCAGTGAATACATGGGATATAATGCAAACTAAGTTGTTATTAAGTTGTAGGAGTAAGAGATGGAACCCTAGCCCAACCAGTAAGGTATTTTCATGTCAGTACTCTATAGGTCACATATAGTATTTTCATGTCAATCCTTCATGGAACACATAGTACTTTTATAGTGATGCTCTGTAGATCACATGTAGAATTTTCCTGTCCAGTACCATTTGTTAGCTACCTTCTAGATGACACCTAGGCAGCTTTAAAATGCCTCATGTCTTCCCAGTAAACATGGACGTTGTGTCTCCATGCCACAGAATGCAGCTGGTGTGAACGACACAGTGCTGTTGACGTAATAAATGCACCAGCAAGCCACCAGTTCTCCAGTGAGAGACTCAGCCTCTTACCAAGCTGCTATCAGCCTGATGGAGCTGAAACTGTGTACCGAGACGCCTCTAGATTTCTTCTTCATCAGTGTTCTGGACCATGATTGGAGGATCACAGTGGAAACAGTCATTTCTCACAGTTACATCCCGGAGCAAGTGCTCAGACGTATCGATGTTTGCGACGGCACAGATATGAAATAACTGTTTCAAATATTGAAGAGCCCACTGCAAGCCAAATTAGCCTTTACCGATAAGAATGGGTGTAATTACGCAGTCCTATCCAGGGCTACAGTCTCGCACAAGCAATTCCATAAGCTTTAATGTGATCTTCGCAGACGGAAAAAAGAGGAGGACGGCTCTCTCGGCAGCTGCATTAGAGCGGCCTAATGCGATGTATTCATATTCAGCCGCTCTCGCACACGCACGGCAGAAGAATCCTTCCCCATCTCCACGCATGAATTTTTAAAAAGGGTGAAATTGTGCGGTTCGGCTCCACTGCCTGCCTACACTTTTGTGTACGTCTAGGTTTAAGGACTAAAAACAGCCTCCTGTTATTAATTTATTTATTTTTTTTGCATGCACCTATTGAATAATGTTGAAGTCTATTGAAACCCTCTGAGCAAGTACCCCAAGGAGGTTTACTGGCTGGCCTTCGCTGCTGCCCTTTCTGCTTGCCCTGAGAGGGTGGAAGGCAGAAAGAGAGAGAGAGAGAGAGAGAGAGAGAGAGAGAGTGAGAGAGAGAAATTGAATTTCCAGATGGCCTTTTCCTTCAATTCAGCAGTGGGTCAATATTGAGTGGCGAAAAAGCATAAAACGCCAGTGAATTGATCTGCATTCTGTAAAGAAGACAGCCGCAAGTGTTCACCAGCCATTTTTGCCTTTTATCATGCCTGTACTTGCTTTGGTTAAAGGACGGTCGCCTTCGATATGCAGATTTTAAAGTCCCTGGGCTCAAAGCATTTAACCTCACCCTTGTTTCATCTTTTCCACACGTTCAAAGACAAAGCATTCTTTGGAGCGATGCCATAGAAGAACCACCTGTTATTCCCTGAGGCACCATTCAATGGATGATTGGTGTCATTCTAATCTTTATTTGCTGCAGATGTGCACTGTAAATCCAAATGTTTCAGTTTTTTCATTTATTATTCATTTTCATCTTTTAACAATAATAAAAATGCAGAATTGAGGGGAGGAAAAATAAAAAGAAGGATATATTTAAAAAAAATTTAGGAAGAAGTACAAAATTTCAAAAGATAAGAACAAGAGGACAATCTACATAAATCTTTTCTACATAGTCAAGGCACATAGTCTGGGCTAGGATGATGGTCATGATGTCCATGAGTGGCTCCCATGTTTTCAAAAAGATCCTTATCTTTTAAACAATAAGTTTCGTTCAGAATTTTTTTTGATCAAATTAAATGTTTGAGGGTTTTTTTTTTTTGGTTCCAGTTTAGCAAGATGCATTGTTTCACTATACATCATATTATACCAGTCATCTTGACATATATCTGGTCTAGTGTCCTGTCTAGATCAGTACCAAAGTAGAACCATATACACTAGAAATAAAGGTTCTGGTACATTTTTCGTTCATTAAAGTACAAACAGTGTAAATGTTCCCTCAAAGGTACAACAGTGGTGCCGCAGTGGTCCAATTGTGTACTTTAAATAAGTTTTGCCAGGTGAAAAGTACATATTTGTATCTTTTCATAACCTAATGTTTTAAAACAGAACAATAAAATAAAAAGCCTGGAGACGAGACGGGATGTGTGAAGTCAATACAACTTAGAAAACATAATTTCAATGGATTATGGTACAATTATGTTCCCTGACTAAAGGTGCTGAGATGGACCTTTAAGGGGACACTATCATACCTTTTTTCTGAGAGCGTAGGTGTAGAATTGGAATTTCCAAAACGTTGGCAGTCAAGACATGCATTGCTTTCCAAGAGTGTTTCAGTTTTCTACAGTTCCAAAACACATGGATAATTGACCCTGTACATGTTTTAAAATGATACCATCTAGAAGATGAGTTAGGATATATTTAACTCAAATGTCACAACCTCTGCAGAAATGTATTTTCTTTTCTATTATTTTATTACAAGACAATGAAGTAAAGATTTTCTAACACATAATGTCTCGCTGGTCATCACTTATAACACATCCCAAATCTTCTGGCCACACATTCTTAAGTGGGATCAGTCAAGAGGTGTGATTGTCTAACAAAGCATGATAAATCAAAATGATTTTTCCTGTCAATCATGTGGCGCTTTCCAAAATCTCTATACTTGACAACCCCAGAGACAGTCGTCCCGTCTTTTCCAAATGTTTCATTTAAAAAAAAAAAAAAACATTCCAGTGTTTAGTTGTGCTATTCTCCATAAATTGGAGAAAGCTTGAATGTTACGTCAGTAGTAGCCTCTTTCTGTGGTCCCCCTAGCGGCCATTCTGCCAACAGAATGGAAATCGACTTGGACAGTTTTAAGTAGTTTAATCAAATTAAATGATTTTCCCCGTAACTCTGTTATCGGATGAACTAGGACACTGTTGGCTCTGTGTGTGTGAAATGTTGTGACTGTGTTAAAAGGGTGAAAGAGGAAAACAATTCTGTGAATGCACGCCTTCATCGTCGGTCATGTCGAGATAAAACAGACAGCACAAGGGCAGCGTTCTTCATACCAAAAAATCTTGTACAACTGCATGTAATCCTGTACAACTGCTATAAAATACAACATCTAGACACAATAAACGACTTTATGAACGATGACATATGAAGGCAAAAATCTACTTCCCTTCTGGTTTTGTAAATCACACGCATAACATAAAACTGGTTCTTGCAAATTTGCATTGATATTAATTGAGTCATTTTTAAAATGTACTAGTATTAGCATTGAAAGAACATTAAATCAGCCAGTCAATAAAGTCTAATAAAAGGAATCAACTGTTTTTCCAAGTCTCACTGCATTTCCACCTGTTATCACGAGGTGCATACCCAAATAAATGCAATCTATTGTGCTTAAAATATTACATATCCAACATTCCAAGTATTTTAGGGAATTTTGTGATGCTTTCTTGTATTAGGTTGAAAAACGCTGGAGAAGTCCTTCATAGAACCATTCAGTGATATGTACTTTAAGGAACCAAAGGTGGCTCTTCTATGGCATTGCTCCAAAAACCTTTTGACACTTTTATTTTTGAGAGAACGGTGTGAAGAACGTTTGGAAATGTGTTCTAGGCCTAGTCTCTTTTCTTCACTCAGAGCATTACTTTTTTCCCCAGCTTGTTATAATTCACCATGTCCGTGTGATGCAGTGCCCAATTGCCATTCCTGCCTTTCCCCAACATGGGGCCACAAGTCAGGCCATTGGTGTTGGGGATGGGGTTTGTTAGATGGGAATGGAGCCAGAGCTGGGGATCCTCTATAATCGGCCGTATCAGGCCACATGCCGGGGGAGATAAGACCAGGATTCATCTACCTGCTCCGGGAGAGAAAGATCTATCCAAAGGGAGAGTCCTGGGCTGGGGGTGGGAAAGACAGTATAAAGCAGGCTGTAAATTATTAGATCCTGGCTCAGTAATGTATTGCCAGAACAGGCAAAAGACGATTGTAATAGCTCAGGTAGCATGACATTCAGCCTCTGTGCAATATTTTGTGGATCTTAACTGTGGTATATGCTGACCTGCTCACATCACACTAATGATTCATGCCACTGAACTCTAGTGATATACTGTACCAGTCAAAATTTGAACACAACATGTAGGTATACTTATTTTACTATAAACTACTGAGTTATAACTGTTTATAAGAGTACCACAAAGCCTGGCATAAAGCTGTGTTATGTTTTTTTTTGTTTGTTTGTTTTTGTGCTTGTTTTGTTTTTTAGAGAACCAAAGCTTGGCTCAATATTGACTGTTGTTTAAAATGCACTTATGTGCAATGTGAAGCTTTCTTACAGAGAATATTGGTGCTTTATTGGTGGGATTTACAGCGCTGGGGGTAATAGATGTATCTGTGACAAGTTGGAGTTACTGTGGGTAGACTTCTTTAGGTGGCCAGTACTGCCCCAAGCTAGTAGGACAGCCTGAAAGCATAGGTGCACACCATAAGCATATCCCCACTGACTGAATGCAAGGTTTTGGACTATGGGAAAAACCCACACACATGGGGTAAACATGCAAACCCCACACAGAAAGGACACTGGTCACCCAGCCAGGGAATCGAACTAAGAACCTTCTTGCAACAAGGTGACAGTGATACCCACTGTGCCACAATGTCAATGGGCACACCCTGCTAACTTACATTTTATAATAGTGCACAGAATTCAGAGATCAGATTTAATTTCCAGTCAGAACAGCCACTGACTTTAAGTTATTCATTCTTCAGCGTCAGGGAAAAAATCAGAAAACATGTATTTAACAGACAATTACACAGAAATAACTGAATATAATATCACAGTATTCAGTATTTAGCCCATCTACTCTTTACCTTTATTACAGCTTTCATCTTTTTTGGAAAACTTGCAATACTTTCAGTACTTTACAGAAATCTGCAGGGATATTTTTCCAAAGTTCAGTTTGGAAGTTGCTTGTGCTTTCTGCTTCTTACAACCCAAGTAATTCCAATTTTGAAAAGGCTAATCAGCCTGGAAAATCTTATTCCACACCTCATATGTCCAATTTTGCTGTTACAGTGCAATTTTTCTTTTCAGCTTCTTTGCAGCTTCTCGGCAGTGACACATCATAGCTTTGAGTTGTCTTCTCACAGTGGAAGAATGGACAAAAACATTAGTTTGAAGCAAGAGTGGAACTTGATTTTCTTCTGTCTTTCAAAGATTAAAGCTTTAAGTGCTGTTTACCTGATGATGATAGTTTTGGTGGTCCACCAGGTCTTGTGCGGTTGTTAGGAGTCTTGTTGTTTCAGTATCTTTTAATCAATTTTTGAACTTCAGCTTTGGAAAAGCTCATTCCTTTCCCCTCCTGACGATTATCTTATAACAGATGTCCCCATAAATATCTCTTGAAAAACGAGTAATGTGCTTGATGATCATTTTTACCGGGAATTAAATAAATGAAGAGCGTCTCTGCACAGTGCTGTAGATCCCCAAAGTAGCCCTTTTTTAGCTTGATGAAGCTTTGTGCACTCTTGCACTGTTTTTAGCTATGTGTATATGTTTATAGACAACAGTATATCATGCAATGTCAGAAGTATATTTGCAAGACACAAAACATGTCTTAGCCATACAATTATATTTGGGGATTGGGCACTTGATCATTGCTTTAAGGGATTAAAGCACACAAACTCCATATAACTCCCCTATAGAGCTGTATACATGTCAGTGCAGACCAATGCATCCAAACACAAAGACAGCTAAAGGAGCTGTCCAGTATTACAGTACATGCTCACTGATCTGCAGCCAAGAATTTAATGATCTGGAGCTGCGCTGCCCGAAAACACTCCGATCTCCAATAGCATCAGCAAGTTTGCGAGGGAACTGGCAAAGTGCATGCAGCAGTGTGGCCTGTAAAGGGCCACTTCTTGACTGTCTTTATAAGGGAGCAGCTGCCACCAGGCAGTGGAGAAGAAGCTTCTAACGTAGCAGGCCTGGAAAACGTCCCAGAGGAGCAACTTCACCAAAGTGACTCCAGACCCCCAGAGACCTGCAGCTTTGACATCCTTAAACGCTGTGTATGTGTGGGTGAGAGAGAAAGGTGGAGTGAGAGCGAGTGTCTGTGTGACAGACAGACCGTATATGTGTCTGTGCAAGTAAATACTTTTGGAATCATGTGGCATTTAAAAAAAATAGATGTCTAATCTTAGAGATTAGATATGAGATTATCTACATGCATAAAGAAGGAGAAAGTCAAAGGAAAATAAGTGAAAAAACAGGAGTTTCTAAGACTGACAAAAAGATCTTCTAAGACTTCTAACAACTGTGTAAGACCCTGGCAGACACCAAAACTGCATCCATCAGATAAACAGAACTTAAAGCTTTCATCTTTGAGAGAGAGGAGAAAATCAAGTTGCTTCAGATCTGAAAACATCCATAGGTGTTTCTGTCCATCCTTCCACTGTGAGACGACAACTCAGTGCCAAGGGTCTGAAAGGATGTGTTGCTGTTAAGAAGACATTATTGAGAAAAGGAGATACATCAAACAAAGATGAACAATGGACTGACCACCCCAGGGTCCAGACCTCAACATCACTGAATATGTTTGGGATTACTTGCAGATTTCTGAAGGTGAGTCTCCTGAAATGAATGAGAAGCTGTAATATAGGCAGAATATGGACGCACTAAATACTGAAATATTTGGAGTTAAAGTTGTATTGCTAGCAATATATTTAATTACATATTATATTTGTGTAAAATATTATATTATATTATATTATAGTATATTATATTATATTAAGCTTTTATTGCTCTGTGTAATTTTCTGTTGAATTTATGTTTTCATTTTCTTTTTCTGACACTGAAAAATTACTACCTTGTACATTTTGACTGGAAATTAAATCAATGAAACAGTGTTCTGTGAGTTTTTGCACAGTGCTGTATGACTCTCAAGCAGTTAAAATAATGCATCACAATTAATCACATTATTTTGTGTAGTTAATTGTGATTAATCACATTTTTTTATTTGCTCAAATGTGACTCTAAGGAAAGATTGTTCCATTAAAAGCAGAGCATTATGTTATCATGATATGAATAGGCAACATAAGCTTCATCCTAACGTCTTCTCTCCTTTTAACAATTCAATAACATTATTTTTCTTGTGTGAATGCAGAGTTCACATGAAAATGATCTTCATAGAGGAAAGTCAGTTTCCAATATTCATAATTGACCTCCAGTGAGCACAGGTGGAAATTATGGGGGGGTGGTCCTGACCCCCCATTCCTGGCAAGAACAGAGAGTTTGTCCCTCTCTGTATATCATTGTAACCATAACAATGTAATTTTAAATAATATAATAATATACATTGAAAGAACTTTCTATACTATTATCATTTTTTAAGCTTTGAAAGATTAAAGATTGCACCCCCTGCCCCTTCATATGCTTCAGAGTGGTTTGGTGCATTGGTCCCAAGATACACATACATAGATGCCAAGTTGGGTCCAGCCAGGAACGTCAACAGTGCCGCCATTCTGGGTGGTCAACGTTGCTGCTGGACTGCATTCAGCACAATTACAGATTGGCAGCTTAAGAAAAGGATTGTTCATTATATTATACCAAATCACACTAATTCAAGAACATTGCACTCAGAAAGTGGGATAGGATTATATAATGGAGAGAACGCAGTGACTGACACTCATGTTGGTACGATGTTTAGATATTGTCTTGTGGTTAATGAAGCACAGGGAACTCGTTGGTGTGATTGTTTTTCCTCTTGATTTATATTGAGCTTATTTCAGTTAATAACCTGTACAGTGGATTTTATCTTGATGTGAAGGATTCAGTTCTTTGCAATGATTAGTTCTGAGTGAGCATTGTAAGTACTGCATTTCTTAATCCATATAGTCACATTAGATTAGTACCTTCTCACTATGTTTTGGGAGTTTTATTGGATGTTTATGTGCATTAAGATTAGAAGTGATTCACACATTTATGAATTTGCTAATGTGTGTAATTGTTTTTTCTACCAGAGCTCGCACTGAATGTTTTTCTGCAGATTGAAAACATTTCCTGTTGCTCCAGACAGCCAACCTAAATAAATCTATTTCTGAAGATTAAATCAAAACAAATTTGGTGAAAATTAGTTGTGTAATAAGAAAGTCACAGCCCATTTAACAATGAGAACTCATATCTCAGTATATTTGTACCAGTTTACAAGCAGATCTTGACCTCTCCAACATGGCGGACGCGTATACATATCACCTCAGATAGAGGCAACAGACAACGCTGCATCTTATTATTTATATCTATGCCCCACGTCCTTTTCAGAAATTTCTTTTGAGAGTGTTTTCTCTTCATTGTCTCCTCCAACAGTGAAATGAACTATCCACCAAGGGAACAAAGGCTACATGTTTCAACCAATGAGTTTACATACCATATACATCGTATACAAAATCAGTAATTCCCCTCCTCCATACATGGTAGCCTCTCTCTCTCGTTAAGCTTGTGGATTCTTGTTACAGTGAAGGCCTTTGAGGGAACTGGAGCTTCACTTTGCTGTTGCTTTTGTTAGTTTGCTGCTTGTTGATTTCTTCATAGTTCTTACAGAAGCACTGTGTGCTGAGGGTGATCAAGGTATTGCTTTTAAAACCCATTTAAAAGATGAATTTGAATAAAAGGGCTACAATCATGGATTCATAACAACATACGGTGCACTGCAGCTGGGCTTCAGCCTGCACTACCTCAGGTGGTTCAAATGGTCAAACTAGGAAAGCATTAATAAAATTTCCATGCAGAAATTATAGTCTCACTTTATTTGGATGGTCCACTATAGATTATCTACAGATTTTCAAACTATCTGTTGAAACTCAGTTAATTCTAAACAGTGGTGGGATTAGGGTTAGGATATGGATGAGGGTTAGGGCTAGGACCAGGGTCAGGGTTGGGTTTAGGTTTTGGGTTGAGGTTAAGGTTAGGGTTAGGATTAGAACCAGGTTTAGAGTTAAAGAAAATTATGGTCAATTTAGTTGATATTTAGTTGAATGTAACTTGAAAGTAAAAATTCTCTATCTACAAAGTGGACTATCCAAATGAAGTGTTACCAAAATTACTACAAATTAGTGCCATTAGTAGCGCATTAATGTATTGTTAACGTGTTGTTAATGTGTTATTATCATATGAACATTGATAGCCTTGATTTACATTCATTTCTGCTTCAAGATTTGACCACCTCTTCCCAAATATGACTCTGTATATGAACTTATTATAGCATAATTATCTGTGTTATTCAGCTTTGTCAGTCATTGTAGAATCATTGACAGGTCTGTTCATTATAATGATGCAATTGAAATAGTTTTTTTTACAACTTCCTACACATTATTTGACATCTGTGACACTGTAAGGCACTATCATCATATTTTAATCATTCTCCAACAAACTGTAAACTATACAAACTTTTGAACAGCAGTGCAAGTGTGACACTGAGAGAATGAGAAAGAAAAAGAGAGCAAGAGAGAAGCGAGACTGTATTGTAGCACTGCATTGCAGAACCAAGTGAGAACGTACTGTCAGTAAAGATTACAGTTTTATTCAGAGGGGTTGCTAAAGTGTTCTGCAGAGTGAAAATTGCACAGACTTCTCCAATTTAACAGCCAAATTGTTTTATTTTTCCATTATTCCCATTAGCCTGATGCTCAGCGCCTCTCCGCTTAGCCGGAAAACAACCGCATTCCTCGGCACATTACAAATAACTCTCTTTGCAGCTTTGCGTGTTTGCAATAATTACTTTTTAAGCGTTGCTAAGGAGGATTAATTCAAGGTTTCTTAGCCGCTCTTGGATCCGATGCTTCTCTGGTTGAAATAACGCAGGCACTTATTGCGCCTTAAGTGGTGGAGCAACTTTGAGGTTGCTGTGGTTACCTCCTTATCTTCTACTAAGCTGAGGCACGTGACTGGCCATGGAAGGTCAAGTGAGGAATGTGACTTGGTCAGGAACATAATTTAGAGCTGATCAGTAAGAGATTTTAGGGCCTATGCTTTGACAACCTAATTTGGACAGTGGCAGAATCAGTCCAGTTCTTTAATTGAACAATGAAAGTTGAGAGGACATAAGAATTTGGTGTACTTACTGCTGTTAACAGAAAAGATGAGTGAAATGAATCATTTTTAGCTATCTTTATTCAAAGACTTCCTACATAGAGACTTTATAACACATGCATAAGCATTACATAACACATTTCTAAAGTATTTCATAGTTTGTGTCAGTATCTGCAAGATGAAAATGACCTTTTACAAGACATTCTACTCACAAAGGGGGACTTCAACTAAAGTCACAGATGTTTGTTCCATTTATAACACTGTTATGAAGCACCATTCACAAATAAAGGTAATTTATAAGGCAGAGGCCTTTGAACAAGTGTAGATGTACAGGCATATGTATACTCATGTATATGGGAACACATGTCTGATAGTTATCAATTGAGCATATCAAAATTTTTGGAAAACGGATATACAGTGCTTTCAGTTCTGATGCTTTGTAACAATGTAATGACAAATGTCTATCTCTTTAGTTGAAGGCCTCTTATGTCAATGCAATGTCATATACTTCACAAAATGTCTTATTTCATCTTGTGATTAGTGGCATAAGATGCTTCTAAATGTTATGTTCTTTATAAATATGTTATTCAATGCTTATGCATGTGTTATGAAGCCCCTATGTAGGTAGTAACACACATCTCAGCTGTAAATTAAACTCTAATTTTGTTTTACATTGTTGAAAACAGATGAGCAACATAATTAGATAAAAACACATTTATAAAAAATACATTTATACCTAGGCATCAACTTCACTATTTGTATTTCTCTCAGAAGGACATTTTAATCATTAAAGGGGAATTCCACAGTTCTTTAAAGTTGACATGTAAACAAAGTCATTCAGAGTGGTTTGGTGTGAAATAATTCCTTGTAGAGAAACTTACAGATTTCTGTACAGATTTCCACCAGTGGTGGTGATAGGAACCAGGGGTCGCCATGACTACAACAGAAATATAGTCATTTTATTTACCATCCAAAATGACCAGTGAACCTTAACACGTCTTCTGAGTTTTTATATGTAGAGGAAAGCGGGACACAACACATTTAGTTTTTTGTGAAAAAAACTTAAAAAATATTTAAGTTGGAATAATCATGTTTTTAAACTAGCAATATATACAACTCTGCTACCAACAAACACTTGAACCTTGTTTCTACCCACTACTGTTCAGAGGGTTAGTTGTGACACTTGCTCGAGAAATCTGACGAATTAGAGCAAAGTTACTTTAATATAATTCTATGTTGTAAGAAACAAATATATTTTCCCACCATACTGCATTATATATTATCTTTCAGTAAGACACACAGCTCAGTTGATAGACACACACGCCCACACTAAATTATATATGAAAGCTGACCTGAGACTGTGTGTCAGACAGTGACAAATATATTTTTTGTCCAGTGTAGAACAGCAAATAAAAAACATCACACATCAGCAAAATATGGAACATTCTTTCTGAATAACTACGGCTTTACCAACTGTTACTGTCAATTTCATTAATATACTTACTTAAAACTAAAATATTAACATGTAAGAGATCCTAATAAAGTAGAAGAAAATCCCCATTTTCAGATGGTTTTCTCTGTTTCATCTTAAAATCTGTGTAAACACATGGAACAAAAAAGACATAATTTACTTTATTTGTCTTTATTTACTAAAGGTGGCTTAGTTGTAATGCTGTATAAGGACTAACCCCGCAGTACGGAGGCGGAACTTAAGCCCAGCTAGCATTTGCTGTAAGCTTGTCAGCTGCTTCAAAATGGTGCTATGTTGTTGCAACAAGATGATGATCAAAGTAATATAAGGGTGGACGGTAACACTTTCTATGAATGTCACCTTTGTAAGCTCTATAAAATCTATAAACACATTCATAACATGTTATAATACATTCATAAGACATTATAAACATAGCTATAAATATTTATAAAAATGCACTATAGATTACAGCCATGTTTATTATGCATTATGAATTGTTAACATAATACATTAGAAGTACTGATCATAACAACATTATAAGAGCTCATAAGTCGTATTTGTCCGCTCTAAGTAAAGTGAAGCGTACTGTACTAAAGCCTCCTCCAGTGTTAAGAGTGAGGCTAGAAGTTGAAATATTTACTGAAGGATTTACTGAAACACTAAAACATACACAATAAAGCACATTACAGGCTTCAAATGTCAGAGTTTAAACTAGTGCTGCCATCAGTGTTTTACCCAATGTGGGAAAGGTAGTGTACACCACCGTTAGCTTGGTATATGTCTTTACTTTACGCTCTCCAAGCTGGGACTGACTTCTTTGGCACTGACATTATAACATGTTATTAACACTATAATGCATTATATTAACAATTCATTATGTATAATAAACATGGCTATAAAGTGTAATCCAGTGTAATTCTTTTTTATAAATATTTATAACCATGTTTATAATGCCTTATGAACACATTATAACATGTTATAAATGTGTTTATAGATGCTTACAAAGGTGACATTCATAGAAAGTGTTACCGGTTGGACTGGAAAAAATGTACATGCCCTGAAATAACTGTTTGGCACATATTTCTTTAAAACACTGACAAATCGCTCTGAAGTTTGGTGGGAGACCGCCACGAGGAAATGTGGTAATGTGGCCAGAAGCACACACTGCTTGACCTTGTATAACATCACAAAACATCGATATTAAATTGTGCCCCGCATTTGGTTGTTCCCTGCACTCCCCTAATGTTGATGATGGTAAACTAAGTTTTCTTGAAGGAATATTTTGCCTGTATTTCTCCACTATGAAAGACTTTTATTATACATTGTAGGCCAAACCTTTTCAAAACCATCATAAACCAGACAGATGACACATCAGGCAACATTTTCATCACCATTTAATTCACTTATGTGGGAATTCTTCAAAGTTTACTGCCATCTTTTCCAAACCAAACCAGCACAATGTGGTGTTAAACAGACATAAATTAATTAGTAAGGCTGGGGGGCAGTGAGAGATAATTACCAACTACCTGGGATGAAAATAAAAGGGGGGAAAAGGCTTTAATGAGCAGCAAAAGACACAACTCAATCAAAGCCGAGCAGCATTCATTGGTGAGGCTTAGTTTAAACACAAAGCAGGCCTTCTGTTGAAATTCTTCGTCTTCACATCCAATTGTTTTGCCTCAAGTAGTGCAATTATTTCAACCCTTCAAGAGAACGTTTATGTTGCGTTCAGAAAGCGGCCTTCACTTTTATCGCAGCTGGCCTTAAAGGAACTCCACTGCTTTAATAACTAAGACTGGTGTTCATCACAAAACCTCAAAAAAAATATGTTTGGGCAACACAACCGCTTGTTCTTTTTTCGTCTCACTTTGCCTTTGGATTCAAGGGAAGCGAGGCGAGGAACACATAGGCCCCGCTGAATTCTTTACTTCTGGCACAAATAACCACAGTTATTAATGTGACGAGGTGTCACTTGGGGGTCTAATCGCTGAAGCCTTTGCCAAAAAAAAAGCATTGTAAATGACCAAAACGTCTGGGAGCTTCTGAAAACAAACATCTCATTAATGAACTGTTCTTACAGGCTATGGCTGAAGATGTATTGCCTTTCACAGCCCAGCGGCCTTTCAGAGGTAAGCCTCTTTTTGATCTCCGAATCATTCATACACGAGGATCAAAGGTCATCAAATGCGGCTAAAATCAGCCCAGGAGAAGAGAACACTCAGCTTAAAGCAAATGAACCCTGGGTTGCCTTCGTTAAGCTAATCACTTCAGTCATTCGCTCAAAATTCCTGGGGTTCATGGTCTGGTGACCACTAAAGGGGAATTCCATTCACGATGAACTAAAGTCAATAGAAAACACTAGATCCATCAAAGCTGAGCCAACAGCGAAATGAGCTGGAGTTTGTTTTAAAGGCCAATCACACCCCTAAATCATATTTGCACTGTTTCTTTATTACTCTACCTTAAATATGTTTGGTGAGTCAACCTTAAAGACTTTGCTTTTGGGGGGTTTTCTCTTTTTGTAAGCAATTTGGTCCACACAGGTCATTAATCCCAGAATCCAGTGTTCTTTGACAAGCCTTATTTGGTTAATTATGGTTGGGTCAGGAGGTCCAAAGGAGAAATATTGCTATTTTCGGTATGGAAAGACGACGCTAAGTGATGTGGAGAAAGGTATTTGTACTTCAAAGCCTTTTTTTATGAAGAGTGAAAGTATCAGTTCTGCCTTTTTTTTGGAGGGATGTACCCACAGCCCCCTTTTTAAGCACATACTATTGCTGCACCATTTCCCATTGATCATATATTAATCTGTGTCCACCTACCAGGACCCAAATTTTTCGACTGTCCACTAGCGCATCCAAACTAGCACTTGTTTAGATTGTCACTTTAATTCATGTGCATTCAGCTACCTGCGTCCACCCTGCTGGATCCAAAACAGAATTTTTCAGTCCAAACCTACGTGACCCGTGAAGTCTGCTAGCGCATCGCTAATGAGACCACCCAAAATAGCACTTGTTTTGCCTACTGCTCTGATTCATGTGCATTCAGCTGAAAGTTTCCCTGGTCTTGTGACAGAGGAGGCATTATTCTCAGCCCTGGTACATTTTTCAGGCCCAAGGTTACAGCCTTTTCTTTAGGTTACTAGCCGTCTGCCCTCAGGGCAAACTTACACTAACTCTATGCTAATCAAGTGTGTGGATAGCATGAACATCTCTCAGTGACACTTTACTGTAGGGTACTGTTCATAAGACAACATGATACCTACATCTTGACAACTGACAGAACTCTATATAACTGTTTATAAGTGCTTATTCCAACAGGTAACATCTGTCATGAAGACTTTAGCTAAGTTTGATCAAAACTGGCAAATATAACCTTTAAAGCAAATGACACCTATTGGAATAAGCACTTATCAACATTTATGTAGGGTTATGTCAGTTGTCATGACAAGCTTATGTAGGTGTTATATAGCCTCATGAACAGTATCCTACAGTAAAGTGTTATCTCTCTAGGTGCTGTCCTGACTTGTGCCCACACATACACAATACACAATATTGTGGTGACCCACTACTGGCCACGCTGCCACAGAAGTGCAGGAGGCGTGGCCATGCAAAACATCATTGCAAAGAGGCTCTCGGGAGGCACCGCACTCGTGGTAGAAGGGATGTTTATTGTAGATACGTTGTTGTTAGTTTAACGTGTGTTTACATGTTTTGTGTCAGTTAGTAGGGTTAGCCCACTGTATGGGTTACATTATACACCTCTATAACCCGAGAATAGCTCAATCAGTTTGCAGTGAAGTCTATGCTTCCAACGTTTGATGACATGTGAAAGGGGAAAAATTAAATTTTTTGTAATTTCAGACATTTTAGAACTGTAACGTATTGTCTGGATTATAAATTACACCACTGGAAATCACAGTTTTAATAGAAGAAACTGCATCATTCCAGCCAAAATGTAAGTTGGTCCATCTTTTGTGTGCATTTCTTCAATAAAAACATGTTGATCATGACTTAATGAAATGAATGATATTGAATGAGAATGATTAAAAGATATTAAACAGGAAATATCGCTGCTGTTGGAGCAAAACCTTGTATCTCTATTTTTGTCGCTCTTCAGTTTTTGTCATAATTTGAAAACGCCTGTTGTCTTATGATGAATGGACCAAAAGAAATGGCCCAAAATGATTTGAAAAGATGTCTGGTTCCATTGACATTAAAAGTAAAGTATGTTTTTTCCTTTTCCTGTAAAGTTATCATTTTGGAGATTTGTTCTGACAGCAGCCATCTACTTGTTCGTGATCAAGAAACTGATGTTCCTGTGTCTTATTATAGGTGTATGTAACTTACATATCTTATTACAATGTTATTATGACATACACTCAAAATAACAATTTAAATTTTATGAGTTTAGCTGTAAAAATATTGGGTTATACATTTTACTAAGTGTAAGTTGGATTTGTTTAGTCTTGTTTTCAATAAATGTTTTTAGTGAAAAAATTGGATTTTGTGTTACTTTTTATGATCGTGCATTGTTGCCATATGGCCACTTATCCTTCTGGGGGGCTGGAGCCTATCCCAGCGGTCATTGGGCAGAAGGTAGGATACACCCTGGAAGGGTTGCCGGTCCATCACAGGGCAGAAAAAACAAAGATAATAGAGGGATAGTAATAATATTTAATAATCACAAGATCAGAATAAGTGCAAATGATATAGAAAGTAAAAAATAGAAACAGAAATAAGAGAAAAAGAAAGTTAGCCCTTGTTTATCTCCGGTTTTTCTACATAGTCGGGACACTTCTGTCTGAAAACAAACACAGACCCGCACACACATGCTAATAATCTCATAACTCCAGCGTGAGCCACTGTTTTCCAGTGGACTGCTCATAAGTCTCGTCTTCTTCGAGCCATCTACTTCGATTTATCATCCAGAGACAGACCGACACGCACACACACATGCACACGCACACACACACATGCAAGGGGCTATTGTACGGGCCAGCGAGCATGGAGGCAGGGCCTCGCGCCTCACATGAGCGGGGCAGTGCTCCTCAGAGCGAGCCCCGGCGGGCCGCGAGCTGGCACAATAACAGGATCTGTATGCACTGAACTCCGCCGTGTCCAATTGATGTGACAGCCCTGCTATCTGCTTCCACACCCAGCGCACATCCAGCAGCATCCAGCAGGACCGCTCACTCCGCACGCGCCACGGCGACTGCTCTGTTTAAATAAGTACAGCAAAGCTCCCCTGCTCTGATAAAGTACGCTCACTCTCTCTCTCTCTCACTGTCTCTCTCTCACTGTCTCTCTCACTGTCTCTCTCTTTTCCTTTCTCTCCTTCCTTGTTTCTCCATCCTACTTTCTCTGTCTCATCCTTTCTCTCTCTCCTTCTCCTCTCTTCTCTTTTTCTTTCATTCTCATGTCCCTTCCTTCCCCTTTACTGTCTCCTATTCTTTCCCCCTATTTCTTCATCTTTTTCTGTCTCTCTCTCTCTCTCTTTCTCTTTCTGTCTGTCTCTTCTATCTCTCTCTCTCTCTGTCTGTCTTATTCTCTCTCCTTTCTTCCTCTTTCTCTCTCTTCCTTTGTCCCTATGTCTATTCCTTTCTCGCTTCTTCTCTCCATCTTCTTCTTTTTTCTCTCTCTCTCTCTTCCTCTCTCTGCCTCTCTTTTCCTTTTTTCTTTCTTTCTTTCTTTTATCTTTGTTTCTTTGTCTTTTCTGTTTCTCTTTTCTCATTTCATCTCCTCTTCTTACTCTCACCCTTTTTTGCCTCTCTTTACACCCCCATCCCTCTCTTTCTCTCTCCCCGCTTCCTATGCTGTTCCATTTCTTTCTCCTTTTCTTTCTGTCTGGCTCTCCCTCATCTCTCTCTCTCTCTCTCTCTCTCTCTCTCTCTCTCTCTCTCTCTCTCTCTCTCTCCTTACCTCTGTCTTTCTCTTTTTCTCTGCCTCATTCTCTTTCTCTCCTTCTTCTTATTGGCTCTATTTCTCTCTCTATGTTTCTTCCTCTCTCTCTCTCTTTTTTCTCTCTGCTTCCATTTCTCCACACTGCTTTGTTCCTCTCCTTTTCTTTCTCCCTCCTTACCTCCTTCTCTTTCTGTCTTTATCTCTTCCTTTCTCTTTCTCCCTTTTTTCTTTCTTTCGCTCTTTTTTCTTCCATACTCCCTTATCCTTTCTTTCTTTCTCTTTCTTTCTTTCTTTCTTTCTTTCTTCTTTCTTTCTCTGTCTTTTCTGTTTCTCTTCTTCTTGCAGCCTTTCTTTCTCTTCCTTTCTACCTCTATTGTCTCTATCTGTCCTCCCCATTTTACTCTCTTTCTTTCTCCATCTCTTTCTGGTCTCCCCCATTCCTTTCCATTCTCTCTCCTTCCATTTCTTCATCCCACTTTCTTTCTTTCCTTCTCTCTTTACCTCCTTCTCTTTCTCAGTCTTTATCTCTTTCTTTATCTTTCTTTCTCCATCTCTCCTCCCTTTTTCTTTCACTCTCTTGCTTTACCCTCCTCCACCCTCTTCCTCTATCACTCTCTCTATTCTTTCCTTCCTTCTTTCTCTCTCCCCTCTTTCTTTTTATTCACGCTTTTTTCTCTTTCTCCTTTGCTTTCCCTTTCTGTATCTCTTCCTGTATTTCTCTTTCTTCCTCTTTCTCCCTCTCTCTTCCTTCTTCTTTCTCTCTCTCTGTGTCTTTATCTCTTCTTTTATTTTTTCTTCCTTCATCTCTTCTCCCTTTGTTCTTTCACTTTCTTGCTTTTCCCTCCCTCACACTCTTCCCCTACGTTTCTGTCTGTTTATTCTTTCCTTCCTTCTTCCTACTCCTACTCCACTTTTCATTTTCTCACTTTCTTTCTCTCTCTGCATCTCTTCCTTTATTTATCTTTCTTTTCCCTCCCTGCTTTGTCTCTGTATTCCTCTTTCTGCCTCTCTCTCTCTTTCTGTCTGTCGTTGTCCTCTCTCTGTCTGTCTCTCTCTTACTCTCTCTTACTCCCTCCCTCTCTCTCTTTCTCTCTCTCTCTCTTCCCATATCTCTCTTTCCTCCCTTCTCCAATTTTCAAGACACAGAACGAAGGGAAATTAGCATAAGGAGCCCTGGGGATGTACTGTGAGGTAAATAAACAAGTGAAAAAGTCGTCATCTGAATATCAAAATAGCGCATTTGCATGGCTGGTGATCATTAACTAAATGTAATTTTGCCTCTTTCTCGCCCTCCACTCTAAACACAAATAAAGAAATAACAGCAGAGATGAGGAGGAAACAACTTTATTGCAAGTAAACCAGCTTTCTGTCTGACTTTTACAGCACATCTTTTCTGCAGTGATGTTGGTCTACAACTCGCTTTTAACCTTACCTGCAAGTTACTGATGATAATAAACGCAAGCTGTAATTTTATGTTATATTATTTCTCACCTGCAGCTCCCTGGAACAGGAGGAGGAAATGTGTGGAAAGTGCAGGTTTTAATCTACAGATACATAACACATTTGTGTTTGTAGGTAGAAGAGGAGATATTTTAAGAGTTAGAGTCGTGCAGAGCCTCGTTTTGCAGACATTTCTGCCAGATTTTCTTTATTTCTTGACATGGAAACAAACGGAAAAACATCATTAGATCACACTCGAACGTGTTCAGTCAAACGTAAACGAAGCTCATTTCAAAACTCGTTATGTAATTAAACATGACGTTAACATTCCTCACCTTTTGTTAACTGTGTCCACACATGCCCCAGTGACCTTTGGTGACCTCTTCACACCCTTCTTTCTGTCTTGTTTTCTCTCTTTCTCTCTGTCTAAAGAGCAACACCAACATGTGTCTCCTCCTCAGCCGTGACCCACCAAACAGCAGGAACAGGACTGGAATGCTAAACGTGCCCCGCCACCAAAGAGGCTCAGAGGAGGGCGGGAGGGAACACATAAAGAACATAAAGAGGTTCCAGGACCCTGCAGGCCTGGCCAAATATTTGTCAACCTGACGCTGAAACAAAGAGGAAGGGGGTCTCTAAAGGATGAGAGAGGGTTGTTTCTATGCACTTTCATTGACAGCTATTTTTGCTTTTGTGTACATTTTTACTTTACTTAAGCTTCAATTCAATTTAATTTTA
Source organism: Colossoma macropomum (assembly GCF_904425465.1). Lineage (NCBI taxonomy): Eukaryota > Metazoa > Chordata > Actinopteri > Characiformes > Serrasalmidae > Colossoma > Colossoma macropomum. The sequence continues at coordinate 9,210,896 of NW_023494810.1, forward strand.
TTTTCAGTAAAGTTGGATGCATTTGACTAAATATATGTTTTAAAGACATGATTTATACTGAAAAAATGTTGCTTTGAATTTACCTGATTTAAATGTTTACAGTGGTCCAACAGGAATGAAATACATTACAGCAGTGGTGCCCAATACATTGACGCATTGCATGTGGTTGATTGCACCTCAGTGCATGTTGGTAGATCCATCTCACTCAAACAGACATTTCAACACTTAAAAAATCAAAATGCCCTGTAACTTGACCAGGGCTGCCCACACATTTGCCCGTTCTAAACACCAGGATACAAATGCCTTAATAAGACAATCCATTTTCCTTTTCTACTGTCTGCTGTCAAACATTTTTCAGAATGAGTTCTTCATGTGAGACTTCCAGTGGTTCTTCATAATGCTCTTTCGAGAGCTCTTCGAGAGCGTCACGTGGTGGGCAGGTCAACGGGATTGACTGATGTGAAATATGGTCAATGTCACTTTAATTTACTGCTAGCTACAGTACTGCTGTGAATGTGCCTCTCTAGCAAACTAGAAAGTTTTCATTTATCGGTGGCCAGTTCGTGTAGCACCATTTTTTTGCCAGTTTTCCTTGTGTAACCTACACTGGCTCTTTCAGAAGACGAGTGCGAGACACAAAGAAATCGAAAACTTGCCTCTTCCATGCAAAGCGGGAGGAGGACTCTTTTTTACAGTGTCAAACCCCAAATGAATCTGCTTGATTTGCCAAGTAGCCATCGCACTTCCAAAGAAGGGAAACGTCAAGAGGCATTTTTCAGGCTATATTTAGAAACTACAACGATGAATTCCCAGGCAAAAGTGAACTTAGGAAGAAAAAGGTGGTTCAGACTAAACAAACCTGGCTGACACCATTCTGTGCAAATCATCAGAACAAAGTCAGTGTGATTTTTCTGCTGGTTGCCCTGTAATGCTGAATATCAGATTAGATCATGTTGACCTGTCCACTAGAAAATGTAGATCTCAAGCCACAAAAGTATGGGCACCCCTGCATTACAGCAATACAATTACTGTTATTCATTTTTCTTACTTTTGGTGAAATCTTTTTCAGCGTAAAGGATGTTAATCATGTAGAACTAAAGTGCACATTTAAATCAAGTAAATTCAAAGCAACACTTTTTCAGTATATTAAAACAATTATCTTTCGAAATGCCCCCCAGCTAGTATTTGTCAAAAGCCAACAAGTGCTTATCACATATAGGCATTCTTCAGTCCTATTGGAAAAGCCAATCTAGGTTTCTAGTTTTTTGTTTTTTGTTTTTTTTTGTTTGCTTTGTTTTGTTTTGTTTAGATTTTTTTTTCTTTTTTTTTGCTGGTCACTGCATTATTCTGTATCTTTTGGTGCCTTTTTTATAACTTCCAAATGAAGGAAATTATGTCAATAGGTGTATTCAAAGCTTGACTGATGTTGTATACAGTGCTTTTTGTGCAGACATTGCAGCTATCCAGAAATGCAGGTGAAGACCTAAGCCAAGGAGGCATAAGGAAGAGCAAGAAGCAAACTCTCTAAGAGCATTAAGAAGAACCTCTGACAAGAACCAAGACTCAAACGGAGAAACTCTCTAAGAGCTTCAAGAGGAACCATTAAGAGGAACCAAGACTCAAAAGGAGGAACTCTCTAAGAGCTTCAAGAGGAACCACTAAGAGAACCAAGACTCAAGAACAGAAACTCTCTAAGAGCATTAAGAAGGAACCAAGACTCAAAAGGAAAAACTCCCTAAGAGCATTAAGAAGGACCACTCAGAGGAACCAAGACTCAAAAGGAGAAAGACTCTAAGACCTTTAAGAAGAACTACTAAGAGGAACCAAGATTTAAAAGGAGAAGCTCTCTAAAAGCATTATGAAGAACCACTGAGCGGAATCAAGTCTCAAAAGGAGAAAGTCTCTACAAGCATTAGGAAGAACCACTGAGGAAGAAGCAAGTCTCAAGTGGAGAAGCTCTCGAAGAGCATTATGAAGAACCACTGGGAGGAACCAAGTTTCACATGAAGAACCTATTCTGAAAAATGTTTGACAGCAGACAGTAGAAAAGGAAAATGGATTGTCTTATTAAGGCATTTGTATCCTGGTGTTTAGAACGGGCAAATGTGTGGGCAGCCCTGGTCAAGTTACAGGGTATTTTGATTTGAAGTGAAAATAAATGAACACATCTTCTACACAGAACACACTTCTGCACATTTCATACACAGTTACTGTTTATTTGCTGAATTTAACATATTGGGGGAAAAAAAATTCAAAATGTGGCCTGTGCAAAAGTTCTGACACATTTTATGTTATTTCTTTCCAGTATGTTATACTCATTAAACAAACAGAAAATATGCACTTTGCAGACAAATGCCATATTATATATACCATATAGAAGATATGTTCATTTATTTTTACTTAGAAAATTACTTAGAAAATCCGGGATGGAAGTGTTCAAACTTCTGCGTACAACTGTAGATTGCAGACCACCAGCACCTAAAACTTGGTACATAAAAAAATGTAAATGAAATGTCATTTTCTTCTCATATTCACTTTGCTGAATGTTAAAAGCAAGCGTCTGCCTTTTTAGAATGCAAGCAGGTAGGCAGTGAGGTATCTCTGAGTTCGGGAAAACAAATAGGGTTTTGTTTACACGGGTTTAGCCAACGATACCAGGTTCTCATTGAAATCCACGAGGCATTTACTGATAGTGAGGACAAATTGGGACATATAGCCCTAAGTAAGTGTGCAGAGAGGGAAATGGCTAAGGTATAATTACATATTGATAGCTGGGGGCAACGGAGGTGCTTAGCAATTTCAGCAGCCGTTAAAATATTCAAAATACTGTAGTCAGCTAGTCTCAAGAGAGAAACTTCATGAACGAGGAAGTTCATGTTCAGATCAATAGCACAGAAACATACATGCACAAATAGCTACATAGACAGAGTTGAAAAATATGTATGAGACTTAGAATGACATAAATATTTTTTATAATAGCATATTTATAGCATGTAAAAATGAGGAATTCAACCTTGAAAAAGATTGCCAATGTTTTTCTTTGTAAACAAAATGATGATTATTATTTTTCATTCCTCATAAATTGCTTAGTTTAAAATAATTTGTTGGATGTGGGAAAACATTCCCCTGGGCAGAATAGGCTGGTTCTTTGGTTGTGATCCACCATTGACCTGTATCTAAAAGACTAAAACTTTATAGGGGCAAAAACTGTTGATGCCATTGGAGAACCCTCTAGGCATTCTAGGCCTTTTTGTGAAATAAAATATTCATGTGAGTAATTTGTAGTTAATTTCTGCTTAATATAATCATCATGCTTGCTGTATTTTAACATTGCAAGTGTTGTAGTAATACTCTAATTCAATTGTTAAGCTTTGATTGGAAACAAATGGGTTAAAATGGATTAAAATGGGCCTCGCCCATTGGTGAGGCCTTCAGGAGCTGAAATGAAGACCTGTTCAATCACATTTGAGTTCCAGATTGGTGGAACCCATTTGTTCAAGCTTCAAATGTCCCGTGTTTAATCTAGAACTGCCAAAAAATATTCATGCCAATTTCCATTAGCTTACTACTAGAATCCTGTAGGGGCACTAACAGAAATTAGCATTATCACAGAGGTAGGTTTTTTCTGATTTTTGACCATGTTTTTATATTTATGGCCTGAACCAAAGCCCTTAGCCCTGGTCCAACACTAGTTAACACTGAAGTGTAACAGCATCACCGTTTCTTTGCTGTTATGCTTAGCATGATGCTAAGTAATCAATGTTGAGCCATTTAGCTTTATGCTAACAGTACTGTCAACAGAAACTTATATTTCATAGGGTATGGGTTGAATCATTCTTCCAAACTATATCTAGACACCCCTTCTAATGAGTGAATCTACTTTAAGATGCACCCATTGCTGACACAAGCATTCATTTCATAGCAGCTTGCATAACCTTCACAAAAAGGCACTGACCAATAGAATAGGACACTGTGGAGCAGCCGTACAAGACATGTCCAATGCCAGCCATAAGCTGGAGGGGTATAAAGCATTGGGCAATGGATGCAGTGGAACAGTGGAACTGCATTCTCTAGAGTGATGGAGCTCCATCCAATTCCATTGGGGTGAGTTGGAGTGATTCAGAACTGATCATCCTACATCAGTACCTGACCTCACTAATGCTCTTGTGGCTTAATGCATATAAATCCTCACAGCAATGATCCAGCAAAGCCTTCCCAGAAGGGCAAAGGTTACTGCAGTGAAGGGGTACGAACTCCCTATTAGTACCCTTGGTTTCAGAAGAATTAGCAGGTGTCTTGGATTAGCAGGTGTCTACAAACCTTTGGACATGCAGTTTATGTATATAGACACTACCATTCAAAAGTTAAAGTCCTTGGCCTAATATTTCCTACATCAACCATCTTTCCTCACTTCCTGCAGACTCCACTTAGCCACTCTCTATATCTCAAACAGCTCAATCCAGCATGACCAGAGAGTTTCTGCTGCCTGCACGGAACATGCCGCTACCTGCCCGTGCGTGTGGCGTACGAACCTCAGGAGCAGAAACATCCATCTGCGGTGCAGGGGGTCTGCCTTTGATGGAGTGGCCCCGCCACACTCCCATGCAGAGCACGCCAGCGCCAGTCACAACAGCAGTAGCGCGTCAATGCCGGAGCCATGCTTCATCCTTATTGATGGCCCAAGCTTTTTGCCTTTCAAGATTCGTATCACTGCCACTGCTTCGATGGCATGATTCGAGCATAAATGACACGTAGCAATGTGGGACTACAGAGAAGGCTGGGAGATGGAAAAAGATAGACTGATATTATTTATGCTGTCTGTACTGGAGATGTACACTGAGCTCCAGAAGTTTTTGGACAGTCAGGGTCAGATGTAGCAAGCCTTTTGCACAAGAGTTGCACATACAAATATATGCATTTGGGACTGAAATGCATGTTATGTACAAAATAGGTGTGCAGTATAAAAAAAAAAAAAAATCAAAAGTATCCAGACACTTCTAATGAATGAATTTAGCGTCTTTAAGCTTGTGTAATCTCCTGAGAAAAGTTCTGACCAATAGAATGGGAAGCTCTGGAGCAGCTGCACAAGTCTGAGTCTCCATGCCCAATGCCAATCCTAGACGAGAGGGATATAAAGCCCCCCCCCATCACTGGACTGTGGAGCAGTGGAACTACTTCACCCAGTACCTTTGGGATGAGTTGGAGTGTCCAGAACTGATTGTCCAACATCAGTACCTGACCGCACTAATGCTCTTGTGGCTAAAAGCAAACAAATCCTCATAGCAATGTTCCAACAATGTTCCGTAAAGCCTTCCTAGAAGAGTAGAGGCTGTTACTGCAGCAAAGGAGGACAAACTCATTATTAATACCCTTTATTTCAGAAGTGTGTTGAATGAGTAGGTGTCTACATACTTTTGGACATATACTGTATCTCCACCATGTGTCCTAGATGAAACACTGGGCTTTTATTATGCAGTAGGCCGGCACAGAAGTTTCAGTAAAGGCTTACTAATTAGCCTGTCCACAAATGCATTCTTTTTGTAAGAAAAGTTTTAGGAAAAGTTTTACAGAAAAATCTCATCTAACAAATTTGTGGCAATCTTTGTTCAGAGTCGCTTTCCTGTGGCATTTGCCTTTGTTTTCTAGTCCATGTTCTTTTGTTGTTGTGTTAGCTCCTCCTCTATTCTGCCACATCTTCAGCCCACACCTGTTTCTTGTTCTTAGTGTTTGTTTATATACCCCTATATTGCTCTAGTTCCTTGGCCAGCATTACTCTTGTACCGTTGTGCTCTTTGTTCTAGGTTCGCGTTCCCAGTTCATTCTTTCCTGCTCATCAGTTTTCAGTTCCATTCTTCTAGTTCTTCCAGTTCAGGTTCAAGTTCATTTTGGTGGTTATCCTTGTGTTCAGTTTCATGTCTTAGTTTATGTTCATAGTGTTTGGCTTTCCCTTCTCATGTTTTCTGTGTATTTATCTAGAGATAATGTTCACTGGTTTTCTTAGTCCATTTAGTTCTCTGTTTTATCGTGTTTTCTGTTAAATATATGAATCCACACACTGTTTATGTTCTTGTCTGTTCAAAATAAAGACTATAACAAAGGAGGCTCACACCTGTAGCCCATTCCTTGTCTGTCTTGGCAGCCCCAATGTTACATTCACAATGCTATGCTGGTTGTTTATCAAAGCAAGGCATGTTTGAAATGACAACTGCAAATCTGCCATCAAGCATACATTAAAAAAATGAAGTATATCTAATCTATTCAAACAGTGTACATTTTCTTTGAATTCAGCTGTGAAGGGAATCTGAGGAGCAAAAAAACAGAAACCAGAAACAATGAGTGGTACTTTGCACGGAAAGAAAACAACTGAAAACATCATCTTTAACTGTTCCAGAATAGAAATCTTATTTTGAAATCATAGCTCACTAATATTCATGTATTACCTCCAAACCTCCAAATGTTTTTTGATCAACATCACATCTTATGCAATTTCATGCAACATGTTATTTTGGAATGTATGTGGTATTTTTGTGCTTGGAAAAAGAAAACAGCAGAAAAAACTACAGAAATTGTAGGAAATGGACTGAATGTCTTCTGTGCATTTCTGTCCACTCTTTCATAGGTTTGTTTGCATCACATGTAATGATGCAAGAAATCGTTTAGCCAGCTAACATGTCTTTTATATTAAACATAATGACCTCTAGTAAATTATTACGGGCTATTTCATGGCTGTACAGTAATGTGCAAAAATCAGAGACTACACCTCATTTACTTAATGTCCAGTCAAAACAGCCATTAAATAAGTTATTTATTTTTCAGGCGATATTTCTGAGGAGATCATATACAAAATAATCAACTTGCACAAGGAAGCAGAAATTCAAAAAACAAGAAGTGAAAATACAGGAGTTTCCAAAACATAAGTTCAAAAAATTATAAGAAGCTACGGAGAAAATGGGACACCTAACAACCACCCGGAAGACCTGGTTACACCAAAACTGCCCCATCAGATAAACAGCACTTAAAGTTTTCATCTTTGAGAGAGAGGAGAAAATCAAGCTGCTTCAGATCTGAAAACATCCACAGGTGTTTCTGTTCATTCTCCCACTGTGAGAAGACAACTAAGTGCTGTGGGTCTGAAAGGATGTGTAGCTGGCAGGAAGCCTCACTGAGAAAAAGTATTGACAAAATAGAAGAAACATTGCACTAGAAAATCAAAACTGGACATCTGAGATGTGGAGATGCTTTTATGGACTGATGAGTCTAAATTTCTAACTAGGATTATGTGGATTGTGAGAGGCAGAAAACACAAGAAAATGCAACAAATTTCTAAGACTGAACTTTGGAAAAATATCCCTGCAGATTTCTGACAAAATCTGAAAGCAAATCTCCTGAAAATAATGGAAGCTGTAATAAATGCAAAGAGTGGACATATTAAATACTGAAAAATCTGATATTGTATTTATTGTGTAGTTGTTGAGGCTTCTGTCCAATTTTGTGTTCAAGAAATATTTTCTGCTTTGTTCCTGATGCTGAAAAAATAATAACTTGCTAGCAGTAATACTAGTATTTAATGGCTGTTTAGACTGGAAATTAAAAAATAAAGTGTTGACTTTTGCACAGTCCTTTAAAAGCTGGAGCAATTTACAGATACTTGAACAGTAAAATCCCATGGGCTGTGTGTGTGTGCGTGTGTGTGTGTGTGTGTGTGTGTGTGTGTGTGTGTGTGTGTGGACTGTTCTTATCAATATGAACAGAATCGTTCAGTCTAATAGCTTTCAAACCTGCTACTTTGAACTGATTGTTTATTCCATTTCTAAACCCTATTTGAATTTTAAAACACCAAATTTGACTATTTGGACAAAAACCGAGTTGTAAATGTAAATATTCTGTGAGGCTTGTCCACCCTCACAGAACACATTTGTGGGCGGAGCACAGATAGGCCAATCAGCTGATGACTTGAATCAGGTGTGATAAGAAAGGGAAAAGCGTGCAGAGCGCCAGGGCTGGGAAACGCTGCTTTAGCTCGTGGGTGGTTCCCTTTTCCCCTCCGTTCTCTCTGTTGTCCATCACTGGACAACTTGTTGTCTGTCCATAAGGTTTTGTTGCAAGCCGTAGAAGGCCCTTCAGGTACTTCTGAACAACTGCAACAAGGGCTTGAGCCTTGCTAGTGGTTTGCATCATGTGGTGTACCCCCTGAGGGTGCACAAGTGCAGTTTTCAGCATATGGCGGTCTTTGACACGTCTCAGCCTTCCCCCCGGAGAGTGTTTTTGATCTGGTTCCAGGGTTTTTCTTCACAATTGAAAGGATTCTTTGGTCGTCCACTAAAAGAAGTCTTCTCTGGTCTGCCCTGTCATGTGCCATTGCAGAGTTCTTCAGGGCTTTCTCTTATCTTCTCTTATCTTAATGATGATCACACAGATATTGTGGACCATATCTAAAGTTTTGGCTGTACCTTGGCATTGATGTATTATGATTCATGACTTATTATTTTCACAATGGCCTTGCCCTCTTGTGCACAGGCTGTGACTGCAAATGGCTAATAAGAAACAGCTGCAAAGCCAACTGTCAAAATATTCTTGCAGTGAAGTGACTGTGCTAAATGTGCTACTATTTCCAAATAGCTCATCTAATATGGGTAAAATTACTTAGAGGGACACTTCAGCCAAAATGAAATATGTAACCATATCTTCATCTGTCATAAACATGCTAACTTGGGTGCTACAGTGGTCCTGCTGCAGTCTCTAGAGTGAGATTTTCGAATTTCAAATTTAAAGACTAGGAAACTCTTTTCTGATGATGTATTTTGAAGATGGGAGGAACTCTTAATAAACCAAAAGCACTTGGGGTGGATACTTGAGGCTGCTTCATTTTTTTGATGATAAATACAGAAAGATATCGGTACAGCCTATGTAATTACACATGTATATGAACTTCAGTTTTGCCTCATGTAATTACACAAGTGTATCTCCTACACAGTAACTGTTAAAGTTACACTTTAAAATATGTGGACAGTTCCTGTGTAGTTGTTATGTAGGTACTGTGTAATAATGGAGATGTAATATAGACATCGCTTTGGTAGCAATGCAACACACTTAATGTCATAAAAGCTACATGTTAATATAAGGGGTTGTCTGCTGTACTGTCACATTACAGAATGGTTTAAAGCTGAAACTGGTTACAACGTCTCAGCACTAGCAACATAAATGCTAGCTAAATGTTAGGAGAGCTGGCAGATCCAGTGTAAGTAATGTCTTAATGTAAGTTATTACATACTACCTTTTACTGCTGGAAAAAAAAACCTCTGAAAAATCTCCTGTTCCAGTCTGATTACAAATGTAATTACATTTATGTTATTACTCTTGTGTAATTACATGATAGAGAATAGACTGTTACAACTATTAAAATACACTTGTATAATTACATGAGGCAAAACTGAAGTTGATACACGTGTAATTACGTAAAGTGTATGTCTGCAATCCATCTGTAACAGTGACTCAATCATTAGTAGTTACATTATTGTTGTTCACATGTAACTACACAGTTATTAGAGGCACTTAATACAATGTGGGACCAAGATATCTAACATTACTGTTAAGAAGCCAAATATGACATCTATTAGGATATTTTTATGAATATTACCATGGTTGATTAGTGTATTTGTGTAATGCATGCTGGATATTGTAGTGAGAAAACATGGATGAACCAACCCACCCCCCATCCCCCCACCTTCCCTGTGGTCTTGTTTTTCTGTCTAGGCCCTCAAAACTTTCTTTTGTTAAACCAGAAAATGAAGGTTTAATGAATTTGCCCAAGTCAGAGCTCTATGCACCCTACAGCATGTCACTGACACTATATTAAAATAAATTAATATATTATATCAAGTACTAGTCAAAATTTTGGTCACACATATTATTTTCCCCATTTTAGAGTGATACTGAAGAAATGAAAGCTATTCCATAACTCATGAAGTTATGCAGCAAACAAAAAATGTTGCTTGTTTCAACACAGTATTGCACACTCTTGCCATTCTCTCAGACAGCTTTATGAGGAGCCATGGGAAAAATCAGACCCCCCAACACACGTTTAAAATCTAAATTCCATTAGAAGCACCCCAAATGTTTCTACCAGCTACATTTCTGATTTGACTTTGCTGCCATTTTCAGCAGTGGTTTATTCTTTAAAACAAGCTCATAAAAGCTTTAGTGAATTGAAAACTGGAAAATCAGCCTATCGTATCCTTCGTACCTGAGATACTGTAGCCAATATGGTGCTCAATTCTGTGATACAGCAACGTTAGTTCAGCATCTGTGATGCAATCTTATTCTTGAGTGAGAATTTCGACAGACATCGACTGGTTTGTTGAGAACATCAGTTCTGTTTATTTCAAAGTTTGATGAGCTCACATGGCAGAAATGCTGTCATGTTTAACAGCAAAACAGTAATGACATATTCTGCATTTTGCAGATGTTGAGTCATATTTATCTTTGGTAATGCATGACTTTGTAATTTTGTAATGTAAACTCTCTTTACGACTGGCCATTGCCATAAGTCTTGGCGGTTCGGGGGGGCATTGCTTGTTTCTTTTCCACACAATACAAGAAAACTTGGCAAAAACAGGGCAACTGATACGCAGATGTAAAAACCAGACAGGGGGGCAACCCTAAGGAGCAACCTGGGATGCTTTTCCAATGTGCTTATCTACTCGGTGTAATACTTTAACTATATAACCATTTTTCTATTAAATGCACAAGTTTTTTTGATACATGTCTGAAACTGGCTGGAGGGTCGAACATGAATGCCAATTCCTAAATCATCTGTCTCCATCAGATTCAGTGTACTGCTCTTAGCCAATCATCAGCACAGAGAAATACTGACTCAAGGTGCTGGAGAAAATCCATGCAGTCTGCCTTTACAAACATTTGTGAAAGAATAGGGCGTTCTAAGGAGTGCACTGAATTCAAGTGTGGTACTGTAACTGTTCTGGAAGTGTTTAGAAACCACAGCAACTCAGCTACAAAGTGTCAGACAGTGTAAAGTTACAGAGCGTGTCACCGAGTGCTGAGATGCATAGTGCATAACAGTCTCCAACGCTCTGATGACTCAATAACAGCAGAGTTCAAACCTCCTCTATATTAACATTAGCACAAAAACTGTGCACCAGGACCTTCATGGCATGAGTTTCCACGGCTGAACAGCTACATCCAAACCTTACATCACCAAGCACAGTGCCAAGCATCAGATGGAGTGGTGTGAAGCACACCGCCACTGGACTCTGGAGCAGTGGAAACGTATTCTATGGAGTGATGAATTACGCTTCTCTATCTGTCAGTCTGATGGACAAGTCTGGGTTTGGCGAATGCCAGGAGAACGTTACCTGCCTGACTGCATTGTGCCAACTGGAAAGTTTGGTGGAGGAGGGATAATGCTGTGGTGTTGTTTTTCAGGGGTTGGCCTAGAGCCCTTAGTTCCAGTGAAGGAAAATCTTAATGCTTCAGCAGACCAAGACATTTTGGACAACTGTATGCTTCCAACTTTGTGGAAACATGACTGAGCCACAGTGCAGACAGCAAGGTCCATAAAGGCATAGTTGGGTGAGTTTGATGTGGAAGAACTAGAACAGATGCACTAGAACAGATATTGCAAGTCAGGCCCTCTCATCCAACATCAGTGTCTGACCTCACAAATGCTCTTCTGGATGAATGGGCAAAAAAAAATCTAACAGACAACTCCAAAAACCGTGGAAGCTGTTATAGCTGCAAAGGGGCACCATCTCCATATTAATACCTATGGATTTAGAATGGGGTGTCATAAAAGCTCCTGTTGATGTAATGTTTAGGTGTCCCAATACTTTTGTCCATATAGTGTACCTCTCTGCTAATGGTGTGCTACACTACTTTAGCAGGCTGGTCTCAATAGAATTAATTTGATCTTGTGTTGGTTATCACTAGTTTGATGTGATTCATATTGATAATTGTGTTTGTAGATTATATTGAATTGTAGATATCATGAGCTTTTGTTATAATCTCCATTCTGTCAGCTGCTTTATCGGTTGTTTTGAAACATCTATAAAGTAATGTACATATAAATAAATTTAGTGTTTTTTTGCTTAGCTATGCAAGGCACCGCCCACCCAGTTGGCAAAACCATGCCACGCCACTAAATAGCAAGATCAAAGTGCCTGTAAGACTATGATAAACATGCATTCAGACAGGAGCGTATACACGTTTGACTGGCACTGTACACAATATCAGATGAGATTAAATTAGACTAGTAAATTTGGCTCTGCTTTGTTTTCCAGGTTGCTGGAATGGGGTGGCCTGCATTACTCCTAGATCACTTTGAGGTGCTCAAATTCACAAAAGTGATTTTAGCGGCCCTAACCCTGGAAATAAACCAGCACCTCCTGCTTTTAAACCCCGGAGTTTCTCCTCCCAGGCCTCGCCATAATATTTCAAACCAGTCTCAAACGTGAGCACGGCCTTCATCAAAATAAACAATAAATCACAAAGCGAGTGGAACGTAGTTGCACTGGAGTCCCTCATTTCAAGTATAATATATTTTAATTGCTCTCCACAAGTGTAAATTGCTAGTCTGGGTGACGCACTGTGGTGTCAGGAGTCTGGAAGAATAATTGCCAGTTAGAGAAGCAAAAAGTGGAAGCTGAGGCCCGACGTTAGCTCCTCCACGGCTCGCTAGCGCTCGTATGCAGCGAGTGAGTCACGAGGATTCGCAGAGCCCAACGCATCCCCCAAGAGAGCACCGAACTGGTACTGTCAAAAATAGGCCGGTGTCTATTTATCAATCCGAAGCACACGCGCTAGCTCACCCCAGAGCTGAGATTATACACCTTCCCTCAAGTGAATTTGACATTAGCGCGCTAAGTGGCAGCGAGTTTTCAGTAACCTGGTGTTAAAGTTCACAAATGAGGCCAGATGGAAAGACACAAGGCCCGTGCATGGGAGGGGGGTATTAATTTGTATTTGTTTGAGAATATTTGATAGTCTCCCACATTAGGATGCTCAGGGCCAGGGATGGCAGCTGCATGTTAATTTGACAGAAGCTAAAACTTGCATTAAGCTTCCACTTAGGTAGGCAATTTTACCTTGAACACTAAATACTTTGAGCTAATGACTAATGAAGGTAAAGGCTATACTCTTGCGAATCTCCACACGATAGTAGGTCAGTAAAATCACTACTGTTGATTTGGCCAAGGTGAACTGTTAGCTTGCTAGCATTCCCTCAATCATTGCTAATTAACAAAAGCGCAAAAAAAGTCCACCTAAACCTTTGACTGTGCTGAGTGACTGTGCTCCTCAGAGAGCAGGGAGGAAAACATGAACGAGGGCGGGAGGGGACTGTGCCGACAATTAATACCAATATCCTGGCAAGCAGCAGTGCAGAAATCAGATCAGTCCACCCAATTTACGACGCAGATGAGGCGTGAAGAGGGAATTTGTTTAAAATAACAGAATGCGTGACCACAGCTGACACGTCGGTGCACGGGATGTACAGAGAGCGCACTTCATTTTCCTTCTGTTTAGTCAATAATGGCTTTCTGTCTTCCCGGCTAACACAAAGCGAATGCATATCATGTCCCGAATAAAGGGTGAAAAATATGCTAGCAATTTTATCACTGCACTCTTTGGCTGCCGTGGTGAGTAGAGCCTGGCCTTCCACATGAGCATACAAGCTAGCAATCAAGAGTTAATGTCAGTGAACTTACACTACAAGCTACGTTATGTTTTCAAGGTTTAGCTTGATTGCATTATAAAAGAAGATAATGCAACATCAATCTGCAAATGTTGACAGTTACTGATAGTAATACAAATAATGAACAGATATTTATTGAGGAAGAACAGACATGTAATCACAGTGTTAGCAGTCATTCTTTACTAAAATTAGCATTTATTTTATGTACAATTCTGGAGCGCAACATTGCATCATTCTTTGACAGAAGGTGTTTCATCCATTAGTTTGCTCTCACTAGCACCAAGCTAACAGTGGTGTACTGTTACTTGCCTATTCTGATTTTAATGCTGTTTATAGTAAGTCTTGCTTAACCCTTTATTGTATAGTGTTGCCATATGGCAACAATTACTTTACCTTAATTTTACCAAAAGGCAGTAATATAAAATCCTTGCTTTACTGTTTAATTGTGGAAAAAGGGTCTTTTACTTTGAAGGACAACGATGACATCCTATGATCAGGACATCCTGAATTGAAATACTGGAGTAAGTTAACTTTTCATTTTTATCATTAAAACTATTTCAGAAATGTTTTTGTTCATGGTAAATGGTTAATATGGCAACTATATGTGTGCATTCAATCTACTGGACTGTAATTGATTATATTTACAACTTTTAATTACTTATGACCATACATTCCAAATAGCACTTAAAATGATATTAATTTAATTGTATAACTATTGTGTTCTGCATTTTATCAAGTATAAGTTGATTGGCTTAGTCTTGATTTTAATCAAAGGATGTTTTTTGAGAAAACATTGATTTTATGGTACAATTGCACATTGTTGCAATATGGCAACAATCTACCAACTATCTGATTTTTTTTTCAAATATTTACAAAATTTAAGCAATTTTAAATCATTTAAAATACATTAAAACATTATTGTCAAATGCAAACTTTTTAAGCTTGAATCAGCCACTCGAGTAACAATCTCTTTTTGTATGTTGTAGCTTTACTACCTCAGTAAAACATGAAGCCAGTTTCTGTCAATACTATTGGGGGACCCTGTTAGCCTCTTAGCCAGTTAGCTGACTGGATCAAACAGTAACTTGTCCAAAGAAAAGAGTCAAACAAGCTATAGTAGCAACATAGCTGGAGCTGCTGCCTTAGTGTATCTGCTAGCCAACTAATGATATGTATTGTACTGTTAGGCTAGCAGCCTAGTTAGAGTTGTCAAGCTAGCTTTTTAATATCTAATATTTGCTGCTTGACAAACATTAGCGGCATAATAAAGATAATAACAATGGGTTATTGAAATTTTGAAACTGTTGGGCTGAAACTAAAAAAATGGTAAATAAAAAAAAAGAAGAAGAAATAAAAACACACAAAGGGCAGAGTGCACATGTAGCCCCACCCCAAATTTACTCTGAGAATGGAAAGGGTATATACATACGCAGCATATACCCTCATACGCAAAAACAGCCCCTGTCAGATTACACGTTTTGTTGAATTTTTAAGGGGGAAGAATTTAACACATCCTCTACACAGAACACACTTAAACCCTGTAATTTTTTTTGCAAGTTTTAGTGCACAATTTCAAATGATTTGCTTAGTTTAACATCTTAATAAAATAAAATATACAATAGAAAAGGTGCCATCACTTTTGCACAGGCCATGATTTGTTAATGTGTTAAATTCAGCAAATAAACAGTAATAGTGCTTAAAAATGTGCAAATGTGTGTCTCTGTAGAGGATGTTTCAACTTATTTTCCCTCAGAAAATCAACACACCATATTATTCATCCAGGGCTGTTCAAACTTTTGCGTCTGACTGCGTCTCTGCTCCAAATTCCATCTAAATCAAAGGCTACTTGGAGTGTCTGCAGGCAGCTTTAGCAACTCCAAAACAGTTGTTTGAAAACAACATTTTATTGTTGAGCTAAGGCCAAAGCTGCTGCATAGCCATAGGCTAAATATTGACAACAATAACGAAGCAAATTAAACCCAGTGAAAAGCAGTCCGACCGAATTAAACCGAGAGGTATCCAATTTCCCCGCCAGGTCCCACAGAGACTGCATAAGCAAAAAATCTTATTTGATTTAAGTGGCTTTTAATAAGTGACATTAGAGAGTAAAGATAAAGGGGGAGAAAGGAAGGCTTGCTTTATGAATACACTGTGTGTCCTCAGAAGCCTGCAGTGTTGATAAGACCACAAAATGATTTTTCACACTCGCAGACACACTTACTGACAAATACATGCACACAAAGAGAGAGAGAGAGAGAGAGAGAGAGAGAGAGAGAGAGGTTTGTATTCATGTCTTTGTGGGGTCTTTAATCAACTGAATTATATATATGTGTAAACTGGCAGAAAAAAACAGGGCATTTTTGTTCATCATGTTACAATCAGCGTAAAGGTGCCCTCAAAGGTACAACAGTGGTCCCAAAGGTTCTGATTATGTACGTTTCATAAGTTTGGAAGGCTAACCACATTCACTTTTGTACCTTTTCGTAACATAATAACATGACCATGCAGTGCAGGTTGTTGTAGGGCAATACAGTCTCAGAAAAAAAGGTATGTAACTGTCACTGGGGCAGTATCCCTTCTTGTCACTGGGGTGGTCACCTCAAGGGTGCATCTCAGTACCATAAGTCAGGGAACATAATTGTACCATAATCCATTGAAATTATGTTTACTAAGTTGTATTGACTCCACACACCCCGTCTCATCCCCAGACTTATTATTTTATGGTTCTGTTTAAAACATTAGATTATTAAAGGGTATTAATACATACTTTTCACCTGGAAAAATGTATTTAAGGTTCACAATTGGACCTTAAAACCACTGATATGTAAGAAGTGGGTAATATCATGGAAAAAAGTTGTTCTAACCTAACAGTTTTACAAAAATGTTGTAGTCATTAACAAATAATTGGTTAATATTTGTACACTCTTAAAATGGTTCTTTAAGGGTTCTTTAGTAAAGACAATGGTTCTATATGGAACCATGGACAGACAAAGAACCATTTGTATGCTTCAATGGTTCACTGTTGAAATATTTCTTCTGAGTGATGTAGAATGTGTTGTATATCAGTGTTGTTGGAAGAAAACCTTGTATCTCCAAAATGGTAACTTTACAGGACAAAGAAAAAACCTACTTTACTTTTAATGTAAGTCAATGGAACCCGGCATATTTCCAAGGAATTTTGGGCCATTTGTTTTGGTCTGTTCTTCATGAAATGTACAAACAATGTAACAGGCAACAGGCATTTTCAAATTATGTAAAAACTGAAAAATGACAAAAATGGAGATACAAGGTTTTCTTCTGACAACAGCAATATGGTTCTATTTAGCACCAAAAAAGGCTCCGCTATCGTTACAAACTTGCCATTCTTACAATACCAGAACTCTTTTCGGGTCTATTTTCCATGTGGTTCTATTTAGAACCATATGCAACACATGCTCCATGAATCTGAAAACCTTCTCTTGAGCATGCAAATGATTTGTTGAGTGTTCACGGTTCAGTATAGAACCACTTCTTTACTAAAGAACCTGTGAAGAACAGTCTTTTTTAAGATTGCAGTAGAACTAGTTAGTAAAAAATTGAAACATAATCCTAAAACTTTTTTTTAATTAATTTATACAGATAAGATGTCCAGCTCTTACAGCATAGTATCTTCTTAATCAACACATCACCCCAATTCTGCTAGATCTTGATAGGCTTTTATAATATTAAGGTTATTACTCCAAAAACAGTGCAGTAGTCCTGCTGATGTGATGTGGTATCAGTGCTGTTAAACACTAACTCACTTGATTTGACTTTGTTTCAGGCACAGTGTGATGTACAGACACACTTACATGCTGTAATTACAGTGAAACTAAACAGTATCTGAGCTGTGAAATGCAATATTACTTACTTCCACCTCGTTTCTCAGTTACTGCATCTCACATCAGTTGAAAACATCAGTTCTTCTAAATAATGTGGGTAGTAACTTTTACATTCAGGCCCACCTACAAGGGTTACCCTGGAAATATGCTGAGATTACACAGAATCAGAGCTGGAAGATACATCACATGCTCCCCTTTGTGTTACCTGTTTACAAAATACTGTTCCTATGTTATGAATCAATGATCTGGCAAAAGACTATGAAATTAGTTCAGTGAGTTAAAAACATCACACTCTTATCTTATCCTAACTTACCTTATTAGCACATAAGTCTTTACCATTGTATTGCTGTTTTTCACAGTTATAATTATTAACTGATTATTTAGTAACAATCTAAAATTAGCTTGTGTATTTACAACTTGTTACCATAATATTACCATATTATTACACACTTATTACTAATCTGTAAAGTGCTACTGAAGCATTTTTAGATTGACTACCATTTTACCCTCATCAGCATTACATACAGTGGGATCCAAAAGTGGGAAGCCCACTTGTGAAAATGCTTCTATTTTGCATTCTTTTCTAATTTTATGCCAAATGTTTTATTACTAATGCAAAAATCAGCAACAATGTGAGTGAAAAGTGAAATCTCTGAAATTTCAGAATTTTGCATTAATGACAGTGTGTACTTAAGCAGGACTTACAAGTTTGGACAAAAGCCTCAGTGAGTAGATCAAAGCCATCTGAGGGTTGTCTAAACACGAGCTTCACTGGAAGAGAAGAGACTCAAAAAAACAAAAACCTGGCCTTCTTGTACAAAGGCCTTGTTACAAATTTGCTCGAGTGCATTAAAATGTTGTTTTTTCTTGTAGTTCTTGCACAAATAACCTGGAAAACATGAATGAGCGGGCAGAGGGCTTATTTGTGCTTAAACTGTCAGTCATTTTTCAAGACACTCTCCTGGACTACATTACTCCGCCCCCATCTCCGTCTGTTTGCACTGCTAAAAATGATACATTGGCAGGTGATTTTAAGTCCAGTAAATATTTCTTACCTTATTTCTAAACATTTGCATTTGTTTTAAGTAATTTTACAAAGTAAAATGATCTCACTATACTGAGCTAATAATTCTGCTTATTTCAATAAATCATGTGCCAATATAGTGAGATCATTTCACTTGATAAAACCATTTCAAAATTTGAAATATTGTATAGATTGATTTAAGGTCATTTTCACTTGACAAGATATCATTATTTGCAGTGTAGATTTCAGTTAGTGGCCTACTGCAGCAGGTTCTAGTGCTGTTGAGACTTTTTTTGAGCTGCAAAAAAAGATGACAACAAGAAACATGCTGAAACAAGAATCAACACTACTAGTGCTTTTCAAAGATGGAGAGAATTATTACATGTAAAAGGGATGAAGTTGGATGCAGAGCCAGCAGCGTTTTTCTGAACAGGTCATGCAAAATGTATAAAGCATCAAAAACTGCTTGAGTGCCCGACTTTACACAGCAAGCGATATGCTATAAGACGTACTTGGAGAGTACTTGGATAGCATGATTAGGCAAAAAGCCTCTCTGAATAAGTGAAATGTGATGCTATGTCATCATAATTTTTCATGTATCAAAATCAGTGCTTTGCCAGAGGTTCTTGAAAACAAGTACAGCCACCCTGAGGTAAACTAGCCTGCAGCCATGGTATTCAGTGTTGTTAACAATTTGTGAAATTGCTGTTTTAGCTATGGAAAGGGCCGTGCTCAGTGTGTTCTTTTGAGATCAAGGCTATATTGAGTATTTTGATCTCCTCTCAAGCAACGTTAGCATAATGACATGCTTCTACTAATGCAAATAAATAGTCCACTAAAGATAATGCTTCTATTTTGCTTTCTTTTCTAATTTAATACAAATGTTTTCATTACAAATGACATCAGCATGGCAATATCAGTGAAAAGTAGAATTCTTGAAATATTTACATGAATTTCAGAGTTTCTTAGTATTTGGTATCTTGGGAAGAATGTTCTTGCACTCAAGTTCCAAAAGTGTGTGTAACAGTCGCTTTTGAGTAGATCAGATCTTCCTGAGGGACCTCTGAACATGAGCTTCAATGGAAGACATAAAACTCTGGAAAATATCTGCCCTTTTTGTATAAAGGCCTTGACATGATCACTGTCATGAGTTTGCTTAAGTTTGAATTGTGATCTAGAAATTGCGCAAAATCTTGAACATTTCCTCATGAATTTTATTCATGATAAATTTTCTTCATTTTAAATTTTTTCCAAATTCTGAAACTTTATGTTATCTATTTCCAGGTTTATATGGCTCTCAGATTGTCAGTGGTTTGTGACATTTGGACCCCACTTTATATCTAAATAACAAGCTAAAGTAATTCCCTCAATAAATAGCTTACCTCACTGCCAGACAGTGAAGTCATGCCAATGCTCAACCTCAACCTCATGACCTCAATGCTGGGCACCATCGATCCTATAGGTTTGTGTTGATGGGCAGTAAGTATTTAGTGAAGAGAATGGTCCTATTTAGAACCAAGAACACTGAATAAACCCTTTGCATGATTGAAAGGTTCTTTGCATCATCAAAGGGTGTTTCAGATTGATGTAAAATGTGCTAGATGGTTCTATGTAGAACTTTTTTGAAAAAGGTTCTTCTTTAATTCCAAACTTGATATTGTAATAATAGAGGAACCCTTTTCAGTGCTATATAAAAAAAAACATCTACAGCTCATTCTACATCAGTCTAAAGAATCATTTCACGGTGCAAAGAACCCTTCAATCATGCAAAGTTCATGGTTCTAAATAGAATCATTTTCTTTACCAAAGAACCCTTGGAGAACCATCTTTTTTAAGAATGTACTTAACCACTAGAGATTGATTATACTGAATAATGCCCCTTTAAATTAGAATAGTTACCAATAATCTTGAATATTTATTGTCATAAATAAATATTGTCATTCTGTTGATTAATTCCAGATTTAAACAAAAAAATCCCAGATTTTCAATGTAGTCTCACACTTTTGGATGCCACTGTATGAAAACTCAGAAGACCCATATACAGTAGGTTCAATGGTGATTTTGAATGGTAAATAAAATGACTTTATTTGTGTTGTGGACACCATGACCCCTGGTTCCTATCACCACCACTGTAAAGAAATCTCTCTATCTCTGTAAGTTCCTCTACAATGAATCATTTTACACCAAACCACTATGAAAGACTTTGTTTACATCTCAATGATTTATGCGAAAATTTAGAAAAATTAGTTCTCATGAAAAATTCCCATTTGGCCTTGTTTACTTGCTTATATAGGCCAAAATGTTCTTTGTGTGGAACAGTCAGTGATCAAATATCTTACAATTTCAATCATGTTAGAGGCATTTTGTCCCCATTGAGAGCTAAACACATGACCCTCACACACACATATATACCACCGTGGGCCGAGGTGAATGCGCATGAAGCCCCTCTGCATAACAAACAGTGTTAGTCACTGTGACTCCCTCTTTTCACATGCTGGTTCTATAGCAGTGCTTGCTAAGCTGTGCAGAGCTTTAAAGGCCCCAGCAATGCTATAAAACATCAACACCTGCTTTGATCCCGAAGCACACCACGCTAAAGAACAGCAAGAGCGGAGTCATACCCAGTGCTTAAAAGTCAAGCCGGAGTTGTGCAGGAGCAGAGAAACAGCAGCGAGATGTTTATCACCACGGCCACGAGCCGTATTAACTGTACAGAGTATATATTCCGAATGCTGTGGTAAGCGTTTTTATTATTGTCCCTGTTGCACCTGGTTTGAACGTAAAAGGCTTTAAATGCTGCTTTATAGCGACTACTAAAACTATCATAAGAAAGAGGCCGTCGCTCAAACTGACGTAAAGCTCAACACTCGCTGCGACGTGGAAAGTGTTATACTGAGAAAATGTCCCACTGCCATAAATGTGAATTATTATAGGCCTCTTTGTTGAAGGGATCATAACAGCATATGGGGAATGACGACGTGAGTACGTGTGTGTTGTGGCACATACATAACAGCTGGCACTCCAGGCCCACCGCAAGCTTTCAGCATACAGATGACCCTAATAAATGGCCAGTAAACGGATTTATGAATGGAGGCTTTTCACCAAAGCCTGGCTATATTGAAAGAAACACACAAAAGCCAAGTCATCTTCCACTTACATCTATACTGAAAAGTGGCAAAGAATAAAAAAAAACATAGAACATCTTTGAGATTTAATAAAGCCTGAGTGTCTGACGTATCATTAAACCTGAGAATGTATTAACTTGTGACATTTCGTATCAAATGAAATAAAGACTGTGTAAATGAATAAAGGCTGTTTGAAAAAGCTTAACATTTGACATTTATACTTTTGACATTTTGTGTCAGAAAACAAAAATATTTCATTTTCATTTTAGAGTACAGTGCAAAAGTCAGAGACCATTCTTCGTTTGTTTAATTTCCAGTCAAAGCGCTGTTACGTATTTCATTTTTTTAGCAACAGGGAAAAAAAACAAAAACTTTAATAATAAAAAATACACCTTATTAACTCAATGTACATTCAATTTCTCAATGAGATCTGCAGGGATATTTTTGTGCACCTCCAAAGTTTAGCCTTAGAAGTTCTTGGAGGTTTTAGAGGTCTGGACTCTGGGGTGGTCAGTCCATTGTTCTGAGAACAACTGCAGCTTGTTTGATTGGTCTGTTTCCTTTTCTTAGTATGAGCTTCTTGACAGCTACACATCCTTTCAGACTCATAGCGCTGAGTCCTCTTCTCTCAGTGGAAGGATGGACAGAAACAGCTGTGGATGTTTTCAGATCTGAAGCAGCTTGATTTTCTCCTCTGTCTCAAAGATGAAAGCTTTAAGTGCTGTTTATCTGATGGGGGCAGTTTTGGTGTCTGCCAGCTCTTGCAGGTGGTTGTTTGGAGTCTCATTTTCTTTGTAAATTTTAATCATTGGACTCCAGTTTTGGAAACTCCTGCTTTTCCTTTGATTTTCTCCTTGTAATCAGCTCCAAAACATCGACAGAAAAATAAGTAACTTGTAATAAATGACCATTTTGACCAGATAATATCCATCTGCGGTCGACAAATACATATCAAATTTGATGTTTCTATGTAGGTTTCTCTATCTTTGTGATAGTACAGTGGACAAATATGGTTCAAACATTTCTTGAATCTGTAGAGTCGCCCTTTTCATTCCATCTTATCACGAGATCATACGTGACTCACATGCGGAGTTGTAAACCTATGAAGAGGGGCTGAGAGACACATCATCTGCCTTGTACTTTAGTAATTGGTGGATTCTTGTGTCCATCTACATTTTGTGTTAAACTATTCAATGGACACTCAAGAAATCACTAAGGAGTGACCATCACGTCAAAAACCCTTCATCCTTCATTCACTGTACATCAGAAATGGTGCACAGAGAGTTTACAGGCGCTGAAGCTGCTGCAGTGGTTGTGGAAAGTAGTGAAGAAGATAACTAAGCATTTTGATATGAAACATATGACTATCATGTTATATGCAAGAGCCTTTAATGGAGAATTTGTAAGAATGTGCAAAATCGAGAAAATGCTCCTAGAAGGTTAAATAACAGAAGGGTGTTCTCTGACTTTCGCACAGCACTGTGTAAGAATGTACCACTGTTTAAAGTTTGGAATAACTTGTATAATATGGACATAAATATTGAAAACCATTCAAAACGTATTTTTAAAGCTGGATGTTGTAGATATTCATTTGATTATAATATTCTACAGCTTTCTGAGTGATTTTAGAATCATCTGCAGCTCTATTTAACACTCTGGACACATCTAACATTTTTTCATTTTTATTTATGGCCTCCTGGCGTCCTAGTAGGCCTAATTTATTGAATCCTATAAAGTTTCTCAGGGCTGATATTATAGTCATTTCATACATTTATCTGAAAACAAATTGCTTTGATATTGTTGAAAACATTCATTTCAAGCATTTGAATGCTGTGTATTCTTTTATGCATAAGTGTTAGCTTGTGCTCCCAGGCTTGAGTTCATACAGTGCACTCACCTATTTCTGGCCTGGGCTTAAAATAGTCCTTTAAGAGCTGTAAGCCCATCATGTGACCCCAGACCTGAGGTGTGTAATGACATACAGTTTTAAAAGCATTCGGAAAAGGAAGTGTTACAGGTGTTTATATCTGAAGGTTAGCTGCTAGGTGATCACGTGTCCAGGGTAAAAGTATTGGCTGGTTCTTTTTGGAAGCAATTGTTTTGTTGCCTTTACCTAAAATGTTGACCCTGAGCCAAGACAGGTTAGTTTTGTACTGAAGCTACATAGCTAACAAGTGATGGAAGCTTATTAACATCTTACAAACTACATGTCAAAATCACCTTAACCTACATCGACTTGTTATCTGTTTTATGAGTTTGATTTACTATGTAAAGTTTCAAAACATACCATTCCCTCCTCATTCCATATGGTCCGTATATGAAAACTAAGCTACAGTTGACAGTCACTGTATTTGTGATGTCAACAGATTTACATATATCCACATATTCAGCCCATAGCAGTTAAGCCCCATCCATACATACTGAATGGACAATACATGCCAACCAAAACAGAGCTCATATACACATACAGTGTTTTAAAAAAAAGGTGCATCAAAGGGTTCTCTGAGCCATAGAAGAGACACTTTTAGTTTCCTAAAGAATCATGTAAAAGTGAGATGTGTGAGGAACCTTTTAAAGGTTCACATAATGTAACATTCTTTACTCATTAAGTGTTCCTTCTTAGAATCTTTACATTACGTGTAACTCACATATCTAATTCACAAAAAATGGTTTTCCAAAGAACCATCCATTGACAGCAGGGCTACCAGAATCATGGGGGTGAGCAAACATTTGACCCACCACTTTTCAAAGTACTGGGGTGATGACCCACCACTGTCTGATTATTCAGGATGCTAAGGCTTACAGAGCACCGACTTCTAGACATTAAACTAAACAGAAGCAATTAAAATCTCCATTTGAGCTGGAAGGCCAGACGTTTCCTAAAGAATAGAAGAATCCAGTTTGTTTTTAGGGCACTTTTAGACCTAACTTGTTTGGCGCAGACCAATTAAACTTTTTTCTTTAGATCCATTTTGACATTAACATTTTGATTCTTCACCAAAGAAATAACCATGGAGCACCAAAAATCGGCCTGCTACTAAATGAACCCTGGCTCAGTTTCCTACTGGTACAGGGCATTTTTAGGTCCACACCAGATGACAATTCAACTCCAGAGTTTGCTTTTCTCAATGCAGCTCAATTCTGCACTGCCCACTTAATCTGTCTGTTTTAACACTTTACTCTTCACAGACACTCATATCATTCTTTTGCACAAGCTGCTGTTAATAACGGTAGAGCATAAAAAACAGCTACGATATAATTGTTGATATGCTGCTGATTTTAGCACATTTTAGCGTATTTTTCAGCCACCCGATTGGTTAAACTCAATTAGGCAAACCAATCATAAAGAAGCAGATATCAAGTAAAGTTTATTATTGCTTTGTTTGTGACACACATAGATGACAAGCGTCTTCATTTCTTTTTTCACATTTCCTATATTTCCATTGTCATGGTGGCAAATGTGAGAGTAACAGAGCTCTTGCATCCCTGTGCATTTTTGCCACTGTAGTGTGAAATAAACTGAAAAAAATGGAAATAAAAAACCTCTGGTGCAGACTTTAGTAAATGAGCTGGGTATGAAAACAGCCTGATGTTCTTCAGAGATGCTAGCTAGCAAAGGTTGCTATCTGAGGCTGAGCCCAGTGAAGTGCAGGGTCAAAAAGTACTGATACTGTTCACAAATAGGTTTATAGACATGTTATTGGCATGACATGAACGGTAGTTTTAGTCAGTCAGTGGTGGCCTAGTTGCATTTTGTCACTCAGACAGAAGTTTCTGCCCCTCCACTTTTGGAGGTGTGGTGCCAACCCTATGTTTCTTAGCAGTCCCACCTTTATTTTTATGAAAGTATATCAGTCTTAAAGGCACAGTAACAAAAACAGCCTGTTTAATTCTGAACAATAAAGAGGTTTAAAAATGGCCTTTAACCCCTCAACAAGCCATGGACACACATCTATAACCTAAGAATAGCTCCACTGGTTTGCATTGAATGCCCTGTAGCTGCTGAATAATAGGCCTTTGTATGAAATAAACCTGGAGTCTTAAGGGGTTAATGGACATTGGCCTTTAAATATTCTCAAATACAATTGCTTGTATGGTTTTTGACACTGTATGACATAATATGATGGTGTCTTATTGCAGTTTATGGGTTGAGTTTTTGTTGGCTACATTGACTGTAGTGCAAAACTGAAGATGCAAATGTCTTATCTGATGGACCATATTTGAGCTAAGTGGCTGCTATATGACTATTTGTAATATGAGAACAGAGAGATGTTGAATGCTATAAGCACCAAAGCAGTAGCACATGTTACTATTTTAGACAGGAAGTTTAACGCTTGCCTCGGTTGCCGGGCAGTGTAGCATTACTGCACCCCGGAGGCCAAGGACCAGTGGCCTGGTCTCAGAGCCTGACTGGCTGCAACAGCTGTGCATGGATACTGGAGAAAGAGAGCAAGAGAGAGCAGAGGAGGAGGAGGGAGAGGGGGTTTGCAGCCCAAAGGCTCAGCGGGCTTTGGGTGACTGACAGCAGCAGGCCTGTCCCACAGCGCCAACTGGAGCACCATACAGAGAAGAGGATATGAGGAGAAAAAAAACCCCTACTCAACAGTCCACAAGCACACACTCACACACACACATGCACACTCACACAGTCCTCTTCTGTCCTTCACAAAGAAACAGACAGACAGACAGACAGACAGACATCCTCCAGCATAAGGCCAACATGGTCAATATCTCTTGCTTGGCTGTTCACATACAAACAACTGACTGTGGTACATAACAAACAAGGAGGTGAAAGAAATTAAAGACAGGGCACAGCTACCTTCCCGCAATGAATGGCTGTCACTATTCAAGAGTTTTTACTTTGGGTTTGCTACACTTTTCAAAAGAAAATTATGTTATTATATTGTAATAATGTAATTATTACATAGTAATAATATTGTTCAGTAAGTTACAATGAAATGCCGCTGGTTTATGTTCTGAATGGACAAGCTTGAGTCTAAACCTTCAATTTTTGTTTGTTTAGATGTAAAGAAAATGACAAAATCATGGTAAAAATGCAACAGATGGAGCCTTATGTTGCAAAACAAGACAATGCACAGCAATACCTTTTCAAATCACAATGAGATCCCTTTGTACATAATAATTCAAGTGAAATTTTAAAATATATACTTTTGAAACTGTTCAATGATCTTCATGAAAGAAATAATTAACATACAATAACAAGATACTTTTGTTATTGACAGTGATTACTGTGCATTCTATGGAATATCTGGTGATTACAAGATATTTCACTTTCTCTAGGCATTAGTTATACTGCAGCATGGTAAGGAGTAATGTACCTATACAAACTGCTAAATCACATATTAAATTTAAAATATCAACCCAGCAGCATGTCAACAACACTTTCTAAGTACAAAAAGGAAATTGTGGCATTTCTAATTTTAGAACACACATTAAACTGTAAAATGCACTTTACACACTTAACCCAGGCACAACAGCAACAATGTTGTGTTTACTATGGCAACAAGATAATTACTTAAGTGTCAGTATTATGGTGTCGCTAGCAATTTAGCATGACAAGCTTTCAAAATGCTAAATAAAAAAACAGAATTGTAGAGGATTGCTATATCTGACAGGCTTATATCAGGCAATATTGACTGAAAGAAATAAAGATCTTGCTTAGCTAGCAAGATTCCTGTGAATGCAGTCTGAAGGCTTCCTTGCAGCTGATATGCAAAGCTGAGGGGCCACAATATTCCTAACCATGAATTTAATGCATAAAATTCAGATCTGCACATATATTCTTACTAGGAATTCATTATCCCTTCCATCCTGTTGCATGGAAATACAAACACTTGATGTAAGTTAAAGGCCTACTGGGTCTACCTGTATCACAATCAATGTGATAAAAATAGAAAAATACATTTTATTTGATCTCTGTTATGTTTTAATTGCTTATTTAATTCTAAGGCAATTAGTATTTCAGACATTCAAGCAGATTAAATGCAGATTCTCACATTGATAGCAATGCAGGCTATATTGAGTGATTTTGAAAAAACTCCCAAATGTACTTCATTGCTACTCTGAAATGATGAAAAAGAAACATACTTAACTTTTTAATGTAAGCTAATGTAAAAAAGATTTTATTGCAAGCAATTTTTATGCATTTCTATACATCTATTCATCATGAAACTTTCAGAAAGTTTAAACAGCAGCTGAATGAAAAACAAATAAAAAAACCTTTAATTCCTTAATGTGCACAAATGATTAGCATATTTCCACATAATTTTGTGAAGGTCCCTAAGACTGAAGCAGAAGTAGAGCCAAACAAAGAGATACAATAATCTCAATAATGTCAAATACAACATCGTACCACAGTATCGGGCAAAACCTTGTATCTCCAAAATAGTAACCTTACAGGAGAAGGAAAAAACTTCCACTGTAAATTAATGTAACAAAATTTAATTCTAAGTAATTTTGGACTGTTTCTATTGGTCCATTTGTTATAAAACTGTGAAATATTGTAGGTGGAAGCTGGCATTTTTAAAATGTGTAAGAAGATTATTCCAACATTAAAACATGGTCAGAGGAAAGTGTGGTTGGAGTATACTGTCATCTTTAATATGGTCACAAAACTGTAACTAATCTATTAAGAAAGAATGCAATTGCAAATGTCACACAAACTTTACCGAATGGCTGTTTAGCTTGATGCCTTTTTGTTTAAGGCCATTTTGCTTGATGTCCAGTCATACAAGAACTGAGATGGGCCAGGGTTTTTTTCCCTGTCATGACTTAAAGCTGTATTTTTTGATGTCTGAAAGCTGCTTTAATGAGCGAACAAAGCTTAACACAAAAAAATGACAGTGAATTAATTTTACTGTCACCAGGTCTGTTACCATGGCAACTTAGTTAACTGTCACCAGGCACAGGCCTAAGGCACTGAGGACTGGCTCCACATATCAAAAATATGTTCTATGTGTCCATGATTCCAACTGGAGAGGCATTGACCACTCCTCCTCCCAACAGACATCACACATGAACACATACACTCTGCTGAACTCTTGAATCAGCACCTCACATCGATATCGGCACTGCCACAAGTAGGAGGAACAATCATGACAGCAGTAGTTGTTCAATCCTGTTGTTTGTAGTACTCCGCAAGACTGAATTGCACATCAAAGCAATTAACAATGAGTACCAAAAAAAAAAGGTTTCCAATTAATTTTCACAAGTCATATGAAAATTTGGAACAGCCATAATGCAAACATGAATAATAGCCTCGAATCAGAACGAAGTCAGGGCCGGCAGCGCATTAAACAAATCCTCTTATCAGGGAAGTCAATATCAGTAATCAGAACTAATTATTGCAGAGGCATGCACTATGATAGGGTGGTGCACGCTGCATCCAGTATGTACCGCAAATCATTCTCGCTTTCACACAGTGGGCTCAATGCCTTTACTAAAGTGGTTGGGGTTTGATACCCATACCTGGGCAAGAGCCAGTGCCCATCAGCTAAAGCAAAGACATAAATAAAGTGATGTCTGAGTGCTTCTCACTCATCCATTGTGTTGGAAATCAAAGTAATTTATTTCATGCTTAAGATGAGTTAATGCTTTGTTATGGGCCAAATAACTCCAAACTGACAAGTATTTGACGAATAGAAAAATCGGTCAGCATTGCTTGCACTGTAAAAAACGGCTCACCAGATCTACCTAAAAAAATCTCATGTGGTAACAAGTAAATTAAATAGTATTATTTGACCTAGATAAATAGTGAATCAATGATTCTTTCAATCAATGTAGTTTTTTTGAGTTGAATAAAACTAGTTAAATTGCTTGTTACCACATGAAGTAATTTTGTTAAGTAGATCTGACGAGCCACGTTTTACAGTGTGGGCAGCCAGGTGGGCATTTCAAGTCAAGGGTAGGCAGGCAGTAAGTTAAACTGGATGAATATGAACCTTATTTTAAACGAATGGGAGCCAGTAACAATCAGCACTTAGCCAATATTGACTATATTTATTCAAAAACACATTGTAAAAAAATGGCTCATCAGTTTAACCTAAAAAAATTACATCTTGTGGTAACAAGCAATTGAACTAGTTTTATTTAACGCAAAAAATCACTTTGATTGAAAGATTCATTCAAAGTATTTATTTAGGTTGAATAACACTAGTGAATTTACTTGTCTCCACATTAAGTAATTTTTTAGGTTAAACTGATGAGCCATTTTTCACAGTGTAGTTAATATACCTGTTACCACACAAAGTAATTTTTTTAGGTGGAACTGATGAGCCATTTTTACAGAGCATTTTGTGATATCAAAATATCAGAATGTGGACCAAGAAAAATAACAAATTCATAATAGTGAAATTTTCAGCATTTTTCTTCTAATTTTATGCTTTAGTTTCGCACTTGATCATGAGTGACTCACATTTCTCAGGAAAGCATCTTCTACATGTAGTTCATTTGAAATTAAACTAGTTTTACTCAACTCAAAAAATTACATTGAAAGAATTATTAATTGAAAGTATTTAATTAGGTTGAATAAAACTAGTCAATTTACTTGTTACCACATTGAATAATTTTTTAGGTTGATCTGATGAGCCATTAAACAAAACAGGCTTTAAAGTGAGGCTATGCTAAGCTATCACTTCACTAAAATGTTATGACTTCACGAAACTTTCATTAGGTGGTTATCAGAAATTAGAAAAAATAGAAAATATACAGTGGGGTCTAAAAGTGGTAAAAATGGTGGAAATCACTGTAAAAAGTGGCTCGTCAGAACACTTCATGTGGTGACGGGTAAATTAACTAGGTTTATTCAACCTAAATAAATGATCTTGAGTGACGATTTGAAGACTTTGATTGAAGGAATTGTGAGGGTTCTTCAAGGATGTGAATTTATAGGGCATTAGATTGGAAGAAGGAGGGGTTTCAGGCATGTTCCTCCCCCCAAACCTCAGTTCTGACTACATTTTAACTGAAGGGGGCAGTTTTGGTGGTCTACCAGGTCTTGCATGGTTGTTGGGAGTCCTTTTTTCTCTGCATCTGTATTTATTTAGGTTGAATAAAACTAGTTTAATTTACTTGTTACCAGATGAAGTAATTTTTCTGACAAGCCACTTTTTACAAAATTGCAAACTGCAGCCTAAAATAAACATGAGAGTCCTTTGGATTCTTCTAGCCAACAGAAAAGCGAGCCATTTTGAATCCCCAGAGGGGGACGAGATCCAACACCCACCCACTCCACTTTGTTGCATTTATTTGTTATTACTGAAGTGTCTCAGCCCCTTGAAAACCCTCCGCTCCCTCCTTCTTGACGCTAATTTGAGACAATTGTCAAAAAGGTGAAAGGATGGCGTAACCAGCTGGCAACAGCCTCTGGTCCACGGGGTTTTTCCTGGTGAGACTAATTGTGCTATCATGCTGCGGCCCCCCCTCCAACTGGTCAGCGGTCCGCGCAGGGTGACAGCAGGTAATCAAGTGTAATTAAGGCCATGGCTGGCACTCGGACGTGGGGCGCGGGGACTAACAGCTCCACGGGTCACTGCCAAGGCAGCCTCCCCACTGCTCAATCGCAGTTGACACACGAGCCGAGGGGACAGGGCGGGTTCCACCCCGAGGAGGGCGCCAGGCTGATGATTGATTCAGATCATGATCATCAAAGAGGGAGGGGAGGGGATGAGTTTGTGGCATATCGGTGGTGGCAAGTTCAAATGAGTTTAGTGATCCGATTCTTTAGAACCAGTTGATTCAATGAATTAAGTGATTCACTGATTCACAAGTCAAGTCAACCTTCTTCTCATCTTTGCCTTGTTGTCCACTCTGAAAATGTAGGCTTAATTAGTACAGATTGGCCAATACCTGATGGCTAAATACAAAGATACCCAAATGCAGGTGTATTCGATATCTTTTTATTTAGCCATCAAATTTTCCATGAGGAATTACAAGACATTAAATGACTTTTGGTTCAGTTAGTCCACTTCTACTTACTAATGGAGTCAGACTCAAAGCCTCAGCATACTTCTTGCGGAGATGTCGTTCGCCTGGCTACAGCGAACAATATGTAATTGCGGAGAAAACGAACAACCGCAGACGTCGTGCGGAAGTTTCGTTCAATGTGTCCCTCACATGGCAGCTCAGAGAACTCCGCGGATGAAGACGCTACGTGACAGAGCCTGTGATTGGTCAGTAAAAAAGGAGGCGTGTCATGAAACAAAGATGGACGACTCTGAGGAGCATGGGAAAACACACTAATATTTCACAGTGAAATGTGCATTTGTTAAATAAACAATGAATACCTTTTAAATGTAAGATGTTAAGTCTTTTATTCGGTATTACTAACTAGTAGTGAGCATCAAAACATACAGGTTATCTTATATTTAGGTTCATATGAGGACGAGGCTGAAGTTGGCTTTCTATTCACCAGCTTCTTGTTTGAATTTCCTCGTTCCATCTTAAATGGTGGCAGTATTCTGAACTTAAACATCGCCATAGTTAGAACTGTGAAAGAATAGTTCTCTAGCAGTCATGAAGCACCACGTGGAGCATCCGCGGCAGGCAACACGAAACTGCAGAAAGTGTGCGAGCTTCGCCCAACCCTCGAGAATTTCATTTCATAAGAAGTATGCTGAGGCCTTCAGAATGCACAAACACACTAAAGAAAGACACAGCGTCACAGTGTGGAGAGAGGAAATAAACCATGTTGTGGTACTTAATTTTGGGATTTTTATTGTTACTGACCCAGCCCCACCCAGCAAGTTTGCAATCACTACCTGTTTAAATTCCTGCATCTACCATGTTCACCCCCTGCTGCACCAATACAGCTGATCCAGGCAATCTAGGACAGGCAAAGAATTAGCTGGAGCAGGTGTGGCAGAATGTGGTTGAAGCTAAAGGTAAATCTTCAGGACCAGGGTTGGTGCTCAAAGGTGTAGATGCTACAGAAAAACTTAGAGCTTGTTAGTCAGCATTAGCTCTCGGTGCTGTTACTGAGTGCTGAGCTGCCAGATGGTTTGGTGGTGTTTAAGTTGAACGCTCTGTGCTGTGTTGTTGAAATGACATTCCATTTAGGCTTCTCTTTTTTGCTTCTTGTTTAAAGTAGCTTTTCCAGGATCCCATTTGACAGTCAGATGAAACATCTGCCGAATGTGAAATTAGGTAATCATACGCACATTCAAATGCAGCGGGAAAAATACACATCTGAAACTCGACACGGATATCTTGAGGGCTTTAAGGCCTGTCATTTTTTCCCTCTCAGTGATTGTTGACTTCATGCAGGTACTTTCATCCAAGCCCTTATTAAACATCATGATGTGCACTTCTTTGAATAAATATTGGTAAATGTACCAGAGATGTGAGCTTAGAGAAGTTAAGGCCTCTGGCTATGCTGCTCAAATATTAAAATATAGTTACTAAGACCTACAGCACTTATGAGTAATAACTCAACAGCTAATTCAATTACTAGAGGCCTTTTTTTTTAAACACAGCCTAAAATCATTCATCACTTTTTTCCTCTTTTTCTTTCTGTGTGACAAAGCTAACACCCCTAATTCTGTTTGAAGCTGTGAAATCATGTGCTCTTATTGTTGTGTTTTTTTTGTGGCACCAATGGATAGAAATTGGACAAAATGGAAAGAAAATGTGCAATAGTTAAAATGTAAGCTAATGTAAGCTAAAGTCCTAATGCCCTAATCCATCTGAAACAAGTCAGAAAATTGTATCAACATTGTTTCCGAAGCAGAGTTGCAATTTTCTAAACAACGGAGAACAGAGATATCAAAGTTTGTTTGACACACACTTAGCCTAACCTAAGAACAACTCAGCCAGTTTACATTGAAGTCCTTACCAAATAATAAGCCTATGTAATGTTTAAGGAGTTAAGCAAGCATGAACAATGCTTTGTACCAAAGCTACATATTATCCAGGAGCATAACAACAGAAAAGCCACATTTACAGCAGATTACCAAATGTCCCACATCATTCTGAAACATCTGAAACATGAGAAGTCCACTTAAGGTTTTACAAAGGATCCCAGCAGCTCTTTCTGGGTGGGAAGTTACAGTAAATGTAAAGACTAAAGAAACTATCACTTATTTCGATTGGGTTGCTGTTTTGTTTTGCAGGTTTAAAAAGTAGTGAGTAAGTGGGACATGATGATTGGCTAGTGGCGAATTGTCCAACTAAATTAACCCCTGATGCCAGGCCTGTCCGATCACCCCCTGCACCGGTTGATGTTGTAGATTTGTTGGCATATCGTGTGGAAAGTTTGAAATGTATGATCATTTATTTGTATTGGCTGTTGTGACTTTTATTATTTAATATATAAAGTGAATAATTGCTAACATGTGGTACAGAATTATAGTTGCTCCAATGAATGTGGTGAACAATTGCCACCAACAGTTAGATGCAAGATATTGTCTGTAAACCAATTAGACATAAACAAGTCAGACACTGGGGAAGCAAATTTTTTTCAAAGTGTTTCTGAAGGCGAGTTGCTATTTTAGGCAACGTCTTTTATATTTATGACAATAAGGATAGCACATAAACCCAGACTTGACCTAGATGAATAACTATGAATAATTATGTAATTACATATGTAAACAGTTGCATCATTAATAGCAAGTGGAGCTTCTAACATAATTACATTGGTAATTCATATGTAATAAATTTATAATTACACAATTATGCAAAACAGAATAACAAATCTAATAAAAACTTTTAAAAGTTATACATAAAATAGATGCATTATTTGTAGCATGTGTCATTTCTTACATAATACCATATTTGACTCTTATGTAATACATGTGTAATTACATAATTGTGGTTAAACTACAGAAAATCAGTAAAAATTTCATCTTCATTTATGTGGTTACATATATAAATACATGCATCATGTGACATTTCCTGCATAATTACATATGTAACTTATGTGTAATATATATGTAATTACATGATTATGGTTAAACAGTACATCAAAAAAGTAATTATGGACTTTTACCTATGTGATTACATCTAAAAATGCATGCACAATGTGGCACTTCCTATATAATTACATATGTAATTTAAATGTAATTCACATGTAATACAGAGTACATAGTACTTTTCAAGTAGTACAGCAAAGCAACATTAACATTTCTAAACATTTAAGAGATAAGGGGGAAATGTAAACCGTGTAAAATGATTTTTGAAAGTTTGACTTCTTATTTCTTTCTTTTTTGTTTTCCTTTGGTGCTGAATCTTGAATTATGAAATAAATTGTCACATTTTTCTTTCTTTTTATCCAACCTACTGCATCAGCCTTCACTTTTTCTGATTCAATCTCTGACCAATGAGAATGAAAATACATTTAAAAAATGTATTGCCACACATAATCATTAATATGTTGGTGCATATAGACAAGTCTTGCTTCAAGAACCAACAAGCTGACCACTAAGAAAATGTAACCCCTTAAAATCCCAGGCTTATTACATACTAAAGCTTATTATTCAGTAATTACACAGACTTCAGTGCAAAGTAGATCAGCTATTCTTAGGTTTATTGCTTTAGGTTTAAAACTTTGTGCCCGTCAGCGGACCCTGGCCATTTAAGGGGTTAATATTTGGAAATTTGGAAAATATTGTCACAATACCATTATGAACTGTAACACAGTAATACAGAATGAGCATCAAAATGTAGGTGTGCATTATGGTTCTTACCCTATAAATCTTTGACCATTGCCGGATACACAACTGAAGTGTTCATGTAGCGTGTAGACATGCGAGCGCAAGAGCAAGAAGGTGTCCAGATGCCTCTATGGTCATGTGTGGAATAATAAGCAATAAGCACTGGTGCATGATGGGAGATCACAGAGGGAGCAGCAAAAATGAAGGAACAGAGACTGTAATGAGCTGTGAGCAAAAGAGCCAGTGTAATAAGGACAGTTTCATTCATGACTTTCAAAACAGATGATCCTCTTTCTCTCTCACTCTCTCTCTCTCTCTCACTCTCTCTCTCCCTACACTCTCTCCTTGCGGTGGGAATCAATGTTAAATCGATGGGTGTCTTGGAGAGCTGTCAGAGGAAAGCTATTTCTCCACATTTCTTAAAAAAGGCGCCGTGCCTAGAATTCCAACAGCCGCCCCTGGTCTGGCCAGGGCAGACAGTTTATTGACAGAGGAGGATGTACTGTACAAGGGAAAGACTTGAGATTAGCAGACCATGTAGAGATGCAAGAGACTGAACTATTTTATTGCTTTCTTCATCTCACATCCCATCCTCTATCAAAGTGTTGCTGTTGCAGAGAACCGGCCCTGTCTATTCGGAAAAGGTGGAAACAGTGGAATGTGTGGAAATGTAATGGATGGTAATGACAGATGCAAAGTAATGAACGCTAAGGTACAGCACGAACTGGTTCATAGTCTCAGCCTCAGATGCTTCACCCACAGCTACACTAATGGTATGAAATCTACTCTACGCTTACAGTTATATGTCATTGGCTATTCAAACTGTTTGTAGGCACATCCAGACGCCAGGTTTTATCAGTTTGTTGGGAAACAAACTTCGGTAAGCGGTTGCTCTGCAGACAACAACAACAATGAACCAATCAGAGCAAGATGCAGGCACTGTATTTAAAAAAAAATTGAGTATCTTGTTTTGGAGTTTTCTGCACTGCATTTAGTAGCTGGTAAAAGAAGTATCCTCTTGTTTTCTGATAACAAGATTCTGGATTTCCACAGGATTCTGTTTTTGTTGTTTGTGGTTGGTCATTCTGTGGTTTCTGGTCACAAATGAACCTATACAAAACTGTGATATATGGCCACATATGCAAACCTACACTCTCAGAAAAAAAGGGGGGTAACTGTCCCTGGGGCAGTACCCCTCTTGTCAATGGGGTGGTTCCCTCAATTGTACCATAATCCACTGAAATTATATTTTCTAAGTTGTATTGACTCCACACACCCCGTCTCATCTCCAGGCTTTTTATTTTATTGTTCTGTTTTAAAACATTAGGTAATGAAAAGAAACAAGTACAAGACACAGGTGCACAGTTGGACCTTAAAACCACTGTTGTACCTTTAAGGGAACGTTTACATTGTTTGTACCATAATGAATGAAAAATGTACCTGCACAGAACCTTTATTTCTAACAGTGTGTCATAAAGGGTCAGACATATTTTTTAAATATGTAATGTAAGTATCAAATATTAGACATGCAGTCAACTCCAGAAATATTGGGACCCCTCAAGAAAGTGAGCAAAAGTGAGACTTTTTTCCAAGTCATTTTGGGCCATTTCTTTAGGTCCATTCTTCATGAAATTTACACATAATGCAAATGGCAACAGGCATTTTCAAATTATGTCAAAAACTGAAAAACTCCAAAATTGGAGATACAAGGTTTTCTTCCGACAACAGTGATATATATTATATACTATATATATTTTAAATATTAAATTATTTAAATGTAGCAGCTTTCAATGCAGCAGGTTAAATGTTTCAATGCCAAAAATCTAATCTAACTGCAACCCATTACATAACTTTCCATGTTACATTACATATGTATTTATGTATAGTAATTTAATTGTAATTCTATAGCTAGTCTTAAATAATATAGCAAGAACACAGTAATACCTCGAGACATTTAAGAGTTAAGGAACTTACCAGGTGAACTGTACAGCAAAGTTCATCCTAGTGGCGCCCACTGGGAAAGTTTCAGCCTTTTAGTTCAGGCCTCATGTTGTGAACATTTAAAGTGTCAAAATTTTTGGAAGACTTGTCAAACTCAGTCAAACAACCTCACAACCTTGAAAAACCTCCGCTTCTCAGAAGGCACACAGAATTGTGGACTTCATAGTTGGAAATGGACAGTATGATTTGTAGTATGTGGCATTTCCTGAATGCTTTTAAATGCTTGCAATTAGAGCATTCATATGTATACAGAAACATTAGCATACTAATGAACATGAGGTGACATGACTAATGTAGATCATTATAACATCTAGCCAACATATTACTAATACATTGCCAGTGTTGTCTATTATGTTATATTGTTATTAATTCAGTCATCATTTAACTTCTCTCAATGTTTGTTTTTTTTCCCAATATATGGCCGAGTTATTAAGGCTAAAAACCTCAGTGATGTCTCCTTTATCTAACAATGCAAATCATTGCATGCATCCACCAATAAACAGCCAGGATCTTTAAAATGTGCTAATTACATGCAAATGAGATGGGGGTCATTTTACTGTTATAGCCTTATTGTAGTTTATTACATGGTCCACAGAGGCTCCTCACAAAGCCAGGAAACATTCACTTAGCTCTCATTATGCTGAAGAGATGAGAGTTAGCAAGAGAGAAAGGATAAGAGAAGAGCTGAACATTCCAAGTGCCACAACAGCCCCTTAGGACGCTGGTGTTCCTCGTGCTGCAGATCAGTGAGCTGTGACGTGGAGCAGATTTTGAATTAAGAAGAAGTGAATTACCTTAACCTTGGAGAGGCAACAGTACTAGACCACCTCCTCAGCTCTATTGATCTCCACTACACTGGCTCTTTCTAAGTGTTCTCATTATGGGAAAGCCCTCTCTTCTTCGGTAGCTTTGCTAGCTTATTAGCTTTCTTCTCTCTCTTTGTGGTGACTTTTGAAACGGTTGCGCAAAAAATAAATAATTAAATGAGTAAAAGTCAATGCTGGCCTAAAATACACAGTACTGTGCAAAAAGCCATCCTGTCAAAAAAGACAGGATGTTCCA
Organism: Colossoma macropomum; assembly: GCF_904425465.1. Lineage (NCBI taxonomy): Eukaryota > Metazoa > Chordata > Actinopteri > Characiformes > Serrasalmidae > Colossoma > Colossoma macropomum. The sequence goes on from NW_023494810.1 coordinate 9,249,343, forward strand.
AAACTGTATAAAAAGTTGAAAAATAAGAAAATGATTGGAAGATATAAAGAAAATGAGACTCCTAACAACCACCTGCAAGTCCCACCAAAACTGCCCCCATCAGATAAACAGCACTTTAAACTTTCATCTTTGAGAGAGAGGAGAAAATCAAGCTGCTTCAGATCTGAAAACCTCCACAGGTGTTTCTGTCCATCCTTCCACTGTGAGAAGACAACTCAGTGATGCGGGTCTGAAAGGATGTGTAGCTGTTAAGAAGCCTCACTGAGAAAAGGAAATAGACAAAAAAAAGAAGAACATCTGCAGATCAAAGAAGCTGCAGGTGTTCTCAAAACAATGGACTGACCACTCGAGAGTCCAGACCTCAACGTCACTGGGTATGTTGCATTGTGGACTGTGGGAAGCAAAAAATGCAACCAACTTCTAGACTGAACTTTTTTGAAAATGAAAGTGAATTTTTCTAAGCCATTCAGGTAACACTTTGTTTGAAGGGTGTCTACATAACACATTCATAACTTTACATAAACACTTCATAACATGTTCCTGAATGTTTAAATCAACATTTATAAAGTATACCTGTTTACATGATATTTATATGGACCACTATGTCCATATTTTACCAAGAAATATTTTAAAAAAAAAAAGTCCTCACTTTTTTTTTTTCAGCAAAATGCCACATTTCTGGACTGCCAAAATAAAAATAACCTAATTTTACCTCTTTGGTCATTAAGTGCCTTAACACTTAGGTACACCACCACACTAAGAATCCAATCGAATGATTGTTCATCATATATTTATTAGTAATTTACTGTTCATGTGTTAAAGTGTCATGGAAAGCAATAAATGCTTAAAAAACATCATTAAAAAGAAATTGAAAGTACAGGTGAAACATGCCAGAGTGTCAAAGCACTTAATGACCAAAAGGGATAAAACAAGGTCATTTTTATTTTGGCTGTTCAGAAATGAGGCATTTTACTAAAAATAATATAGTTCTTCAAAATAAAAAAAGATTTTTTTAAAGAATGTCTCTAGAAAATGACACAGTAGTCCATATCAATGTCATGTAAAGCATGTGCGCTTTATAAATGTTGATTTAAACATTAATAAACATGTTATGAAGTGTTTAAGTAAGACGGTATGAACTTTGTTATGTAAACCCCTACTGAGTGTTATCAACATAATAAAGAATGTAATAAAGGGCAAGATATAATAGATATCCATTTTGAATGTAAATAAAATAAATGAGGGGTGGTCTCTGACTTTTGCACATAACTGTAGGTGCAACTACTTTGAATGAAAAGGTTTATTTGCACGAGGAAAGCTGGGAGGCTGTTGTGTAAATTAACATTGATCAATGTCTGGTTTGTGAGACCAATAACAGTCTAAAACATTATGAATTGCAAACTCAAAATAAAGCGCAAGATATTTATATGTCATGAAATTTGAGATACAGCTCAATGAAATTATAAGCATGTGTCAGTTGGGGATGTCATTATATAGCAATGTTTAATGCAAAAAAACTTTTAATTCTTTTTTTGACCCCTTAAATGGCCAGGGCCTAGCAACAGGACCAAAGATTACAGATTTCTATAAGAATATAACCTAAGAATAGCTTAGCGAGTTTGCATAGCCAATACCCATAGTTACTAAAAAATAAGCCTTAAAATGTATTAAGCCTGGATTTTAAGGGGTTAAGTAGCATTTTTTGGTCCCATTTCCGCTACTACCAGAATGCTAATGTTTGGCTATGGGATTTCTAATGTTATGTTAGTACCAAGCGTAAAGCATATTCCTGTGTGTAGTCTTGTATATTGCTCTTAATTGCTGTTTGTAGACATTACTTACGTGAATAATGAATCTTAATGAATAATGAAATCTTACTAAATTGTAAGATGGTGATACACATCTAAGGTTACTGTAACTGATCACAATTGGTTAATTGAAAGCAAATGATCTTGCTTAATTTGTAACCTGATTCTGGCTGAGGATCCTGTAGGTTGCCTGGGCTAAAGTTTATGCTTTTCACTCCGTAAGGCAAGCTAGCATCTGTGACTGGCTGCACTGACATTACCAATGGAAAGACCTTGGAAAGCAGAAATAACCACAATACATACTTGGGGAACATCTCTGCTCAATATCAGGGTGTAAACAAATTGCCACAAACAGTCATTCTTGCGCTCTTTTGAAGCTGCTTGTTAAGTGCCCTATCTAGAATAATCTTTAAGCCACCAACCAGGCAGAACTGCTTCTTGAGAGTTGGGCAGGAGCATAAACTCAATTGCAGAAGCATGCTCTGAATGTGTGGAGAAAATACAGCTGGGCTAAATGAGTTTCAGTGGAGGGCCCTCAAGATATCACATTATTCAAGCTAACGCTTGGCTGTTAGATGACTTGCAGGTAATTGGGCTTGATGAAGTTTGAGGTTTCGCTCAAATTCCTTATCGGTGATATTATAGCGCTAATGTACATTGACATAATGCTTTGCTGTGTTCTGAATTTTGAGTCATATACCAAATCTAACTGCATTGATAGCTTGGAGATACTCTATGATAATAAAATGACCCTCCGCTTCATTTTCCAGGCTACATCAGTGCAGAAATTTAGTGCTTGCCTTTGCTCTAATGCACCCAATTCAATTCATGAAGACCTTGCTAATTAGCTGATGAGCTGAATCAGGTGTGTTGAATCAGGGAACTCAGCAAAGTCCATAGCTTTGGCCCTCAAGGCCCAGAGTCTAGCATTGCCTTGGTTAGAGGTATGACCCCCCACCACCACCACTACCACCATTTATTGATGCCATAATCAATAGTCATTAACCCAAAGAAACATAATTGCGTTGTTTACATTACATTTCTCAAAGCCCCCGCATGATTCCTGATGGAGGAAAATTGCTGCGAGTTCTTGTGCCGTCTAAAATGAGGAATAAATGCACAGCGCTAAGTCGACTTTCATAATAAGGCTTCAAAAACCATAGAGTGGTACTTCAAGCCTAAGCTAGAACCGTAATAGTGGCCATATCCCGAGAATATTATCAATTAGCTGTCAGAAATGCAGCAGACAGTGCCTAAGGCATATAGCACTTGTTCATTCATTAACTTAAATGAAGCTTCGTCTGACACTGCTGCAGTAAACTTCCTTTCTCTGAAACTTACTAGACAGGTAACATGCAAAAGGATTTGCCTGTTGGCTGGATACAAGCACATTTTCCTGTTGATTGTGTTATTTGTGATGGAAAAGGCAAACTGTGAAAACATGGTCAGATTTTGCGCCTCAAGAAACACAGATTTCATGACTGCCAGCACCTGCAGATTTCATGCATTTATTATTAGCCTCACATCCCAATGAACGCAAGCACAGAGCAACAAATCCACTGTGACTTGTTGAAAACAGGTTTGTGGTGCTTCTTCAGTCTATGAACCAAGAAAAGTATTAGCGTCATGCTAATTAATTTGGAGTAAATGTCATCTAGTCGGCAAAGACAGTAGCATGGAAAACCACTGAGAACACGAATCTATTAAACTTACAGTGTCTGCTGTGCTGTTTACACTGTTTACACCTTCTGCACTGCTTTAGTGGGTGAGAGAAAACATTACAATCACATTTTATAATGCAAAAACTAGTGTTTATCTAGTGTTTAGCATACAAAAGTAATCAAATATTACTTGGATGACTGAACAATACAGTCATTATATCAGTCATAAATGGCAGAATTATAGCATTTTATCACAAGTTTTTTACTTATGAAGTCAGAAACGCACGTTTGTTTGCTGCATCTTCACCTTAAAGGAGCGCCTCAGTGCAAAATGCTAAAATGAATGAAGTTGCGTGGTCAATAGTTTACTTCTTTAGATTGATTTTAATTGGACTACTTCCATTCATCCATTAACCACAACCCTTAAATAGCCAGGGCCCAAAGTTTTATTGCACATTTCTATAACCTAAGAATAGCTCAGCCAGTTTGCATTGAAGTCCTTGTAGTTACTGGATAATAAGCCTTAGTATGTAATAAGCTTGTGACTTTAAGGGGTTAAGCTTCAGGCAGCGTATATGTAACCATTCCTTGTACTAGTGTTCTGTGATCGAGCTTTCAGCGGTATTAAAGGCTTTGTATGTCTGGTCCCTATCACCACCACAGTTAGCAGTTTTGATGCTGTAAATTTCTCAAAAATGGAATATTTCATATTAACTCACTTTAATTTCACTTTGCTTCATTGTTTAGTTATGTAGACATTTTGAACAATAAGTGAAATTCCCCATCGAAGAAATAGCTCCAAATGCAAATGTTGCTAACAGTAAATAAAACTGTATAGTAAATAATGAGTATTATTGTAATTGGTGGCTACACACACCGGTCAGGCATAACATTATGACCACCTCCTTGTTTCTATGCTCATTGTCCATTTTATCAGCTCCACTTACTATATAGGTGCACTTTGTAGTTCTACAGTTACAGACTGTAGTCCATCTGTTTCTCTGCATACTTTGTTAGCCCCCTTTTACCCTGTTCTTCAGTGCTCAGGACCCTCATGGACCCTCACAGAGCAGGTACTATTTGGGTGGTGGATCATTCTCAGCACTGCAGTAACACTGATGTGGTGGTGTGTTAGTGTGTGTTGTGCTGGTACGAGTGGATCCGACACAGCAGTGCTGCTGGAGTTTTTGAACACTGTGTCCACTCACTGTCCACTCTATTAGACACTCCTACCTTGTCAGTCCACCTTGTAGATGTAAAGTCAGAGATGATAGCTCACAGTTTGTGTTGGTCATACTCTAGTCCTTCATCAGTGGTCACGGGACGCTGCCCACAGGACCCTGTTGGCTGGATATTTTTGGTTGGTGGACTATTCTCAGTCCAGCAGTGACACTGAGTTGTTGAAAAACTCCAGCAGCACTGCTGTGTCTGATCCACTCAGACCAGCGCAACACACACTAACACACCACCACCACATCAGTGTTACTGCCATGCGTCTCTGTTTTCGCAAAAATATATGTTTTAGGTCCAAATAATTTTTTAAGACCATCATAAAACAATGCCTCAAGCATGAGGCATCATATTCATAACCATTTAATGTAATAACTCTCTGTGAGGAAGCATTTAGAGGCATTAATCTCTTCAGACATCTGGTTCCTATCACCACCACTGTGAACGTTTCTGACTCGTTTCTCTAGAACAGAGCATTTCACCTCAAACCACTCTTTTACATCTTAATTCAGTAGAATTGGTGGAATTCCCCATTGAAGGGAGCTCAGTCTAAAATGCTAATATTGCTAACAGTGAATATAGCATTATTAGCATTACTGTAATTGGTGGCTTTTAGTTTCCATTCACTGTGAGCCATATTAGCATGTGTAGCTCGAGCCATTCCTTTAGCACCAAAAGAGGGTCGCAAAGCACTCCAGCCAAATAGACCTAAATAAAGTTAACCCAGGAATCAGTGGAGGCCACCATCCCCTCCAACCAGACAAAGTCTCATATAGCATTAGCCTCCAGCCAAGTTCTGATTTGATCATCCTTCCCTGAAAAGTGCTGCTTCCTCTGACTTCCAATTTTTTGCCCATAACACTGAATTACAGTCCCTGACTCAGACGACCCCGAATGAATTCACACGCGCTGAATGAAAATGTGTATACAGGCAAAAAGGTCAGCTGTTACATCAGTGACGGGGGGATGGAGGATGCATGGGGAAATTATATTTACATCTCACTGGCGAAGAAGAGAGAGGGAGAGACAGGAGGGAGGGACAGTTTGAGTGAGCGAGCGAGTGAGAGAGTCATGTCTCTACAGTCAATGGAAGGGCAATGGGGGAGGGGTATTGCATCAGGGGATTCATTAAGGCATTCCTAGGTGGCCAGTCTTGGAGTGAGAAAGAAAAAGAGTGCTGACAGAGGCTGACCACAAAAGACAATTATCTGAAATGGAGGAATATGAGGTAAACTAACCAGATCCCATGGCGAGGAGGGGGTTGGGTGGAAGGGTGGCAGTCCGCCTGGACTTAATTTGAGAGGTCAGGATGGGAATGTGTCTTTGAAAACCTGTCACTTCAAAAGCACAGATCACTGAGATGTGATACGAAAAGCTGGGGCCTGTACTGATTTTCTTCCTTTTATAGGATGCTGCAATTTCTTTTCAAGGGCTAACTGAGATAATGCAATTGTGAAGACAGCTTGTAGGACATATTAGGTTATAGGCCTATTTAGCCCATCACAGTGGTAGTTCATATCAACTGATAAAGTCAGGATGAGCTTGCCTACCATCTGAATTCCATTCATCTGCAGTTTAGCTTCCTACTTCAGCGGCCTCCCTCAGTGGACATTGAGTATTGCTGCAGACCAGGCAAGGGGGCAAATAAAATTACAACATCTTACTACACCTTCACTCAATGAATGACTGACAACATAGTCTTTTTTGTTGCTTATCATTACACAACAGCTGGCTTTTCTCAAACATTAACAGTGCAGTGCAGTCGGGAGTTGGTGTAGCTATATTATAGCCTGCTAAGCTAATGATAATGAAAATAAATAAAGCTTCATAATACGAAAGTGCCCAGGCACTCAAGTAATTGATTGGCCATTCAAGATGCCAGTACTGGACCACTCAACTCACTATTTGAGTATTGATTATATATCATTATGGGAATACCAGGAATATAAAAAGACATGACTTGAAGAGAATTCAAGGGTAGCACAGCTGTATTGCTCAATGAACTACTCTAGCTGAAGTTAGCTAGGTCTAGAAACAGTAACAATATATTTATCTAACCAAGTAACCTGTTGGCACATTGTCCACTAAGGAGAAAAGACCACCTGAAGACAACGAGTCCCCTGTAGCATCCAGTGTTGTACTGGTTAGTTCTGTCAAAAAAGCAAGCAAACTCATCAGTGGTCCATGTACCCATGTGTCAAATATAGAAACATGGTTCAAACATTTCCTGAATATGTACAGTCACCCTTTTGATTCTATTTCATCCTAAGATTGTATGTGACTCACATCTGGAGTTATGAGGCTATGAAGTGAGGCTGAGAAACACGTCATCTGCCTTTCACTGTGCAAAATTGTTGGATTTGTGTGTCCATCAACATTTTGTGTGAAACTGACCAAAGGACACTCAGGAAATCACTAAGCACTGACCCAGCACTTTGGCAACCCTTTATTCGACATAAGAGACGCATGTGAAATGGTATGCAAAAAGTTTACAACCACTGAAGTTGCTGCAGTGGTTTTGGAAAGTAAAGATAATGGAGCATTTTGAAATTTGCAAGTGGCTTTAAAAGAGAATTTAAGAAGATGTGCCCAAAATCAAGAAAATACCTTAGACCCTTACCTTAGAGGGCTAACTCATGTGAAGGGGCAGCCTTGCCTTACTCATCTTACAAAAAAATGTACTAATTTACCCTGTTTTCATATGTATTGCTCTGAATGCTGCTCAATCTTTGATGCAACACAAGTGATATTACCAGCCTACAGACCTACATTAGTGTAGGCCAAAGTTGTGCTGTTTATCCCATTTTCACAGTTAACCGATTATCCGTTCATTAACTATTACAGATACTTGAAGAATCAAAATTAGTCGGAATGTATATCCATCCTTCATACACTTCACGTTACTTACCCAGCTTCATAAGCATGCTACAGAACTCACCACAAAGTGATCAACAACATGATTCAGCTTTTGATGGACTACGTCATTAGAAAAGGAACCAAACTGAGAACAGTAGCATACAGTTATATCTGATGGGCTCCTATCAAGCAATACTTACTAAAAGATCTAAACTGTTCGCTCAGCAAGCAAATCCACGACATTCCCGTGAAGGTTTGAAGGCTAGGCGCCCTTACAGGACAAAATAGGAAAGCACAGCTGAGAGGGGACAATATTCCCAACTGAGGGGGCCACCAAGCCTGTTGTGCACACTAAGAACACCTGTCAAATGCACCTGTTTTGACCCCCAGCAGGTGAAATCACACAGATTACATGCAACATCTCGCAAAGCTGTCTCCATCTGAGCTATGCAATTGATCACAGGGGCGGTTCTGTGCGGGAACCCAACTCCTAAGTCGTAACTGTGTTATTCAGAACAGCAAGTGTGTGTTTGTATGTGCTCTTTTGCAGAAATGTGGGCCTTGACACGCCACCCCAAACAAGGGAATGTGTCAGTTGTCACAAGTGTATGTGTGTGGTGTTAAGCTTGTTGTGTATGCGCATGTGTCCCCTCGTTCACTCACATTCTCTCCTCATCCTCCCTGCAGCACAAACACACATCACTCACCAACTAATTCTGACAGGAGGAGAGATGTATGCAAACAACTGTGCAGTCAAGCATGGTCTACGTCACCGAGTGTCTATGTCCTTCACTCTCAGGCACGCCTGTATGGGCCTGTTTGTGCTTGTGTGTATTAGAGCTTGTGTTATGTGTCCGAACCCAACTATCCATGGGGTTTGGACATCATTTCTTAAATATTTGGCAGACATTGTCTGACAAAGCTGTGCACACTGGATGTCATGTGACATTCTTTCTTAATATTTATTTATTTATTAATTTATTTGGCTATGTTGTTCGCCCAGCAGTGAAGAGGGTATCCTATTCCTCACAAAAAAGGAAAAGGGTGTCAATAGGTAGGCTTCATTCCATCTTGGAAAAGTGATAGCAGTAGGGAGTTTTGTTAAGGAGCTCTTTACTGAAAACGTCACTGTAAAACTTAACATAACGCATAACGTCTGTTATGTCCGTTACAAACTTTAAATAAAATGGAATGGTATTCTGCTCGCTATCCAATATCGATCAGAGGAGGATGGATTCCCCTTTTGAGTCTTGGTTCCTGTCAAGGTTTCTTCCTCTTATTTTTTGGGGAGTTTTTCCTTGCCACTGTCGCCATTGGCTTCTCATAAGGGTTTGGATCTGGGTTTTTCTGTAAAGCTGCTTTGTGACAACGCCTGCTATAAAAAGCACTATAGAACTAAACTTTGACTTCACTTGTTCTATTTAATGTAATATCTTATACCAGCTGCAAGTGTCCATGTCTGGCCAAAAACTCATCATGTGAATTGCTGTTAGCTAAGTGCAGGGTATGGGGAACAACCTAACACGATTTAACACGGACAAGGTCAAGCAACGTGTGCTTTTGACTACATTACCACATTTCCTAGCCACATTCTCCTACCAAAATTCAAAACAATTCATCAGCATTTTAAAGAAATATTTGCTAAAGAGTGTTTTCAGGGCATGTAAGTCATTTTTTTCAACACACGTGGTTACTGAGCTGTTTGTTTAAACCACAAAACCCAACCTTGCATTACTTTAATTACCATCTAGTTGCCATACAGTGTAGCACCATTTTGAAGCTGGTGACAAGCTTACAGCAAGTTCTAGCTAGACTTAAGTCCAGCCTCCGTACTGTGGGGTTAGTTGTTACTTGGCATTACAACTAAGCCACCTTTACTAAACAATGACAAATAAAGTACATTTTGTCTTTTTGTTCCATGTGTTTATGCAGATTTTTAAATAAAAAGACAAAACATCTGAAAACAGGGAGTTTCTTCTACTTTATTAGTATCTTCAGATGTTAGCGTTTTGGTTTTACATAAGTATATTAATGAAATTGGTATTAACAGTCGATAAAGTTGTAGTTATTCAGAAACACATATATTTTACTGATGTGTGATGGTTTTTTTTGCCGTTCTACACTGGACAAAAAATAAATGTCATTGACAAACAGTCTAATATCAGTTTTCATGTGTAATTTGATGTGTGTGAGTGTATCTATTGATTGAACTGTCTATCTGTCTTATAGGTGATAATATATAATGCTGTACACTTGAAATATATATATATATTTCATGTAGAATTAACTTTGCACTAATTCATCAGACTTTTCTAGAAATCCATGTGTAAATTGTAACATTACACTGCCCATCATGTTCAGTGGAATTGTACCTGAACCATAGGTGCTAGAAACAAAGTTCAAGTGTTCATTTGTAGCAGAGATATATATGTTGCTAGTATAGAAATATCATTATTACAACTTAAATATTTGTAAAATTATTTTGCAAAAAACAAAATGTATTGTGCCCCGCTCTCTCCCACTAAAATCCCTCATCGGTGCTAGCAGAAATTAGCATTACTGTAGAGGTGTTTTTGTCTGACTCTTAGCATTTATGACCTGAAGTGAGGGCCTAGCTTTAATAGTCACAGTTTACTACTAAATTAATTAAGATTTAGTTGGTGGTGTTCAGGTTTGGGCAGAATGCTCTCAGGCTATGTTTAAAATGTAAGGCCCGATTAAAGCTCTAACATGAATAAAGAGGACAGAACGAGTCTGTACAACTGTACAACAGCAAACATGGGCTCACAGAGTCTCCTTGCGTGACAACTCTGCAATTGCATGGCTGGATTTGAAAACAAACGCATCAATACACGCCTGGCGGTGCGTTGGCGACATTTGCAAGGACCCTCGCGGGCCTCTGGAACGACGTGCCCTGCCAGGGAATGTGCTTTGATCTCGCTGCAGTCCATAAAATATCCAGAGACAGTAACACCGAGGGCAGGAGTGTAAAAAAAATAGTTTGATTCACTTACATGCCTTTAGAACTACCCAACCAATATAGCTTTCATAGTGCAATATGAGTGAGTGTTTCTATGTCTGTGTTTAGGGGAGAGGGAGACAGACAGAGATAGAGACTGAGACTGACTGGGAGAGAGAGAAGGAGAGAGAGAGACCCATAGAATGTCAGAGATTGCCAAGCAGGGAGAGATTGCAAAGAGAGGGAAGTAATTCAGCCTACCTGTCGGATCCCATTCCAGCAGCTGCCAGTGGCTTTAGCTCGTGGAAAGCTGACACACTCCTGTCCCTGTATGAAGCTCCCAGCCGTAGTCATCTGCCCTTAATAGTCTTCAGGCCGACTGACAGTGCCAGTGTTTGTCACCGCTTTCACCGGCTGTATTCATTTCATGCTTAGTTTAAGGCCATGATGCTGCGTCCATTAGTATTAACATGGACAGCCACAACTACAAGCATCGCTTGCTAATAATTTAGAGCTGTTGCTTGGAAGATACTGATATTGAGACATGGGCTGTGTGTGTCCTCAGGAAAGCTGACAGGTGAAAATGGAGCGGGAGGAAAAGGTGTTTTTCTTAGCAGAGTTTGCAAGAAGAGTCATGGAATGGGCAGCACGTAGGGTTTTCTAGGTTCTCCGCAGTAGCCATAAAACGACACTTGTTTTGGACGGCCCTCCATTTTTTAACTATTCTTTTTTTCCAATAATGTTAGTCGTAGCATGGCCATCCTAGTGTGAATTGTTTTCACAGCAATGGGGGTCTCATCCCTCCATTTTCACCCATCATTGCTCACCAGCAGCTCAACACAGAAGCACAGCATTACACACTGAGAGAGCCAACAGTGTCTTAGTTATAAGGAAAAACACTTTATTTGATTATATTCAAAATATCTGTGTAAATTTCCATTCTGACAAAGGAATGGCCTTTAGGGGGCCTGGAGAAAGAGGTTTAAGTGGATGCATTGCTGACACAGTCAAGTATACTCAAGTATAGTCAAGTATAGTCAAGTATAATGCTAAGCATTCACAATGCAAAGGGATTGAAAAGAAATTAAAATTGAATTTAATCAGTTTAAACTAAAATGAACCAAGTTCACTTTAAAATAAACAAAATCAACAAGAAAAATTGAAGAAAAAAGATTTAAAAGAATAATTGAAACTAATTAAGAAGTGGAACCAGTTAATAAAAGGATAAATAAAGCAAACTGAAATTTAAAGCAATTAAGTAAAAGGATTTCAAAAAAATGTAAAAAGTAATAAAGTTGATTAAAATAAAATGAAATAAGCTGTAATATAATTAAAATCAAACAATGAAAAATACTAACATTTGAATCAGTCAAATTTTAAAAATAGGAAAGAAAATACAAATTTTAAATACAAATGAGAACAGAAGAAATTAAACTCAACTAAAAACTGTTACAGACTGTCTGAAAGGTGGCTGGAGATTAAAGTTTAAAATGATTGAGTGGCACCAGCGGGCTGAGCTTTAGAGGCTCCTGTAGTGAAGTCCACCTCACTGGTTCACTGTAACTAAAAACAGATTTCCCCACTTAAAAACTCTAGGTACCTGACCGGTGATCCAGTCCGTAGAGCGAGTCTGATAATTATGGTTGCCGTTATTTATAGAGATCAGAGATGGGATATAAGGTGACATATGGGCGGAGAGTGATTTATAAATAAAAATAAGCCAGTGTGTTTCCAATCATGCTGCTAGTGAGGACCAACCAACTTTATCAGTCTGCAAAGCAGAGTGATAGACTGAGTCTAGTGGTTTGAAAGTACTGGTGGATCTGTAAAATACAATGCTGTAGTCCAAGACTGATAGTGAGGTCGTTTTTTGAGACAAACGTAGGCAGACAAGACTTATTCCAATAAAGAAATTCAAGCCTCTGTCTGCACTTACTGACCAGATCAGGGGTCGGCAACATACAGCTCTGGAGCAGCATGCGGCTCTTTTACTGCCCTGTTGCAGCTCCACAGTGGAATTGATTTTTAGGTAAAAATAAAATAATCCTCCTCCTCAGACTGCTGGTCACTACAGCAACACAGACAACAAGCTCACCTGGCTTGTAGCTAACAACAAAAGTCAAATCACTCCAGCTGGTTTCCTGATAGATTTAATCTGCAGTGAGAAACCGTCAAACACTCTAAAGTTGTGAGGCTGTAGTCACATTCTCATTTGTCAGCTTCTTGTTTGAATTTTCCCGTTCCACCTTAAATAGTGCAGCAGTTCTGACGCCTCAGGCACCATTTAAGGTGGAATGGGAAAATTCAAACAAGAAGCTGACGAATGAGAGGCTGACTTCAGCTTCATAAAAAATTGTTTAGAGACTTTTTACAAGAAACTATTCCATTTTTGTGGTAAAGTTTCCTGCTGGAGATGTGAGAAAAGCTGCTACAGCTGAGCTAAGGCATATATTTTTAGTCTATACTAGTATATCAGCACATACTGAGACATATTTACAGCCAAGACAATAAAATGGACATAAAATGTTGTGGCTCCTGAGGTAGTTTATCCATCCATCCATCCATCCATCCATCATCTAAACCGCTTATCCTTCTGGGTCGTGGTGGGGTGCTGGAGCCTATCCCAGCTGTCATTGGGCGGATGAGGTAGTTTACTTTTTGTTAAAGGAGCAAATATTTCTTAACATTTCGGTTGCCGACCCCTGTACTAGATAAATGACAGCTATTGGAATAAGTGTTCATAGATGTTTGTGTAGGTCTCTGTCAGTGGTCAGGAAGGGCTTATGCACACTCTTCAAAAGATGGTTCTTTGAGGGTTCCTTAGTAAAAAAAAAAAGAACCATGAACCCTTTTGGGTGCTATATAGAAGCCTGTTTAAAAAAGGTTCTAAAGCACAATACAGCACGTTCTCCGTCAATCTGAAGAACCTTTTCATGATGCAAAGAACTCTTTAATCATGCATGAGTGTTCATGGTTCTATGTAGAACTATTTTCTTTACTAAAGAACCCTTGAAGCACCATCTTTTTTAAGTGTGTAGGTGTGTGTGGCTTATAAACACTGCCTTACAGTAAAGTGTTACCAAAAATGATTATAAAATTATTTTAAAAATCAATCTTTAAGATTTCTGTCACCAGCATTCTGGAAATCACAATAAAATACATGAATGTTTGTCTTTCTTTTTAAAAAAAAAAACCTTCTGTATTGCTGTCAGATGGAGTTGACATCCCTGGTGACAAACTGAACAGCACCATGCAGTGTAATTCTTTAGACATGGTCCAGTTAGTCTGTGTCCATGTCGCAATGCCACCCCAAGCCCTAAGGTCTGCCCTTAGGACGACACTTTGGTGACATGGAGAAGCTGTAGACTAATAGTGTGAGGTTGTATGAGGTTACACAGGTTTAAAAAGAAAAGAATTGAGACATGCCACATGACACAGTCGCTTGACCATGTTTAAAGCTTACAGCTTTACACATGGTCAGTGTGTTCTAGCTGTTTTTGCTGTGGTACTGCTTAAGGTGCCAGAGAATTTCTATAACCTAAGAATAGCTCAACCAGTTTGCATTGGAGTCCTTGTAGCTACTGAATAACAAGCCTTAGTATGTATTAAGCCTGAGATTTTAAGAGGTTAAATTAGCATGGAAAAAAAGCTATTGACACCACTGCCACCTCTTTTAGCTTTAAGCTAGCTAGCTGTAGCTATACTACAGTGGGCAAAACTAGGTAATGCTATCTAATAAAGGGACATTAACTAGATTTACACTGCAAAGAAATGATATCTTGGCAAGTGAAATCTAGTCATAATAATAATCTAGTCAATATTTCTCATTATCAGAATCAGAATCAGAATCTTTATTTCCCAAATACAAGATGTATAATGAATTTCTCATGGTGCAGATCTCAACACTAAATTACATCCATTCAAATATCCATTAAATATAGAAAAAATACCGTATATAAACAGAAAATAGACCAGGGATGTCCAACCTTTTTTCATAGAGGGCGAGATCGTACCGTGTCAAAATACCTGAAGACGGAAACATTATTCACAAATGATTCAAGATATTATGTATTCAAATTATCAGAGTATAGAATCATAGCTTTCTGTGAGCTACGGTGTTTTCTATCACTGTATAAAAGATGCATGAGGCTTCTTTTATTGTTGGATTGCTCAGCACAATTTGGATCAATAAGTGCTTATAGCAAATAATTACATTGTTTAATAATAACAATAAAACATGTCTAATGTATTAATTATATTCCAACTCAAGCGTTCATTTGTTCAAAAGCATAATTTGTGAGAGAAATTAAAATCTATAACTTTTTGGATTTGTCAGAATTCAATTTATTGCAGTCGTTTGATTTTCAGTCTTTGGCTCTCGATAAAAAAGTTTGTTTTTGTTTGTTTTTTGGTTTGTTTTTTTTGGGCACCCTGGTCAAATGACATTTTGTTGATTTTCTAAGTGAAAATAAGCTCACATCCTCTACGGAGAACAGACTTCTGCACATTTAGTTTTTTTGCTGAATTTAACCTTACAAAAAAAACAAAACTATAATAATAGAATGTGACCTGTGCAAAAGTAATTGGACATTTTATATTTTTCATTTTACGTCAAACTCCAGAAAAAAAAATCGAAGTTGTGCATTACACTTTGCTCTCGATAAAAAAGTATTCAAATTTCCATCTCGCCAAAATCGCCAGTTCTCAGTGTTAAGTTTGTGCTTTATGGCTGTAGTCTTGACTAAATGTGAGAGGAAAGGCTCTTAAACTTTAGCTAACCGTTATTACAGTGCCGTGCATTACGCTGTAATTTTACAGGCACTGCTGCCATCATCAGGTGAAAGGAAAAACTGCAACATACTGGCTGGTGGGCCTCTTACACTCTAAAACAGAAGCCACGGGCCAATTAAAATCTGCCCAGGGGGTGCATTTGGCCCTGGGGCTAGACTTTGGACACCCCTGAAATAGACAATACACAAACAATCTGCAAGTAAAAAAATTTTGGGAACATAATTGTATTATATTCCATTGCAATTACATTTTAAGTTGCATTGACTCTTTACAGCCAGTCCTGACTGCAGGTTTGTATTTTATTTAAGTAATTGAATGTAGTTAACTTTCAAAACTCATTTGAGGTAAATAATTCGACGTTTAAGACATTGTTGTACCTTTGGGGATACACACTCAGAAAAAACAGTATGAGACTGTCACTGGGGCAGTACCCCTCTTATCACTGGGGTGGTACCCTCAAAGGTACATCTCAGTACCTTTAGTCAATGAATATATTTGTACTATAATCCACTGAAATTATATTCTCTAAGTTGTACACTCACCCCTGTCTCGTCTCCAGGCTTTTTATTTTATTGTTCTGTTTTTATAACATTAGGTTATGAAAAGATACAAATGTGTACTTTTCATCTAGAAAAACGTATTTAAGGTGTACAACTGGACCGTAAAACCACTTTTGTACCTTTGAGGGAACCTGTACCTGTACAGAACCTTTTTTTCTAACAGTATACTCTGACAAAGCACAACAATATACCTGTACGTTACCTTCTTTTTTCCGTTTTTCCGTTTTTTGGTTTGTTTTTTGGGCACCCCGGTCAAATGACATTTTGTTGATTTTCTAAGTGAAAATAAGCTCACATCCTCTACAGAGAACAGACTTCTGCACATTTAGTTTTTTTGCTGAATTTAACCTTACAAAAAAACAAAACTATAATAATAGAATGTGACCTGTGCAAAAGTAATTGGACATTTTTATATTTTTCATTTTATGTTAAACTCCAGAAGAAAATAGAAGTTCTGCATTACACTTTGCTTAAAAATGACCTATAGAGGATGTGCTTATTTTCAAAACATATCATTGGACCGGGGTGCCCAAACTTTGAGAAGGGTCTGGCCGCAGACATGCACTCTCAACCTGATATGCTCTGCCAGCCTATTAATGGCGTCAGTGCACGCTCTGCCACTCTAGTGTTTTGGTAGGTTTTATGAGGAAAAACAACAAAACACCTACTGTTGGGCAACAAGAGTTACACTGAACATATATTAATGTTGCCATATTGAAAATAAGGTAATTAAATATGGAAACTTCCAAAATAAAACCACCACGATGAGACATAGATGTCCGGTTTATTCAGCTACCGCTGAAACTCATGAAACCCATGCTGAAGATGATTAGAACCGTTAGGAATAAAACCTGATGATATTGCCTCCTAACGGGAGTTGGCTTTATGGTTGCCATTAGAGGCCATTAAAAAACAAAAAATGTCTGGAATCAGTCCCAAAACACCTGATTAAATGATTTGAATCCTTTACACTGTGCTATCACCCCATCAGGAAAACACAGAATAGCATTAGCGACTACTAAAACCCACCAGGAACAGACACTTTTAATACATTCTACGACTTTTTTGAACAGGGAGGACACTAAATGCAATCATCTAGCCGCGTTATGGATGAAAAATGGATTAAGTGATGATATCGTTAAGCAAAAGCGGCCATATGTAAACGTGCAGTGGGGCTGCTTCTGCCGTCGTGGCAGAGAGTGCATGTGCACGTGATGTCACTGGGGCTGAGAGTGTATCTGGCTGAGAGTGCATGTCTGCAGCCACACTCTATTGCAAACTTCTCCATAAGACTGTTTGCTCGATGCATGTATGTTAATTGTTCTTTGGAAAAACTAGCAACAATCCTTTGCAACTGGAGAGAAACTGAAATGTCACAATGTTGCACTTTGGGGACTTTGGGGAAACATCACTTTGAGAAGTCTGCTCTGATAGGGACTTGCTAGAGGGGCACACCAAGGGCTCACTTGGGGTGCTCTAGAGCAAGCCGGTCAAGCTCTATTTCTGGAGGGCTAGCACTGTTTGCTGATCTCCCTGCTGGGCAATTACCAGGTTTATTGGTGTAAGTGAGGAAGGAAAAGCAAGGAAAAAACCAAACTGTACTTGACCAAGGCCCTCCAGGACCCCTGATATGGGACACCCTAAGCAGTCGCTTAGCCCACAAGACTGCTAGTGTTTTAATTAGTTTCTATCTCCACAATTAGTTTTCCTCTCTGGCCCCTCAGCCAATCCCCCACCTTGCTAAAAGGCATTCAATCTCGACTGAAAAGGCTACAACTGCAGAGGCGGCACTCGTGGCTCTCTCTTACGAGCCACTCTGTGGTGGTCTGCGTGAGGAGCAGAGAAGCGCTACTTATTGTTCACTCACATTGTGTCGCCTTTCTTAATTACATCAGCTAATGAAGTCTCCGACGACCATGTGCGCTCTCGGGACTGGGACATTTATCTTCACGGCCAGAAGGGGATCTGCACATGGAACATTGTTGTAAATGATGCAGGAGAGCCACATGTGTCATGATTCCTGATTGGGCTCCGCTGCTAATGCATAGGCTGCGGCTGACACCAGCAGAGCGCATATTTTCAGTAAAGGCTGTAATGGGAATAGGTATTTAAAATGCAAGCAAGCATAAAGCAGTAATTTATGAGCCACAAGTAAGAAGTAACATGCAAATATTAACACAGTTAAAGAGGCATTAATATGTTATTTCTCATGTTACTGTAGTGTTCTGTAGTCTAGCATTGTATCCCTCAGCATCATCAGTTTGCCAGAATATAAGACTTCATACCATTTTCTTGTTCTTACTATAATACCCAGCATGCATTGTGCAAATACATACAACTATTGGGAATCCCTGTGGTGTCAACCAATCCTGACTGCTGGCCACTGATCTATTGGCTAATGCAATAAACCAAGCTAGCATTATTGTAATGGCCCAGTCACTTTAGCGTTTTCTAGTGTGTTTCACAAGAGAAATTATATTCATTTTACTGTAACTCGCCATGATGAGTGATTTTGTGCCCTAAACTTCTGAAGAAAGTTCGCCTTTGAAATTTCACATCAAGTTCGACTTTGACGCATGAATTTGCATCTTTGACGAAAAGTGCTACTGCTTTAGCTGTGCTGACCTCTGAAGGGTCAGGGCTTCATAGCATGGAAGAAATTATTATTTTAGAAGTTTTTATGCACAAACCTTTTAAACATTTTTTCCCCACTGGCTATAAAAAACACATGAAAGAGAGATGGCATGATGGTCAGTCAGGAGACTTTTCTTTTGTGGTTCTACATTTGTGGTAGACAACCCTGCTGAAAAAATACAGCTCAAACCAGTACAAATTCCATGCTGGTCTAAACTGGATTATGCTGGCCTGAGGCTGTTTTAGCTGGTCACCTAGCATGGCCATGCTGTTTGCCCATCATACTTTTATCCAAAACACAACATATTGTTGCTGTCCACAGAAAAACGTATAGTAAGTTTACAGGAAAAAAAAATGTAACATAATGTTGTAAAGAGTTTTACTCCAAGCAATTTTGGAGCATTGCTATTGGTCCATTCATCATGAATTTGTCACACAATGTAAAGGGCAGCCTATGTACTCAACTGGAATAGAAAAATAAAAATTAAAAAATGTAGATACTTGTATATTTTGGACAGCAACAGTATGCTGGTTATGCTGGTGATCTGCATAGAAGCTTCTATTTCTGCTGACCAGCATACCAGCATTAAAAACACAGTATATGCTGGTTTTCCTGGTGAACAGCTATGTTGGTCTATGCTGTTTTCTCTAGCCGGCTTGCTAACTGCGATGTTAGCTCCTTGCACAGATCAGTGTGCAGCATTATACTCTTGTGAGAATATAAAATTTTGCTTGTGTTGTTACTGTTACTGTGGGCAAGATAGCAGGCCTGCTAAATGCACTGCAACAGCTTAGAAGATTTTTTTCTTTGTCATTCTTCCTGTCCAGCCTTAGCAGCACCTTTTTCACAACTGCTAATATCTAGGTCAGGGTTTGGCAACCCAAATGTTAAGAAGAGCCATTTTGTCTTTCAACAAAAATCAAACCACCTTGGGAGCCACAACATTTGATGTCCATTTTACCATCTTGGCTGCAAATATGTCTCAGTATGTGCTAATGTACGTGTATATTATAGAAATATAATATACTATAAACAAACGCAGATTTTGCTTTAAGCTTTAGCTCAGCTATAGCTGCTTTTCTCACATCTCTGGCAGGAAGCTTTTTCTCAAAAGTAGAACAACTTCTTAAAAATGTCTCTCACTGTTCGACTTTTTATGACGTTGAAGTCAGCTTCTCATTCCCCAGCTTCTTGCTTAAATTTTCCTGTTCCACCTTACATGATGTCTAAGGTGCCAGAATGTAACTGCTGCACCATTTAAGGTGGAACGGGAAAATTCAAACAAAAAGGTGGCGAATGAGAAACTGACTTCAGCTTCACGACTGTATAGTGACAGTTTCTCGTTGCAGACTAAACATATGAGGAAACCAGCTGGAGTGCTTATGAATGCAAATAAGTCTACTTGCTACTAGCTAGGCAAGATTTTTGTCTTGGTGTTGTTATGGTGGCCAGCAGCCTTCTCGCCGATCTTCAGGGTTAAAGCGTGAATTGGCAGTTATACATTAACTCCAACATTTAAGACCATTTATTGTAAAAACTGTGTTAGAACGATCAGCAGAGCTTTATTTTACTGCAAGAGAGGATTGGTTTTTTTTTTACCAAAAAATCTAATTCTGCTGTGGAGCCGCAACAGGGCAATAAAAGAGATGCTTGTGGCTCCAGAGCTGTGTGTTGATGACCTCTGATCTAGTGTGACTGTGGCTGAACTCTTCAGTTTGTTAAACAAGATAGTGTATTTCTATATCAAAGAGGCAATTCAGTTGAAGAATACCTGCAAACTGCAGCATATTTAAACAAAGATCATGACAACAACAATATTGTGTCTTTATTCAGCATATAATGAATACATTATATTATATAACCCATTCAGTCAGATATAAGGAGCCAAACTAAGGTATTGTCTCTTTTAGGAAGCTTTAGCTTTCAGCTTATTGTCCGTTTTATTGAGGGTCATTTCTGTCATTTGAGGAACTTATTCTTTCCTTTGTAATGATAATTGAAAGACAAATTGAAGTTATCATAGTTATACAGTTGCAGCAAAGTGTCCAACTTCAGCAGTTGCAGTTTTTCAAAAGTTCCTCCCACCTTCAAGATACTTCATCAGAAGGGAGTTTCCTGGCCTTTCAACTGGAAAACCACTGTAGGAGGCAAGCAGGCCTGTTTACCATAGTGATGGTTACAGTTTTCATTTTGACCGGAGTGTCCCATTGAATTATCACTGTCTTTTTAGGTTTATTCCACACTAATCAGTGATTGGATCTGTTTGTTCATGACATTATGAAAGAGCCCTTCCCTTGAAAGCATGTACAGAAATGTTACAGTACCACCTTATTTTCAGAAAGACAAAAAAATCATCCGTGATAAATCATGGCATCATTAAGAATGACATACCCCCATAAATCCCTCTACTGGCCCATCACTTTGAGCTGTAATGAAATTATCCACTTCTACCTGAGGACTTCTAACCTAATCCCCAAACCAGGAGCTGAACCCTCACTTCAATAAGTTTTCCCACAATAGGAGGCCAGAAGGAGGGAGTCAGATATCCATAGGGAAGCAGAGGTGACAAATGAACCCCTAAGGAAAGATGATTTCATGAATTTCTAAACCAGGTGCACAGCCTAGAGGTAAAGACACAGCGTCGCACATCAAAGCTGTTACTCAACACGTCCTGCCCTTCCAGGTGGGTAGTTTGCGGTTGCATATCTGGCGGAATTGGATTACTGCCTGTCCAGTTAGCTGAGATAATGAAATGCAATATTTCACTGATTTATAGCGTACCATAAGGGAGAGTATGGTGGTAAATGGAGACTTGTAAAGGCAGACTGAAGACGTTGTCATTAGTTATTCATTAAAACAGGAGTTACAATGAGATTGAGCTGGAAAAATTAGAAAACGTAAATTTGGAAATGAATTCTTATATGAATAATGGCCACTGTACAATCTGCTCAATGTCTGCATATTAAGTGGCAATCAGACTTTAAGTTATGGGAAATGCCAAGTCTTTAGCTACCCAAAAAACTCAATCTCCATGTACTTACTGCACTTCTCAAGACCATACTGATTCTTATAATGCTGTTGTTGATAGGTGTAGAAAGTGGTTGGAAGCAACACAGACTGCTTCATAACTTTGACATAATCATGTCATAAACTTGTTAAAGCAGATGTTTTATCACTGTTGTCTGAACAAATCTTCATATCTCCATTTATGTCCATTTTTCTGTTTTTGTCATAATCTGAAAATGTCTGTTGACTTTTATATTGTGTATAAATTTCATGATGAATGGACCAAAAGAAATGACCCAAAATGACTTGGGAAAAATTCTGGCTCCTTTGACTTACATTAAAAATAAGGTATGTTTCTCCATCTCCTGTAAAGTTACCATTTTGGAGATATGAGGTTTTGTTCTGACAGCAGCGATATGCTGTCATGAGTTATCATGGCAGATTTTGTTCAGTAATATATTAATGCCACGTAAACCGTTAGCGGTAATAGTCATGACGGATGTCATTGTTTGTTATTACACCTTATCTTGCCAAGTGTACTCTAGTTAACTGTCATAATATCAAACATTATGACATCTGTGATGACTGGTACTGGTAATAGTAACATGACAATGTTATATTACTGACAACACATGACAGCATGTGACATCTGCCATGACATGTTTATGGCATGGTAATGTTAGTGTTATGTAGCAGGTGTTAATTAAAATGTTACACATTAGTCTTTAGGTTTGGGAGGTGAGGTTGGAAAGTTAGGACAAAAGGGACAGGGAAGATTTTTGTCTCTGGCAATCTTCTAGTCTTGAGGTGATTTTTAGGCTTACTGGAAGATTCTTAATTGAAACACTTTATTTGTTAAATAACATCATTAAAAACTATTTGAAGAAACAGTGCCAGCACCAATGTCTCTCACATTCTGTCCCCCCTTCAGTGGAATCCTATGTGTAAATGTCCCATAACCTGATCATGTTCTTTAAGAAGAGTGAGAGTTTTGTTTTTAACAAAAAAAAGAGCCATCAATCAGGTTAAAAAATGACAGGATAATAAAGAAGAACAGCAAAAACAGGGAAGACGGTATCACCACATTTCTCATATGTAAGTACTCGTATGTAAGTAAAGGTGGTTAATAAAGATATACTGAAGCTGTTGAAAGAAAGGTAGCTTATCATCACTTTTCTATTTCACAAAACCCCAGGTACTCTTTACATTTTGTTTCATGATGAAAAGACCATTTAAAATGGTCCAAAGTTACAAAACCATTACAAGTAATAATGTTTTTTTTTCTTAAGGTAAGTTATCATTTTGGAGAAACAAGGTTTTGTTCTGTCAGAGACGTTTTGCTGTAGTATACAACAGTTTGTTCTGGCCACGCAAGCTGATTGGTTGAGAAGCATTCTTATGGCGAAAGAACATCATGGCTTTTTCCCAAACACTGTATCACTCCACGTTGCTAAGTAACGAGTCTCACGGCTATAGGAGATGCTCAAGCCATTTAAACGTTTTTACTTCTTACTTTGTGCACAAACAGAAAATGGATACTTTTAAGATTACATTTGACCGACAGCCAATTTGGTCAGACTCTGAAGATGAGACTACACTAAATTCCCAAACTGTCATTAACACTGAGCTGCTTTTCAGTCAGCAGCTGTGACAGAAGAACAGCTAAACAACCTTTCCTAGCCAGAAATGAACCGAATACCATTCACCAAACAGCTGTAAGATGCTTTACCGACTGGCTGGAACAAAACAACATTAATACTGATTTAGCAAAAAATGACAACACTGAGCTAAACTTGATATTGTGGCAGTTTTATGGCTCAGTCTGTACTTCAAAAGGCGAGGCTTACAGCAGACTGTGCAGCGAGTGAGCAGAGCTCGTTACTCTGACATAACAACAAGCTGCTTGTTTAGGAACTATAATTTGGTGGAAGGAACTGCTAACATTGAAACATATTAAATGCCACGTTCATTTATTTGTTTTTATACTTTATTTATTTAACTGTTGTATAAAAGCAATAGAACACAAGGTCATTTGTCATCGGGAATAACAACACACTCCCTCTCGTTTTCTATTGCTTAAGTAACTGGAGTTAGAAATCATTTGACAGAGCTGAAAGGAGAAAGAAGACTCATGTCCTAATAATTTATAGTGTTTTCCATTGTTTCCTTTTTAAATCAAAAGTGCCCTTTGCTTTTGTGTAAAGATGTTATGTTCTCACAACCACTGAAATGTAAAAAAGTAAAAAACCTGAAAGTAAAGGTGAAGCTGAAAGTGTAACAGTTCAACAACTGAATTTCATTTCCTACCAGCTTCTCTGGTTTTACGTATTCCTTTTATCCTAATTAAGGCTGCAGAGAGAATGAGAGTTACTGTATAATGCATTTGCTGGGAGATGCTTTATGTGCTCAGATATGACAGTAAATTGATTTTACCTGTGAAGGACGGCAGATGGTCAAAACGATTTACCTAACTGCTACTTTGTCATGCCACACACACCGTGCATGGCTAGCACATGCTAATGGGCCCTGACTCTACCCAGTCTCAGGGTTATCCATTACCTTCCCATCAGCCACCCCATTAATGCCTCAGCATGCCTGTGCCTCTGCAGACTCCAAAAGCTGCCCAGTGAACCAGCACACACACACACACACACACACACACACACACACATACACACACACCTGACCCATTACCTATCACAGTATCCTAGCAATGGAAGATGGTAATCTCTACCTGCCATCCTGCATTCCGATTTTTCATTCCTTTTTTTCTTGGTATACTTTGTCATTACCTTGAATTAAATAAAGTTGCTAGAAGAAAAGAAGGTTATCTAGCCCCGTAAATCAATAGTCCAAGTTCCACCAATTACCTAGCTAGTCAGGAGTTAGTTACAAAGGTATGTGGCTCTTTAATAGCTGTTAAAGTTATGGCAGTATGGCAGCAGGGATGTGGTGGACGTCCTGTACCCCGAAACACAGCAGCATTACTTACATTGAAGGAGACCACTGGGATTGGCCTCGCCTACATAGTACCACCCGGTAATCTGGGAACTGAAGCTTTCCGTCTCATCACTGATCAGAGCTACAGAGAGTGCCACAGAGCCAGTGTTGAAAAAGGCAATGCCTCACAAGGCAGAACCACCTCACAAGCCAGGCTTCTCACTTTGGGGCCCACTAACATAGCTACGCCTGTTATTTGATTCCTTTGGCTAGGCTATAAAGGGGGGCTACTGAGGTGGCTACGGCGCAAAGCTGAAGTTCTCTCCCAGCTCAGGTGCCAGTGCTCCTCCTCATAATAGGCCTGGTTTGGCACAGTAAAAAAGGAGCCTGAACAGCCAAGGAGTTAGAGAGTGAGCAAAGCAAGCCAGAAAATCTCCTGTGCTCAGGAAAAATGGTTAGTTTGAGTGGCACTGAAAAGAGTCAGTGTCTACAGGGCTGAAAAGCTTTACTTAAGTTAAAGTGCTTAATTTAGGTAGAAGGCTGAAAAGTGCCTCACTGTGTGTGTGTGTGTGACTTTGGGCTGTAATAAATGGTCTTTTCTGCTGCCGCTCATCCTGGCCCCAGTGTCCTTTTCTCGCAAGGAGCATGGGGTAAAGTAGCAAGTTAGGCATTAACTAGTTAGCGAATTAGGAGGGGATGTATTTGTCTAGTTGGAAGAGGAAGAACTAGCCAGAGAGGTATACATCCTTCTAACTAGTTAACTAGCTAACTTCCTACTAGCTAATTGCCATAACTTGAACAGCTATTGAATTATAGTGACTCTTCCTCTTCCAACTAATTATGAAGAAGAACCACTATAATTCAATATCTGTTCAAGTTATGGGCAATTAGCTAGTTAGGAGTTAGCTAGTTTGCTAGTTAAAAATGTCTTTCTAATCTAATAGCTGTCCAAGTCCTGTCAGTTAGCTAGCTAGAAGTTAGTTACTTAGCTAGTACGAAGGGGATGTGCCTTCTAATTCAATAGATGTTTAAGTTCTGGCAGTTAGCTAGTTAGAAGTTAGCTAGTTAACTAGTTAGGAGGATGTATACCTCTAATTTTATAGCTGTTCAATTTCTGGCAGTTAGCTAATTAGGGGTTAGCTAGTTAGAAGGGGAGATACCTCTCTGATTCAATAGCTGTTCAAGTTCTGGCAGTTAGCTAGTTAGAAGGGTATTTGTCTCTAGTTCAGTAGATATTCAGGTACTGGCAGGTAGCTAGTTAAGTTAGCTAGTGAGCAAGTTAGAAGGGTGTGTACCTCTCTAATATAATAGCTGTTAAATTGCTGGCAGTTAGCTAGTTAGAAGTTAGCTGTTAGCTAGTAAGCAGGGGAGGTGCCTCTCTAATTCAATAGCTGTTCAATTTCTGGCAGTTAGTTAGGTAATTAGGAGAGTGTTGCTGCTGAAATAAACAGCTTGGACCAGCATGAATTCCATACCAGCATCCAAAACAATATGTATGCTGGTTTTGTTGATGATCAGCCATGCTGGTTTAAGCTGATTTTTCCAGCAGGGCTGTACTTCTCTAATGCAATAGATGTTGAAGCTCTTGCAATAAGTTAGCTGG
The DNA here is from genome assembly GCF_904425465.1 of Colossoma macropomum. NCBI lineage: Eukaryota > Metazoa > Chordata > Actinopteri > Characiformes > Serrasalmidae > Colossoma > Colossoma macropomum. The sequence continues at coordinate 9,275,392 of NW_023494810.1, forward strand.
TTAGAAGAGTCACATTGTAGATGGCTACTGGTAAAATTCAGACACCGTGCATTTCTTAGACCAATTCTAGGAGAGATAACTTCTCAATAAAAGCTCAATAACCATATTTCAGATTCCCAGGCAAGTGTGGAACCAAACACCATTCCTTCAACACCAAAATAGGTTAATCTACAGTGGACCACTGCTCCCTCCATGTCCCCTACTCACTACTCTGCAGTCTACTGACATATTCTCCACCACACCAATGGGATGATTAATTCAGAACACAGATCCCTCTAACAATCCCATTTCTGCCTAAAATGTATGCAGGCCTCGTGCGCTCAACATAAACCACGCCAAGCAGGTCTGCCGTAATGCGTTCAGGCCCTGGCCATTTTCCTTCTAACACGACTATAAAGAACGCGATGCGACAGGTTAATAGAACGGGGGCCCGTGTCGGAGAGACTATTTTAAAATTTAATAAGACGTCGATGGAATTGGAAGCCCGGGTTGCGATTCTGCCTCTTTCTCTCCATTCTCCCACCTCCCTCCCCCGCGCCCCAAATCAACTATGCTGTCTGCCGTGTTATTTAGTCCGTCCGACCTATGATTCATAAGAGTTTATTTCCAAAGACAAGCCAAAGGTATCATTAAATCGAATTTCGCATGTTCAGAGCTGATAGGAGGCCACTGGAGGTGAGATTGCAGTTTAAGGCACTCATCATCGCCTCTCTTTCGCAAATTGCTCCCTGAAAAGGAATCCAATCGCAGTCATTTTTTTTTCTTCCTTCACCCTCGTCCCTCAATGTCAAGCTTTTATTTAGCTCCAAAGAACAAATGAAATGTGAATAAGCAAAATATTGTATGACTCAACTGGCCCATGCTATTGGAGAGCAAATTACAAATGGAGGTGTTCAATTGTTTATTTACAAGCAGCCGGCTGATCCAATATACATCAAATGCGGCAGACCTACCAAAACAACTCGAGGCTAGTAATTTCATTATGGATCCTCGCAAAATACGTTTCCTTCCCCCGCTCCTTTGATTAAAGTCTTCCACTATGGATGCACTCACATTTTACATAAATTTAACAGAAAAGTTCAAACTGTACATAACTATGAGGAACAAATCTTTTCTCTGGCATTCGAGCAGAGCATCTCTCAGCTACCCCCATTTTAGCCACCACCACCACTGGCCGCTAGCTCCTGAGGCTCTGACTCAAGTGAAGGGTCATCCACTTCTCTTCATAACAAATCATTAGCAAAGTTCAAGCCCAAGTGCCCACGGCAAAAGGTCAGCTCTGAGTGAGCCATAAAGCTCTAGAAGGTTGGATGGTGCAATATCAGCACACGGTAGCATCTGTAGAAATACGCGAACTCCCCACAGAGGGCTATAGGTTGTGAAAATCACTAGTATGTGAGCTCTGATGACGACTATCCATGGAGTAGAATGAACAAGCAACATTAATCCCAGTCGGCCTTTCAAAAAAGCTGCAAGAGTGAGAAGGCGATTCATTTTTCAATACGGCGCAGGTTATGACTAATACTCACAGATTGTTTCTGGACTGAGGTACAAAATGAGACTCACTGGCGAAGCCTACTGAGAGACAGCCTACGCACACGGTCAAGAGAGGGATATTTTAACATAGACACTTCTTTTAATGTAGAAACTTTTCTACGCCTCGTCTGACGTGGGCCGTCGGCCTTGATCAAATGTTTCTGACAAGAGCAGTCAGCTCCTTTTCTACTCCAAGTTATTGATAATTATACTGGCCTAACTTGGATCTTATGGGCACCAGTGCATAGAAACGTTATCTAAAATGACTAAATACAAAGTAATTGGCTCATTTACTCTCTATTGATATGCTTCAACCAAACTTGTGCTCTAATGTAGGTTAATAATTGAGCTTTATAATGAAGTCATGAGTCATGGATGTAAAATTGTATGATATCGTAGCTGTCAAGCTTCAAGGTTTACACGAGCCTCACTTTTTTGCCTTTGCTGCAGTCTCGCTGCAGTGAATGTAAATCTCACGAGTAAAATTTCATGAGAAAATCTCACCGGACTCATCTATATCTTTGGATTTCCCCACCAAGCGTTATTGACCAGTACATCCACCTTACACTTAAACACCAGAGTACTGATGTTGCATGCTCTGGTATTGAAATAACTGAAATGAATACAAAGCAAAATCAGCCAGTATCTAAATGCACATAAGTACATATGCAAAGAAGTTTACACTTTTTATCAAATTTGATCAAATTCTACAGATTGAAAGGTATACAAGTTAAAAGGTATGCAATATAAAAGGTTCAATAAAGATATCTAGGCTTGCCTCCACTACTCGTGGTTATTCCACAGCATAAATGCTAACTTTAGAAAGAAATACAGACTGTGAAGAAACCAATAGATAGGATAAGGATCAAGTAAATGCACTTTTCCCATATGCATTCAGACCAGCACCCTCCTGCACTAGGACTGGCCATCAGCTTCCTACACTTTCAGAAATAAAGGTATGAAACTGTACCCTCAATGGTACATCTCAGTACCTTTAGCCAGATGTTCTCCAGAGATCATGTATGGTCCTGCTAGACTATTGTAGTTATAGATTATTTTATTCCATACACATTCAGACAAGCCCTGCTGTCCCACATAAGGACTGGCTATCAGTTTCCCATCATAGGTGGCAGGACTGGTTAGCAGTATTGCCGCCACCCAGACTGCTTGTGAGTATGAACTACTAGCCAATCCTAGCGCAGGTAGCAAGATGCTCCTAGCCAATCCTAGCCCAGAAGAGAGGAGCCCATCTGAATACAGAGATAATGGGGCCTCAGCAGCTATCACTGACCCGTTTCTTAGCAATAAGAACTGTAAGATTACAGACGTCGATTTTGAATCAATTGTGGATCAAACGCTGTGAAATTGGTTTGGATTTCCTCCCAAAGCCCTTACGGAATGACTGATGTATCTGATTCTGTAGCGCTGAGCTTTGAGACTAGCGCTGTCTACCGGTTCAATTTTCAGCTGTTTTGACAATCTTCTCCCTCAAACTGACTCCAACAAGCTTGTAATTGACAAATAAGCTGCCGTGCATGTTCACAGCGAATTGCATTAAGCAGAGTCAATTTAATATTCATTTCACACCTTGCTTTTTTTCCTTTTCCCTTTTACTCACCCTCACGATTCAAATCAATACTTAAGTTTTTTTGCAGAGAAGCTCTCTTGCTGCAAACGTTAACAGGAAAAAAAATGTCGCGCAAGCAGGACGAAATTGGAGCTGAAGAAGATCGAAGATGATTAAGTAAAACTAGAAAACAGCATCAAGAAACCGGCGCTCTCGGTTGTAGGACAATATAAAAGAGAAAACAAAGTGGTTTCACTAGGATAGCCTGTTTGCTAATGCCGGTACAATGTTTAGATAGAGACAAATAACAGTTTATGCTGTTGTTTTCATAAAAGAAAAAAGAATTTCATCCTTTTGTGGCCTGAGAAAAAAGAGAAATGCCAGCAGGAGACTGGCTCTCGCAGTTGGAATGGGATGTAAAATAAAACAGAGCAGTCGCATTGAGACTAAAATGCCTGGCAGTGTTGAATGGAAGGGTAAGCCATAGAAACACAGTGTACGAATGTTTGGTATTTTAACACTGAGAGAAAACTTCTTCATTTCTGTGTGATAGACTCTTAGAGAGAGAGTTCAAGTGAGAGTAAAAGAAGGGGAAGCAGGGAACTTGTTTAAGAGAGCGAGAGGTAGAGGTAGGATTCAAGGCTTCATCCTTCCATCCGCTGCCTTGGGGCATCTGGCCTTGTTCATGCCTGTCTGATTTAAAGGTGGACTGGTAGGGGAGAGAGAGCAGATGGAAGAGAGGAAGAGGAGACAGGAAACATGTTGGGCTGTTAATCTGATCCGCCTCCGGGTTGCTGGTCATGCGGCCCAGCCTCTGTGTAGGGGCAACAAGTGCAAAGCTACTGACCTCCAGTCAATTTCAGTCACTGTCAAGCACATCCCTGCAGCTGCTGTCTGTACCTATGCACACCATACCAAATACCATACTATATATCTATATATCTATATATCTATCTATCTATCTCTCTCTCTCTCTCTCTATATATATATATATATATATATATATATATATATAAGAATCAGAATATACCATATAATGCATGAAGATGTATGGATAAAACAATGAGCAGCCAGTGGAAAGACAAACACCCAGGCAGGCGTATATGCATGCGTATATGACTTCACCACAGTAAATACAGAGAGTTTACCACAAAATGCATACCACCTCACCTGTTGAGCATGGTGGAGGTAGTGTTACGGTTTGGGCATGTATGGTGCGGGCATGTATGGCTGCCAACCGAACAGGTTCCCTTTTATTTCTCGATGATGTGACTCCTGACAAAAACAGTAGGATGAATTCTGAAGCGTATAAGGCTATACAACCTGGTCAGATTCAGCCAGATGCTCCAAAACTCTTTGGACCGTGCTTCACAGTGCATATGGACAATGACCTGAAGCATACTGTGAAAGCAACCCCTTTTTAAGGCAAAGAAGTTCAACATTCTGTGATGGCTAAGTCGGCCACCTGACCTCAATCCAATCAAGCATACATTTCACTTACTGAAGGCAACATTGATGGTAAAACAACCCAACGACAGTCAGGAACTGAAGACAGCTGCAGTGAAGGAAGAAACCTGATGTCTATGGGTTCCAGACTTCAGGCAGACGTTTGTATACAAGTATTAAAAATGACAATTTAATCTAATTTAAAATTATGTTAATTTAATTACTTTTGAGCCTCTAAAAATGGGAGGGCTATGTACGAAAATGGTTGTCATTCCAACACCGTTAACTCGATTTGGGCGTAAATACCCTCAAATTGAAGCTGAATGTCTGCACTTTGAGCTCATGTCCTTTTTTTAGTTTCAACTCCAATATGTTGTGGTAGCGATCTAAAATAACTTTGTGGATGTATCCAAATATTTATGGACCTGATTGTATACTCATTTGGATTATAGTATTTCATAACATAAATGAGTATAATTTTATATTATTTATGCAGTTTTCCATTTAAAATTTGAAACATTTCACTAGTTTAACTTCTTTCAGTCTTTTGCTTTGGCAAGATCAATACAGGTATAAACAGGTCAGCGCTGTCCTGCTGGAGGTTGGTGAGGGTAGTCAAATGGGTGACCTTAGGTGGTCGCTTTGACAATGGCGAGGTGCACAGCAGGAGGCTTCACCTTTTACAACCTGTGTTTTTAAAGATTTTCCAAACGGTCTGTGTTCAATAGGAGGCTCTGGCTGACCTTTCCGAACAGCTCGGCCGTTGCACGCTCCAAACGCACTCGTGTGTTTGAAAGAGCTGGCTGTATAGCCAAACAGAATCAAAGGCTACAGCATCAGCATGCAGAGCAGGGGGGGTGCAGTGTGAGACAGAGTGGGGGAAGGGAGTGTGTGTTTATGTGAGATGGCTGTGTGTGTGTGAGAGAAAGACAGCGAGGAGGGAGTGAAGCAGTGTGTGAATGTATGTGTGTGCACGCGCATGCGCATTACTGCGTCATGCCGGGGATCAAACAGAATGCCTACAGACACAATCAACACCACCTGACACTCGCTTCATCACTGACACCCTCGCTGAGTATCATCCTGCGCTGTTAGCAGAAATCCATTACGGCCTTGTACGAAAAAAACCGGTAGTATCTAATATAAGACTTGTTCTCCATACTGTCTCTCTCCCTTTCTTTCTCTCTCTCCTCAGATTAAAGGTTAACATTTGCTCTAGTATTCGTCCCAAGTGGCTCTGCCTCACTATTGAAACAGCTCTGGTTTGGACAGATCTTTCAGATTAGAGGTGCGATGATGACGGTGTACAGAGAGGTAGAAATGTCTATGTACTCTACTGTATGAAAAAGGAACATGAAGGTTTTGAAGTGTAATGTTGCACAGGGATGAATTTTCCAGCAGGGCAGAATTTATACCAGAACAAGCTCTGGCTCTGATTTCCATGGTCCAGCACCTTGGTCATTCATGATACTAATGCTATTACCTGTTAATGTTTCATGATCAACCAAAACCATAATAATTTCAACAAATAATTTGTTATGTCCTTATAATCTAATTCTTATAACCATTGCCAACTTGACCAAAATGCAGCTAGCAAGCAATGCAGTGCATGTAGAGTACATCTAAAACGTTTGGGAAACCCACTTACAGCCATTTTCAAAAGTTTGAACATGACGCTTTGTTAATTTTCTAAGTAAAAAAATAACTTAACATATTCTCTATGGGGAACAAACCTAAATATGCAATTTTCTGGTACAAAATTTTTCAAGTTGGACAGAGTCTGTGGCTGGTCTGCAAATTTTCAGGACTCCAATTTTCAGACCAATCAGTCTATGTCTAACACAGTTTAGCACAGTCGAGCAGTTGCGTGGCTGTACAATGTAAATTCTAAAAACTACCACATACTGATCATGGCTCACATCTACAACCTCACCTGAATGTATTCTACCTGTTTATTCTGTACTGTTTCGACTGAAATCAACAGAAGCAGCAAGGTGCAACACTGAGGAGAAAGAAGTACTGCTGAAAAAAGAAACACAGAGAAGTATTTAGATAAATCACAACTCGCCTGGAACAACATACTCGACTCATCATGCTCGGAGATTAGTGCATATAATTGGGAAGCACACAGTGAAGCCTGGAGGTGGGAGCATCGTGATGTGATGTTCTCTGCAAACAGTGTAGGAACAATCCACGTCATTGAAGGAAATGATGTACCAGCAGACATTACAAAAGAATTTAACCTCACTGGCCAAGAAACTGAATCTGGAGAGAAGATGTTTCGATAAGGCATTGACCCCAAACACACAGCCAAAACAACACAAGACTGTATAAAAAAAAAAATTAAGGGGCTTGAATGGCCTAGCCAATCTCCTAACAGGAGAATTTGAAATTGTGAGTCTATCACAGGCACCTTCATTTGGGTGGGGAATTGAAGTTGTCCAGCGCCAACCTATTGTGTAATCTGTGATCCCCAGTATTTCATTCATCAAAAGCTGAAAGGTCAACTGTGGCAGCTGGGGCATGGTTAGCACTAGGAAGGGAGACGGTCCATGGGGTGGTTAGGTCAGGGCTAATGTGGCACACCTGCACCTTATTTGAACTCTCTGGCATTATTGTTCTCTCTCTCTACTTCAGTAAAGGAAGGCAAACAGAGCAGAGGTGAGAAGAAGACAAAAAGGCTGAGGCTGAAAAGCAGAGCAGAGCTAAAGTGTGTGTTTATTGTTGTTTTATGAATTTTCCAGTTATGAAAGTATATAAGAAAAACCTAGAAAGGGAAAACTTCTGACCAAGCTGAAGTTGGCTTGACAAAGCCAGCTAATAATACTGAAAAAGTTAAAGCAAACTTAATTGGGTTTATAAAGTAATTCCACCAAAACTGTCACCATCAAGTTAGTTGTTACAAGGTTGCTATGGCATCCCAGATAGTTGTTAGGGCATTGCTAAGATGTTGCTAGGCTGTTGTTATGGTATTACAGGTGGTTGTTAAAGTGTTTTCTTGCCATTGTTGTGCTATCCCAGGTGGTTGCTAAGGTGTTGCTAGGCTGTTGCAATACTATCCCAGGTGGTTGTGAAGGTGTTCCATTGCTATGCTATCCCAGGTGGATGTTTAGGTGATTTTAGGTCACTGCTGTGCTACCCCAGGTGAATGCTAAGGTGTTGCTAAGCCATTGCTATAGTATCCTAGGTCATTGCTGAAGCATTGCTGGTGGGTAGCGGGCCCCAAAGTTAGGGCCCCCCTTTTCTGAAATGGCCCTGTGTACAGTTACCACCGAGCTGCACGTTAATGCACCTTCATGCACTCCCGTCTTTACTCAGTGTTCCAGAACCTTATCATTTACGAATTAAGCACTGTATATCAATCATGTAGTAATTGAACCTACACCAGCTAATAGGACATTACGTCATTTTGAGTTGAGGCACAAATCATAACAGAAATCTTCAACACATAATCGTCAGGTTTACTTTTGCTGTGATTTATTGTCTCTGCCCACATCGAGAAACATCATTAGCTCGAACTAGCAGCATTTCGAGGCCTTCGCTACAAAATATGTAAATTAAAGCAATTGAACATGCAGGAAAACTCTAGATATGTGGGAAAGCAAGTCGTAGTCACCTAGCAGAGCAGGAGATCAGTCAGCGACAATCATTAGTCAGGAATAAATCAGTGTTCTTATGATGAAGTGCCTTATAAATAATTAGCTTTCTTGTTCTGTTATGCGTCAAGGCGAGATGGTGAAATTTTCATGGCCTTTTTATGATTTATGTTTCTCGCTTGTCCCTCCCTCTTGCCGCTTCACATTTGCTGACAAAGTACATGCCAGTCCTGACAATGATGGTTTACTTAATGCATCTAAATGTGATTACTTATGCACAATTCATATAATCTGGTTTTGAATCAATGCAAAATGAATTTGGTTTGGTTAATTATTTTATTACATGCTATCGGTGGGCGATTCATAATTAATACTTCTGTCAGCCTTCAGAGCATTGGAGTGGGAGTGTGTACTGAATTATAAAAATAAAGACTAGTGAAGTCGACACATTTACGCTCCAATATTAACTTGGTTCAGTGTGGCTCAGAAATGGAAACAAAGACTGCGATGACTACAGATGTAGAACAGATGTTGAAGAATTCAAGACTGGCAGTTTAGCAAAGGAACCAATTTACACTTGTCTCTTATACCAAATGTAGCCAATCAGAAAAGACATGCTAAGCATTGGATATTTGCTTCTGTAGTTGTGCACTTGTGTCTTGTCTGATAGACTAAATTTGGAAGGGAACATTTTCTACATTTGATTTGCTGAACCTTTGCTTTAAGCAATTGTTTTTTAAGTTTTTACGACTTGACCTCATCATTTCATCAATCCCCAACACCAGGGGTGCCCAATCCTGGTCCTGGAGATCTACCACACTGGAGATTCACCACCCTGGAGAGTTCAGATCTGTCTAACCTGGCTCATATAGTCAGATGCCCCTGAAGGCCTTGATTACCTGGATCAGGTGTGTTAGATTAGGGTGGGAGCTAAACTCTGCAGGGTGGTAGATCTCCAGGACCAGGACTGGGCACCTCTGCCCAACGCCATTCATGAGCTGTTCTTTTCCTTTATTAGCTCAAGCGAAGTGTGTTAAATGACCCCTTGGCGGAATAAAAGATCAAGCAAACACATAGTACTGTGCAAAAGTCAGAGACCACCCTTCATTTGTGTAATTTCGAGTCAAGACTGACATAAAGTTGTTTCTTATTCAGGAGGTAATTCGCTAACACTTTATTTGAAGGCTGCGTACATAAGGACATCATAACACATGCATAAGCATTAAATAATGCATTTATAAAGGAAAAGTTTGTTCCAGTAATCATAGTGTACCATAAGCTGAAGTAAATGACATTGTATTAACGTAAATGTTTTTTTCATGTAGAACTGCATAGAACAGATATAAATCTAATGTTTTATTACTTGAGAATGAAACTTCATTAATTTGTTATAAAGAACAAAGAACAATTGTCCATCGCTTAAGTTTAAGGTTCCTTACATTTACTACACATAAACTTTTGTCATATCGAGGTTACTAGCATGAATTTGTCATAACTACTTGAATATTGCTTCATAAATAAGTTATTCAGTGCTTATGCAGTTATGTGTTATGCAGTTCCTATGTAGATAGCCTTCAAATAGAGTGGTACCAATATTTCTGAAGAGATGAGGTATAAGATAATCCATTTGTATAAGGAAGAAAAAAGTGAAAAAACAGGAGTTTCCAAAACTGGAGTTTGTAAAGTGATTAAAATATATAGGCAACACAAGGTAAAGCAATGGTTCTCAAACATTTTCTGTCATGTCCCACTTTGGGGTAAGAAAATTTGGTAGACCACCAAAACTGCCACCATCAGATAAACAGCAGAGCTTTCATCTTAGAGAAAGAGGAGAAAATCAAGCTCCATTTTTCTTCAGATCTGAACAAATCCACTGGGAGAAGATGCCTTAGCGCTATGAGTCTGAAAGGATGTGTAGCTGTCAAGAACCGCTTACTTAGAAAAGGAAACAGATATAAAAAATACACTTGAAAATCAAACAAAGAGGTTGCTGGTGTTCTCAGAGCAATGTACTGACCACTGCAAAGTCCAGACATCAACATCACTGAACGTGTTTGGGATCACTTGGAGTATTTAAAAAAGAGTGTTTGAAAAAAGTGAAAAGACTGAATTTCGGAGGTGTGGACAAATAACACTTCAAAAAAAAAAAGATTCTGAAAAAGTGGACACACTAAATACTGAAAAATATATTAAATTTAGTTCATGAAGCTTCTGTGTAAATTTCTGTTCAACATTTCTTTTCTGTTGTTTTTTCTGATGAAAAATGAATAACTTGTACTTAAAGACTATTTTGACTGGAAACCCAATAAACCAAGGTGGTCTCTGACTTTTGTATATTATCAAGAGCAGAACTTGCCCAGAAATCAAATGTAAAAACTGGCAGGCAAAGCTGTTTATAAGCGATAACACTAAAACACTTAAAAACAATTGAAATTTCAAAATTATAAATTTCACTTTGGTATTTATGTAGTAAACCACTCTGTTATACATGACTGCTGATACAGCTGCATTACTTTACTGTGCTAGCTTGCAAACCAAAGGTAGCAACAACAAAATGAATGGCAATACTTCACTAAAGCAAAGCTCACGGCCAAATAAAACACTTACTACTAAAAAAATTACAGATGTTTTAGTTAGAAATGTTCATAGAGGGCTTATGTTGGTGTCCTGTGTTTTGTTATGTCATGTGTTATGCTCTACAGTAATGTTATCAAATGTTCCAGGTTTAGATTCAGTGTTCAGTTGGTCTCTGTGCCTCTCAGCCAAGTTAAACTGTAAACGTTATGTGCCTTCTGTGCTCTCCTGCTTTCATTTACAGCCTCCATGTTCATGAGAAGCGTGCTAAGTTGTCTTTGTGTAGCTTGTTATTGACCAACTGGTGAAGGATGGAATGCTGGACTAAAATCAGACGAGATGAGGTTAATAGTGATCATCTGGCAAGTAATAAAAAGGTGCATTAAATTGCTCAAAGGCTAAAAATCTAGGTAAACATAGCCTTCAAGTGTCATTCAGCAAGATTTATCAGACAGCAGAGTTGCTAGCTGAATTATGTTAAGTAAGCATCTGTGGAAAGTTTTAAAAGATCAAAAAAGGGAACAAAGTCCATCCTGAATAAATGTAGAAAACAGTCCACTTTTGAGGCCGTAAGAGATCCTGAAACTGAATGAATTTCAGGTCCAGTAAAATGACTGCAGGCCTGTTTTAAGTCTGGTATTATTCAGCATAAATATGGAGACATTTTTGGTCTGCCTAATAAATTAGAGCTGTATTTTGCTACTTTTAACGTGTTTATATTTGATATGACTGTACATTTTTTAAAATGATGGTTCTTTAATGGTTCTTTAGTTAAGAAAATTGTGTTACATAGAACCATGACCACTCAAAGAAACATCTGTATGATTAAATGGTTCTTTGCAATGTTGGAATAGTTCTTCAGATTGATGGAGAACATGTTGTAGATGGTTCTATATAGAACCTCTTTGAAAAAGGGTTCTTCTATTGTTACAATGTCAAGTCTGCAACAATAGAGGAACAGTTTTTGGTGCTATATAGAACTCTTCTCAAAAAGGTTCTATATTAAACCATCTATAACACAGTCTACACCAATCTGAAGAACCATTTTACCATGCAAAGAACCATTTAATCATACAAAGAGTTCTTTGAGTGTTCATGGTTGTATAGAACCATTTTCTTTACTAAAGAACCATTGAAGAACCATGTTTTTTAAGTGTGTAATGCTACACTGAGGAAAATATTCTACATATTCACAATATTTTACAACAATCCTGTTAAATTCACAGCTTAAAATGGTTATTTGGCTCCAGAAATCATTAGAAATTCAGATTTATAAAATCACTTTCTAGAATTAATTTTTTTGCCCTGAGGTTTTCTTATATTTACGTGGCTTTATGTAAAAATAGTAACTTTTTTCCCTGCCTCTCTTTTTTATCCATTAGAGTTCAACAGACTGTTTTTGCTACATCCTTGAGACTGAAATAATTCAATTATCTCTTTTTTCATTGTGCCTCATTTAGTCTGGGCTGCAACACTTCTTATAACTTCAACATGAGTGGGTGGGGCTAAAGTGCTACAGGCTGAATAAGGAGATATGCAAATGTGATGGTCATCACAAAAACAATAATCAGGCTGTTTTTGCATCTTATTTTCATGTATGGTCTAAATGGTATGTTATGAAACTGTAACAATGATTATGTTTATATACTTAATCAAGATGTTTTATTTTTTAAAAAGTGAAAAAGTTCGCGTTTTCCACAAACATGGGCTCTTTAAATTTTGTTTATAAAGCAATAACTGACTGAAATGATTGTAGCTTTTATATATGAGAGGTAAAATAACCTCTTGATGAAGGAACTGGCTAAGCAATAAAGATAGATCTTCAGTGCACAAAGTCAGGAGGAAATTCAATGCTATATTTCATCATTTTGTATTTCATCTTGGTTAAGTCAGACTCATATTGGTGTAATATTAAAAGCAAAAACCTGAACATTTCATTATGTCATGTTGCATCATTTAATGGGCATATAAAATATGAAAATATTGCCATTAGCTAGGTCTACTACATATTTTATTTGACTGTTTAACATAAAAACATATTTATTATAAATAAATTGTTTCATATAACATGTATATTCTGTGTCATTTCTTTCCCTTTTTAGAGCAGAGTTATTTGGTTTAAAAAACAAATGATCCTTCTGCTACAAAAACCTCATGCTAAGCTTCCAGAGAAATACCTTGTTTCTTCACACTTTCATTCCCTTTAAAAGGTGCACTCTCATAACAAGCAGCCCCAAACATCAGTAATGCTCTGGCACTAATGTCATGAGTGGTTGACTTCAACTCTTCCGTAGCAGGCCTCATCACTTGCAGTCTGGAGAGGGAAGTTATGCAGCACTAGACAAATTCATGTCTTCCCAGAGTCGCTTTCTTAACGTTCCTGCAGGAGAGCTGCTCTAAACAGTGGATGACCAAGCTATATGTCAGAAAAACGCTGCTGCATAAACAGGACTTCACATCAACATTAAACATTTTTCCAGACCCCACAGTGCATCTGCAAAATCACAATATGTAAGTATAGTTAGTCCCCTGGATTAGACTTTCACTGCCATGTGGGGTTTTTCAAAAGGTCTCTGCTCAATATATATATAATTTATTGCTGCTGTTAGGAAAAAAACTTGTATCTCCATTTTTGTCCATTTTTCAGTTTTTGACATAATTTGAAAATGGCTGTTGCCTCTTACATTGTGTGTAAAGTTTATGATGAATGGACCAAAAGAAGCCACACTAATTATTTGGGAAAAGTCTGGTTCCATTGACTTACATTAAAAGTAAAGTATGTTTTTTGCTTCTCCTGTAAAGTTGCCATTTTAGAGATACGAGGTTTTGTTCCAAAACATGTACATACACACATATATACATAAATCATATATATATATTATATATATATTATATATATATATATATATATATATATATATACCGTCCAGGCATAACATTATGACCACCTCCTTGTTTCGACGCTCATTGTCCATTTTATCAGCTCCACTTACTATATAGGTGCACTTTGTAGTTCTACAATCCCTGTGGACCCTCACAGAGCAGGTACTATTTGGGGGGTGGATCATTCTCAGCACTGCAGTAACACGGATGTGGTGGTGGTGTGTTAGTGTGTGTTGCGCTGGTCTGAGTGGATCAGACACAGCAGTGCTGCTGGAGTTTTTAACCACCTCAGTGTCACTGCTGGACTGAGAAAAGTCCACCAACCAAAAATATCCAGCCAACAGCGTCCTGTGGGCAGTGTCCTGATGACCAACACAAACTGTGCAGCAGCAGACGAGCTATCGTCTCTACAAGGTGGACAGACAAGGTAGGAGTGTCTAATTGAGTGGACAGAGAGTGGATACGGTGTTTAAAAACTCCAGCAGCACTGCTGTGTCTAATAGCTACATGTACCAAATCTGACATAGGAAACCTGGGTGTGATCTTAGACTCTGAGCTCTGTTTTATTCCGCAAGTAAAGACAGTCACACAAGTAAATTTCAGCCTTTTCTAGCTCAGAGCGATGCAGAGAACAACAAAAACAAAACAGAGAGATCAGATCACCCCCGTTTTAAAAGAACTGCCTGTATCTTTCAGAATAGATTTTAAAGTTCTGCTACTAGTTTTTAAGGCTCTAAGTGACCTTAAAGCATCACTTACATCAAAGAGTGTCTGTTCATCTGTTTATGTTCCAGCATGTGATCTTAGATCTGCAGATTCTGACCTTATTCTGCTTCTAAACTGTGAAACTCACTTCCACCTTTTATTAGACAGTCAAGCTCAGTGCTCACTTTTAAGAAGCATCTAAAAATCTCTAACTTTTTTTTAAATTAAGAGCATGTGATTAAAACTATGTCTCGTGGTATTTATCTTTTAATTTAATTTAATTTGATCTCTGTCCTTTTCTTATATGATTCTAAGTTAATACTTATAATTCCTGTTTAACTGAATCACCAGTCTATAGAGAAAATCAGAGATATTCAATGTGATCTCAGACTTTTGTTACATTCTGTTCTCCACAAAATTTCCTAGATAAAAATACAATAATAGACAGATGTCAAGAAAAGCTAATTAAATAATTTCCAGATCAGTTCAATTCTGGCATATTGTCCTTACTTTTAATGCATAAAATATGTCATTAATTCAGTAGTTCAGCTCAACTTAATTATATTTGTACGGCATTTTTAAAACTAGGCGTTGCCCATTAGCTGTAACGGCATGAAGAAGAACCACAGAGAGGAACCAAGACTCAGAAGGAGAAACTCTCTAAGAACGTGAAGAAGAAGCTCTGAGAGGAAGAGGAACCCATCCTCCTCTGGGCCACAGCTGCATGGATAGTGTGGTTAAGATATAAGGAGGACACATGAGATTTGGCCTGATACAGTACAAACCCATAATAGTACATATTCAAATATCTTCTTACTACCGTGTTCAGTTATATATATGGAAACACAAGTGAGAGCAGTGGGCCAGGTTTGTGAACACAATTATCTGGTGTGAGATTTCTTTTTAAAATCTGAGAGTTCTTTTGGATTTGAGAGGCGGAAAGTGTGAGCCAGGTGTGAGATACTACAACATGTGAAGCTCCAGCCCTGAAATGGAAAACAAGAGTTTGGTTGTTGTGCTCAGCTCAGGATGTACCACTGTGAGCACAATATATAGCCCAGTAAACCTAATGTACAGTGAGCCCAATGCAGTACAAAATGAGAGAATAATCTAAGAGAGATAACAAAAGCAGCACAATTATCTTAATCTTTACTTTTCTAGGTGAGAATAAGGTCAAGCAGTCACATGACCACACACTTAAAAAAGAAGGTTTAAGGTTTAGTGAAGAAAATGGTTGTATAAAGAATCATGAACACTCAAAGAACCCTTTACATGATTAAAGGGGTTTTGCTTCATGAAAGTGTTCTTCAGATTGCAGACTGCAGAGTGCTGTAGATGGTTCTATGTAGAACATTTTTGAAAGGGGTTCTCCATAGCACCAAAATAGACTCTGCTATTGTTATGATGCCAAGTCTGTAACAATAGAAGAACGCTTTTTGGTGCTATATATAACCATTTTCAAAAAGGTGCTCATTATAGAATCATATACAGCACATTCTCCATCAATCAGAAGCATCATTTCACTATAAAAGGAACCATTTAATCATGCAAAGGGTTCTTTGAGTGTTCATGGTTCAATATACCACCACTTTCCTTACTAAAGAACCCTTGAAGAGCCACCATTTTCAAGAAGGCACCAGAAATGTGAGGTAGAATGACCCAGGTGGTCTGTCACTGCTATTTGTAGAATTATCACTCTTTAAAGAATTGGCTAAGGTGATGTAAGTTAATGCTACTATGCCCATGTTATGTTAATGTTATGAGCATGTTTGCAAGCACCATTCCAATTCCACTAACCAGGGCTTAATTTGTAAATGACGAGGTTTCAGAATATTGAGTCCTGCTGTATCCAGCAGGTCGATGGGGTGGCAGGAGGTCGCAGAACAAAAGAAAAAAAGGAAGAAAGAAAAATGTGTGCGTTAAAAAGATGCATCAGACACGAAGCTCAGCTTGAGCTTTTCCTTTCGGATCTTACCACTAATGAGACTGCTAACGAGGCTCTTACGTGAGTTTTCCAAAACTAAGCATAATGCTGCTAATGCACGAGTAGTTAATAAATCAATGCCTCAAGGCAAGGCTTTCACACAGCGTTCCTAAGCTCTCGTGAGTGATGAGGGCACATTTAACACAGATAAACTACATGGTAACTCTGTGCTTTAAGAGTGTCTACATAACACATTCATAACATCTTACATAAGCACTTCATAACATGTTCATGAATGTTTAAATCGACATTCATAAAGCATACATGTTTTATATCACATTAATATGGACTACTGTGTCATTTTACAGAGAAACATTTTTCAAAATAAAAGTGCTATTTTAAAAAAACTATAGTATTTTCAGTGAAACGGCTGATTTCTGGACTGCCAAAGTAAAAATGACCCCTTTGGTCATTAAGTGCTTTGATAGGCACATTTTGCCTCTACTTTGTTTCTTCTTAAGCATTTGTATTTTGTACTCTATTACTCTTTCTAATTTTACTCTATGTCTTCTTCAAAGCTTTATTGTGCCAAAGGGTTAATTTAACAGTCTACATTTTGTTTTTTGAAAACATTATTTATCCTAAGTTTAACCCTTTCGGGATTAAATGCTGGCACTGTTAGTGATGTTCTTCCTTGCTTATGGTATTAAAGAAGGCATAAGTGCATTGGAAATTATAAGTATACATGAAATATTCCTCGGCATGTCAAAGCACTTAATGACCAAAGGGATAAAGCAGGGTCATTTTTATTTTGCCTGTCCAGAAATGAGGTGTTTTACTTGTAAATAATATGCATTTTCAAAACAAAACATGTAGACTTTAATTTTGAAAAATGTATCTCAGTAAAATGACATAGCAGTCCATACCAAAATCATAGAAAATGTACACTTTATAAATGTTGATTTAAACATTCATGAACATGTTATGGAGTGTTTATGTAAGATGTTATGAACGTATTATGTAGACACCCTTCAAGTGAAGTGTTACCAACCACATATTACGCCTACAAGATGCTGAGATATTAGTTCATGCTTTCATTACTATAAGATTAGTCTGCTGTAATGTGTTACTGGCTGGTTGCCCTGTTGCCACTCACAGCTCAGTTGGTGCAAGATTATTTTCTTATATGAAGCATTCTATTAAATTAGTACAAACAAAGAAAACACAGTAAAAATATTGAAATACATATTCAGATCTTAGATATTTACAAGGATTGTAATCTGTTTCAACCCAAGGCATTCACGAGATTAGTAAACTAATTATATATAAAATCTTTATTTATAGGGTACCTTTTATTGGGAGGGGTCTGTCGCAAACCCTGACCCATAATTATGTGAAAATAATGCTGTTATAGTTTTTTCAATATTTTTAAAAGATCTTTTTGATTTCGGTGGAGCTGAAGGATTTTGTTGTATAAGCTTAATTAAAAAACTCAAAATAAAAAAACTTCATTCAAAAAATCACAAAGTTTAACATCAGTAAGTTTTAGTCTATAGGCAGGGCTTTATTCTGGCCACACCCCTGTATTTTAGAACAGAAAGTAAGACTGCATGCCTGTCCCTCATGCCCCGTCCCTCAAGTGTAAAATTCAGTGTAGAACATAAAGAATTATTATCGAAACATTTTCTGCACTATATTTTTAATGAAAAACATTGTGATTTTATGTGTGTATAACTGTAAAAATGGAATGTTCTGTCATTGTCGTAATAAAATAAATAATATAAATATAAATAAGGCATAGTGTCAAAGCAAAAGCATTTTCGTCTCAAGTCCAAGTCCGTTAAAATTCTTTTGAACCAGTTTGGTAGATTCAACCATGAACACTATATGGACAAAAGTACTGGGACATCTCCATGTTACACCTACAGGAGCTTTTATAACATCCCATTCTAAATCCATAGGCATTAATATGGAGTTGGTCCCCCCTTTACAGCTATACAACTTCCCCTCTTCTGGGAAGCTTCCTACAATATTTTGGAGTGAGTCTGTGGGAATTTTTGCCCATCCAGAAGAGCATTTGTGAGGTCAGACACTGATGTTGGATGAAAGAGCCTGGCACGCGATTTCCACTCTAGTTCACCCCAAAAGTGTTTGATGGGGTTGAGGTCAGTGAAGTTCTTCCACACCAAACTCACCCAGTCATCCCTTTATGGACCTTGCTTTGTGCACTGGGGGTCAGTTATGCTGGAACAGAAAAGGGTCTTCCCCAAACTGTTCCCACACAGTTGGAAGCAAAGAATTGTCCACAATGTCTTGGTCTGCTGAAGCATTAAGATTTCCCTTCACTGGAACTAAGGGTTCTAGCCAACCCCTGAAAAACAACCCCATAGCATCTTCCAAACTTTACAGTTGGCACAATGCAGTCAGACAGGTAACGTTCACCTGGCATTCACCAAACCCAGACTCATCCATCAGACTGCCAGATTGAGAAGCATAATTCATCACTCCACAGAATGCGTTTCCACTGCTCCAGAGTCCAACAGTACACCAGTTTTTTTTGCTGATGTTTTTCAAATTTTACATACTGACTTGTGGCAGAGGTGGCATCCTATGACAGTGCCATAAAAAGTCACTGAGCTCATCAGTACAACCCACTCTACTGTCTACTTTTCCTGAGTAATGCTGTCATGCAGTCGACAACCAAAGCATACAACCAGTTCTCCACATACAAAGCAAGTGCCTCTCCCATACAACTGGGAATCTCTGCAGTGTAGGATGTTCTGTGATGTAAAAATATGTGTATACTGTGCAGGAATCAATGGATGAGTAAATCCTTGTTGGTTCTATTTATGCAGAAGTGCTTTCCTGTACACCCACAATGACTTAAAATGGAATCACTTCAACCGGCACAATACAATGAGTAGCTCCCTAGCTGACTGACGCGATGGCAACCAATACGTGTCAGTGCAGTTAGATATCTGTTACATCAAAGTCCGAAGAAAAAGATACAGATACTAGACCACGCTTAATAATGGAATTGTCTATTCCATTATATAGAACAAGAGGGTGAAATGGAAGTGGAACACTTTATAAGACCACCGATGCGTTGGGTGGAAAAGAAAGAGCAAGGACGTTCAAGCAAGGCAAAGCAGCCATTGTGGGTCATTGTGTGAAATCTCACTGGATGAGCAGCAGTAGGTTTTTCACAGTTCACTTCCAAAGTGACAGCTGTCTCTTTTCATCCGGCCAAACACGGCAGGACAGTGCGGGTGGGATTGCTGGGGTAAGGGGGACAAAATAAAGCAGAGAAGATTTGGACTGCACCGCAACCACATCTGAAATTAACACCTGACAAATGTGGCCCGGGAGCGCAGGAGCCCGCAGACGGACAGCCACGAGATTGTGAAGGACGATGGAAGTCTCACATCTCAGGCGTTCAGCACTGATCAAAGCCCACAGCAGCCCAATGTGTCTAAACCCTACCTGACAGAAACCAACGCCAGAGGATGTGGTTGTGAAATTGTCTTGTCTGTGGGCCGAAACACACGGGAACATATGTGTGTGTGTTTGCTGTCTTACACTGTTAGAAATAAAGGTCCCAAAAATATTTAGCACTTTTTTATTTTTCTGTTATGTTTTTCGTTATGTACTCTTTTCTTGCTACTTTATGTTCTTCTACTATACAAATATTATATTAGTATATTATATGTATAGTATTTTATATAGTATTTTATAGTATATAATCTATTTAGTCTGCTAAATGTGAGTGAGTGAGTGAAGCTTGAGTAAGTGAGAGATTCAAATGAGTGAGCGAATGAGTAAGTGCAAGTGTGAGTGAGTGAGGTTTGAGTGACTGAGTGAGCCAGTGAGTCAGGAATGTGTGATTGAGTACGTGAGTGAGTGAGTGAGGAAAGTGTGAGCGAATGAGTGAGTGCACGCCTGAGTGATGGAGGTTTGAGTAAGTGTGTGAGAGTCGAGCAAGTGAGGATGAGTAAGTGAATGAGTGAATAAAGATTGAGTAATTGAGTGACTAAGTAAGTGAATAAATGAATGAGAATTGAGTAATTGAGTGACACTTGAGTAAGTAAATAAATGAATGAGGATTAATTGAGTGAGTGAGAGAGTAACTGAGTGAGAAAGATTGAGTGAGTGAGTGAGTGAGGATGGAGTTAGTGACTGAGGACTGAGTGAGTGAGTGAGTGAGTGAGGGAGTGAGTGAGTGAGTAATTGGGTGAGGATGGGTGAGTGAATGAGTAAGTGAGGATGGTGTAATTGGGTGAGGTTTGAGTAAGTGAATGAGTGAGTGAGGATGGTGTAATTGGGTGAGGATGGGTAAGTGAATGAGTGAGTGAGGATGGTGTAATTGGGTGAGGATGGGCAAGTGAATGAGTGAGTGAGGATAGTGTAATTGGGTGAGGTTTGAGTAAGTGAATGAGGGAGTGAGGACTGAGTGCATAAGTGAGGACTGAGTAATAGTAAAGATTGAATGCATAAACGAGGATTGAGTGAGTGAGTGAGAATTGAGTGACTGAGCGAGTAACTGAGTGAGAAAGATTGAGTGAGTGAGTGAATGAGTGAGGATGAATGAGTCAGTAACTGAGTGAGTGAGTGAGAGTGAGTGACTGAGGAAGGTGTGAGCGAATGAGTGAGTGCACACCTGAATGAATGAGGTTTGAGTAAGTGTGTGAGAGATGAGTAAATGAGGATTGGGAGAGTGAATGAGTGAGTAAGGATTGAGTAATTGGATGAGTGAATGAATAAGTGAGTGAGTGAGGACTGAGTTAGTGAGGATGAGTGAGAGAATGAGTGAGTGAGGATGTAGTTAGTGAGTGAGTGACTCAGTAAGTATGTGAGTGAATGAATTATACCCCAGTTCTATGAGGTGCTTAGCATCTAAAAAGGCTTCTGTGTATGATCCCACTTTTGTTTCCAAAAAGAACCTTTAAGTAGATGGTCCTCTTGAGAGGCACGTTTGAAAAAGAGAAGTATGAGTGCAAAGAACCTTTTAAAAGTTAAAGAACCTCCATGTAAATTAAAGGTTCTAGGAAGAACCCTTAAAGAACCCTTGCATTATGTGAAGATTCCTGAAACCTTTAAAAGCTTGTTACCCATACACCTCTTTTAAAGGGAGCCAAAAGTGGTTCTTTTAGCATCATTCAAAAATACCTTAAATGATGGTGGGCATTAACAGTAATAACAATATTTATTTTTGTAGCATTAAAATTATGAAATCTTAAAATATTTAACCTAAGAAGATATGCAAAACATTAGAAAGGTAAAAATATTACACTTTAAATGGAAGAACAATTCCTTTTAAAGACTTTTTCACTGAAATCAAATAAAAATTGAGGCATCTGGTTCTCAAACTGGTTTCTATGGTCATGTCAGCCATGCCCTGAATGACGGACTTAAGTACTGTTAGTTAATTTGTCCCTAAATCATTTGTTTGGCACAAATGAACAAATATTCACTACGATATAAACCATGTAGGCTAGGTAATCTAATTCTGTAGACTTTGACTGGACAGATGTCCTCTAGACCTGCTCTATATGTGCATTTTTACAGGAACTGGTCATTGTACACTGGCCATGGCTGAGCAGGACAATTCACCAAAAAGATCCATTCGAAAAAGAACGACTCATTCACAAACAACATCACTTCTCTCAAACTCTCACTACACTAACCACATATGATTGGAAGAAGACAAACAGCAGATTTGGATGGCGGCCTGGTTGGCAAAGCCTGAGGCTGTTTACCTTCACATTCTCAAAAATATTATAGACTCTTAGGAGAAACAAACTGAACAATTAACCTCCGTGGCCTGTAGCACCTCATAAGCGGGTACTGTGATTACACCGAAGTGAGGGACGCTTTTAAACAGGCCTGGTGTAATCTTCCACGCTTGTTGAGAGCTACTATTAAATCACTCCAGAAATCAATGAGGATACCGATTGCTTAGCCGTCGTGCATATAAATGTCTGCGCTATATAATGAAGGGGAAGGTGTTCCCAGCATCTCCGCCGTTGATAAACGCTGCATTAATCTGGCCGTCCCATGTGCGACTGCGGCGCAAGCCCACAACAGCCTGCGTTGCTCAGATCGTTGCGAGTCGATTCATTCAGGTCATGAACGATTGACTGTGTGAGGCAGACTGTACGTGATTTACAGAGACGCTGCAGAGTTCCTCAGGAGCTCCTACAGTGATGCAGCTTTAATTAAGCGCTAACTGTCATGCTGGGAGGGACTACATTATTCAAGAGCTTAAATGCAAAAGCAATGGAGTGATTACTGTTTTTCTGATGGCAGACACGAAGCACGTAACTTTTAGTGATTTGATGAGCAGTCACTGGGGCACTAGAGAGGCCATTTTTACATCTTTTTAACCCCTCAAACCAACCCCACTCCAATTCCTCTTTATTACATATTAGTTTCATAGTAATTAATAAATAATAAGCCTGCAGTTCAAAAAGTTAAACTCCTAACCACAGATCTCAGCTTCATGTGTAGTCAGAGTGAGTATTAACTAGTTACATACACTATTTCCATGTTTAAGTACAATATATCACTAACAGGATGTCTTATTTGTCAAAAAAGATTATTTGGCCGATGAAACTACATAAGACACTGCTAAATTCTGTTATTGGAAAGTGTAAAACACATCACCAATTAATTACTTATTAACATGTATAAACTCCAAATAGGACACCTTAGTGTAAAGTGTAAAGCACATCACCAATTAATTAGTTATTAACACGCATAGCATCCAAAAGGAGCCTTATTGTAAAGTGTAAAATACATCACCATATTACTGTGTTATTAACATGTATAACCTCCAAAAAGAAACCTCATTGTAAAGTGTAAAACACATTGCCCTATTACTGTGTTATTAACACACATAACCTCCAAAAAGAAACCTTATTGTAAAGTGTAAAACACATAACCAATGAATGAGTTATTAACATGTATAACCTCCAAAAAAAGCATTATTGTAAAGTGTAAAACACATCATCAATTACTGACACTTATTTAAATAGATAAATATCTTTTTAACAAATATCTGCTGATGGAGATGACAAAATAAGGAAAAAGGGAATCTTCTTGTAAAGTGTAAAACACATCACCAAATAATGAGTTATTAACGTCTGCAACCACCCAACGGGAGCCTTATTGTAAAGTGTAAGACACATGACCAAATACGGACACTTACTTAAATAAATAATTAAATAACGTATTAACAAGTATCTGATGATGGAGATGACAAAGTAAGATAAATAAGATAAAAGGGAGTCTAGTTGTCAAGTGTAAAACACAATCACCAGCAAGATCTCAGGTTGAAGAGTATAGATGAATAACTGCTTCTTAAGTTTTAAGGTGTTTATGACCTGATTGATTACCATTAATAAACTCATTTTAAACCACTCATTAACCCTTTATGAAAGTATAGTCTCAGTGAGCAGCAATGCACATCTTGCTAGACCTCATGTTCCCATAAGTCAATCTACTGTTAAGCCAGGTGTACTACATTATTTCAGCCTGGTTTTAAAACTGATTTTTCTCTTTTGACAGATATTCACAATGTGAAGCAAATGTCAAGGCCAAGAGCTTGATCGGAAATGAGTGACGGTAGTGTATACTAAGGTAGTGTAAGGAGAAATGACTCAATCTTTAGCATTGTGGTGCAGCTCCAGAGTGACAGTAAGCCTTATGATATTGTATGATTTTTAAAGTCCTGTTATACGAAATGATTAGCAACATAACCAAACAAGTATTCATTCAACAGCCAATGAAAAAGCTAGAAGAGAGGAAAGGTGCATGTAAAAAGACATAAATGTGTGGCGATGTAACTTTATAATGACCAGAACTTCAAGCCACTCACCTGACAATTGCACATCATCTTGCCAGTTTGTAGTAAAATCCTTCTCCTTGCTGCAGAACAGAATGATATCTGTTTCCCGACCCCACACTGATGCACAGATTGCGATTTCACTATGCATCTTGTGTGCATCAAAGCACAAACAAATCCGAGGCAGTTTCAGCTTTGTTTGTGTTAAGATAACAGCCAGATTTGGGATTTTGAGTGTTTATTCTCTGAGTGCTTATTTGTGTAGTGTATGCCTGGCTTACTTGAAGGACAAACCACCCATGTTGGAAATTATATTCAATTTTTGGTAAAACTTTACTCGAACCCTGCTAAATAACATTGACACAAGCATGCCAAAAACATTTCACGGCAGATGTCTTGTGCATGTGTTGTCACTGCCTATTATAAAGTAATATAACAGCGTTAAGTTGCCTTTACTGGTAATAATTATGGCAGATTTTATAAACTTTCAAACTCAGAGAAAATTTTTTACACTCAGAGAAAGCTGCTTTATGAGAAGCTTGGTTCTTTAGTGACTGTATTTATGTTCGCAGTCACTAAAGTAGCTTTTCATCATTTGAAAAAAATTAGATTGGCCTTTTATATCTCAGAGAAACTTGCATTTGTTACAAGCAGAATTGATCACTGTAATGTTCTTCTTACTGGGCTTCCTAAGGAAACAATACATGCTCTACAACTCATACAAAATGCAAAGAACTTTTGAAAGAACTGCAGCTTTTGAAGGCCTTAAGGCACCACTTACATCACAGACTGTCTGTCTGTTTATGTTCCAACTTCTGATCTTAGGTCTGCAGATACTGACCTTCTGAAAATACCTTCTGTAAGATACAGAAAATAAAGAGAAACGTTTGCTTTTATCATGCTTCGAAACTGTGGAACCCAATTCACCTTTATTAGACAATCCAGCTCAGTGCTCACTTTGATAAAACATTTGAAAATGTATCTCTTGATCTCATCTTAAAATTCTACATCTCTTTTGTATATGATTTTTGGCATATGCGGAATGCCTTTTGAAAGTCTGGACAGAAAAAAAACACATGAAATCTGATTTTTGGAAATTGGATCCAAAACAAATTTGAAGGTCCTTTGAAATGTGATTCCAATCGGATTTTTACAGACACATCTCAGCGCAGATGCTCTGGCCAATCCAATCAGATTTCGAAGTGCATCACCATTGTAACTATGTAGTTACTGATGCCTACATCGTTACCACAGCAAACCACACAGAAAGACTGGTGATGTCTGGAAACACAGATCGAGTCTAACCACTTGCAAATAACAGGGCGGACAGTCATCTCAAAAGATCTGATTTGAGAAATCTAATTTGCCTGCACTCTGAAAATATCCTTAGAAATGCTAAGATAATGCTTTTATGTAACAGGACAAAAATTGTCACGACAACTGAAGGCAGCATGTAACATTTATGGCATGGTTATGTTAGTGTTGTGTAGCAGGGTTCAAGTAAAGTTTTACCATTTTTAATGAGAATTAGGTTCATATTTCATCCATGAACATCCAGAGTTTTGAATTCCAGTGATGATATTTCACCCTGCAACTCCTGAGGGCCTTAGACCTAGTTTAAGCATAAGCCTAGCCTAAGAAGAATTTCCAATAGTTATTCACCATTAGCAATTTAGTCCAAATTTAGGTGTAATCCATGTCTGGGAAAACAGTCCAAAATGGGTCTGATTTTCACCTCAACACTTCCAGAAAAAAGCACTAAACCACTACTGGACTGGTACCCTCAAGGGTACATCTTCAGCACCTTTAGATAGGAAACATTATTGTATCATAATCCTTTCCAATTGTATTGTTTAAGTTGTTTTGACTACACACACCCCATCTTTACTGTAGGCCTTTTACAGTGTTGTTCTGTTTTAAAACATTAGGCTATAAAAAGGTACAAATATGCCCTGAGAGAAGCTTATTTAAGGTACACAATTGGACCATAAAACCACTGTTTACCTTTGAGGGTACATTTACATTGTTTGTACCTTGATAAATAAAAATGTACCTGCACAGCACCTTTGTTTTTCGGACCGTTAACCACTAGACGGTAGCTTGGAAAAGCCCTGAAGATGTTCTCCACTCCGGGCCCTGCTTGTCTACAGAGATTCAGTCTCCAATCCGGTGAAAGGCAGGAAATAAACTCAACCTTAAAAGGGGTGGACATTTTAAAAAATGAGATCTCATTGCATGTTGTCGGATAAATCGCGGCAGTTGGCACACGCATGCTGATATCAGCAAAGTCTTTTCAGTACAAATCTTCGCAAGCTTTTCCTGCCTACTCCTCTTCATTTTCCCGCAGTCCGACTGAAAAAGTGAGAGCGGCCTTTGAAGTCACTGCCACGCAGAGAGGAGGGAAAAAAATAAGAAAGAAATAGAGGACTGGAGATTAATTAAATGCAAGCTGCTGAGGGTGTCTCTTCCAATTAGTATCATTCTGTTTCCCTCCCTTGGTTTTTTGCTGGTATTCCTGGCTTTTGTTGTGCTTTTTTTTCTCACTGACAGTGCCATAGTTGCTGATTTCAGTAAAAAGGTACAGGGACACATTAGAAGGCACTGCATCAGATTACTTTGGCATAATCGCTTAAGCTGGTTTCACCATTGGTTTCGGCCTTTGTGTGCTAATTAGAAGTGGCTGTCATGAGCAGGAGGGAGGGGAAAAAAAAGTTTTACGGCAGATTTACAACAGGGAACGCAACACCTCACACATCAGCGTGGCCTAATAATAAGCAGAGAAGTGCCACTACTTGGCATGATTTACTGGCTGCTTTGTCAATGACTACGCTGACATTTTTTGTAACGGCATCCAGCGCTAATCAGTAGACCTGAATAAGTATGCGGCGCTGTTGATTTAATTGGGGATGATACGGGCACGTCTGACGAGCCTTAAGCCTAGGCGTGTCTAATGCCATGCTTACAAGGCACGAGGAAGCTGTTATTTACCTCTAGAAGATAATGTGTGCATGCGTCCTTTGTGTGGGTAATGGGTTATAATGTAACTCCAATTTGATTATATTGTGACAGCAGAGGATGCTGAGCAGTCACTGATTCGTGCCAGTGCCCTGAAGGTTGTAGGCTTGATTCCCGTGAGTGAGTGATGGGAGTGAATCAGGAGATATCAGTGGTTGTGCCTTAAATTGACTTCTAGTTCAATATGTTGTGATTTACTATCTGTGGTAGTGGTCACCATCCCTCATCTTCCTACAGAATGTATTTTGAACCCTAATTTACTGCCACTGCCGTTCTCACTGCAAGTTTGTTCTGAGGAGTTCTGCCAGAATTTTTCCTTCTCAATTATTTTGCAAATGGCCAGTTAACCTGTCCACCTACAAATGTGTTCTTTTGTAGCAACTATTGTGAGGCTGAGCTAGCTTTGCAGAGTGTGGATGAAAATTCCCATTTGTCCTAGTAAAAACTTATAATCAACTCAACTCAAATTACTAATTTCAAACACTAATTTTGCATACATGTGGTAGGTCACACTGTTAGTATGGGATTTTTTTTTTTTTTGCTTTGTAGTCAATTTAACATTAACATTGTGGCAAATTCATGGTCATTTCTAACCTGCCAAGATTTCATAAACTACAACTCTAAAATGTGTCTCATTCACCAACCAATTTCTTCTCAAAACCCACTTATGCAGTTTTCATGAAGATTCTGACATTCACCAATGTTTTCTTATTTCTTTTTTACTTGTTCTTAGGTAAGAACACAATCTACACACACTCAAGAGCACAAAAGTGCAAACAATTCTGTGGTTTAAGAACACATCAAGAATCTGATGTACACTTTCTTTTGGACCTTTCTCGAAAACAAATTTAAGAAAAAACTTTGGAAGATGTTGGTGAAAGAGCCCCAAAGCTATACAGAAAAGCTGAGTCCCAACCTACATTTTTCAAGTATTTTTGCCAGCGTTCGGTAAAGCTTGTCCAACCTCACAGCACTTGATATGGAACAATGGATTTGTGGGCAGGGCATGGATAGATCAATTTGCTACACTATTAGTAGTCTTGTGGGGCCAGAGACAATATTGTAACGAGAATGTCTGAGGACAACCATGAGAAATTCTGGGCTAAATGTTTGTGGGAATGTAGATTTATAGAGTGGGAACCAATTGAATATGACATTTCTAAACCAATCCAATGCTTTGTGAAGATGGCGCTGAAAGTAGGGGTACACATGTCAACATTGTGACATGGACATCAAGCCTTAGCACATGGATGTAAGTTAGCATGGCTGTAAAGTTTCCTCAAAACACTCCAGTTATGCATGTAGATGTGTCATTACCCCTCACAAGAGAAAAACAGTTCAGTTAGCTAACAACAGTGTTTCACTAGCTATTTTGTTTTTGCTCATGTTATGAGTTACATTCTACAAAAGAGAACAAACTAGAGAAATCTGAGGGGTGGGTCTAAGAGGGGGTGTGCCCTTGTTTGTGGTGGATTTTATCTCAATCCAGCAGTTTAATAAGCTGTTCTCAGACATGTATTCTCAATACAAGATCAAGACTACATCAGAGGGGGTCCTCACATGGACCCCAAGGTAAAAAATACCTCTTACCTGTTGTATCAAATAATTATGAGCTGTATTCTGTACATTAAGGAGAATGGGATCACCCGAACCTGTTTTTTTGGAACTCATTGGGCATATAAGGGGGTATTCATCTATATAAACATGCGTTTGCATGTGGGCGATTTGGAATGCATGGTTATGGCAGTGGACCCCAGACAATTATATACAGACAATTATAATGCTTCGATTCAGATTCGAACATTGTTCGACATTCTCTGTACCTGCTTTGCTGTTGGTCTGATTTGCAGTGCAACCTGGGATTTGCCAGATTCCTGTCATTACACAGATGATAAAGACCACAGGACAGAAACAATCAAGCTCATGCAGAAGAACTTTAAATCGTACGCACCTTAATTTAATGTTCGACAAGCAACATCCAACTTAAGATATTTTAGGGCCTCATTCATCAAAATCTTCCTAAGTTTGTTCTTAAATTTGTTCTTGAGAAAGGTCCTAAGAAAAAGTCTATGTTAGATTCATGATGCGTTCTTCAACTGCAGAATTGTTCACACCTTTGTGCTCTTGAGTGTTTTAGAGTCCTCTTGTTACATAAGAACAAATCCTAAATAAGAAAACATTGGTCAGTCTTTGTGTAAACTGCTTAAGTGAGTTTTAAGAAGAAATCCTCTTAAGAACACTTGGTTAATGAGGCCCATTGTTTTTAAGGGAGCTCATCTTTTTTTGCTTCCTCCTGAGATTTTTGGTAGCTTGTATGAAAAAGCTTGAATATGATGCATGTAAAATGTGATCTCATTATTATTTGACAGAGGTGCGGGGGTGTGACTAATGGACAACAAAGGCACCAATTAGCATAAAGAATGAAGAATTTCTGGAAGAACAAGTACTATTTGAATTCAAATGCTTTACAAATGTCAACCTAATTTAACTGAGTAAATGTACTCACATATACTGGAGAAAGAGTGCAAAGCATCCTCTATTAAAATGTTTTGTACAAGTACAATTAATTCAGAAACTTAGTCAAAGCTGCCCTATGTAAGGGAAGTAGTAGCATTATTGAGTCAGGAGAAAAACACAGGCTAAGATATGGCGTTGTTCACTACTGCGAGTAACCCTGTAAAAGTCAGAATCGTAGAGTCTTTGCACATTAAAGTCACACATACGGCTCAAAAAGAAGATCTGCTCAGTGTTTAAGTTTTAAAATGCAAAATCAACATTATTCTGATGAAGATATGATGACAATAGTAGATAATTCACTCGCATCCTCAGAAGACACATCCCTCACCAAGTCCTAGTTCTTTCTTTCTTTGAATACTCTATGCAGGCTTGCAATCCTCCGATTCGCTTGGTGAAAGGGTCCAAAGCACAGCCCAGGTGTTCTTTCACATGCACTTACACTTTTCCACCAGAGAGGTGCCCAAATAAGAAAATCTGCAGTAAGTTTGCATGTTGGGGAATCTATAGATGGGGGTGGGGCTGTGGGCCAAAGACTATTGAGTATTTGTGCCTACCTTATCAAGTTTATTCCACTTCATATAAATATTTTTAACTATTAGATGACAATGTAAGAGTTATTTACTAGAATTTGTACCGATATTGACTTCAACTACATTATAGTGTGAATGTCAATTATATCTACCGAGGGCCTCCTATGGATAAGAGATATGAGGGGTTCAATGCATCTCCCCTTTTTTGGACTGACTTTGAACTGCGCCATCCAGAAATGGTTCCAAATAAACAGAAACTGACAAGTAATTACAGGTGGAAGTCTCCTTATTCCCCTCCAATTATCTTCCTTCAGTCCACCTTAGAGCCAATTATTCCAAATTGTGTTGTCATTGTCACTGATTTTTCCATCTTATCTTGGAGCGTGCAGTTACTCATTAGCGCTTACAAGTAAACTTGTTTGTGTCCAGTGGTCAATAGCCTTAGCAAGGTATGACCACCATATTCATGATGATCTCCAAACAATTCCTCGCCCAGAACTGTAGTCCAATTATAAGAATCGCAACTATGAAAACGTGTGGAGAAACGTGCTGATGTGGGATTGGCACTGAATCGGCCTCCTCTGCCAGAAACGAAAAGAGATGACATCTTAATTTCCCTTGTGTTTCCCTTCATTCTCCCAAACCCCACAAATTATTGGCTGAAAGACAGCAGTGCCGTGCAACGGGGCTTCTTTTATTAAGTCCCCAGCTTTAAATGTCACTGCCGCCCACCACAGCGTCGGCCTTGCTGGGTAGGCAAACACCACGGGACGAGTGTGATGGCTGTTTCTCCTTGGGATTTCGTTTGAGTGAAAACGGAGATGACGGCTCACGCATGCCCGAGACTTCGGTCAGGTCATGGTAGATGATGTGGAGTATCACCCTGCACGCCCTCACTGACAGGAAGCAGAGAATGGCATGGCTCACACACACCACCATTCACTAGAGGTCTGCACCCACAGGTCCAGCATGAACTGCGTTATAATTTTGCGGGTGGGATTAGTTTTTGGGGCACAGCGGTCAGAGCAGGTAAACAGCCAATAGATTGAGAGCTTTTGCGGGCAGGTCTTGAGGCTCGCTGGGTGGGACTGGCTTGGGCAATTATTGGTGCAGATGGACAAGCAACAGATAAGCTGCAAGTGTGCCACAGAGAAAAAAATTATATATATATATATATATATATATATATATATATATAATTTTTTTCTTATATATATTATTATATATATATTATATATATATAATAACATTCACAAAATGTAACTGTATTTTAGAGAAGTGGGTAACACTTTACTTCAACCTTACTATATAACAATGAAATAAATATGCTATAAACATGTCATATGCTGTTTAGTTCAGTAGTTCAGTTTGTTCAGTAGTTCAGTGTCATGTTGTCATCACATTGTTATGGTGACAGTGTTTGATGTCATGATGGCTAACTAGAGTACACGTTGCAATAATAAGCTGTCATGACATTATTATAGCATCTTTTATGACAATTACCAGTAACTGTACCAGTAACATGATGCTGTTATATTGCTGAATAAAATCTGTTGTGATGACTCATGACAGCATATGACATCTGCCATGACATGTCTTTGCCATAGTTATGTCAGTGTTATGTAGCAGGGTTCAAGCAAAGTATAACCTAATTGTGTAATTAATATGCGGCTATTTCATAACATTTGAAGAGTATTGCAAAATGATGAAATGACTCTAGACTAAAAGTTAACACAGAACAATGGTGATTCTCACTGAGTGTAGAAGTGCATCCCATACGATCAATTTGTGAAAGATCTAGTGACTCTGGATGGCCAGACCATTTTTCAGACCCATGGAATATTTTGGAAAAAACTTTGGTTAACTCCTTAATACCCCATAATTCAGGCCTATTCCATGCTAAGATTTATTATTCAGTAACTTTAGGGAGTTTGATGCAAACCAGTTGAGCTATTTTTAGGTTATAGTAACTTTGGGACTGCCAGTGGGCCCTGGCTTTTTTAGGAGTTAAATTAGTAAATGTTGTGTTGGGTGTTGGCTAATTGGCTTGCGTTCATACTTGTAGGCCTATAGTCAGCACCAGCTCCACTTAATTAGTGACATAAGTAGCTTTCTAAAGATGCAACTTCTAAGATTTTTAGTGTAAAACATTGAAAAATTGACTAAAATATTGAAGACATCTATGTATCACGTTGCAGAGATATCTACTGAAGTTAGCATGTGAACCAGCTAGCCCCGGCCCATGCTGTCTTGTCATACCACTTTGTACCTCAAAAGGCAATAGTGAGTCACTGTAGCGTCATTTGCCATCTAATACTCAGACTCTGATTAATACTAGTTTAGATACTCAGGTTGTGATTAGTTCTAGTTTAGATACTCAGGCTAATCTTTTAATTCTAGTGCACGTGATCATGAAAGCATTTCTGACAAACAGCTGATTGTGTAAAAGTTGCTAAAAGGCATTTATAATAGTATTTATAACAGCATTTATAACATTAAAGAACCAATGTTGTCTCCCTGCCACCAGGGTCAGATCAAACTAAACTAAAAGTTAGCTGGGTAAACGAGAAATACTGAGTGGTGAGACAGATGCTTAGATCCAAAATGCTAATAAAGTTCTCTGTAATTTAAATTGTAACGTATTAGAAACCCAAACAGGCATCCATCATTAGCAAAACACAGTTAGCCACTCATACATGTGTTTAATTTAGAGAGCTTGTGGTAGTCAATGCTATTAGTTAGCCTCTAATTTTACAGTACTTCATCTAGCAAAATGGGGACCGCAAAAAATCCTGCTTAGGACCCTCAAAAGGCTAGAGCTAGCCCTGGATCTCTTCTCTCTCAACTCTGATTGGAAATCACTTGGACAGTTAGGTGTGTGGTGTCATGTGTGTGTATGCATTCACAGGCTGACTGGCATGATTCGGCACCTTCCAGCAACCTCCAACACCATGTTTGGACGGAATAAATAGCAGTAAATGGTGGGGAGGGGGGCAGGGATGAGTCATCGGGAAGAAGGCACAGAAAGAAAGGCGTAGACGAGGAGAAAAAAAATGGCCTGTAAGAATATTGCTTCTGTGGAGCTTTGATACATCCTAAGAGCCCACTGGTTATGCATGTGGCTACAAAACAAACGAAGCAGCATGAAATGTAGTTTGAGGCCAGGGCATGGAGGGGGAAGTATCAACCACATGCAATGCAAATACTTAAATATTACTGCCCTTTGCAGTTCCAGGAGTTCAGCAGACCCGCTTTTAATGGAATAGTTTGGTGAAAAAAGTCACTTTTTTACACAATTTTCCCTTTAAATGTACACTATATGGACAAAAGTATTGGGACAATAAAGAATCTGGATACAGGAGCTTTTATGGTATCCCATTTTGAATCCATAGACATTAATATGGAGTTGGTCCTCCTTAGCAGCTACAGCAGCTTCCACTCTTCTGGGAAGCTTTCTGCAGATTTTGGAGTGTCTGTGGGAATTTTTGCCCATTCATCCAGAAGAGCATTTGTGACGAGAAGGCCTGGCTCACAACCTCCATTCTAGTTCATACCAAAGGTGTCCAACACTTTGTATGGTGATGTAAGGCTTGCATGCAGCTGCTTGGTCATGGAAACACATGCCATGAAGCTCCTGACACAGTTTTTGTGCTGATGTTAATCCAGAGGAGGTTTGGAACTCTGCAATTATTGAGTCATCAGAGTGTTGGAGACTTTTATGCACTATGCAGTTCAGCACAATGATTAAGAGGTGTGTCCCAATACTTTTGTCCATATAGTGTAGCTGACAACTCAAAGCATGTGTGATGTCCAAAATTTGCTGCCTTTGTTCTGCTCTGGAGCTACAAGGCTAATGATGCCTATACTTCACAAAGCACCTGCTTCATCTCACACTTGTCTCAAGCGATGCTGAATTTGCACCTCAGTGTCACTGCTGGACTCAGAACAGTCCACCAATCAAAAATATCCAACCAACGGCACCCTGTAACCACTGATGAAGGACTAGAGGATGACCAACACAAACTGTGCAGCAACAGAAGAGCTACTATCTCTGACATTATCTCTACAAGGTGGACCAGCAGGGAAGGTGTGTCTAATTGAGTGGGCAGTGAGTGGACGCAGTGTTTAAAAAACTCAGGCAGCACCGCTGTGTCTGATCTACACGTACCAGTGCAACACACACTAACACACCACCAGTGTCACTGTGTCACTGCAGTGCTGAGAATGATCCACCACCCAAATAATACCTGCTCTGCGGTGGTCCTGTGAGGGTCCTGATCATTGAAGAACAGGGTGAAAGGTGTATTATGTGGACGTGTTTTTATATGAATAACAAAAGCTACAAACAACAGTAGTTGGTAAGACATTGTTGCTTGGTTAAACTAAAAACAATACAACTGACCTGTCTTACAAAACTAGCTGGCTTTCACAAGAGACCCCCCCCCACACACACACACACATACACACATACACACACACACACATACACACATACACAATTTCATATTTGTCCTGTCCATCACAACAGCTCCATTGTTCGTTGATAGGAGGTGGTATTATTTACAAGATTCACATTATAGAAAGACAGTGGCACATCCTGGTAACATATTTATAGACAGCATTTTTTCATTTTCACCTCTTCAGGGACTTCAATGCAAAGAGTTATTCTTAGGATATAGAAGTGTGTAATAAAACCCTAGCCCACCGGCAGGCCCATGGCTTGTTAAGGGCTTGAATAAATAAATAAGGGGATGTGATTTTTAGTGTACTTTAACATCCTATCAGTTCCAATATGCTTTCTTGTCACTCTGAGAATGTAGGAATAAAATGATGACTAATCAAATAGTAACATCAGCAAAGTTATCAAAATTAACAGTGACAAAGCTTCAGCTCAGAGCTCTGAGCATTAAGGACCAGGGAATAAACTACAGAAAAAAACATGAAAATGTAGCTCTGAATTAGTGAGTCTGGTGATTAATGCATCCACAACACAAACCCAACTGGCTCTGTTTACACTTTGATGCAGCATCACGGTCCATGAGTTTTAGGCTGTTTATATAAGATGGCATTTAGATGTACATGTACATTTTCAAAATGTGACCTGCATTAGAATCCCGTTGCAACCTAGAAGTTAAGACCACAAATTAACAGTCTGAGTCTTGAGTCCATTCTATAGACCACAAATTAACAGTCTCTGTCTTGTGTCCCATCTCAGTCTCGAGTCTGATCTCTAGACCACAAAATGAACAGTCTCTGTCTTGTGTCCCATCTCAATCTCGAGTCTGATCTCTAGACCACAAAATTAACAGTCTCTGTCTTGAGTCTGGATATAGTCATGAGTCCGGTCTCCAGACCACAAATTAACTGTCTCTGTCTTGAGTCCGATCCCAGTCTCAAGTCCGGTCTTTAGACCACAAATTAACAGTCTCAGTGTTGAGTCCGATCTCAGTCTCGAGTCCGGTCTCTAGACCACAAATTAACAGTCTCAGTCTTGAGTCTGATCTCAGTCTTGAGTCTGGTCTCTAGACCACAAATTAACAGTCTCGGTCTTGAGTCTGATCTCAGTCTTGAGTCCAGTCTATAGACCACAAATTAACAGTCTCCATCTTGAGTCCGATCTCAGTCTCGAGTCTGATCTCTAGACTATGTCTCTAGACCAGGGGTGTCAAACTCAGCCCGTAAAAGGGCCATATTAAAAATATGTGGGCCAGAGAAAAAAAATGTTTTTATTTCATTTTTAATTAATGGTGTGCTGTAACCCAAACTGGCCATTGTTTATTCAAAACATGTAAAACCTTCAATAGTAAAATAAAGACACGCAGTAGACCTAGAAATATTACAGGGACACTTGAAGTATTAAAAATTTAAATGTCCTCAGAAGCGCAGTCTTTTAAACCTACCTATTTGCTTGAACTAGACACCTGGACGTTAAGTGTTTATGTTGGTTAACCTTCAGCTGAAAGGGCTGGTGTTTTTGAAACGTCGGCGTATTCTCTGAATGCTTTTGTAGAAGTGGGTTGTTCTGGTTAGATGGTGACTCAATCAGTTTTAGAGAAGAAGGGCCAGAGAACCGCCTCTTCATCATTTGCTTCCAAAAGTAACAAAGTAATATTGAACTAAGACTATGATATAACAATAATATTTTAAGGTATATTTTATTTAATGTTATATTTTACAAAATATTTTATTAAATACAAAATAAGATCATAAACGTACAGTGAACTACAAACTAATTTCAGTTTCCCCCTTTCTTTTTTTATTTTTTAATCCGAAAAATTGATCTTGGTCTGAACTTGGTCTCAGCCATGACTTGGACTCAATGTAACATTACTTTGCATTAATGTGGCCTGCACAGAAGACTGGGATGAACGTGCACCTCTGGAAAATAACATTGCAGCTTTAAGTCATAAAAGTACATGACTTATGGGCAGCTGGGGTTAAAGAAAGATGGAGGAAGGAGAAGTAGAGATCGATATTTAGGTTGATGCGGCTGGCAGGCCATTAAACTTGGCTACTGGAGACCTGGGCCCTGCCATCAGGGAGGCTGGTGCCTAGATTTACAATGCATGGAGCCTAGAAAATCCCTATAAACCATTACAACCCCATTGTATTATGTTCAGGCACCAGGCCCCATCGCCTTTAAAATAAAAGGTGATAGAAGCCGAAGCGAAGAGCACAACAGCCCGAGAGGAAGGATGGCAAGCTTTAAATATATCACTCCATGAGATGGGCATGTTGTGTCGAGGACCTCCGAGCTGGGGGGACGTAACACACCAGTCCTTCAGGATCGCATTGGGAGGACATGTCAGTGAGAATTAATAAGGCCGTCTCCCAGCATTCACTTCTAATTAGGCACAGGCTGGGCTCAGAAAGCTGAGGCTTAATGTTAGGATGAGCTTTCTATTTGGTACTGGGGAACTGTTTCACTTTTTTTTCCCCCTCTTCTTCTTCTTCTTCCTTTTGTGGCACCGCTTCCCCCAGGAAGGCAGTCATCACAAATGCGGTCTGACATGCAAATAAAACAAGGCGGCGGACTGCAGTTCACTGCTTCCAGTTCAATCTCATGCAAGTACTTAAGAGCGGCCTCGGCACTTTCTTCACGTAGTTTTCAGGAGCCAGCCAAACTCGCTTGGCGTCGCCGAGCGCTGTCAATATAAGTTACGACGTAGCAGGGCCGGTGTTTTTTGGAACGTCGGCGTATTCTCTGAACGCTTTTGTAGAAGTGGGTTGTCTGCTTCTGTTGCTTCCTTTTTTTCCCCCCTACTCCCATTACTCCAAACGATGAAACATCCATTACGAAGGCTTGTATAAACAAATCCATGCTGCTCCTCAATCATCAGACCAATCTTCTGCAACACGCTTAGGATTTTTCCCCTCTTTGTTAAGAAGCTAGCATTAGCGACATGATAGATGTCAAGCCTCTGTGCCTGAAAGCAACCTAATTATAGAACTCGCAGACAGAGAAGCAGAGCGTGAGGGAGGAGGATGGGATATAAAGAGGTAAGGAGAGGGATGCTTTTCCTCCCCGTGACATTAATGTCGTTTCCCAGAGGACCAAGACTTGGCGATGTGGTGGCACAGCCAGACAGACAGAAGCAGGCCGATAAATAAACACCGTTAGCCGCCTCTTCCTCAACAGTGGCCTCCTCCCTGAGGAAACTGGAGGGAGAAAAAAGGGCGTTCCAAAGGCAAATGGGTAAAAGGGACACTTTAGCAGGCTCTTAGGAGTGGGAGCAAATCTGTTGACAAGGACACTGAAGAGAGATGCCCTTTGTACCTTTTACGGCTCAATTTGAGCAACCCCGTCTGGCTAGTCATGTCTGGAGTGTTGGAGAGCTGTAGCGGCGGCTGAAAGAGGATTTTGCCTGTGTTTAAAGGCTCCGGTGCACCACGGTGCTCCAATTATTCCACCTGAACCCTTTCTGCTGAGCCCCTGTGTGCCTGCGATTAGAGCAATGAACCTGCTCCCTCCAGACGGCCAGCGCAAACCACTGGCAAGCACTCAAAACAGACAGTCACCAAGTGAGACCCTGAAAACGAGAGGGAAAGACAGAGCATGGGATACAAAAGGAGGGAGGGTTTCGGTGTCTATTAGGAGCTCCAGCTGTGAGGGATTTGGCCTGACATTTTTGCAGTGCAATTAGGGAGCTCTTTTTTTGCCTCTTGCAGCTATCATGTGATGCTCTGTGGCTTCTGGTGTATGCAGGGCTCGAGCCAAGGGTATATGAGGCCAGTTTCAGGGCGATGGCTTTGCATGATGGGTTTGATTCGACTCCATTAGGGACATAATACTTTCATGAATGAAAAACAAGGTGCCACCTGATGTCTGCCCGCCAAGGGAAAGAGATGTCACCAACCCCAAAGCCAGGAAACAGAAAGAACACAGTCAATATCATGGAGACGCCCCCCGATCGTCCCAGGCCCAGCCAGGTTATTGACGGAGACAACTTTGTCTGTCTGCCAGAGTTGAAAGCCCTTGACAGATCTTAGGCCAGCCTGTTTGATCAGCGAGGTTTAGACAGGGCAGTGGTGATCCTCCCATGGTCGCACTGATTAAAGAACAGAGGATCCTCTCTTTCTTTCCAAATGCATTCTTTGATCCTTTCGGTTCTCTTGCGAGCATTCCTCACTCAGAGGTTGTGACCATTCACACTGACCAATGGCTGTAATCCTCTACCCCTCTGTGAGTCTAATTTCCCACAAGATATTTATACTTTTTAAAGGCTGGACAATGTAAGTTTTTGTTGTTGTTGTTGTTGTTAAAATTGAAAGAAGTTATATTACAGAGCCAAGCGAAAAAAAAAACATGCTAAGACATGGTGTGCATGCATTGCTGAGAGTCACCCTGTAAAGCATGAAATACTATTCTGGGAGTTTTTCGAGAGACATCATATGTCTTTCTGAATCAGCATCAAACACAGAGGCTCAAAAAGAAGGTCCAGCTCGATATTTAGGTCTCAAATGCAAAATCAACCCTTCTGATGAAGATATGATGACCATCGTAGATTCACGAATATCCTCGGAAGACACGTCCTTCACCAAGTTTTGTCTGAGTTTCTTTGAACACTCTTTCAATGCGCTTGCAATCATCACATTCATCTGCTCGGGGAAAGGGGTCTAAAGCACAACCCGCATTACCAAAAATTCATCCACACTTTTCATGTAATTACACATTTTTACCAGAGAGAACTCCAAATCCCCAAGTACAAAGTACAGCTTTATTTAATGTTAGAATGCTTGGAATACAATCCAAGCTTTGGGCAAATTTGACTTGTCAATAATAATGAAAACATGTCCACAGTAAGAACATAAGAATATTAATTTCATAACTTCCACTGATAGTCTTATATTTTTCATAACCTTTTTTCTGTTATAAACATATAAAGTTATCTGCAAATGAACAGTCTTTCTTTCATCTTTCTTTGAACAACTTTGGAAAAAGGACAAAACAAGCATGTCAAGAATTACATCAGAGTAATCTATGTACGATAATATGTCAATACTGTTCACAATTACACGCTGTTAATCAATTTAGCTAATCTGTGGATTTACAAACTTAAATAGAAGCTAATGTTAGCTATAACTCTTTCAATTACTATGTAACAACACCTCAAGTCAGATAATAGTATTAGTAAGCTGTTTATTTATGTCTCTGACACTGTACTGCTAGGGCTAACGTAACAAATCTGTCCTCCTATTATATAATTATGTAGTGATTTATCCAAGTTAACCTATCTAAGGATCAAAAAGGGAGCCTGTATCTGTCAAAGTGAACCTTTCCCTTTTGTTAATTTGATTTCCTGTCTTTATTTGACCTGTATTCAATCAACTAATGAAGCAGTCTGAATTAGGAACATAATGACTTGTGGAATATGCATGCACTCCATGTAGAAGTTGATCTTCTTTTAAATTCAGTTCTGCCTGGATGGTGGCGTAAAGATTATTCTAGATAGGGCACTTAACAAGCAGCTTCAAAAGAGCGCAAGAATGACTGTTTGTGGCAATTTGTTTACACCCTGATATTGAGCAGAGATGTTCCCCAAGTATGTATTGTGGTTATTTCTGCTTTCCAAGGTCTTTCCATTGGCAATGTCGGTGCAGCCAGTCACAGATGCTAGCTTGCCTCACAGAGTGAAAAGCATAAACTTTAGCCCAGGCAAGCCATTAAATCAGCTTTCGAAATAAATCTCATTGCTTTCTTTTCCAGTCCAGGTTTAGTTTCTTATATAGGTATTAGATGGGTATGTAACACGTAAGACTTATGTCTTCAAGTGTCTTTGTCTGACCGCTTAACCACATGTAACTACTTGGTTTGTTCCTGTTGCTTAAGCCTTGGATACACTACATGACTTTTAAAGTCCTAACAGATTACAAAAGAACCAGGCATCTCACACTAACTGACTGGTTTCTGCAGATTTTTTTGGCCAACTGCAATATTGGGGATCACACACTAAATGACTGACTTGGGATCACATATTACCCATATTGTTGTTGAACTGAACCAAACTCATCCAACTCACAAAACTTCACTGAGAGATGTGAATAAAAACGCTTGCTGCTGCTGTTGTTCTCTCTGCTGTTTGTGCTGACATGGTAAAGAAGCATCAAGTGAACACATTAAGTGATTAACACATTAAGTGACATTAGTGAGGGTCATGGATGTAAAGATATAATGAGTGTAGTAGTTTTAGAGTTTTAGATGTACATGAATTCAACTGTGCCACTGTTTAGAATTAAAAAGCTTCACTACACACAAAAGTGTCTTTTCACTATTTGTCTTTTTTCCTTGTTGTATTCACTTCTTTCAAGCTCTCAGTTTTCGTTGGCTATTGGAGGAGTCCATTCAGCCTGAGTCACTGTCCAGTACACACTACTAGATTACACCGGTCAGGCATGACTTTATGACCACCTCCTTGTTTCGACGCTCATTGTCCATTTTATCAGCTCCACTTACTATATAGGTGCACTTTGTAGTTCTACAGTTACAGACTGTAGTCCATCTGTTTCTCTGCATACTTTGTTAGCCCCCTTTTACCCTGTTCTTCAGTGGTCAGGACCCCCATGGACCCTCACAGAGCAGGTCCTATTTGGGTGGTGGATCATTCTCAGCACTGCAGTAACACTGATGTGGTGGTGGTGTGTTAGTGTGTGTTGTGCTGGTCTGAGTGGATCAGACACAGCAGTGCTGCTGGAGTTTTTAAACACCTCAGTGTCACTGCTGGACTGAGAATAGTCCACCAACCAAAACTATCCAGCCAACAGCGTCCTGCGGGCAGCGACCTGTTTATTGCTAGAACACAAGTTGCCAATCCCTGGTCCTGGAGATCTCCCACCCTGAAGAGTCAGATCCAACACACCTCTAATGCTTAGATGCTCCTGAAGGCTTTCATACCTGGATCAAGTGTATTATAATAGGGTAGACCTCCACAACCAGGAGTGGGAACCTCTGAGCTAGAACCTGTTAAGCATTTCAGTGTAATTTAATGATTAATCACCTGTCTTGGAACTCACAATCATGTTACACAGAATAATTATCTAGTCCTTTGGATATTGTACCGCACACTTACCCAGTTAATACCAGGTAAGGGGACTTGAGGGGCTGTCTACTTTGACATCCAACCCAAACCCAAAGACAAGCAAACAAGCAAATTTGATTGATTATAGCAAATATCTTAGTGGAATCATTAGGCA
This sequence comes from Colossoma macropomum, assembly GCF_904425465.1. Classification (NCBI taxonomy): domain Eukaryota; kingdom Metazoa; phylum Chordata; class Actinopteri; order Characiformes; family Serrasalmidae; genus Colossoma; species Colossoma macropomum. The sequence continues at coordinate 9,317,219 of NW_023494810.1, forward strand.
CACACACACACACACACACACACACACACACACATCTTCTAAGCCGCTTATCCTTCTGGGTCACAGGGGGAGCTGGGGCATATCCCTGCAGTCATTGGGTGAAAGGCAGGATACACCCTGGACAGGTCACCAGTCCATCGCAGGGCAGAATCATTAGGCATAAGTGTAATAAAAATTAGCATGAAGATGCTTAACATTGTGACCTTATAGAAGTGTGAGGTTATTGTTGTGGTTTAATATGCAGGAAATTTACATTGTAGAATATACATATGTAATTACATAGTTAATTACATAGTTACACAATTAATTACCTGGATATTTGATTTACATTCTAAATCAAAATGGACAAAATTGATAAAAATGCAAATTTTTGTCAGACTCATAATAAAATATCTCATCGAATAGACACTTGGAGAATCCACAATGCATCCATTAAATTGGGGGCTATGAGAAATAATATTGTACCTATTATAAGAGCTACTTAATACTAAAATCCTTAGAGTACCCCTCATAAATTGTCATAAATTAAAACACCAAAAATCATTGGTGTTGAAAAATAGATTGTTAAATGTTTAATCTATCAAACTAAAAATGCCACAGAAGCATTTTTAAACCTTAGACCATAAAAGGTTCAAACTCACTCATGACATACAAAGCCAAGCTTTCTGTGTAGAGCCCTACAAATTGCTTTCTTCAAATGTTCTGAGAAAGTTCATGTTGGAAAAATGTGCTATAGTAGCACAATTGAAACAAGTATGAGTCTAAATAACCATAATAAGCCAGCACAGATGACTCAGCCCTGTAAAAAGCACATTTTTGAGTGCAGGGGGTGTTTGAACAGTATTGAATCATTCAATGAAGTACTCTAAATTATGCATGTAATAATTTGGTACATGATTTAGCTTCATGCCTATTGTAAGCTATACATGCAGTATTGATTTTGAAGGGATTTATGAAATACACTCGGAATTTGTCATAGCTGACCTCCCAGCAAATGGAACACCACAGCAACTTAGAATTTGATAAGCGAGTTCTGTATAAATTAGTCATTTGCAGTATCTGAGTTTGGCTTAAACAATTCGAATTCTTGCATAATTATAATTAGTTCCAAAATTGCCTTTTCTGCCGTTTTAGTGACACTGTCGGCCTCTCATTTCATGGGCTTCATCTTTGCTAAATGCAGATGATAGCGGCGCTACTTCGGCAGGTGTCACTCTTCAGCTTTTGTGGGGCTAAATTACAGAGGATGAAAATGACTGAATTTTCTCCCGGTATAATGCCCGTTAAATTTAGCAGCCTAATGCTGCGGAGAACCACTGCGAGGAGAGGGGCGAATATGCTTCTCTGACATGCTGACAAAACCCCTTTTTTCAAAAATGTTTTTTTAATTATCTTAACTTGTCAAGCTCCTTGCGAGAATTATCCGTGATTAAAATCCCTTGCAATTTCATACTTTGTTCTACCACGATTGTCACATTATAACACTGTTTGGGCAATTACTGGCTCTTTCATAGGGGAATTACTTTTGCATTTCATTAAAAAAAAAGGGAGCTGCAAGAATAATTGCATGTCTTTTTTCATTCCGTCGTCTCCCTCCCACTCTCTCTCTCCCTCTCTCTCTCTTTTTCTCTCCTCCCCTCCCTCAGTATAAGCAGAGGAACAAATAAGCGGGCGCCGAATGAAATTTGTTTGAAACTGCGAATAACTCGAGAATAAATCCGCCGTCGTCAAGGGGATTCCGCATCAACCCCAGGTTTTGACTGCGAGGGAAAACAATGTGCATATTGACTTAGCTCTGAGGAAAGCTTACATTCACTTCCTACCCCCCACCCCCCACCCGCCACCTCCTCCATCTCTCTCCCTCCCTGCAGCAAGAGACAATACAGGCGGCTTTTTGACATGCTCGAGAAAACATGCAGGTGCAATAGCTGCCTATGCCAGAGTAACCAAGCTCGCTTGGCGTGCTTTTGCTTTTCGCAGACGTTCGGCGGCTGCTGTTTATTGCCGTTCTGCTGGGAGTCAAAATGACACGTGCAGAGTCGAGGGAGAATACACAAAAGCAGGGTTGTCCAAAACCTCTGGGGCTGCAACGCTCCGACCGAGCGCTACCTTTCTGTTTTGAGCCCAGGCAGCACACACAATGGTCAGCAAGTGTATGTGTATGTATGGATTTTGGTGCCTTCAACATATCACTGCTGTCCAAAAAAAAAATCTCAGTTTTTTGCCTTTTTAGTTTTCTACACAGTTTGAGCTCAGCAGCTGCCCTTAACATCATGTGAAAACCTGTGCTGAATGGAGCGATAGAAATGCTCCAAAACTGCTTGGAATGAAATCTCTTTACTTTAACTTACATTAAAAGAACATTTTTTGCCCTCTCCTGGAAAGGTACTATTTTGGAGACACTTGCTTTTCTTCAGACAATATGCTCACCAAACCTGCAAAAAAGTACGTCCATGGCCAGTCCAAGAGAGAAAAATTGGCCTTACTCTCTCTGAGTGGGTAGGACGACCCTCCCTCCTCCCCATCACTCAGACATCTGTTAACTGGCATAGCAGAATTAGCAGTCCCTTGTGATGTTGCTCCACATGTCTTGCAGAAAGCATACGCCAGCCTTTACCCTCCCAGTGTAGTAACTTCATGTGATGGGGAGGCCTAGCTAGCATATGGGGATCTTTCTGACTAAACTGAGTGAAAATAACTTGTGAAAAACTGTGTTAAATGGAGACAAAAGAGGTGAAGCTTTAGCATAGCAACAAAATATCATTATTCTAATTTGCTATTGTACCCTTAAAGGGGAACACTGGAGTTTAACCCCTTACATGGCCATGGGCCCACCTGCAGGCCCAAAGTTTTATTGCACACTTCTATAACCTAAGAATAGCTTAACCTGTTTGCGCTAAAGTCCCATTAGTTACTGAATAATTAGCCTTAGTATGTAATAATCCTGAGATTTAAAGGGTTAATGTTTTCATGTTGTGTTACGCAGTATAAATATCCCTGAGATTTATTGGCTTGACAGAATTCACAATTTTAGGTCATTTCCATGTTTTCATTCATCAATGTTCTCTCACTATAATATCCAGTATGCCTTGTGGTGTCCACCAATTCTGACTACTAGTCTAGCCACTGATTTATAGGCCAAAATAACCAATCTAGCATTAGTGTAACATCAGTCATCAAACAAAATCGTAAAGAAAACAGTGATTCTATCTTTATTCAGCACAAGACAGACACCAGAGACACATGTACCCTTTTCAGCCAGAGAAAAGAGTAGAAAATGTTCTATCTATATTTAGATAGAATGCTAGATAGATGCTCATTCTAATTGCACTGGGTTTTTTTTTGCACTATTTATACCCACAGACCTTAATCTGTATATACCTTATGTCACTTTAGTGTTAATTTCAGGACCTTCTATATTTATATATTTTGTATTATTCTATCTATCTACAATTAGTGTTTATTTTTACAATTAGTGTTTTTTATGTCTATTTAAATTCACACTTTTCCTGTTTGCTCTCTATTTAATGTTATTGCTACACCATGGGGTCTGAGAGTAACGCAATTTCAATACTCTGTATGTCCTGTACATATTGTAGTATTGACAATAAAGCTGACTTGATGCTCTTAACTTATTGTCCTCATCTTCTGATAAGTCATTTGAGTAATCCATTCCCAAAAATCCACCCCAAAGCAGTTAGAGTTTTTACAAGTACCTCCCATCTTCAAGATGCATCACCAGAAAGGGGTTTTTAAACACACTTAAAAATGATGCTTCTTCAAGGGTTCTTTAGTAAAGAAAATTATTCTATATAGTACAATGAACACTTAAAGAACCCTTTGCATGATTAAAGAGTTCTTTGCATTGTGAAAAGGTCTTTTAGATTGATGGAGAATGTGCTATAGATGGTCATTTTTAGAACCTTTCAGAAAAGGGTTCTATAAAGCACCAAAAAGAGTTCCTCTATTGTAACAACCTTGACATCGTAACAGTAGGGGAACCCTTTTTGTTGCTGTATAGAATCCTTTTCAAAAATGTTCTGTATAGAACCATATACAGCACTTTCTCCAACAAAGAATCATGTAAAGGGTTATTTGAGTGTTCATTGTTCTATATTGAACCATTTTCTTTATTAAAGAACCCTTGAAGAACCATAGTGTGTCTTTAACCTGGAAAATCTCAGACTAGAGACTACAGTGCCAGAGAATGTTTACAACAAATGCAGCAATTGGTACATTTTTCATTTTGACTATATTCCTTGAAGTACCCTCCATTAACAATGCTAAGTTAAATAAACGTCACTTGGACGGACACACTGGTGAGGTTTTTTTAACCATAACTTTCCTCCCCTGAGTCATTAATAATGAATGCTTCTAAAATTAATTGAGTAGGCTCATAAAACCACTATTCAATAATTATGTTAGAAAATGTTTGCAAAATTCATGACAGACCACTACAAGCACTGAGCAATTATTACTACAAGCAAAAAAATATTACAAATAAAAACAATAATAGATTCCCGGCTATTAAAGACAATTTTAAATCATTTTATTTCAAATAAAACACTTTATTTAGAGTGATCCTTAGTAGATGGTTAATAAACTCTAAACAGAGTATCAGTAACACATCAACATATCAGTGAAGCAGCAGTGGTGAAGCATCTAAATACACTGAAGTAAATATCTTGTAGACGTTCTGTTGATACGTTACTTACATTAAGTAGATGTATTGTTAATGTTACTTCCATTACACAAAACCTAACCTTACCCAAAACCTAACCCTAACCCTGGCCCTAATCAGAACCCTCACTTTAACCTCAACCAAAACCTAACAGTAACCCTCATATGTTTTTGACATGTTACTGAGAGTCTGTTGAGTGTTTGTTTCATCTAAAAATGACCACTCGAAATAAAGTGTCACGCAAACAATGATAAAAAGCCCTTTGTCTGGCAGTCGAGGACAATGTTGAGCTTGTTCCCACCGTAAAAACATCATTTGGACCTAGTGCTCTACCACACGTTGAGAACAAAATACATCCAGCCAGATTTGTTTTACTGATGATCTGTAAAAATGTGAAGCATCATTATGCTGTAGATGACAAAGGATGGCGTGACGTTGGGAGAGGAAGTGAGAGTAAAGTAAGAGCCGGTGGGATGTGATGGGCAGGCTGTCATGAGTCACAGCAGCTGCTGTCCATGGGAAGATGATACTGTAATATCATTATCAAGAGGGGAACACAGTCTGTCCCCCGCCATCCCCGTCTCTCTGAGATGGGGAGGGGTCACGGGCCTCCTCGGCTCCAGCTCCCCTCTCTGTAATGCAGCCTCATTCGCGAGTAAATCCTTCAGGGACGTTGTTATTCATTCTCGCTATTTTGTGTCAATAGAGGGGATATTGAGGAATGAAAAGGCATGTAAACCAGAGGTATGAGGAGTGGAAGCTCAGCGCAAACAGGCTGAAATTCCCTCCGTTCGGCTCCTGGACACAGAGGGGAGGGGGTTGAGGCTGTTTCCGATGGCAGAGCTCCCCCTAGGGGAGAGAGAAGGAATTGCGTAAAGTACGCCTACCTTGCTCAGGCCAAAAAAAGAGTAGAGCTGCCTTGTCGCAGCATAATCACAATCTCGCTAAGCAGACCTCCTTTCGGCTTATTGCGAAACAGGAGACGGACATTCATTCCCACACAAAAGCAGCGTTCAAAGCACAGGGAGGTGCTTTTACGGCCAGCACCCATGCACGTCTAGCTGACAGACGGACTCTGAACCCATTCAGTCCATTGAGGGCTGCCTTATAACCCTAACAAGCCTTTCATGAACAAAAGAAAATAACCCAGGGGATTCTAAAACAATCCCCAGGTCCCAACTGATAATCACCCCACCCCCTCCTACCTACCAAGTCTCCACGGCTTTGAAAAAGCCGAAGCCCCTGCTGATTTGATTCAAAATAAGGGAGAAATTGCGGTCTTTTCCACATTCCAAGCCTGAAATGATGGGCGGTGAATGGGGTTGAATGCTAAGCAAACCTGAGACAAGTTGGTTTGTCTTGCAAGGGATGAAAATGCCTATAGATCCCTTCAAAGATGCCTTTTCGAGGCAGTCTAAATGTGTTAATATACACACTAATCTGAGATTAATGTCAGTAATGAGGTCTAAACGAGCACGATGACTAATGTGTTCCAAGATCAGCGCTTAAGAAAAGCCTGTTTCTTTCTGTGCTCAACAAGCAGGCAGAAGACACTAAGATAAATGGTCAAGCCAGCCGCCCAGTAGCCAGCAGTGGTGACATTAAGCACTCTAACTCAACCGTAACCTTGAATAGGTGACAGCCAAGAGGATTTTGGTTTTCTCAAGGTGGCTTCGCCTTTTGCCTCGTAAACATCACGCTCAGGCTCACCACTGAGGGGAGATGCATTCACGAGGTCAGCGGCATCTGTTTATTGCTCCGTTCTGTTTAATGTTTGCACTATAAAACCTGCAAAGTTCCTCATAAAAGCCAGAAGCGGAGGCAGAGATACTGCCAGTGAACTGGCAGCTCATACAGTATATGTCCAAAGTGTGTTGACATCTGCTCATTCAATGTGTTCCAAAATCAAGGGTATTAATTGAGAGTTAGAACCTCCCTTTGCTGCAGTAACAGCCTCTACTCTTCTGGGATGGCTTGATACTGGACCACTGCTATGAGAATTTGATTGCATTCAGCCATTATTGAGGTCAGGTACTTGGATGATTAGCTCTGGCTCCCACACCACTCCAACTCATTGCAACAGTATTGGATGAAGATCCATCACTCCAGAGAACACAGTTCCACTGCTCCACAGCCCAATGCTGGGGGGCTTTATGCTGCTTTAGCCAACACTTGGCACTGGGCATTGTGCCCTCTGACTCGAGAGCATCCCATTCTATTGGTCAAAGCTTTTCTCAGGAGATTATACAAGCTCTGTATGAACAGTTGAATGCCTTTTGTCAGCAATGGATGCACCATAATGTATCTGAATTAGAAGTAATGTCTCAATATTTCTGGACATAGAGTGTATCTCTTTGTGTTTCTTGGGAATATTGCAGTGGTTCCCAATCCTGGTCCTGGACTATCACTCCCCTAACATGTTAGCATTTCCACTGCTCTAACAGCTTCAGCTCAGGAACATCTTGTTAACTAGTCGAATAGTTGAGCCAGGTGCCTTAGACCAAAGAAAACACCAAATATACATGAACCACTGGCATCCTGTAAGTCCTTTTAAAGCACCCTGCATTGACCCTGCATTGAGAGTGTTTGTCCTTTGGCTGGCAAGTTGAAGGGGACTTTGTTTATCTGCACTCCTTGCAGCAGCTGCTGAGTCAGAAATTGTCCACATTCAAACTGTATTTCTTGGTGAAGAGCTTTGAACAGTCTTGTTTTGCTGACACCCCCATTTCCCAACACCATATCTGCTCACAAACATTGCTAGCACCTCTACAAATCACAGGACTGCTCATCTTGGTGGACCCTGAAATATTTGTTGAACCTACAGGACCTGATTAATCCTGGGGTTTTGTCATTATGTTCTGAAATATTTGTTATATTTTATTTGGTTTCTAGATGGTGGTGGTCAGGTTTGAGTTGGGTTTGGACCCAATTTTGCCAGGCAACAACAAAGGTTATGACAGAATTATATTGTGCTGTAGTTTGGTTTAGACAGAATTTTGTCGAACTGCATTCAACTTACGACAGAAATTTGTCAGGCTAGTATTAGGACAGTATTAGGACAGAACTTGGTTGGGCTACAAATGGGTTAGGACAGACTTTTGTTGGGCTACAGTCAGGTTTAGACAGAATTTTGTTGAGTTACTGTTGGATTCAGACAGAATATTTTCAGGTTAAAATTCTGTCAAGGAAGAATTTTTCAGGCTACAGTCGGGTTTCCACAGAAATCTGTTGGGCTACAGTCAGGTTTAGACAGAATTTTGTTGGGCTACATTCGGGTTTAAACTAAATTTGATTGGACTACAGTGGGGTTAGGACCAAATTCTGTTAGGCTACAGTCAGACTGGGATTCTATACCTGGTCCTATATGTCCATCCAGGTTGGATCAAATTCTCAGGCCTGATTAAAGCTCTGCTTCCTGGATATCAAAGAACCACAATTGCTGTACTCCTCAATCTTGCTCCCTCTCCTTCTCCCATTCCTTTCCTTGCTTCTGCTTTAGCATCATCCTCTAAAGAGTCACTGGATCAGGCTGGGATGTAAAGCGGGTCATTGGGCAGGCGGCAGCACGGTTAGTTCCGCGGGAGGTTTTCCATTCAAAAGGCCAGGGCTGGAAAATGTCAGCCAGTGAAAGCAGTCCGGCTTTCAGAATCGGCAGCCAGGCTGCTGGAGCGGTGGACCAAGATCCGAAGCCCTGAAGCACTGGCGCTGATTAACTATTCAGCACCTTAGATTGAGAAAACAGTGAATTATTGAAAGTGGAGCGCTCAGGAGAAAGGGAGTGCATAGCTGAGAGAGACACCATTGCTTAGAGGAAGGTGACAGTCATGGCAAGTTTAAAACCGAAGGTAATATACAAAACTTGTAATGTGCTCTAAAATGTAAACATTTGGAGCTTTCTAGCTTTTCAAAATGTAATAATCACCACATTGTTATGGTGACCAGCAGTCTACTTGCCAATCTTCAGGATTAAAGGGTGAATTAGCAGTTATAGGCTATGGAGCCGCAACAGGGCAGTAAAAGAGCCAACCCCTGACTTAGCCTCTTATGAAGAAAACTATTTAGGTCTTGCTATTTTCTTTGCAAAACCAGAAAAACTGAAAGAAAAACTGACAGAAGTCCTACCTTGAGAATAATGTCGTATCCCACACATTTTATTCCTTGTTTCAGGTGTTTAAACCGCCTTTGGCCAAAGGAATTTCAATACGTGCTTTTAACAATAGTTTAAAAAAGAAAGTAGTCAATCTTTATTTGGGCAAAATCTGCTCTTCATTCCAAGGAACACACTTTGATGAACATACAGCAGAGTGTTATGAATAGTTTTGCGAGTAGTAGTAAGCAGTTGCTTTATGTCAACAAAACCTTTGCAGATACTTTTTCAGCCATAATTAAAAAGTACCAGGATCAGTCAAACAGTACTCCGAAAATTTCAAGCCAATATGTCCCCAAACTTTTGATGAGCAGTGTATCAATAAGAGTCGACCAAACACACATCTCATGTGCAATCAAGTGAGAACGCCTCCTGTGAAAAGGACCAGCAGGTCCAAAGGCGAGAAAGTGATAAAATTTGGAACCCGTCCGCCTTCTGTAATCTCGGCCCCCGCAGGAAGACACGGAACGATGGAGTGGAGTGGGGGCTTTCGCTGGCTTTTCCCGCGACCTGTCCTCTATCCATCCTCCACTGGCTCCGCTCGGGCTGGGGAGGGGTGCCAATAATGTGTCTGCCCGCTGATGGAGGAAAGCGCGGTGCCTTGCCAGATAAGGCATGCCTCTTTATTTCACCCCCAGCTGTCCTGTTCCACCAGGGACTGCCAGCAAGTCTTCATTCCCACCTTAAGCCCAACACATACAAGCTACCATTTAGGACCACAGGAGCTAAAACACCATAATAAAAGTTTAGATCGATTCTCTAAAAGGGCAAGAGAACAGGGAAACGCTCGCTGCAGCTTTCTTCATGGAAGTGGTAACTTCAAAACAGGGCTGGCACTGACCGTTATTTATGTGATCGGGCCATCAGCTATGTTTTTGATAAAGTTACCTAGCAGAATATCTGCTGTAACAGGTGCTTTTTTATTTCAAATACTTGTATAATCATTGATTTGTGGATAAAAAAAAAACTTTTTTGGACATTCTAGGCTCTCTATTTGCTGTTCCTATCATTCATTTCCACCAGTGTGAGCAATGACAAAATAATAGAAACTGTATCACCTCCTATACATCCTGTAGGGTTCTGTTATTTATCAGAATGACCCCAAGTATCATTTCAGATCAGGGGTCATTAGTTCCAGTTCTAGAGGACTGGTATCCTGCTCAAACCCTCATTAAGTAGCCCCTTTCTGTAAGCCCCCTACTGGAGGACCAGTGGAATGAAAATTTTAATTAATCGGGTTAAAAAATAACCCATAACTCTGTCCACAGATTAACTACACTTTAGTATGCAAAATAGCTCTATATAGAACCATGAACCCCTTAAATAACTCTTTGCATGACTAAAAGTTTCTTTGCATCACCAAAGTGTTCTTTGGATTGATGCAGAATGTGCCGTAGGTGTTTCTATATAGAACCTCATTGAAAAGGGTTCTATATAGCACTGGAAATGTTCTTTTATAGTTACATTGTCAAGCTTGTAACAATAAAAGATCCTTTCTTGGTGCTACATAAAACCATTTTTTGAAAATGTTCTACAGCATATTCTCCATCGATCTGAAGAACCATCTTTTTTCAGTGTGTAGAACACTTGCCTCTCTGTGTGTGAAGTGATCTCTGTGTTGAGCTGCTAGTGAGCAATGAGGATTGTAAGGAGAGGCTTGAGAGCTCCCTGCTATGAAAACAACTGCCCCACAAAGAAGGCTGTGCTGAGATTAAACAGACAGCAGAACTGCAGCTTTCGTGATGTCAAAAAATGATATTCTTCTGCTACAATAAAAACAAAATTTAAACACAATAAAAGCCTTGCTGACTAATGGCTAATGTCATGGGTATCACTAAAGATTTACAGATGTGGGCTGAGGCTTTACTAAGGGGGTCTGGGGGGCCCCCCTAGGAGGATGTTTTCTTAAAAATGGCTATTTGGTCAAACTGGCACACAGAAAATCTTTTTCTCCATAGTGTACTAAGTATTATTCACAGATCTCTCACTTCTTCAACACTGTGTCTGTTCACCTGCACAGATCACAGATCAAACAAAGGTATTAGTCAAGCAGTGCTATCTCCTCTCTCTTAGATCAGCTGCAGCTCCTCAATATGTTATTTAAATGCATTGACTCTTAAAAAAAGATGTTTTTTCAAAGGATCTTAAGTAAAGAAAATGGTTCTATATAGAACCATGAAGACTCAAATAACCCTCTGCATGATTAAAGCGTTTTTCAAATTCATGGAAAATATGATTTATATGGTTCTATATTGAACCTTTTTGAAAAGGGTCCTGTATAGCACCAAAAAGGGTTCTTCTATTGTCACAGGCTTGACATTGTAACAGTAGAATAACGCTTTTTGGTGCTTTACAGAAACCTTTTCAAAAAGGTTCTATATAGAACTATCCACAGCACGTTCTCCATCAATCTGAAGAATGCTTTAATGATGCAAAGAACCCTTTAATGATGCTTAGTGATCAGGAAGAAAGCAGGTGAGTGATATTTAAGCTTTCGGTTAATGTTGATACTGAATTTGTTGAGATTTTATTCTGTTAATATGTTCTCAATTGTGAGACTAAAGTTAAAAAATTGAGAAAATAGTTTTTGTGCTGTCAGATGTCACTATGAGTGTGTCACCTAGACCACTAAACATGCAAGCAGAACTACAGAACAAAAATCACACTATCTGGTTGCACAAACGGAGACTGTACCAATCTAAAATCTATACTCTTAAAACTGAGGGATCTTCCAGGGTGCTTTATAGAAGCATGAAGACCTTAAGAACCCTTTGCTTTATCAGACCTGATTTTACAGCTTCAAGGATAAAAAATACAGCTAATACTGTTGTGATTGTTTCAAAACACTCTGTAGAAATATAAAAACAAATAATTTGTTTCACAAAATTGTTAAAATAATTGACTCTTTAGCTAGTTAATATTACTATGCCTTTTCTATACTTCACATGAACATAAAGTTAGCTAGCAACGGGCTAAAAACTCATCATCCAGCTATATTGACCACAATTTGCACAAATCCATATTGTAAGTAAAGATTTTGACTAATTCAGATTGTATATTATATATCCTGAATATCAGCGCTTGACTTCATTTAGAGTGAGTAGCACCAGAGACCCTCTCCAGCTCTGATATGATTGGCTGAGCCAGCATTACATTTCTCCCCTATGCTAAACAGCAGAGGATTGCTATGTTAGTAAATCTACTAGCATCACCAAGGCAGCAGTGCATTAGAGCAGCAGCAGCTCCTCCCCCAGTTCACGCCCTGCTATAACAGTGTATTGTGTATTTGGAGAGATAATAGCCAAGTTGAAAAATGAGGAATAAATACAAAATACTGTTAATTATTTGATCTAATAATGTACATTCATTTGGGGACAGGGCTAAAGCCCCCCTAAAACTGGCCTAACAACACCACTGGCTAATGTTAAAAGGATTACTTACAAAGTTTAGACTGAACAGTGCAGTAAAACTGCGCTTCTTTGATCCTCCAGGAACAGAATTGTTGACCACTGAATGTTGATTATATAGCTTTTTTATCAAACACCACATTGATGATAAAAGTCCACGTGCAGTTTTCATCATTGTCAACTTTATCAACTAATTGTTGCAGCCCTACCACAACAATTTCCTATTTTTAGTCCATTTTTTTTTAAGTTAGTGCAGTTAAGTTGTTCTGTTTCACAGATGCTGTTGAAACGATATTTCATTAACAGAGCCACAGATCTGATGTAACAGTTTGTTAACTGCTTAAATAAGGAACAGTGATCATTGAATAGGGGGTCTCTTAGCAAGGAGTCCCATGAAGAGCATAATTGTGCCACCTGCAAGCTGCAAAACACAGCATGTTTGAACATCTGTGCATCCTATCCTGTTGCTCTAGCTATAGAAACAGAGGACAGTTAGAACTGTAGAACTACAGGATTGTTAGCGAGGAGGAGGATTATTAGTACTCTGTTGAATGGGACCTGGTCCAGTACAATATTGGAGCCATTGTAGAGTGGTTGAGTATTAATGTGGCCCTTACAAACCATCACAAACATTCTTTCTAGCAAAGTCAGTACAAAACTTCCCCCTTCCAACTCCTCAGGTCTGACTTTTTACTCTTTTTACCATTTCAGTTTTTTTCTTTTTCACTACACACCTTCCCAGTTAACAAGAGGCGGTGTCAGACAGCTCCATACCAAGGTGGAAGTTTAGTTTTGAACACTCCAATATACTTCAGCTATGAGTGCAAGGTGAGGTGCGCAACACAAATGAAAGAAAATATGTATCAAAGGATGTAGGCATGATTACATCATCAACAAACACGGTCTTAGCCAGTTCAAATTGGCAGTGCAGGTCATGACATACAGCTCCCTCGTTCTAAGTATTCTAAAATGCAGGAACCATCATGACAGGTGGCAGAATCGTTGCTCGTGAAGAAAATCCTTCATTATGCATACACACTGGCAGAGGTTTAACACGTTTATTTCAATACAAGAAAGGAAATAAGGCAAGCAAGAGTAAATAAGGAGTCCCAGGTATGTCACTCAGATAGACGCATTGAAGACTGCTCAACCCACTTTGCTGAATATTCAAGTGAATACTCCATCCAGCGAGCGGAAGCGCTGAAAACGTTTGGTGCGGAAAACAGTAAATCAGTCAAGACTCCAGACTGTTCTAAACGGAACGATTAAAATCCCACAACAAAAATTCAAACATCAATACACGTAGCATCAAGAAATATGCACCATAAACATATCGCTGTTGTCAGAACAAAACCTCTTATCTCCATTTTTGATGTTTTTCAGTTTTTGACATATGTTGAAAATACCTATTACCCTTTACAATGTGTGTACATTTCAGCATCAATGGACTAAAAGAAATGGCCCAAATAGACTTGAAAAAAAGTCTGGCTCCTTTGACTTACATTAAAAGTAAAGTATGTTTTTTCCTTCTCCTGTAAAGTTATCATTTTGGAGATACGAGATTTTCTTCTGACAACAGCGAAATATCTAAACCTACTTACTTTGTAGAACCAACTGCAGCGCAAAACATATTTCTAATATAATAGTGGTGAGGTAAAGATTTACTGCCCCTTGCTAACCTTTTAGGTGGCCAGAGCCCACCAGCAGGTCCAAAGTTTCACTACACATATATAATAACCTAAGAATAGCTCAGCCAGTTATCACTGAAGTAATAAGCCTGAGATTTTACAAGCTCCAACTGCCTTATTTACATATATGTCTATATATATATATATATATATATATATATATCAGACAGCACAACCATCTAAGTGGCTTGCTTTACAGGTACACACAGTTCACTCTTATATATGTATAATTTACATATAGCATGCCCTGATTCATGCAGATGTTTCAACCGTGAGCCAATAAAATGAAAGCATTCAGCTGGTTGTTCAGCATTTCTTTCAGCTTATCACACGCAAATTTACATGCACTTCTACCTGACATGAATGCAATTGTACATACACTTGTATGCAGAAGTTTTAACACCCAGTCAAATTACATTGCATTGATTTTCTAAGGGAAAATAATTTAACACATCATCCTCAGTCACACACACTATCTAAACCACTTATCTTTCTGGGTTGCAGGGGATCTACAGTCAGTGAACTTAAAAAAAAATAGAAAAAAAATCAGAAATAGAAATCTAGCTCAAAGCTCGCAGAAAAAAGTTTTTTTTAACTACAATCAGCAAACTTTAAAACTGACATTTTTCTGCAAATTTTAGAGCTTAATTTCTATTTTTGAATTTTTTCTATTGTTTTTTCTATTATTCTTTTCCCAAATATGTTAAATTTAGCAAATAAACAGCAATTGTGAAATAAAATGTGCAGGAGTGTGTTAGAGGAGCTTGTTTTCACTTAGAAAATCAATATCATATAACTGTATGTGCCAAAGATGAACTCGATGACTAACAAAACTGCCATTTTATGGTCACTTTTGACCATAAAGAACTTACGATTAAGGGCTAAAGGCATAGCATACTTCATACTTTTGGGTGCTCGCTAAAATAAATATATCATTTAATTTGCTGTAAATAGCATGAATTAATGTGATTTGCACATAAACTGATGATTTTGATGATTTGATAATACAGCAACTATCACCTTGAAAGCTCTTTCTACCATTTAATGAAGATCCTTGTGGTGTGAAGCTTTGAGGAAATGCTGCCCTGGTCAGTGCAATTACACATTGTGACAAAACCCTTATTAAACGTTAGAGACAATGTTGGCTCCATTCGCACAGTCACACGACTTCGACTAGACCTGGCAGTAGCTCCCTGCTCAGCTAATGCTGCTAATTACGCTGAGGGAGGAGGCATTTTGAAAAGGGCGAGAGAGTCACGAGACTCCTTCTATCTGCTTAGGGCTTAATTATGACCTTGCCGTGTGTGTGTGTGTGTGTGAGTGTGTCTGATGGAACATCTTTAACTTCAGCTAAACTTTATGTTCTCCTCCAGCACTGTGCCACTAACTACCAGCTTATAGAAGCATGTCTCGCTGGGTTCTCTGGCATTACATTAATGGGCATGAAAATGAGCAGCTTTCTAAATGGGTCTCATGCAACCCTGGGGTGACAGTGAGCCACAGACATGGCGGCTAAGAGATAATGTATTTCACACCGTCGCACACATGGAACCGTCGGCGTGTGACATCCATGTTCTGCTGTGCATTAGCGAACCATGGCCTTTTAGCAATTAGCAATAGGAAGGCCATTAGCAATACGTATGGGTTGTGCAATAATGCATCTAATAGTAATGAAGAGGAAAGTGGTTTTTGATTGAAATGACATGCACAGAGGAGATTCTCAAGGATGCCTTTTGTCTAAAACGGCACTTTTTAGTTTTTTACTTAGACTGAGCATGTGTATATATATATATATATATATATATATATGTGTGTGTGTGTGTGTGTGTGTGTCTGTGTGTGTGACAGGCACCCTCTACTTGCATAAGGAAGGAAAAAGACAAAATAAAATGAGTGAAAAAACAACAGCTGGAGTTTAAAAAATTGAGCGCAATTTTTTACATGCACTTCATAATCCGATAACTGCAGAAAATCAGACTTTGTTAGTAATCTGATCAAAGCGTTTATATGCACTTGAGCAACGAGATAATGGGGAAACTCCATGTCTACATGAGTCAGACAGTAATCGGATTTCTGCTTTGCAACCAGCCAATAAACTCACAGAAGAAGACGTGACGTAAACGTAATGTAAAGCTCAAACCTCATGCCGCAGCTATTTTGTTAAAAAACGCTGCGCCACTTTACTTGAAACTATGAACATACATCATCTAGAAGATGAAGAATATTTAAATCCTTCATTTCGTCAAGCATCTGTTTGATCTCAGCGCAGCTCCAAAAATGTTTTGCTGCCATCTAACAGCAATGCTGCTTGCTTATTTCCAGTACTGCCATCTGTTTTTGCACATGCGCTGGCTGAGAAATCTGAAAGAAATCAGAGTAAGAGTTCACATGCACTGAGAAATCTGATTACTGAGCTAAAATCCAGCTCTCTTTATCAGATTTCTTAATCAGATTTCTAGACCTTACCCCTATGTTAGAAATCAGAGAATGCTGTTTACACAACCATTTGAATAATCAGATAACTGCAGAAATCCAATTAAGATCAGATTATTAAGTGCATGCAAACACACTCATTGATGAAACTTTTATTGAGAAAAGAACAAAAAATCTAACAATGAAGCTGCTGGTGTCTCAGAACAGTGGACTGACCACCCTCAACATCCAGTCCTCAACATCACTGAACATATTTGGGATTATTTGGATTGTAAGGAGAACTTCTAAGACTGAACTTTGTAAGCATGATAAAACATTCCTGCAGACGTCTGAAATCGAGTCTCCCCTCTTCTGGGGAGGTCTTACACTAGATGTTGTGGATTTGATTGCATTCAGCCACAACAGTATTAGTGAAGTGAGGTCCTGATGTTAGATGATCAGTTCTGGACACTCCAACTCATCCCAAACATACTAGATTGAGCTCCATCACTCCAGAGAATGCAGTTCCACTGCTCCACAGTCCAATGCTGGGGGGCTTTATACCCCTCTTGCCAATGCTTGGCATCAGGCAAGGTGACCTTAGACTCATTTGTGGCTGCTCCAGAGCTTCCCATTCTTTTGGCAGTGCTTTTCTGTGGAGCTTAAATAAACTGTTTCTGTGCAGATGAATGCCTGTGTCTGTAATTGGTGCACCTGGATACTGTAGTGTATATAATGTTTTTAGATACAGGTTTACATCTAACATAAGGTGATCCATCCTTGTACTGCTTGTATGAAGTTAGCCATGGAAGAAAGCCCGTTCGCAGACATTTGTCTCAAAATTGCGACGAAAGCCTACATTATTTATGCTGCTGTAAATAATTCATTGCCATTGAAAAGTAAGCATTGCAGACTGTCACCAATCTGTCTGTGCTCATGTATTTTAATGTTTGCAGCAGAGGCTTATTGGAGCTGGCAAAGCTTAGAACTGTTCCCAATTAAAGAATAACACACAACTAGGCGGTACGTCGCTAGAGAAAAAAGAAAGTCTCAGGACAATGGCTCGTACCAGGGCAGAAGGCCGAATAGAAGACGCTGCTCAACTATTCAGGGATGGATAAAACAGAACATGCTGGTGCAACAGCCACTGCACTCTTTGATATCCCATCACAGTGGCACTGAGGACGGCAATGAGAACAAGACATCAAGAAGTACGCAGCAGCTCAACCTTTCCGAAGACAGATCGAGACAGTGTAGGTTCAAGACTGAATCCACAATGCGTCTTTAGAGAGACCCGGCGTCTGTTGCTATATTAACCCCATTCCCTATTTGTCATGAAGCACTATACTCCGAGCCTATAACCTTACTGATGCACAGCACGTCTGCTAGTGACACTGGAGGGAAAGGAGAAACAAAGACACCTATTACAGTTATGCACAAAGGGAAAGCCCACTCCTTCATAACGTGACAATGTAATAAAGATGCTGTTCATGGAATTCACAAGCTCCGCACACAGTTTCAGTAAATAATCCTTGTCACTTAATCCCTTCAAGGCCTTCGAAGGGAGACGGCGGCAAACAAGGTAAAAGAAAGGGAGGGACGTCGGAGGAATGCCGTTGTTCCTCATTGTCCCTGGCAAGCCTTAGCTTTCTCTACACGTGCCACCGAGAGTTCCCACAGGCATGGGGGGAGAGTGCTGGGAGTTGGTGGACATCTGAGATAAAAAATAATTAACACTAGCAGGTCCTAATTCAAAGCTGGTGCATAATAGCGGGAAGCTTTGTAAGAATGTGAGGGGCTGGGTGAGGAATTGCAGAGACAGACTGAGAAATAATGGAATGGGGCTCTTCTACCACACATGGGGATTGGATTAGCACCGGAGAAAGACTACCAAATGTAAAAGTGTACACGTGAGTGTATCTGCATGGTCTTTAGGGCTCAGCTGATATTAGCTTTTTGTCATTAATGCTGGGAATTCCAGTGATTTTTCTAAATTGATGCATAATGATATGATTAGGATGTAAACAAATAGAAATCATAGCTTCAATCATACTGAACGGCAAATACAATAGCTATACTTTTGCTTTGGACATATTGACTTTTGAAGTTTCTCTAAATTGCATTTCAATACACTCTGAATTACTTTGTTACATCTTACATCAATAATCCAATCATAATCAGATTTCTGCAGTTATCTGATTATTCAAATGGTCATGTAAACAGCATACTCTGATTTCTAAGTTTGGAGTCTAGAATCTAAAATGTCTAGAAATCTGATTAAGAAATCTGATAAAGAGAGCTGGATTTTAGCTCAGTAATCAGATTTCTCAGTGCATGTGAACTCTTACTCTGATTTCTTTCGGATTTCTCAGCCTGCGCATGTGTGAAAACAGATGGCAGTACTGGAAATGAGCACGCAGTGGTGCCGCGATGTAGCAGTAAAACACTTCTGGAAGTGTTAAAAAACGTAAGAAGCGTCATGAAGTTTTACATTACGTTTATGTCACGTCTTCTTCTGTGAGTTTATTGGCTGGTTGCGAAGCAGAAATCTGATTACTGTCTGACTCATGTAGATCTGGAGTTTCACATTATCTGATTACTCAAGTGCATGTAAACATGTTGATTGGATTACTGACAAATTTTTTTTGCAGTTATAAGATTATTAAGTGATTGATTTATGTTGAAATTTTGCAAAATGTAAAATAAGGTAAAATAAGCTGACACACTTTCATTTGATTTAAAATAAAATGAACTTCAGCACTTTTAGTTTTCAGTAATAAAAACATTGGAGCTCCTAGCATTTTTACCAGTTTTAAAACCAGAAATGAGAAGTGTCTGTTACAACAAGAATCCAGCCAGAAATATTTGTGCCTTTCTGGCAGGATTTCTGCTGATTCCAATAAACCAATTGAACCTTAATATTGATCAGTTTTCCAGCAAAAATTTAGGCTCAGATTAGTCAGGCTCAAGTGTTCTTATCCTTGCAGTAGTGTCTTGTCCTTCACAGTGTGGCTGGGACAAGAAATGCTTCTTGCGAAAGCATGTAACAAAGCATTGCCCCAAACTGCTGAAAGTACAACGTACAAATCACAGTCAACAGGCTCTGTCTCCAGTGCAAAGCTGTAAACAACTGGATTTGCAGAACAGCCTCTCTTCACAACATGAAAATAAACTAAATGAATCATTTACTAGCGAGGATGTGCTAGTAATTTAAATTCAAGAATACACACAGCTGTTGCGCATAAGCCTTGAACTGCACTATATATTTAATCATTATGGCAGCATTCAGTCATAAAGTTGAGAGTTAATATCATAGCGAGAGATTAAAGAACGTCTTTGTAAATTAAGAAGGCTTGGATGGATATAGCGTGGGAGGGAAAATAGGGCTGGCAATAGCAACAAATGCTTCTTGTGCGTGAAAGTTCTGACTGAATCATGCTCTGTATTTCAAATAAAGCATTAGCTGAGACAGTGGGGATGCCATTACTTTTTTTAGAACCTCAAAAACCTTAATAAACAGGGAAGTCAGGATATCGGGATCCCAGTGCTGTAACTAGAAGTAGTTACAAAAGCAGTACACAGTGTTCTTGCACTAAAAACAGCTCATCGCAGTGATGAAAAGGTGAAACTTTACTGCTTGTGAGAACAAAAAGTGCAATATTTCATTCAGAAAGGGTGTATAAAGTCACTCATACTTACTGACTCCTATTAGCTTTTACTGATTGCCAGGGCACATCAAAATTAATACACCGACCCAACGTTCTCCAACAAATTCATATTTAAGGTGGTGTGCCATAACTATTTGTGATTTTCTCTCTCAAGTGTTCTCTCTCATTCACACTGGGTCATTTATTTTTGTCGATTCTTCTTCTTAATGCTTGGTAATTGCTAACATTAGAACATCCAGGTTAATTAGAGAAACAGTACAGAACTACACTAAAGCAATAAGCCATGAGAGGCAGTCCATTACCGCGATTTTATCATGGGAAGGGTGTTCTTAGGCATGATCCGTGGCTTATTGCTTTTATAAAGTGGCAGTCAACATAAAATATGATAAAATACATATATTTTTTAGATAGTAATTCAGGTTATTAGTAATAATAATCAACACGAACAAGTATTCCACCAAGAAATGTAGTTCCTTTAGAGTACGGTATCACTGCCAAGCAACCATGGACCGCTGAATGAGGAGAACGTTCGGTCACCCATCGCTGTACATTGTAGACATTTAATGGTTTTTTAACTTTTTGTCATATAACAATGAACATATGATAACACAGCAGTGTTTAATGCAAAAAACCTTCGCTTTATATGTATTTTTAGTCACCAAAGTACCACCACAAGTCTTTTAAAGCACCAATCCAACAGCCCCTCTTCTCACACTAGGGCTGAATCTCAGATGACTCCCTGATCCCTACATAGTGCACTACGAAGGAGTTTAAATACTGGGTCCTACACGACAACGGTGCAAAATACAGCTAAGAAATAGTCATTTGGGACTCAGACACATCCACACTTGATACATGATGCACTATTTGGCTGTAGAGGCTAGAATTTCTAAACATTCATAGCTAGAACACTGTTTAGGGAATACGGAGCCGTTTGGGTTTCAGCCTGGGTTTGACGCAACTTCTGACAGAAACATGAACATTTGAAAGGTGTAAGACATTCAAGTGACTTTTTTTTAGACTTTTATATTGCTGTTTCAGAGAAAATCACACCGTAAGTACTTTAATTCATGCCCGTGATATTAATGAGGAAGTTGTTTAGGCTGTTAGCTGTCTTTTAGCCTGTTAGTTAGCTGACCAGCCTAGTTCTTGCTAACAACATAAGTTGCCAGCCCCTCAGTTTGCACAAAGAATGGGTTCTTACTTCCTTAATACACTTGGTGGTCCATGTGAGCAGCATGAGAGTCAAATATTATTCCATTAACAGCACAAGGGTTTTTTAATGCCATGGCATAGTAATATACAATTCAGTTGGTGTGAGGTGGTCATAGGTATGCGTATATCTTGGATTTTACAACGGCTTCGAAAATGGCTCAGCCAATCAGATTTTAGGACCATAACTATCTGTTTTATGTAACAATAGTCACCAATCATCTCTAGTAGAAGTCATAGTGTATATGGCTACAGTGGAATAGTTCAAACAAAAAAATTCCATCTAATGTCAGAATAAGTCCAGCCACTGACAGTGGACAAAGTGAAGCAAAAAGCACAGCCCAGCCCTGCAGCACTTTGTGGCATTGACACTGCCCACGCAAAAGCCATCAGCCTGTGAAATGTGGCGGCTAATGCCTGAGCAATTCCGCCCTACACAATCTGTGAATAAATCTCAGCTGAGGGAGGAAAATAAATAAAGAAAGAAAAAAATTGCTCATCCACATTACTGGTCCCACCATTACCATCAAAAAGGACAGAAACAGACTGTTTGTTAGCCATTTACCCTGCAGAGCGCACCTTTCTAGCACTACGGGTTTGACCCCCATTCTATCTACAGGCCAGGTGGGCTTGTGGTGTTTATATGGCTACCCACCACGCATCATCATCTTCATCCTTCAGGCCCTCAGTCCAACCGATGATGAATGCGTACGCTCATTTCTCCCTCCCACTGCTGCTTCACTTTTTGCGTCAGAAAACGTCAAAATCAGGTTGCAGGTTAAACTCAGATGACTTTTTTGCTTTGTTGTTTTTGGCCGTGTCTAAAATCCATCCCACCTCCTGCAGGGCTTCAAATATACGTGAATGGTCCAGCTCCAAAAAGAAGATCTGAGTACAACTGGCAGAAGATCTAGGTTTTTTTTTCATTTTAATTATTAACCAAGCCCCAGCCTAGATGTCAGCATCTGCATAAGTATTCCATTTGCGTTTGCGCCCAGCGTCTCTGCTTTTAATGGCAGCCTGCCAGTGTATACATTAATGCGTGTACAAATCAAAACGACCCTGAGGTTGTCAAAATCAATCCCCATCTACAGCTGATAACAGTCAGGATGTCATGTGCCAGGATCCAGTGGCAGGACATTTGGGCCCGAGCTGCCTCTGATCATCCTACACTTTTGTGAAAGTCTCCAGGGAGCGAATGTGGAAGGAGTGCATAATTTTCTTAAGGAAACAGAGGAAACGATATTATCAAAGAGAGAGCTGCCCATAGTCCAGTGGGTCTAGAACAGGGGTCGGCAACATGCGGTTCCAGAGCTGCATGCAGCTCTTTACTGTTCAGCTGCGGCTCCACAGCAGAATTAGATTCTTAGGTAAAAATAAAATAATCCTCCTTTGCAGTAAAATAAAGCTCTGCTGATCGTCCTAACAAAGTTTTAGCAATAAATGGTCTTCAATGTTGGAGTTAATGTAGCTTATAACTGCTGTTTCAGCCTTTAACCCTGAAGGTTGGTGAACAGACTGCTGGTCACATAGACAACAATCTTGCCTAGCTAGCAGCTAACGAAAAAACAGATTTAAGGCAAACATCAGTGATATGGAGATGAATGGACTTGCATTTATAATCACTCCAGCTGGTTTCCTGATACGTTTAATCTGCAACAAGAAATTGTCAAACCCTAAAAAGTCACAAGGCTGAAGTTGCTTCTCATTCTCCAGCTTCTTGAACGAATTGTCCCGTTCCACCTTAAATGGTACAGCAGTTACATTCTGGCGCCTCAGGCACCATTTAAGTTGGATTAGGAAAATTCAAACAAGAAGCTGGGGAATGAGAAGCCACTTCAGCCTCGTAAAAAGTCCAGTGATGAGAGACATTTTACAAGAAACTGTTCTACTTTTGAGGAAAAGTTTCCTGCCGGAGATGCAAGAAAAGCAGCTATAGCTGAGCTAAAGCTTGAAGCAGAGCAAAGTAAGTCTGCATTTTCTTTTATATTATATTATATTTTTAGCCTATACTGGTACATTAGCACATACTGAGGGATATTTACAGCCAAGATGGTAAAAGTGGACATAAAATGTTGTGGCCCCCAAGGTGATTTGATTTTTGTTGAAAGGACAAAATGGCTCTTCTTAACATTTGGGTTGCCGACCCCTAATCTACAACATTCAGAAGCATAAAACTCATACACAGCCTATGCAGCCTTGCAAAAAGAAGAGCAGGGGTTATCAGAGTTCAACCACTTAACTACAATTTTGCAGACAATTGTCCTACAGCTGGGGTTACAGTTTTAAACTTGTATGCTGTTTGTTCATGTCAGTCAAGAGAAGAACCTCCAAGAGCAATATGACAAGCAGCTCAGAAGGCATTCCTGTAATTATACAGATGCTGTTGATGGCATGCCTACATAACTCCATAACTTCCCAATGCATTACATCAGTGCTTCAGACTAGCAACCTGCGAGAGAAATATATTTAGATTTAGCACCTGCTTCCCAAATGCCCATTTTGCCATTCTAGCCTCTGGTCGTTTGCCACTAATAGGAAATACGAGTATGAGAGATTAATAACTGGCATTTTCAATCTGGCATAATGCAGAGTTTATAAAAAAGGTATTTTCCTCTTGTAAAGCTCCAGCCAGGTGTGGAGGGCTACACGGTCAGATGTCAATATGTATCGCCTTCAGTTCTGTGTCCATGTTGAGTCCCTTTCTCTACAGAGCGTTCAATTCAAGCCAGCCAGACAGCGAGGCGCTTCCCTCAATGGTTCCCATTGTTTGAGAGAAAACAGGTGTGCAAATAGCTTTGGCATGGTATTATGCAGCTGTTGCAGAGGAGTACATGTGCTCCATTCCTCCACAAGAGAGATTATTCAAATTGTATAAAATAGCACAGGGGATGGGATGTAGTCTGCCAAAACAGAGATGCTAGATTTGTACAACATTTATTTTGTCCTCTTACTTTCTCCCAATTTCTGTTTGCAGGTCATTTCATTGTCACATGGCGCTAGCACTGATCCATGAGGGCAAAGGCCATCACGCAGCATCTGTAAAGGATATGAAGCCTGCCACAACAAAGGCCCAGGAATTTTGTCAATTACCTCAACATATTTGGAGACAGTACTACTGATGAGATGTTCAAGTGACAGGCTAGAAGCCTGATGAGGTAGCATCAGGCATCAGTTCCCAAGCCAGGATTCTGCAGGTACACCAGTCAGAGAATAAGAAGAATGCTACAGTTTGCTCTTTAGTTGCACTTTTTCTCTTGCTTATAACAAATCTTCAGGCCAAATAGTGCCATACACCATCTATTAAAATCCAGGAAAAGTCAGTGATACAGTAGTGACACTTGCATCTAGAGCAGTTTGAAAAATTGGAAGTACCTCTACAAACAAATCCACAGAAACCATCTGAGAGAGTAAGCAGAGGTTAACAGAGGACGGCAATATGATGGATTGGAACAGAAATGCTGGCTAATAAACTCTTGGCTCTGATCCCCCCTCACTGCGAAAGAAAACTACAGGGAATGCTGTCCTCTGCTTTCTTTGCTTTTTACTACCCTAAAGTGCCACATCGGGGACATTTAACTTTCATTAATGCGGCCCGCTGACAGCTGATCCAGCATCTCTCTCTGTCTTTCTGTTCCCATCTAGATAAGCACTGGAGGATGGCAGGTAGACAGCAGGAAGCCTGTACTTGCAACGATGGAGGAGGCTGTACCAGAGCAGCATTCCCAGCATGGCCGCTCTTGGGGCACAGAGCATGTGGCCTGCCCAGCTGCTTTAATGAGGTGATTAAAGCAAGATCAGGTAGGTGGGGGAGTCACTGAAGAGACCAGATCCCTTCCCTTACCATACACCTGATGTTCTCTAACAGCCCCCACAGTCGAGGAAAGATATGGGATGTCGTAGTTTGATGCAACGGCATTCGGATTCAGCAGTGCACCCATTATAAGTTAACCCAAATGTGCAGGCAGGATAACGACTAGGGGTTTCACGTCTGAGCAGTCCCTGCTGCGGGTCTATTATGTATTCACTGATGCACTCAAAGTGTTCGAGCGCACACCTTAGGCCTCTTCGTTTGACGCCTTCGTTCGTCCTCATTAGGAAGTACTGGTGAAGGAGTTTCTGGGCTAATGAGTGTTTTGTCGTACATTATCCAGTGGTGAGCTGGAGAGAAATATGACTAAAGGATTCTCAGAGGTTTTGTGAAAGCCTGAAAATGTCAAAAGAACTTTAAAGGGAGATCTACCAGGTCATTGAAGTTAAGTAAAGGAATATCAACCTGGGCCAGAAGCCTTTACTGTTAAGTATTTACATAAAGACCACTTCACTTTCTTCACCTTCCACTTTCCACATTTTCACATTACTAAATTAGTCTTTTCAGGACTTTTTAAACGAGTGAAAACAGGAATGGACAGCATAATGAAGCAGTTGGATGGCATAGTGGATAACTCCATAGCAACACACCTAATCAGATCAGATTTGATTCTTCATCCAGCCACACTCCATTTGCTATACCAATAAGTGTCCTCAGGCAAGACTCCTAACTAGGGGCATAACAGTACATCATGACAAACAATCATTGCAATGCAAAAATCTGCGTCATGGAGCTGTTTGCTATTAGCTGCATTCTATTAATTATGCCATCTAATGCAATTTCAGTCACCTGTACACAAGCACATTCAATGTCTACCATGTGTACCAGGCTTGCCACCCCCCAGGTCCAGTCTCATCAATTTGTTGTCCAACAGTATGGATGACTGTTCATCATTTTCTTAATATTGTGGTGATATTGAATCATGAATCGAATATCATGAATCAAAACTGAATCATGACCCGGGGGTATAGTTACACCCTTTCTTCTAATGGTACATTCACCTACCTGCGTGAATCACTCTGGAAAAGCTAAATATGATGGGCCCTCAAGAATAGTTTTTCACGTCTTTTGTTTTTTAACAAATTAAATTTCCTATGAAAGTGCATCTCAAGATCAGGTTCTCTCCAACATAGTTGGATATTCTCCTTCATTAGCTGACTCATGGATATTTCAAGAGCGAAAACATTTTAGGGCTGGAGCTGGACATCCCTGCCTCGATCAGTAAACAATTGTTGAAATCCAGCTTCTCTTACTCATCATAGAGGAAATAACAGTACTGATCTCAAGTGTAGAAGGACAACTTCTGCTTTAGGCCTACATAGAGGAAAATGTTCTGTATTGTAAGCATGTCATTCCAGATAAGCCTGTGGCAAACTAACCCAGAGATGAACCCAGTTTGCTGTTTGTGTTTGCTTTGGAAAGTTCCCTCATAGCTGTAATTTAAAGCATATCTCTGCATGATTACAAGAAGTGGATGATGATTATACAAGGCAAAGGTTGAGGCCTTTCTTTAGCAAAAAAGCTCTCGCTCTCTAATTTAATCCAATGCTGGATCACATATTCACATCAAAGTGCACCTTGTACAGTAGAGCCATGAAATCCTTAGATAACTTCAAAGGGAAGGTGTTCAACAGCCATTCCTCTCTCATATTTATTTAGTTGTTATGCTTAATCAGTTGTTAATGTATTCATTTTTTTCTGCAGTTCTCAGCCTTGGTGAAATGTGGAGTGATCCGATGTGAGGGGAAACTCTAACTGGTCCTTTGAATCTTGCTGCGCTTGGGTACATCAAGACATATATGCACAGCTACACATGGTGCAGAACGACATTTTGCATGCTGTAAGAACACCAGCTGAAGTTTATGTGGTAAGCTACTTTACTCCCACTCAGCTTCAGCCTAAGAAATGTCTCGAGTCTAAATTCAGGCAGAGATTGGCCTTGGTTGATTATCTAATTACAATTTCAGCACCCCTAATCCACCATAATGGAAAAAAAACAACCTCAAATCTGGCTGAATGAGGAGCAGATCCACAACATTCTTCCTCAGGGTGTTATGATAAGGGTAGGAGCGCCCTCTGTTGTTCATACTTGCAGATACAGCTTCATATTTTTTAGGGGGGTGAGGGTTCCTTTCCAGGAAATCTGTGCACGCTGCATTAGTTTAATGGTTATTTTGTTTCTATGCATGAAACTACTAATAACACCTCAATGAATGAGATATTATGAATAGATAGAACGAATAATTGTATGTAACATTTATTAAGTATCTTTTCTATGGCACGTCACTGGAAATTACATATGAATATAATTGAATCTAGGCCAGTTTTCCAACTCTAGTCTTGTTGTTCACCTGCTTTGCCTACCAGCTAAAGATCAGGTTTTCATTGAGATACATCAGGTCTGTTACAACAGCAAAAATTGAAACTGTGTAGTGAAGCTGTGCTCCTAAAAATAAACATTCCTGAATGTTTTTTGGATTTGAAGAAAAAATGTTGCAGAATTTCCACCAATTTGCCGAAAGTTAGATTATATAATAAGGCCTGTAATATAGCTGTTTGTCAGAATTGTTCACAGTGGTGGTGATAGGAACCAGATGTCTGAAGGGTGTGATGCCTTTAAAGGCTCCCTCATAGAAAGCTCCTTGAAATGATTATGAATATGCTGCTTGATGCCTGGGACTATGTTTTATGATAGTTTTGAGAGAAGGTATTGGCCTAAAACATCAACAACAACAACATTTTTCATCCGTTCATGGCATATAGGTACATGCAGGTGCTGTGAGGCAAAATAGTCCCCAAAGAATGTTTTTTCAGATTTATTACTATTTTTCCATCATCTATGTTTTGTATGCAAATGTGCAAATGCAGAAAACATGTGTAGGTTCTTGGATAGTGAATACAATGGTCTTATTTGCATTGTAGACATTGTGAATCCTGGTTCCTATCACCACCACTGTAAAAAAGACTATACGCGTTTCGGTAACACTTTAATTGGATGGTCCACTTTAGATGCTTTGTAGGTACTTTCAAGTTTCATTCAACTAAACATCGACTAAATTGACCATAATTTTCTTTAACTCTAAACCTGGATCTAATCCTAAACCTCACCTTAACCTTAACTTCTATCCAAAACCTAAACCCTAACCCTGGTCCAAATCCTAACTCTAGATATATAGTTTACTTTCAAGTTTCATTCAACTAAATATCTACTGAATTGACCATAATTTTCTTTAACTCTACCCCTGGTTCTAATCCTAACCCTAACCTTAACCTCAACCCAAAACCTACACACAACCCTCACCCTGGTCCTAGCCTTAACCCTCGTCCAAATCCTAACCCTAATCCCACCACTGTTTAGAATCAACTAAGTTTGAACAGATAGTTTGTTAGCAATTCGAACATCTGTAGATAATCTATAGTGGACCATCCAAATAAAGTGAAACCAGATTTTCTATAACTAACCATTTCACATAAAAGCACTCTGAATGACTTTGTTTACAGCTAAACTTTTGCCTGTTTGAAAAATCAGTGAAATTTCCTGCAAAGCTTCTTTAAGTTTAAAAAAATGTTCTTAACAATCAAAAATCTCAGGGATGAGTTTATACTTTTTACATTGCACTGAGTTGGACTACATGGACTGATGAGAGCTGATCTTAGATCCCTTTCGAAATCGTTTTGTAAACTTTATCTTACAAGCTTACAAAATGTAAGATTTTGTTTTGTTAAAATCAAAAGAATTAGCATTACAGAGTGAGAAGGGAAAAAAAACACACTATGGTAAGATATGGTAACTATACATATTAACATCTCACACACAGGCTCAAAAAGAAGGTCTGGCTTGATGTTTAGGTGTCAAATACAAAATGAATATTACACTGATGAAGATATGATGGCAATAGTAGATAATTCATTTACATCTGCAGAAGACATGTCCTTAACCAATTTTGACTGAGTTTTCTTTAAATACTCTTTCATCAAACTTGCAAACATCAGATTCATCCCCTCAGGCAAGGGATCCAAAGCATAGCCCAGGTTATAAAGTGTTCTTCCACATGTTGCATGCATTTTCAGCAGTCTCAAAATCTATGAAACTTACATAGTGTAGCTTTAAGAATGTAAATGAAAAGATATGAAGAAATGAACAACCATTGTGTCCATTTGAAAAGGTACAGTAGCAAACAATCACCTGGTATCGATTTGGGCTTTGGCATTAAGCTGTGGTGTGTATTAGTAATAACAGCACAATTCTAAACAATGAAGTATTGACATAACATCATGCTAGTTCCATGTTGCATATGAAGGACAGGGCAGGAAGAGTGTGCATTGTTTTTGACCTAGGGAAGGGCAACAAGCCCCCAGGTCCCTTTCAGAGCACAAATCATCTTCAGTACTGGCTTGGCCCCTCTCTCTGTCCCCTGAACGAAACACCCTTTTTGTCAGCCTATTCACTCTCCTCTCTGAACTAGCCCTCTGTTTTTTTTCTGCAGCGTAATGCCTTATCTCACTTTTCTTCAGAAAGAGCTGACACGCTCTGACACCCTGCCAGGAGGAAATTTGGGCTGCGGAGCCCTGACCCCCTCTTTCTGCACAATCTACTTGTCAGTGCCGCTGTCACTCTATATCATCAGTTTAAAGCAAGGCTTCTCCTTTGCTACGGCTCACTCCCTGCATAGATAGCCCTGTGCAGCAGAGAGAACAGCTCCATTTGCCTCAGGGCGAGTGAGTGAGGTAGTATCGGTTGCACCTGAACTCTTCGTTGACTGATAAAAGTAATTAGCCGGCTTGCAGAGTGGTCTCAGCTTTGTTCCCTATGTTTAATCACCAGCTAATTAAAATGTTGCCAAGATAGCCGACTCTCACAGCAGCACACTAGAGGAAAGAGTTGTGTTTCAAGAGTTAAGGTGTTGAAGCGTTTACATTAAAGCAGGAGGGTTCTGAAAAGTAATGAAACGACAGAGTGTGTCATCAGTTGAAGTTTCGTTATCTTAAGAATTATATCATGTGATGTGTTAGTTGTGCGTTCAGCTTTTCGTCTATAAATCATTGGCACTGCAGTTGCAAGTTTCTGTGGTTTGAGTCCGAGTCAATTCTCAAGTGTCTGGGTTGTGAGTCTGAGTTAAGTCTTAAGCTCCTGAGGTGCTGGAGTTCAAGCTGACTTTCAAGTCTCTGAGTTGCAAATTTGAGTCGAGTCTCAAGTCTCTAGTTTGCAAGTCTGACTCGATTCTCTGTTTTTTAAATCTGATTCAAGTCTTGACTCACTGGGGGGTGAGTCCAATTTGAGTCTCGAGTTTCAAGTCTGAGTCTAGTCTTGAGTCTCTGGCAAGTCTGAGTCAAGTCTTGAGTCTCTGGCTTGCGTGTTTGAGCCTTAAGTCTCAGTGTTCTGAGTCTGATTCAAGTTTCAAGTCTCTATATTTGTGAGTCCAAGTTGCATCTCTGTGGTGCATGTTGTAGTCAAGCACAGGTTGAGTCTCGAGTCTCAGTGTTGCAAGTTGCAGTCTTGAGTCTACGACACATCAGGTCGCAAATCTCTGGGTTGCAAGTTTTGAGTTTCTAGGTTGTGAGTCTGAGTGAAGCCTCAAGTCTCTGGGTTGTGAGTCTGATTCAAGTCTCAAGTCTTTGTGGTGCGAGTCCAAGTTGACTCTCAAGTCTCTGGGTCACAAGTCCGAGTTGAGTCTCAAGTTCTCTGAGATGTGAGTCCAATACCAAGTCTCTGGGGTATAAGTTGTAGTAAGTCCCGAGTCTTTGGGTTGTGAGCCCATGTCAAGTTTAAAGTCTCTGGGTTGTGAGCCCCTGTCAAGTCTTGAGTTTTAGGGTTGCAAGGTGCAGTCAAGTTTTGAGTCTCTAGGTGCAAGTATAAGTTGCAATCCTCTGGGGGACGAGTGTCTTTCAGATCTAAAGTCTCTGGGTTGCGAGTCCAAGTTGCATGCAACTCAAGTGCAACTCAAATCTGAATCACTGACTTGAATCCCCATTTCTGGTACCTACTCATCTTTCAAACCCCAACACAGAGAACATTTATGAAACTGAAGTTTGTGAACAGAACAGACAACATGGGTCAGAAAAATAATTTTTCACAGTCACATTTTTCAAAGGCTGTGAAAAACACTGCAATGATCTTTAAAGGGACAAATCACAAATTTGTCATATCACAAATTCGTCATACAATCACTGGGAACCTCACCATCA
Source organism: Colossoma macropomum (assembly GCF_904425465.1). Lineage (NCBI taxonomy): Eukaryota > Metazoa > Chordata > Actinopteri > Characiformes > Serrasalmidae > Colossoma > Colossoma macropomum. The sequence goes on from NW_023494810.1 coordinate 9,348,491, forward strand.
TGACAAAGAAATCTGGGACTGCTGGCATAGCCACAGATCAGGGACTAATAAACACAGTGATGGCAGTAATGACAGCCATCTCGCTTCCTTTTGGATTAGCTAGCTAGTGAAGAAAAAAACAAATACCTGGAATCTGCCCGCAGGTCGTCCATTCCTCACTCCTATAACTTAAGAATGACTCAGCCAGTTTGATTGCTTTCCATGTAGTCACTCAGTAATAAGCCTTATGATGTAGAAAGCCTGGGAATGTAAGGATTTAGTGAAATAACTCAATTATAAGCTGGTTGTTTACAGGATCTCTATTATTCATGATGCATGCAGTTGTTTAGTGTTCTAGAAGTCCTGGTAGTACCCGTAATCTACTCAGGAAAGCATATGCTGGAGTGACTTATCACATTAGTCACACTCCATATTACTGAACAGAAGTTCTGACTTGAGCTAACATCTAACACCTTTTTGCCCAAATCACCAGCAGTAGTTAGAACACCTGCTCTGTTGTAACTAATCCTCTCGATACAGGAAAAAATCTGCTACCTCAGTGTCAAAAGAGCCCCCTTTGGCCCTTACAAGACCATCTTCACGCTACACCTGCAGTGTTTCATTCTCCTGTGATCTGTCCCAGCCTCATCAGGTCATATTTAGCTGGGGATTGCCTTCGCCCAGAACGCTGAACGCGTGTATTTTTGGCCCATCAATTTAGCCTTTATGATGCTGTGAAGCTGTGGGTGGAAGGACGAGGAAAAGGCAACGGCATGCTGGGGTGTGCAATTCTGCGCTCCAGGAGGAAGCATAGGTAGCGCTGACGTGTTTTCACAGATTCTTCTCGTACAGGCCCACAAACCATATGTTAAATTAAAGTGTGAAATTACATATTCATGCACATATGCAGTGTGTATTTTATAGATGTGGCTAAATATTGGAGATTGTGGGCTGGATGGAGCAAAGGTGAAGATGCGTCAAAGACAGCAAGCTCAGCCACAAGAGTCACAGAATTTAACCCTCAAAATTGATACTATGCAAATGGTTGGCAGACTTTGTTTAAATTAGCATTCATTTTGCTTTCAAACATAGGCAATATGCATCATCGAGTACAGAGACCTTCAGTAACTAGCTCCTATACCAACACCATTAGATAGATGGATGGTTCAAAGACAACTGCTGAGTATTATTAACTATTGACACACATCTCAGAACCTTTCAGCCCACCTCTCCCTCTCCCATTATCTATATCTATCTGATATAACAACACTGAGAGATATAGATATATACAGTACTTTGCATACATCAGAGATCACCCATTTCTATAATTTCCAGTCAAAAAGTTATTAATTTCTCAGTGTCAAGAAGACTTCTGCAGGAATTTGCTGGGATATTTTTTGACACAAGTTCAGTCTTAGAAGTTCGTGCATTTTCTAGTCACATTCAATGATTTTGAGGACTCTGAGGGGGATCGGTCAGTTCAAATTTTTGATCTATTTTTTGTCTATTTACTTCTCTCAGTGAGGCTTCTTGACATCCTTTCAGACCCATAACGCTGAGTTGCCTTTAAGAGAGTTTTCTCTCTCTCAAACATGAAAGATTTACTGTTTATCTGATGGGGCAGTTTTGGTGGTTACCAGGTCTTGCATTGGTTGTTAGGAGTCCCATTTTCTCTGTATCTTCTAATAATTTTTTGAACTCCAGTTTTGGAATCTTCTAAGCTGCTTATCCTTCTGGGTTGTGGAGGGTGCTGGAGCCTATCCCAGCATTCATCAGGCAGAAGGCAGGAAACATGCTGGACAGGTCACCCATCCATCACAGGGCAGACACACAGACATACACATGGCAATTTAGTATGTCCAATTGGCCTGACTGCATGTCTTCGGACTGCGGGAGGAAACCCATACAGAAAGGACCCTGGTCGCCCGGCCGGGGAATCGAACCCAGGCCTTTTTTGCTGTGAGGTAACAGTACTGCACCACTGTGCTGCCTGGATAATTTATATCTAACCTCCTAAAAATTGATAACTTATGGCCATTCTGACTAGAAATTAAATAAATGAAGGGTGGTCTCAGACTTTTGCACATTACTGTAGGAACCACACTGAATATATCTGGGTCAGTAAACATGCTGTTTGCATGTCTTATTTTTATTTAATGTTACAACAAAGTCTTGAGACTAAAACAGATATCATACTTGTGTTTTTATGCATTTAGAATTTCCTAAACATGCAACAGTCCAAATGAGCCAGCAAATTAGCTCTTTCAATCTCACTAACAACCTGACTTTTACCTTCCCACTCAAATTACATAAACAACATCCAATCAACATTTTCTCTCCAAATTTCACTGCCAACAGTTATGTGTAAAACCAGTAATTATACACCGCTGTGGATTCAAAGAAGTGAAAGAGAGTCATTGTTTTCGCTCTGTACTTTTGAAGAAAGTTTCCTGTTTGGTGTGATGAAGATCAATCCACTCTTGCACGATAGGCTAAATGCAACGTGGCCAGATTCATTTACATAATGTGAAAATCTGCTGGACTTTTTCACAAGAACTCAGCAGAGCTATGTATAGAAAGGAACAGGATGTGGCACATAGACACATACCATAACAACCTCTAGTCTTCCGTGAATGCCTTACACTAGATATTGGAACATTGCTGTGAGGATTTGATTGCATTCAGCCACAAGAGCATTAGTGAGGTCAGGTACCCACGTTGGACTGTCACTTCTGGATCACTCCAGATCATCCCAAAGATATTGGATGGAGCTCCTTCACTCCAGAGAACACAGTTTCACCGCTTCACAGCCCAGTGCTGGGGGACTTTATACCCCCCTAGCCGAGGTTTGGCCTTGAGCATGGTGACATTAGGCTCATGTGTTGCTGCTCCCATTCTATTGACACTGCTTTTCTATGGAGACTATAGAACGAAGCTGCTGCATTTCAGAGTTCACGCTCTCGCTTATCATCTTGTCACATTCAACCACTGCAGATAATCAAACTTTGTTGAGATTGCTTGAAACGATCACAGCAGGCTGCCCATCATGCCCACTTCAGCTAGCATGTTTACTTAGCCAAAGGTTAATCAGCACATGAGTGATGAGGAGTGTATGCTTGCACTGCGCCCCACCGCAACGTCACATTGCTGGCTTAGCAGATGCCTCTTCATGGAGTGCGCTGTTAAGGCTTGTTCTGTAGAGGCTAATCAACACCTGCTAGCGAGTTAATTAAGCTGCTTTTGGATGGAGAACCGGGCGTATAAACTGTTGTGTAATGAGTGCTAAGAACAACTGTGCAACTGTGGGGGGATTTAATTTGCAGCCTGACCTTCACTGATGTGAGCTTTGGGGTGTAGAGTTTTAGTAGGAGGCACTTTGTGATACAGCACTCCACAGTTTTTGGAACTTCAGGATGCTGTAAAGTGTAATGGCACTGCGTCAAAATCACTGTTCCCATATGTGCTCAGACAATATCTGTAACCTTTTACAGGCTGCTTTTTAAAAACCTTTTACTGTCGAATGTAATGGTTTGAACACCCCCAGTCAAATGACGCTTGATTGATTTTTTGAAAATAGGTAGACATCCTGTACAGAGAACACACTGCACATTTTAAGGCACAGCTACTTAATGTTTGCTTAATATATCATTTTGAGGGAAAACAAATCAAACATAAAATGTTATATTTTCATCAAAAAAATAGAAATTGTCCACTAAGAAATGCAGAAAAAAGGCCCCATAAGGATATGTTAACTAATTTTCACTTATAAAACTCAACAAAATATTTAATTTGACCAGGGGTGCTCAAACTTTTGCCTACACCTGTACCTGCATGAGGATGATCTGAATTTGGAGATGCTTGTTTTGTCATCCAGTACTAAATCAATATAGCAACTTTTAGACATGTTTTTCTAAAGAAGAGCTAAATATGACTGTACAGATTTGGCAAATCCAGTTTACTTATTGGGACTTTATTACCACCCTCTATTGGTCATGTAATGAACTGCATGGTTGAAAGAGACACATTGTTCCACTGATTTTATAAATTTCTGCATAATTAAATAGATATAAACAAAGTCATTCATTCTAGAGAAATTTGCCAAATCAAAATTATTCACAGGGGAACCAGGGGCCGGATTCACAAAAGCTTTCTTAAGAAAAAAACGTGTAAATGTTCTTAAGACAAACACTAAGAAGTTCTAAAGAAAGTTCTTAAATGCAATTCTTAAGACTCTTAAGACAATCTTAATTATTTTCTTAACCCTCTATTGCATGAATTATTACTCAAACATGATAAAAATGTTGATTTTTATGTTAAACTGCTTAAATAATGGAAATATTTGAAAAAGAAAATCTTTTTAAGTGGGGTATTTGGTAAATTGTTGCCATATGGCAACAATATGCACTCGTACCATAGCACCTAAAATCTAAAAGAAAAGCACCATAATATCTCGTTTGTCTCTAAAAACATAATTTTATTGAACACAAGACCAAACAAATCCAATTATACTTAAATACTTACAAATATTGGAAATTAATACAATTTCAACTGGTATTTGGAATGTATGGTAATAACAACTTCATAATAAGAATTCGTGGTCTTGTGATGTCATTATGTATTTGTCCTTTCTAAGTAAAAAAAAATAAAAAAATTTCACAATTAAAAATGAAAACAGATTTTATATCACTGCTTTTTAGTAAAATTGAGATAAAGTAATTGTTGCCATATGGTAACACTGTGCAATAGAGGGTTAAGATTTTCTTAGCAAAATTGCCATTGTTTTCTCATGTAGGCTACGTTCCATTTTACCACGTACCACAAAAGATGCAGGATACATTTTGAATTTGGATTAACTGTTATTTCTGGTATTTAGTTTAAATCACTCAGATGTATACTTTCACACTCACAATCACACACACAGCCACACCCAGGGCAATTTAGCATGTCCAATTGGCCTGACTGCATGTCTTTGGACTGTGGGAGGAAACCGGAGTGGCCTGCAGGGAGTTGTAAGGCAAAAGCAGTCCCCAAAATATGTTTTCCTTCTGACACCTGGTTCCTATCACCACCACTGTAAAGAAATCAGAGTCCGCAAGTTTCTCTACAATTAACTATTTCATATCAAACAACTCTGAATGACTCTATTTACATATCTTTACATTGTATATATTGTATATATGGAGAGGGAGGTGATAAGAGCCGGTTTTCACGTTTTGTATCATTTGTACATCATTATTACAGTTTATGTTTATTTCACTTACAGGTTAATGTTGTTGACCTACTGGTAGAAAAGAATTCTAGTTAAATTTTACATTTTAACAGAAGTACTTATAAAAAGTGGTAATTTGGGGTAACCCCAGGTGAGGAGTAAGTGGGTCACATTTTTCAGGACATGTTCATTCAAGGTGGAAACATAATCTATGATGAATCGTTTTGAAAACGATGCATACATTGTGTTAACTGTAGGAAATAAGCATGGAAGAAAATGGCATGGATGAACTGTCGGTAGCACAGTGTTTAACTTAGGCCACAGCTTCAGGTGTAAACCTAATAGGAACAGTAATGCATTTGACATAAGTAAACTGCTGTGACCTAAATAGCACTGTGCCAGCTGAAATGTCAGCTCTTCAGCCTGCTCCACATTCTACCTGGAACACAAACTGTCTCATACAGGCCCCATCACAGGTCTTCATTTATAGCCACTGTTTTGATGGCACTCTCTAGCTCTCCACTTGCAGCTAAGGAGATGAAATCTGCAGGGATGTTTTTCCACACCTCCAAAGTTCAGTCAAAGAAGTTGGTCGCATTTTCTGCTTCTCGTGACGAAAGTAATCTCAAACACGATCAATGATGTTGAGATCTGGACTCAGTCCATTGCCAATCCGTTGTTCTGAGAACACCAGCAGCTCATTTGTTTGATATGCAAATTTTCAAATTTTTGTCTATCTCCTTTTGTCAGAGCTTCTTGACAGCTACACATCCTTTCAGACCATAGTGTTGAGTTGTCTTTGAGAGAGAGGTTTTCCTTTCTCTCAAAAGCTTTACTGTTTATCTGATGTGGCAGTTTGGATGGTCTTCCTAGCCTTGCATGGCTAATGAAATGAAATCTGCAGGGATATTTTTCCGCACCTCCAAAGTTCAGTCGTAGAAATTGGTTGCATTTTCTACGGAGCCCTGCTGGTGACATCACATATAAATAAAAATGATGCGTATAACTTATTAAGGCATGGGAACAAGATAATTAAGTCGTGGCAACGACTTAGCAAGGCATGGGAACAAGATCCTAATGCGTGGCCATGACCTAGTAAGGCCTTGACCACATCTTAATAGGGCGTGATCTCGTTCTCACACTTTACTAAGTCGTAGCCACAACTTAATTATGTTGTTCCCACATCTTACTAAGTCATGGCCACGCATTAGGATCTTGTTCCCACACGTTAATACACCGTGGCTATGCATTATTTTTATTTATATGGCATGTCAAAAATAAAGTTTCCCCATAATTTTCTGCCTTTCACAATCCATTGAATCCCAAACACATTCAGTGATGTTGAGGTCTGGACTCTGGGGTGGTCAGCCCATTGTTCTGAGGACACCAGCAGCTTCTTTATTTGATTTGCAAATGTTCTTTTTTGTCTGTTATCTTTTCTAAGTAAGGCTCCTTAACAGCTACACATTCTTTCAGACCCATAGCAATAAGTTGTGGAGGACGGCCAGAAACAGAGAGGGATGGATGGCTGTGGCATCACCGGAGATCGGATCCGCAACCTTCTAATAACATGGCAGACACTCGACGGTTGCACCACTTGGCTACACTTTTCACTTGAACTATAAAGTCATCTTAATGTTCTTCAAGCACATGGCCTGACGTTCTCTCCAACCATAGCTGCTGGTTCAGATTCAACCCTTTAGTCCTGCTTCATACCCTCAACATGCTAACCACGCTAACACTTGCCCTACATCAGCTATGAGCACCACAAAGCGTCCTCCACTTCTGCCATTGTCATACCTCAGAGTTCCAAAGCCCGCATTGTCATCGTACCTATGGTGGGCACATTCTTCCTCCCCCGCTGTGTGAACACCACTCTGCACTTCTGCACCTGTTTGGCATTCTCCCTCAGCCTCGTCGAGCTTTCAGAGTGTCACAGCAGCTTGGGCTCGCTCGTGTCCACAATGTAACTCTGAAGGGCGACACAAATGGTTCCCATCTGCACGCTCTTCGCCCGCTAATCCTCCCCATGGGGCAGGGCCGTTTCTCACCGCTGTCCGCACTTGGAACACCTGTCTGCCTGTCCGTCAACAAGCCCAACTCTTCGCTCACTCTGGCGTAACTGCTCTCACTTACAGTCAGCAAAGAGGATCACTTAAGACAAGCACAGACTCTCAAAGCATGACAAAGCAGCTCCAGAGGGCTTTTAAAAGCATCTGTTAGCAGTTCAAGAGAGTAACTGACCAATGTGGACTATTCTTTATATTTTTCATTGAAATCTTTATTTTTGAGTTGTATTTTTTTTCGACTTTCGTTTGCCTTGTCAAAGTTTGTTTAAAGCTTAAAATGTAGACCTTTTTACCTTGTTAGTTTATGTCCTTGGTCAAATTAAAGAGCAATTTCAGCATAAACGATGTCAACATAAGATGTCAACAAAGTCATTCAGAGTGGTTTGGTGTTAAATGCTCTGTTCCAGAGAAAACTACTAAGTTATTACATGGAATGGCCTATTTTTTAACATAAACATGGTGAAGCAAGCAGGACTTTGTAAGTAAAAATAGAAAATGAAAAAGAAGTTATTTACATGCACCACAATTTTGCCATCATCAGCAAAAACCCAGAACAGAAAAAGGTTCAGTGGTCTTTCTGGATTGTAAATCAAATATATATTTGTGTTATAGACATCCTGACCTCTAGTTCCTATCACCACCACTGTAAAGAAAAGAAAAAGTCAGCAAGTTTCTCTCAACAATTTAATTACCGAATTTTTATTCAGTAATTTCTTTCAAAAGCAGTTGTTTTCTCCTTCGAGCCTGATTTATCATATCATGCCATTTAAAAGACAAATTTGTTTTCTTGTAATCTTCAATCAACATTTAATGACTGCCCACCTCTAAAATGCCTTCTGATTTTGATTATATCATAGTGCACCAGTGGGCAGGGAGACAATATTAAACACTGAGTGTTTACATGCACTCAATAATCTGATAAATGCAGAAAATCTGATTTTTTCAGTAATCAGTCTGATGCATTTACATGCACCTGAGTAATCGGATAATGGGGAAACTCCAGGTCTACATGAGTCAGACAGTAATCAGATTTCTGATGTGACATAAACGTAAAAACTCAAATTCCTTGCCGAGGCTTTTTTTTTAAAACATCATCCCACTTTACCTGAAAATATGAACATACATCATCTAGAAGATGAAGAATTTTTAATCCTTCATTTCATCAAGCATCTGTTTGGTTTCAGTGCAGCTCTAAAAGTGTTTTGCTGCATCTCATGGCAACACTGCTTGCCTATTTCCAGTACTGCAGTCTGTTTTTGCACATGCACAGACATCCGAAAGAAATCAGAGTAAGAGTTTACATGCACTGAGAAATCTGATTCTCACTGATCTCTCTTTATGGGATTTCCTAATTGGATTTCTAGACCTTAGTCAAATCTAAAAAATCAGAGTGTGCTGTTTACATGACTATTTGAATACTCAGATAACTGAAGAAATCTGATTATGATTGGATTATGAATGTTTAATGTATAGATTTTTAATTATTAAGTTCATCTTTTTTCCACCTATGTTTTTATGACTTACAGAGACGTTACCGGCCCACTATGAATTACTGCCACCCCCTGAGTGTAGGCCCATGCACCACTAGAGGGTGCTTTACAGCCCACTGGTGGTCTGTGGCCCATAGGCTGAGAAACCTTGCTCTAAACTACCACATTTGCAAAAGCTTACTGATTGTGGGGGATTTCCCTGAGGTTGCCAGTCATGATGTCGATGTCGATTCAGTGCACACCAGTGTTAGCTCACATTTACAATAGCTGTGTATATATATATATATATATATATATATATATATATGTATATATGAAGTGCAATATTATTATATAATTTTATATTTTATAATGATATCAACATATATGTTTAACTTATTTTTTTCCCTTTGCACACATATGTAGAAAAAAAAATGAAATGTCAATTTTTAACACTTACATATGTCAAAAATATTTTTTCAAAATTTTCTTTGACTTACATATACATATATGTTAGTATTGGCAGTATATGTAATATTTTGAAAAGTATGCATACATATTTTTCCTTTTCATATGAGACGATCAGAAATTCAACAGCATATGGTGACAGGCTTCACACACAGCCTCTCAGACTGGCTTTCTAAGAGATATATATAAAATACATATATAAACTGGTTGTGACTAAATAGTTTTGCACAAAACAAAAGAGTCATTTAGTCCTACACGACAAGCTCACTGACAAGTCCAGAGGAAGGTCTGGATGTCTAATTGTAGCAGAGGCTAAACATACTCAAACCGTGACAGTGATCGATGCAGCACAGGTGTGCACTCGTACCAAGTAACTGCGGCCAGGTACAGTAAATCATCTGCAAAAACCCACAAAAGCCAATTATGGATGTTCATGCATGATGAACACTTAAATGTCAGTGAATGTTCTGGGTGAAAAGAGAGCTGCCAACTATAATGGAGCGCAGAAAGAAAGCTGAAGCACACTGTGAATAATAAATGGCATATACTATAATGTGTTACATGATAGATACAACACACTGTGTTCAGTCTTATAAAACTAAATTGTTGAAGATACAAACACAAAATGATTCTATTATGAGGCTACAGTTATATAACTTCATAGCTTTCAGCTAATTTGTAGAAAGCTGTAAGAAAGTGAAGAAAGGTCAGGTGTCCAGACTAAAAACAGAGCTGTAGATGATTCTATAACGACTGAGAAAACAGCAGGACATTGAAATTAAGGTTATAATAAAATGAACATCCAGAATGCCTCGTGTTTGACAGATAACCTATCAATAAATCACTGTAAATAGATCACTGCAGAATATAATTTATCATTTAATAAGTTACTGATGTTCCCAAAACCTGAAATCTACAATAAACATCTTAAAAAAACATCTGGTGTCTAGCTTACAGTATTTCCCTCGTAAAGAAATCTGCACTTAAGTGTACTTTTCAAAAATGTGTTTAATATGAAAAGCACATAGCTTTAATATTTACACTTTTAAACATACTTTATTACATACTAAAATTTACTTATGAAAACTTAAGTGTATTTAAATTGCAATTAAGCTGTGGTTAAATATATATTAAATATAAAATATTTTAAATTAGTAGTGCTTCCGAGTGCTTTTTACAAAGTAGATTTAAGTATGTAATAACAGTTTTGTCTACAAATTACATACTTAAATCTACTTAAGAGAAACATAAGTTAGAAAAAAACATCCAAAAGCATAATCAAATGCATTAAATATATATTTATTCATAGCTTAATTACAATATAAATATACTTAAGTTGCACTACTGGATGTACTGATACACTTCAGTGCTGTTATACTGCAACAAAAATGCACTTAAATGCATTCAACTATATTTCATAATCACTACATTTAAACAGATTCAATAAATAAAGTGTATTTAACTGTAACTCTATTAAACATAATTATTATATTCTAAATTGTACAAGTTAAGTTAAATATACTTTTGTTTGTGTGCATTTATTTAATGCATTATGCATGTATTTAAATGCATCTCCTTACAGAATAATAAAGTGTAATTTAATTTATTGTTTAAAATATATTGATATAGTTATAGTCTAATATGTTCGATATATTTCCATAAAAAACATCAAATAAAAGATTACTGTAGTATTCTGTATATACTTTAATATACTATTGATGTACAGTATGCTTCTTTTTGGAAATGCTTCGAACTACATCGGATACATTATTCTTAAATACAACAACAGTAATTATTAATATAAAACTTCTGAACTTATTGATGCTTAATACCGATGTTGATGTTCTCAGACATGGAAACAGCTCAGCGAAACTCTGTGAGTCTTCTTATTAAAAACATAATAAAAATAAATCTGTTCTTAGAGTTACTTTGCATTTTGTTGCCACATGGCAACAGCATGAGACAGCGGGACTGTAGTCTGCAATGCACACAATGAGAGTAAACCCATACACTGCCATTAGACGCAGCCACATTCATCATCCAGGCCTGGAAAAAATATTTGCATTACAGCCAAACATGCCTAAATGTTTTAAGAACAGAAAGAATTATGAAAATAAGTGTATATAATAAAACCACCAACTTAGAATGTAAAATGATGTGAAAATGTCTTTCCGATAGTAGTGTACTAATTTACTCCCTTTGTATGCATTGTAGATTGTAGTTCCATTGTCACAGGCTGTTGCCATATGGCAACAATTATATTTTCTCACTTTATGTAAAACCCCTACAATCTAAACTGGTTTTATTTATGAAAACAGAAACCATAACCTTCCACAGATTGTGTTTCAATTTATTTTCAAAGGTTTTAAAGAATAAGAATTACACTTTGAAGGAGCTTCAGAAGCCTGGCTGCACCATGTCATGTGTATGTGAAAAAAGAAATACAGACTAAAAGGCATGTGATCAGATAAAAGTACATCATGTGATTCAATAAGCCTTCAGATTACTTATATTCCGTCAAGTAAAAAAAGGAAGAAAGAAAGAAAGAAAGAAACAAACAAACAAACAAACAAACAAACAAAGAACGAAAAAGCCACTGTTGCTTTATGGCAACAGCATAAAGTAAAGGGTTTCATTTGGATGTTGGAGGATCTAATCGAATACATGCTGGTGGTAGTTCCTCAGAATTATGAATGTTGTTATAATAAAATAATAATAACTTTTTGTCCATTTTGAAAGAACAGTGATTAAAGGGCCTTTGTCTTACAATTTTTGTGTATTTTATGTTTACCACTGAGGTCCATTTTGATCATTTGTAAGGTTTTATGTACCAAAGAGAGCCATAATTGTTCTCTACATGATCGACCTCTCTTTATTTGCCTGTTGTGGTTATTGATATATGCAAATGAGCTTTGCAGAAACCAGACCAGTTTGAAACACTCCTTAGAACTTTAATGTAAATGGGTGGGGCTAAACTGCTGAAGGCTGAATAGGTAGATATCTGTAAATACATTGTTTTTTGTGACATCACAAAACTTTCACACAACGAGCCTTTTTCCACAGCTGGTTTGCATATATAGGGAGTAAACTGTGTGTTTTGAAACAGTGTTTTAACACTACATCAACCTGCTCCCTTAAAAAGTGAGGAACATTTGGTTTTCAATTATTTGGGCCCTTTTTTACTTTTAAAGTAAAATAAATCTATACTAACTTTTGACAGCAATGGACTATGGCAAGGACTTATGTCAACATCTAGGCCGAATTCAGGCACTAATGAATAGGCCCATCGTCCGTCCTCTAGTCTAGCAGTTGCTGTTGACCAATGGGACAGTCTGGCCAGCATGAGGCCGGCAGAGCAGGTCATTACGAGCCAACAGGAGACCGACTCCAGCGTCCTGCACATCCTTCACTGACTGGTCTGTGCTGCTTGACCGCTGCTTGTTAGGAGATGCCAGAGATTGGAAAGAGTAGAATAGAGCTCCTGCTGGTTCTGTGTCATTTTTACAGTGGGGGAGGATTAATTAAAACATCCAGAGAGGAAGAGTGACTGACACTTGCATACTGAGAGCGGAGAGCATGCTGTTTGCTAGTGTGGAACTGAAAGGCAGCAAAGAATATGAAAGGGAGTTATTGCACAAACCGGCCACAAGGGGGAGGCAAACCTGTAAAGATGAGCCCAGTGCAGTGAAATACCATCTAGTTGAGCGCAATGCATGATTAATTGAAGGCAATAACTGTGGTGTAAAAACAAGTTATGTTACACAGTCATACATCTAAACATATAAAGTTTAAATACAATACTGCTACATAGAAGCATCAGTAGGCCTAAAATTTTATATCTTGCTCGGATTTTATTTTTATTTTGTGGTTTTTGTTTGTTTTTTTTTGTGTGTGACGGCACTGAATCATTGCCTTACGTTGCTTTAAAATATTTTAAACATTTAAATTAAGCCATGAGGGAAATCTCACACAGACATATGTTAAAACACCTACACTAGGTGGCAGTACGTTTCAAGTGATTGCCTACAAATACATAGTCAAGGCATGTATCAAATAAGGCATCTAATAAGGATTTTAAATACCTTTAGAAAGGAAAAAATACTGTTTACGCTAATAACAGTGCGCGATGAGACAACTGTATTTCGTTTTTGGACGATTTTCTCTCAGTAATATGCGCATTTAAGTGCCACAGGAGGTGTGTTTTCTTTTCCCACCCGTTTTCCGACATCTTGGACTACGATTGGCTAGTAGTTCATTCTTATAAGCAGTCCACCAATGCAAGCACAGATGCTGGTGCCGTACTAGTCAATAGCAAGCGCAGGAGGGCGGGGCTTGTCTGAATACGGGTGGAGAAAAGCCGAACTCGTCTCGGCACGGCTTGGCGCTCCATGTGGGTTTGTTAACTCTGAGGCTACGGCAGGTTTAAGGATGCTCCTTTTGGCCAGCCGTCGTGCACCGAGCCTGGGATTAATTCTGGACGACCGAGGTAGTGTGCTGGGGAATATGGTGGCTAGAAAGGACCTGATTAAGAATTAAAAGCAGAAATGCATTCAGCGTGGAGGAGTTGGCACACTGTGTTCAGCGTGAAGCTTCACCCATTGTTTTTTCAGTTAGCCTCTCATTTGTCTGGTGTAATTGGATCTCTCTCTCTCTCCCTCTCTCTCTCTCTCTCTCTCTCTCTCTCTCTCATTGTTCACATCAGGATTTTTTTCTCCCCTTACAGTAAGAGCCTCGCACTGACAATGTGGACATCAGCCGGGAATATATAACACATTTCCACTGGAGGGTTTTGTTTTTCTATCTGCGCATTCACCTCCGTAACCAGAAAGGTAGGACCATCTCTCACCTCTCTCACATTCTCCCTTCTTCTTATAATAAATGTAGTTTTTATCTTCTGTCTAATTCGCCGCGAGCGAAAGTGTGCACGAACGACGTTGTCTGACTTCCAAGAGATGTCCCATAGTGGGCAATGCAGTAAGGCTGCTCGATTATGGCAAAAATCAGAATCACGATTATTTTGCTCAGTATTGAGATCACGATTGTTTAACACGATTAATCATCGATTTTGGAAACATTATGCGTTTTTAGGACTTAAAAAAAAGTTGTTTTTTTAACAGTGTATTTCCTTGAACTTTCAATATAAATCAATAGAAAGACGAATAAAAAATGTACAAAAATAATAAAAATATATAATATATACGTATTTAAATAAATAATGTAATAATAATAATAAATGAAATAAATATCAAAATAAAAAAATACGCATGTCCACAATGTACTTAAATCTACTAAACATATTTTTAAAAAAATAATTAAACACAAATAAATTAGACCAAATAAATTAGATGAGTTTGGGGTTTTAGGGAGGGGCAAAAGCACACCACTATAAAGGAAAGGGGTGCGCTGGTTTTATAGCTCAAGACAAAATTGCAAAATGTGCGTCACATAATTGTTTCATTTCGATTATCTTGATTTTATAATCATTGGAAGCCAAAATTGTTACTGGAAATAAAATCTGATTAATCGCCCAGCCCTACGATGCAGTGTTACAACACATAAAAATGTCTTACTCATTAGCACAACTTTTAAGAACCTGCCTGAGATGTTCAGATGTTCAGCATTAAGGACAATTATCATGGACATTGGAGCTTCTTCTGGATCCTGCTAACAGGTTATCGGATTTAAACAGAAGCCCCTTTATTTGAGGCTCCAAGCTGGATTTATGGCAGTCAGTGAGCTCCGATTTGTTACGCCGTCATGTGGACCTTGGTTAGCCGAGGCAGAGCAGCCTGAAGCCGGTGAATGTGCAGCGCCTGATCGCAGTCACAGCTCCGGGCTTTGGGTGGCAGATGGCCGTGGGCCTGACAGATGTTCGTACATTTTGACAGTAGTTTGGTGAGAATGGGGCAACCACTCATCTCCATTGTTGGCTGAAGATGCGAAGGAGGAGGAAAATGGGAAGAAAAACTGACACAGCAAATGTTCAAAGATTGTCCCATGGGGTGGAAGTGCATGCATGACAGACGTTACATTTGGCCGTCTAATTTGATTACGAAGCCTTTAACAGATTGCACTGACCAAGCCAGATTTTGCTGAGAACAGTTATACTCAATAATTTTATCCTCCCTGATATTCAGAGTCATGTATTCTTTAATACTAGTTCACTAGTTTTGAGTTAGCTGGGTGGTCTTTGCACATTTGACTAGAGTAGGAAAAATATTGGCCTTTTATTAAAGGGGAGCCCCACTGATTTCTCAACAGTTCTACATAATTAAATGATTGAGATGTGAACAAAGCTATTCAGAGTGGTTTGGTATGAAATGCTTCGTTCTAGAGACACTTGCCAAGTCGGAATTGTTCACAGTGGTGGTGATAGGAACCAGACGTCCACCTCCAAAAGCCCCCTTACAGAAAGTTATTACATGGACTGGTTAGATATATGCTGCTTGATTTCTGACACATTGTTTTATGATAGTTTTGGCTTTGAAGTATTTAAATCCATTTATTTTAATCCATTCCTGGTGGAGGGGTACATGTAGGGTGTTGCAGGGCAAAATAGTCCCCAAAGAAAACTTATTTTTTCTGATTTATGATTATTTTACCATCATCAACATTGCATATAAAAACTCAGAAGACACATGTGGGTTCACTGGTGGTTTTGGATAGTAAATAAAATGGACATATTTGTGTTGTAGACGTGGTGACCCCTGGTTCCTATCACCACCACTGTAAATTTCTATTAAAAAGTCTATTTCTGTAGTTTCTCTACAATGAACCATTTCATGTCAAACCATTGTAGGTGGCTTTATATACATGGATTTATATTGTATAGTGGAGAGGGAGGTGAAATGAGCCAGCTTTACACATTTTGTATCATTGCTACATTATTATTACAGTTTTACGTTTACACCACTTACAGGTTACGATGTTGTTGAACTACTGTTGGGAAATAATTGTAGTTAAATATTAGCATTTTAAAAATGCACCTATAAAAAGTGGTAACTAAAAGGAGTAAAAGGATACATTTTTTGGGCACCTGCTCATACCAGGTGCAATAATAATCTATTTATGATGGCTCATTATGAAAACAATGCATACATTGTGTTAATTGTAAGAAATAGCATAGCCTAGACAAACTGTCGGTAGCACAGTGTTTAACTTAGGCCACAGCTTCAGGCGTAAACCTAATAGGAACAGTAATGCATTTGACATAAGTAAACTGCTGTGACCTAAATAGCACTGTTTCAGACTGAACTGATCAGAAAATTTGAAAAACGGGTGGAATTCCCCTGACTTTGATGTGCTCCATGGACTGGGTTTCCATAATAATGTATTTTTTCTTAAAAAAACAATCCCACTTTTATTTAGGTTGTATCTGAACAAGCCTAAACATATTCAGTATGTACCTAAACTAATCAAGAGGTGCAGTATGTATTTATAATACAGCCATTCAAGAGGCTGTGTGAAGTCCCGTCTGCGTTTGGAGAAGAAAAGAGACTTTGTGTGAAGGCTGTTTTGTCTGCTGGACTAAAGGACACGTGAAAAGCAAATGCCCTTATTTCAAAGATAAGTGTTTGAGGTTGCTTTGACTTTTAGCGGAAACTGACTGTTTTTGAACTGAATGCTTTGAGTGGAGATGCATCACGGGTGACGCAGTCGGCATGAAATGATGGGTGAAACTGGTCGGGAGGGGGAGGGGGGGTCAGGATTAGGGCTAGGTTTATTTTTGTGTTTTTAAGTCCTTTCCTTAGAACTCCATTATACAGCACCCTCTCAGTGCTTACAGCTGCGCTGAAAGCGAAACATGAAAGTAGCCTCAAAATGTCCACCGAGCAGCGAGGCCCTTTGAACGTCACTACTTGATATTTGGATCAACCCAAGCTCTGACTAAGTGCCTTTTTTGGAGAAATGCGCAGTTGCATTCAAGTAATTGTCCCTGTTAGATGCACGGCGGAACTGTAGCAAATGACATTAGCTCTGGTCTCAGATTAAACCCTCTTGTCAGCATAAGACCCCACTTAAGAATATTCTTCCAGAGCATATATATATATATATATAATATATATATATATATATATGTATTTGATATTTTTTTCCTCATGAAAAATAATTGTTTTGCATTGGAGCATGGGGCATTAGGCTTGCATACTGAGTCATGTAGTAAGAAGGGTAGCTGGAGGGCCAAAGCGTTCTGAGATGTAAGTTAATTTAGTAGATCTCATTCCTGTGCTTTGGTTTTCTTATTAAAAGACCCTAACAGAACCACAGCTGCAGCAGGGCTAATCACTGAGCCCAGAATTCTTGATAATCTCTCACTACCCGACTCGATTGAGATTCTGAGAGCAGGCCCCGTCCAGTTTTGCTCAGAAGACACCTCAGTGACTGCATTCCTGCACTGCAATTCTTCCCTGTCTGCTAAACGTGAAAATAATCATACTTACAATTGTAATTCTTCGGAATTCCTTCTGAACATTTGCTTATGCATGTTCTCATGAAATAATATGTGGTTCAGGCAAGGAAAACACTTGAATTCTTTCATGATATTGACAGATTGATAACTTTGGCTTCATACTATCAGATTCTGTATTAACGTCTTGATTTAATTTAATGTATTTTAGCTTTTAAGGCACTGCTGTTTGTTGCAGTTGTGCCTATAAGGGAACATGTAGCACATCATCACTGAAGATGACACTAACTGAGCTTTATTGAGTCTGTGCTGGGCTGAGGTCTGTGTCAGACTCATTTCTTCAAAATCTCAAACCAGAATACTATTTCTGATGAAACGGCATTGCAGGCAGCTATCAGTAATCCAGCGATTCTGATAAGGATGTGGTTTCACTTAGCAGCGACTGTAGATTTTGAGAGCATATGCATGGCATAAATGCATGTGATTAATGCAAATTCGCCTTGGTTTTTTTTTTTCTTGTTTATTTTCTCCTCCGGTGTTTGTAGTTCAAAGCTAAGCTTGGCGCATCACAGAGGCCTAAGGCGGGTAGTAGTGGAGGCAGAGTTGATCATCTGTAAGTGGTGCTTTATCAAAGAGAGTTCAGTAGAGATATCGATCATTTGCCTGTACAGTGGCATCAGTAGCCAGTGCCTCAGGCTTGCAATGTGACTTCCAGGATTAGAAAGCTAAAAGGGTACAGGGTTTGACTGGAAATCCTCTTTCATTTTTATTAAGATTTTACTAAAAATCCTGAAAAACATTCCAGAAGAAATTATAATTTACTTGATTAATGCACTACAGTGAATTGCCTGAAAGCTTTATAGCATGAAGATCATTATATGATGGAATAGAACCACTTACGGAAGCTCATTCTTGAGTCTCTAGTGGGTCCTGTTGTCTTTGTATGTTCTTGATTTATAGGGCCCAAATTTTCCTCACCTTTTTTGAAAGGAAAAAGTCGTATGGTTGGTTTGTAAATATTAAAGTATTAATACCTGCTGTCCATACAGCCCATAAATGGAAATTAAGCTGAGAAAACGCCTCAAATTCCTTGATTTTGTGCATTTACGTCTATCCACCTTTTCAGCCTACACAAGTTTAGCTCCACCCATTCACCCTGAAGTTATAAGGAGTGTTTCAACTCAGGCTGCTTTCTGAATGAGGCACAATGCAACTCAACCAGTCAGAACACAGCTCATTTACATATGTCTTAAAGGCGCAGTAACAAAAACAGCCTGTATAGTTGTAAGGGATAAAGAGAGCTTGGCAAACAGTCATGTAGACATGAATTATGATACTGGAAAAAATGTAGGATACAAACACTTAGTCATCTCACAACATATCACCGACAAATAGAATCAGACCCCCAATACAAAATGACCACTAGTTTTCCACCAGTTCTTCCTCAAACACAACTTCCTTCTGCCAGCTGAGTCACGGGTGTGTTTTCCTACATGGTTCATTTATAGGTCTGGTTCCATGTTTTAAATTTTGTTGGCAGACGGAACATTCCAGATTTAAAGAGGCTTTTTCTGGCAGGGCTGTCAAGCACCTTGCTCACGGGGCCATTGTGTAAATGCTGGACATCGTGAACTGTTGTTTGATCAAACGGCTGAAGCATTGAGCTACTTGTGAACTAACAATTTAATGCTAGGCCACCTGAGCATAACCTGGAAAAAGATTAACTAAATTCCGTTTTCCCCCAAGCCAATGAGCGCCTCGATTTAAAAGCCGTCTTCAGGAATGCAGCGCCTCTTTATTTCGTCAGCTTATCAGCCAGCTCCTAATTTAACGGTGAGGTTGTTGCTTTTGTCTGGAGACCAGGTCTAAACTTAGAGCTTGTTCTCTCTCTCGCGCTTGTTGTTTGCCACTCATATCCACTTCAATTGGAATTCTTTCCCCATCAGTGTCAAAGCTCCCCCTCCCCACCCACTCTTCTCTCTCGCACACACGCTGTCAGTGTTGCTGCCTTTGCTTCAAACTTTCCCCAAGCCTCTTTGATATGTTGCTTTGCAAGAAGGTGTAGCAATTTAGGGCTTGGAAAGCGTTCGTACCGCAGCGTGACGCATCCCTGTTCTTTCGTGTCGCACCCCTGTTTCCAAGCAGGCCGTAATTATAATCTAAAAAGATGAAGATATGTTTTGAAAACATGAATAAGACTTTTGACCTGCTTTGAAACGAGCATGAGAATGAAAGACATGCTGTTGTCATGCTAAAAGAACACAGAGTTACTTGTGGGCTTGTACAATTGTCGACTGGTGGCGTTAGCAGGGCTTGTGTAATATTTCACTTAGTCTTTATAAGCCTGTAATGTACATTATTCAACAGAGCTGGCCTTTATGTAGAGAGTCAAAATGTATATTGTTCTTGGTGAGCTAGTGCCAGAGTGCATAGAAGACAATCTACCATTTTGAACAAACAGCTTCTTCTTTGCTGTGTGAGAGATTGAGGTCATTGTTAATTGAAACTCAGACACATGTTAATTAGTGTGAGATTTTTTTCCCCCTTGAATCTCCCTAATCACCACTGTCCTTCATTAAATCATGTTCTTTTCATTGCAACGTGTGCGAGCTATGTACTCCACTAAAAATGAGTTTAAAGGATCCTTAATATAAAGACAGACCCCAAAATAGATATTCAGCTAATGATGTGAAGATGGGCAAGATTTATTTGCTTTATTCTAATTACTCATTCTTTCATATTATTTAGATAGAATTACAACAGGATAGATTACAGCAGGATCTTCATGTTAGAAAACTTATGTTTTATGATTTATAACAAATGTTTTATGTGAAGACATATTCGATCATTTTTTTTTCAACTGTTATTTTAATTTTGTGTCTATCTCCCAAATACAAGCCAATATCACCCGTTAGGATGTTCGTTTTGGCCCACCTAAAAGCTATCCTGACTCAACCCTCTCATCCAGTGAGAGAACATACATATTT
This sequence comes from Colossoma macropomum, assembly GCF_904425465.1. Classification (NCBI taxonomy): domain Eukaryota; kingdom Metazoa; phylum Chordata; class Actinopteri; order Characiformes; family Serrasalmidae; genus Colossoma; species Colossoma macropomum. Next base: position 9,369,079 of record NW_023494810.1, read on the forward strand.
TTATACTGTATAGCTTATTAAATCTTTTTTTTCCTTTTCCAATTTGTGTTTTGTATAACATAGTGTAGTGAAATGTTATAAAGGTTATAGAACATATAATACTTTATTATAACATTATAAAAAATTGTTTTAAAAACTCAATTTAAACCTGCCTACCATCTTTATTTATATGTTGTTTTGTCTTTTTGACCCTCGGGCCCACCAGAAACTTTGGCCCCCACAAGGCAAAGTTTTGGCACCCCTATTCTAAAGGGACTGTGTGCTTATTTATTTACCAATTTTTCAGAAACAGCAAATCAAATCAAACAAGTTTTTGCTTCAAACAAGCCTGAATTGCAAGTTTTAGGACATAAATGAAATATTTGGATGCTGCTGCTGTGCCTACACCAAAATGCTGTTGCATGCTTGTGTGTAACTCATTGTATTAAATAGCCAGTTTTAATATACCACTTTATTAGATTCATGCTATTGAAATAGGCAAAAAATATGAGTTTGGTCTGTGAAAGACCAAATAATGTTATTTATTTTGGAACTTTAGCTTATAAAAAGTACTGGTATAAAATTGGTCATGAGCCAGTGTGGATCCTGATCTACCACTGCCACCTTGGAGAGTTCATATCCAACACACCTGGCTCTAATATTCAGATGAGCCTTCATTACCTGGATCAGTGTGCTAGATTAGCACTAGGGCTAAACTCTGCAGGGTGGTAGATCTCCAGGCCCAGGATTAAGCAGCCCTGCTGTAAAGAAATCTGTATCAGCATCAGCCATAAAAATTTTGATAGATGCACCTAAAGCCTCTATGATGACAGCTAATCAAGAACCATGCAAGTTAGTGAGCGAGGCTGGGAGCTTTTTATGATATAATTGATCTGACACGTGTGTAAAACACCTGTTCTGCCAAACAGTATGGCTGCCATTCTCGATTGCAATCAGGTACCAGGGAGCTGTCGTGGCGTGTCCAACTAGTGTGACACCTATTTCCTGCATTCAGAAGCCAAACGTTCATTTTCCGAAGCTCTTTGGTGAATTTTCCAGTGATCACATTTAGAAATCCCAGTATTCACCTCACAGCCCCTCTATGTCCTTTACCACAAGATTTGCTCATACATGACTGCTGTCTGTGCTTTGAAGATTGGCTATGGCACATTGTCCCTAGCTTTGAGAGCTAGCCACTTGTAGTGCTTTTTTCCTTTCCATATTAGCGCTTGAGAGAGAGTAAGTGTTGGGGAGGGGGATAGCATGGACCTCTGGGCTTTCTGCTGCTGGAGGCAAATGAAAGAAGCAGTGAGAAGAAGGAAAAAGGAGGACTCGTTTCAAAGCACTCAGTATTCTCAGAGGGACAGCCGAGTGCATTGGAAGAGAGCTGAAATCCGCCATCAGATTGTGGGGGTGAGGGGGTTACAGGTTAATAACTGACTAGAGGGAACATGGGAGGGGAGAGAACTCGAGCTCTTTTGTCTTGTCCTGTAACTGGTGGGTCCAGGAGAGCATTGAGATCCACATACATGGTCAGCTGGTAGCACAGAATGGGACATGGATACAAGGGTTTGTGCAAATTCATTATGCTAGTGCTTTTACCCTTTAAGCTCTTGTCAGTTTGAGTATGATTGATGATATTTAGTAGGTGCGTATGTGTTAGTTAAACACTCATAATCAGTCATCGGAGTGTGTTTGTAATTAGTGGAATCTGTGCTTCTCGCCTCCGGTTGAGTAATCAGTTTTGCCTGTGTGGCTACTTTCTGATGATTCTGAAAAACTGTTTGGTAAACGACAGACAATATAAGGGAAAGTACTGCGGCGTCCACCACACGCCAGGGGCATAGTCTGCAAAACTGCACCCTAAGCTCCGCCCCCTCTGCTGAAAGAGACCTTTACTGTTTTTATGTTAGTGTTGTCAGTTGTTACGTTCAGATGTGTGTATATGTTGACTGTGTTATTTAGTGTCAGGCTTGGATGAGATTGAGTGAAGGTTAGTGTATCTACCATAAGGAGGAAACGTATGGCTAAAAGTGACCTTTCGCTCCCTCTACTCCGACGCCACAGTACAAAGGAGTGTCCCAATACAGTGGATCACATTGCTTCGTTCAATACAAGCCCTTCGATTTAATTCGCATAGACACTGAAGGATACATTCAACAGGCTGGAGCAAATAACATGCTCATTTTAATACTGATTATCTTGCATGAAATATAATAAAAACCAAACAAGCCTGAGGAAAATGAGGGTAGACTATCCCTCCTCTTTCTCTTTTAAGTCAGAATCAGGTGCAGGGAGGAAAAGCACAGAGTTAATATTAGCTCATTGTGTATATATATTATTGTATTTTTATAGTGCTGAATGCTCTACCAAACTGTAAATGGAAAAAAATGAACATAAGGCAAATCAGAAGTTAAATAATTTATTGTATCGTGTTGTATTGAAATATATATTAAGAATTTTGTAAATTGTTAAACCCCTGGAAAATATTTTATATTTTTATTTTATATATTGTGTATAATAGTTATATACAAATTTAGATAGATAGATAGATAGATAGATTGATGGATAAATAGATACATGGGTAGATACATAGATAGATAGTCAGACAATTTGATTTCTTTCGCCCAATTTCTCAGTTATGGATAAAAACGTCTGTAACATCTAAAACTGTCCATTGTGGATCATAATTACTGGAGTGAATGAAACATGTCAGTGAGCAAAAACAAGCCTGGAGCCCAATAGGCCTCCAATCATCCGCGTAATCGAGTTGAACGTGGGTGTCGTTCTTATCTCTAACATACAACTTTGCAGGAGGATCTAGGTCAAATGGTGCGTAATGTTAAGGGGGCCAGTCAAGACTACCATCATTGTTAGTCCTCCCCTTTTCTGAAATTGGGTTATCCCGTCTCCCCCAACAAAAACTTGCCTTGTTCCCTTATCCATTATGCCCCATTCAGGCATGGCCGCACAATTATGTCAAGCCAAGCCAAGACTGGAACGAGCAAGTTCTGGCTTTATGGAGCCATGTGGGAGATTGTGGGAGAACTAGAGACTGTTTCCCAGACAGAGCTTGTTTTCTCATTCATGTGCAGCGCCTCAAGAGTCAGACCGTCTCCCAAACCGTGGTGATAGTGACCTGTATGAAAAATCCAAGCTATAGCCCCAGGGCTCTTAAATTGGCTGACATAGAGGCATCTGGACACGTATGACCTACGAGCACTACCAATGCATCGCCCTCCTCATCCATCTCTGCTCCTCAATCAAGGGACCACAGGTGACACAGACAAATGTCCAGCATTTTTATTTTTTACTAGTGGGGCATGCTGACAGGAGTGTGAACAAGGTTGTGTTACTACATGAAGCAGGGATGAGGTGTGGGACGGGGGTTGCTTCCCCATTGATTCCATCTTTAATTAAGTTTTTGTGTGGCGGAATATTCAATGAGGTGGGCCAATCTGAAAGAGCAGGGCTGTGCGCGGCAAAGTGGCGCTTCTGGAAATTTCCCCAAGCTTATCAAAAGGTACAAATTAATCCTCGGGCACGTCTAAAACCCACTTCCCCGGCTCCTTCCTTTGGGAGGCGATAGTCCCATTTGAAATCTTAATCTTTCTTTAAGAGACAAAGCAGCTGCTCCAACCTTTTCATGAGACAGCCGAGTGAACTCAACATCTCGTCTTGTCTCTCTTTGTCACGGAAGTAGACTCGGTAATAGGACACTGTGAACAGCTTGCACAAGAAAGACATTCTTCATATTTTTTGCTCAGCTGCATAGCCAAACGAATGACCATGGCTAAAGACTTGGCAATAATGGATGCTTACATGTCATGAAGAATGCTCCTACGGCCCTGAGCAGTGGCGGGGGTTGGGATTGCGTGGGTGCATGCATGCACATCTTTATTCACTGGCGCGTCAGTGGGATCCGTGCGATGACAGTACGGCCACTGTGCTAGCCTCCGCCCGTCATTCCCCAGCTCACAAGGGGCAGCTTTGTGTGCGTGTCAGCCCCGGCATGGCATAGCACAAAGACGGAGATGAGGCGATCCAGGGCCCAGGACGGAGAGAGATGACTACTCTTTCTGTACCTCTCTTTTACCACTGGCTCCTGGATCCATTCGTTCCAAGTAAGAGTGGAGTGATTGAGAGGGGGATAGAGATAGGGGACAGCAGAGAGAGAGAGAGAGAGAGAGAGAGGGAGGGAAAAAAAGGGGAAAAGGCAGGTGATCCTGCCAAGTCGGCAGGCAGCATCCATCCCCGTCCTGGATTTAATATCCTAATGTGCTCTTGGAATCGCAGATCTAATAAGGAAGGAGAGAGAGAGGGAGAGAGAGAGAGAGAGAGTAGGAGGCCTTTTTCAATAATGAAAACTGGCCAGAGATCTCTCAAGCAACCAGAGAGATGGGGGGCGGGGGGGTTGGGTAGGGAGGGGCGAGGCCCTCCATAAATTACCCAGCCTAGAGTGACACATGCATCTCCAAAGGCTATTAGAAATGCCAATAACTGGGCTCATTTGTACAGCAAAGATGCAGCAGTAGCAGGCAAAAGGGCTTTTCTGGGTGGAAATCTCTACACTGAAGCACTGCTGACTTAGAGCAGCGATCTGCTCTATTTGAAATCCTCAACCTCTGTGAGACTGTAGACATCAGTTCAAGAGCTGTTTTAAAAAACAGATCCTGCTAGACAATATAAGCATACTTTTCAATATATGACACATGAGATCATGTTTCTTGTGTGAGAATTTTAATAAGTAGGGCTTCAGATTCCAGATTTCATCATCTTTCTTCTTTCTTTTCATCTTTTCATTTTGTCCCTTATGTGGTTCTCTTGGATTTATTTTTTATGAATTTTGCTTTTTTTACTGTACGTAAGTGTGGAAACATGGCAGTAACAAACAATAGAGAACTTGCTCCTTCCATACTTTCCCTAAAACTGCTGTAATAACGTATCTGTTATTTTAAGAATTAAAATAATATCCATTTCTAGCAGTTCGGATATACTGAGGTTTTGAAAAGAATATCAACTGATATGGAACGGAAAGCACATATTGTTTTCTGTAATGAAGATGCTATTAATCATAATATAGCATCGATATTTCTTGGATGTGTAAAGCCACTCCCAACAACGTATATCACGAAAAAATTCTTGAAGGTGGTCTGTGTTTTGCAAAACAAAATCTTAATTTTTAACCCTAATAGTAAGAAATGTTCACAAATTTATTTATACATTTAATTTGAATTTCATTAACGGACTCACTCGTGTTAAGCAAGTTTAAAGATTCTTCACAAGAGGAGATGATTAGCATAGTTTGGATTCGCTGAAAGAGAGGAAACGTGCATGAACCCACACCAGCAGGATCTCCTGAATCACCAGTTGAGCCGCAGTATCACTGCCTAGTTTCCATAGATTTCCATGTTTATATCTGAAATCTATTTTTACGTCTCAATTCCGATTTTTTTTGCGTTGCCCCATATAGGGTCTTCACGTCTTACTTCATTTACGTGTACATTTACAGCATTTGGAAGACGTTATCCAGAGCCACGTACAGAAGTTCTTTGTTGTCTACATGGAAAACTTGTGCGTATAGGTCAGTTTCTAATCCTTTTATCTTACACTGTCACTCATTTCTGTCCATCGCAGACAAGACTCACTCAATCTCTCTCTCAGTTTGATGGCCTTGTGGTCCTCACTCCTTGTGTATACATGTCTGCGCCGGTAATTACCCAGCAGATCTCTTTGTTATTAAGCACAGAGGATGTGGTGTCAGTATGAATTAGGGATGAGACAGCCCTGAAGCTGATGGCTGCGCTCATTTTTGAAGATATAATCATCTTCCCTCATGGCACTGGCTCTACGCCATGCTACGCACACCCTTCTTCCCCCACTCTTTGCATCCTAATACAACCCCATCGCTGCCATTATCTCGGCAGGTTTCTCCAAAATGAATCGATTATGCTGACCTACTTCCTGTTATGGGTTTATAGGCAAACAAAGGCTACATAAAGGATTGTGTGCACACAGATGTCTTTTGGAAATGATTAAAGACTGAATGAGGAGTGTGAGATCTTCTGCGGTTGCCGCTAAGATGTAATCCTAGTGTAGTCTTAAGGATTGTGCCACAAGCATGAATTCAAACTCAGAAAGATGGATTTCAACAGTCCTCTCATACTGTTTTTCTACTTGCTTTCATTCTCTTTGCCAGCCCAGTGAAACACTCCAGCTTGTCAAACTTATCAGTTCGCTTTCTAAAAATAAATGACCCCGACGATCAGGCCATCGTCTTTTGGGACTGAGAAGACTGTGCTTTGTGTTTCTGAGGCAGAAAGGTAGCACCAGCGTATGGTGACAAAATGAGGCAACAATACATTACAGCAGATGATAGAAGAAAGAAAAAGATAACAGAGATGGCAGGTAGGGGGATGCATGCGCTCATGGCTTCAGCTTTTCAACAAACCTTGATCTCCTCTTGAGGCAGCAGAGCGGAGAATAACAGCACAGAGTGTAATGTATGTGTGTACAGGCCCATATTCGCCTGTTTACTTTTGTACCCGTAGTTCATATCTGCATTAGCGCTCAAGTTTCCTCTGTGCTCTATTGTGGGTGGCCATGCATGCTAGGTAACAGCGGTGGCTGCGGAGGAGACGGCATCGAGCCCACTTGTCATGCTAGTGGGCTCACACAGCACGGCTGGATGCCTCTCGCACGCTTTGATCAAGTCCCGAACCCAGGCGCTCTCACATCACGCTCCCCCCACATCGAGGGAGATTGCTACAGGTTACCTAAGCATCTGACAGTCTTCCCACCCTCCCAGAAAAAGCCCAGTCACTTTCTCTTTAATGGCCTGCACAGGGTTTCGAGAAGGCATCACGGGTTGCTATGCACATGGTCTAGAATCGCAGAGGTTTCTCCTCCCTCGATGCCCCCCCCTGCCTCCCACTATATCCGGTTTGCCGGCACCGTGACAGCGGCCACTGCTAACGCCTGCTAAAAGCGGCTGGCTTTTCCTAGCAGTGGCTAATCTCACTCGGCTTTTTCCCTGCGTTTTGGCCGGTCGCAAAGCCAGCACCTAAATAACTGCTCGGGCTTTGTTGTGCGGTTCCTGGGACTGTGGCAGTCAGGCGGGTGGTTGAAAGTTAAACGAGAGACTCCATGTTTTTTTGCCACGGTGGCTAAATCTCCAGAGGTTTGTCAGAAAAGCAATGCAGGGACAACAAATATATTTATGCCTTTCAATGCAGGTCAGAGAGCTTCAGCATTCCGCAACGGCATGTTTTTGTTTGCAGGTTTTCGTGGGGCGGGAGGGGGCACTTTTTTTTTCTCACTCCCTTCTGCCAGCCGAGTGCCTAAAATATTTAACAAGGCTCGTGCTATTTTTGGTTTGCTGCTGCTCTCTCCTCCTCTGTATGTGCGTGTGGTCCCCCCCACCCCCCACCGTCGCTACCCTTATCCAGTCCATGATGCCATGGCAGTGACTTTCACTCTGGGAGGGATCTACGACTCTGCCCAGGACAGGGAGGGCAGCGGAGGTGGCGGCGACTATGCGGTGGCCCAAACATGCATCGGTAACCTCTAATCAGACGCCGTTCGGTCGCGTGCGAGGCTGAAGATCGACGGAATGCAAATAGTGCGCTAGTCACGCGTGCACTGTTCAGTCAGGGCTCACAGCCTAGTGGCGTGCATGTTAATCAGATTTAGGAGCATCCCAGATCTTTTTCCCCCGGTTTTATTTTTTTCCTGTCTCATCCTTGTTGTTTCAACCCCCTCCCCAGCATGCCCTGCACCTGTCGATCAATGTGACAGACAGATGGGGTATTGCAGTTAGAGAATCTGCATGAAAATCTGCTGTTATCTCAGACCCAGGGGCCAGGAACCTGTATTTAGAACAGTCTCAAGCGTAATGACATTAACTATTACTCTGTTTAATAGATAAGGTATGGCTAAGCAATCATGCTATGTAAGCAAACAACAGCTGCCGTAATCATCCTTTGACAGTGCAGTATAGGGGGATAATGTAAGAACAGTTAAGCAAATATGATCTAGGATCACTGCTCCCTTTAAGTCAACATACATCTGCATGATTAAATAATTCACACCGCATTATGGCATTCATTTAAACCAGTATAACATTCGAAAGCAAAGCAATCCGGAAACATTTCCTTTAGGAATATGATAAAGAAGATGATGAAGACAGTCTTTATTTGCCATTTCTTGACAGCTTCTACTGCTGCCATTTGTACACAGCCGCTGCGGAGTACGCTGGAATGCTTTCAGATTACAGATGCCGTTCAAACAAAGCGATCCTCCAGCAGCATGGGATCCGTGGGATCTCCAACGAGGCCTGCACCCTCAAAGCACGCTGTCTTGGACTAGATGTAAAGGTCAGATGTTTCTCTGAACTGCTTGGTTGTTTGGAAGTAGAAGAGACTGCTCTGAGTGATGGCTTTGGATAACTGCCTTGACAGGTCTTTCTCACGCCGAGCGCAGCATATAGGACTATCCCTGTGCTGCAAATATACAAGTGAGTTTGAATTAAGAATGTTTTCCCCGCACTGTTGGCTGCAGCCTGTGACAGAACTCATCCTGTTTGGAGAGCAGTTTATCATCGGAGGGCTGTTATCGATCTTTCCCATTCTAGAACTGGGAAGTCGTGGTGAGCACCCCATGTAATACTTGAGTTTTGGACTGTAGCACCATGCTAGATTATCCAGATGGCGGTCTAGACATTTTGGATTACATTCCGCTGAAGTCCCAGATTATTATTGGGGTGGAAAATGAATTTTGAAATCGATGGTGGGTGTGGGTGGATATCCTTTTTGGTTTATCATCGTTTGTTTACTGGTAAACAGATTAGGCTGAGAAGAGCTTTTTGAATCCTGAGTGCTTTAGTGATTATGCTGGAAACCATTGGGAAAAGCCAGTTGAAGAAGCCCATAATATGGAAAGCTGAATTTTCCTTGCTTTTTTTTTATAAAAATGTGTTGTAGTACATAAACGTGTTTCAAAACCCACCGTTCCCTCCCCCGTCCACACAATCCATGCATGGACACTAAGCTGCACAAACAGCCCATTTTGAATTGTTTTTGTGATGTCATGAAGACCAGCACATTCACATGTCCGCCTATTCAGCATGCAGCAGTTTAGCCCCACCTGTACATGCGAAAGTTATAAGGAGTGTTTCATGGGTCAGTGTCATGATTTCTATTCTTGAGGTCATCAAAAAGAAGTGATGTTTATGGTGCAATGCCAAGGTCAAATCATAATCTAGCCTCTGCCAATCTTAGTCCATTAGTTTTACAATTTTGAAATTATTATTATTATTGTCATTTTGCATGTGTGTGTATGTATATGTATATACAGCGATGAACTGACAACCTGTCTAGGGTGTTTTCCTATATATATGTGTGTGTATGTATATATCACTGCTGTCGGAAGAAAACCTCGTAAATTTCATGATGAATGGACCAAAAAAAATGCTGACGTCATTGGTTTTCATTGTCTCATGTGACACGTTTTCTTCCTTCTGTACAGTTACTATTTTGGAGATACTTCTTCCGACATTTTATATATATATGTGTGTGTGTGTGTGTGTGCATATATATATATATATATATATATATATGTATGTGTGTGTGTGTGTGTGTGTGTGCGTATATATATATATGTTCACGCACACATGAGACAGTCTATTTTTGGGATAAACAGGAATAAAGAGAAGTGTAAACGTAAACTATGGCTGGTTTTGGTACATAAAAACACAAATATTGTAAATGGACCAATGGGAAATCAATTAAATATAAAAAAAATGCAGGAAATGGGCACTTTATAGAGGTATTTCTGGCAGAATGCAAACACCCAAAGAGTAAGAGTGTGCATAATCAGCTATGATCTTATCCTGCACTGCTTTTGGTCAAAACTGCATTTTCAGTCAAGTATTCAGTTAAAGGCTATAAATCCAGTTTGATAATTTCTTGACGCAAAGACATAAATCCACTTTTTAAAAGGACAGTGCAGTTCTGTTAAAAATGTACACTGTCTTATAAACGTGGAACTGAAGTTCAAAGACCAGCCTGCGTAGTTACAATGGAGTAGTGCGTTTAAATGATTTCTGTTCTGTGTTTTGGCTGACACCCTCAAACAGAGCAATTTGCAAATCACAGCACCTGTTTAAGCATGCCAGTGTTTACACATCCATCCTAGGCGAGGAAAGCTTCTCTATTTTGCACTGTCTGTTATACCAGCATGTCTTCTAGATATCTAATGGAATAGATGAAAAATTCGCATTCCCCGCGGTCCAGGAAGACGCCTATACTGTTATCTTAAAATTGGGCGCCGGTATGTGAGCATAATGTAACACATTCCAGTAGTTTAAAGCAACTATTGACAGATAAAACTCTTGTTCGCAGAACATTACATGAATACTGCAGTGCCTTCTCAGCTACATCAGATATGAGGTGAACATCTTTATCTAGAGCACTCTGTACTGAGTCGAGGGGAGCAACTCTTTAGCAAGGCTTTAGGCTGCTCTTGCTCCAAGAAGAGACCTCCATCCTTCCAGGGTCTCGTTCGTCTGCATTTTTAATCTGCACTCTGGCCATTCGGCTAGACCTGTTCCCTTCATGTGAGATCAGTCAAAGCCAGATGGAGACATCCCTCCCCCAAGTCATATATTAGTCTTCGTTCCTCTGCTTCTCCCTGACATGAAGAAAAGCACTTTGCTGAAGAACTTCTTCCTTTTTTGCTTCCCGTATTCACTTTCACTGAGCTTCTGGGTCGAGAGGGAAGGCATGAAATGTAAAAATAGCTTGACGTGGTTGTCTGAATGCTAACGTAATAATCATTTTTTTAGTTGTTTCAGTTCCCTGAAAAGCTCAGGGATACTGGAATGACTAGAAAGGCTAAAGAGGCACAGCACAGTAGCCGAGTGGGGGGAAAAAACGAGATCTGTGTGCACGTAATCAAATTAAGAATAGCTCAGCTCGAATTACCACCAATTTAGGCACAAGGACAAAATGTACGTCTCTGCAATTTGTTCTTATAACGTTTTCTGGTCAGGAGGACTAGCTGGAGATCAGATGATGAGCAGAAATAAATAGAAAGCAGTGTCCGTTTTGTCTTCGGTGCTCGCATGTAATACCTTTTGGTTCTACTTCGTGACATTTGGACCACAAAAACACACGAACATCCCTACACTGTTAGAAATAAAGGTACTATGCAGGTACATTTTTCCTTCATCAAGGCACAAACAGTGTAAATGTTCCCTCAAAGGTACTACAGTGGTTTTAAGGTCCAATTGTGAACCTTAAATAAGTTTTTCCAGGTGAAAAGTACATATTTGTACCTTTTTCATAACCTAATGTTTTAAAACAGATCAATAAAATAAAAAGTCTGGAGACGAGACGGGGTGTGTGGAGTCAGTACAGCTTAGAAAACATCATTTCAGTGGATTATGGTACAGTAGTTATGTTCCCTGACTAAAGGTACTGAGATGTACTCTTGAGGGTACCACCCCAGTGACAAGAGGGGTACTGCCCCAGTGACTGTTCAGTACCTTTATTTCTGAGAGTGCACATTATTGCAGACTATATGGTCAGTTACTCTGTGGAAACTAAAGAAAAGCGGGTTTTTGGAACTTCTATCTTGATCCACTGAAGTTCTTTATCCGTGCTTATCCTCGTCTTAACCTTTTAGCCTGTTCAGGCAGACTCCTTTAGGCTATCTCAGCAGCACAGACAGTATCTTGACAGGGCTATAGGATAAGTCCTAGGATGGGGAAATGTATGCTGATTTATTATGCTAATTTATGCATTTATCTTGCTCAAAAAGAACTTCAAAATTTGAATGCTAATTTATACAGTTCTTCTCAAGTCACAGTGCCTGGTAACAAAACGTCCGCAGCTGTCAAACTGTCTTTCAGGATACCTCGAAATGTTTTGTTTACCCCACCAGACAAATATAAAATCCAAGTATATTTATTTACCATTTCAAAACCTCATTTTCTCTGTTGTCGGTCTGTTCCGTCGTTTCCTGTAACAAAAACGCAGGAATCGATCGGCTGATACGCCGTATACATTTCAACGGTGCATTATGAAAGAGGAAGAATTCCCGTAATCGGGGGCCACACAGATATCCGCAACCCGCCCTGCCTTGCTGTTAGGAGGCTATCGATCATTAAGCCCCCCTTCTTCAGTCCCCCCCATCTCTTGTGGGTTCTCAAGTTGCAAGCATCATCATCAGCTAGCAGGGAAGTGGAGTAGGGTAACAGACAGGAGACACGACCTTCACCCTGGGATGAGGTCAAAGGGCTGGATAGGCTTTTTTAGCCGAGCACCACAGTTGTCGTTGTATGCTTTAACCGAGGCCTGATTAATTAGGGTCACGTCTATAAGGAACGTCAGCAGATGGGAGAATGAAGATTACTCAGCTGTGTTGGTGGCAGAATTGGTATTGAGTGAAAATGGAGTGAACAGAATGGACTCCAGCCAAATGTGTAGAAGTTTATTTTTGAATGAAGTGTTTATACACTACTAATCCAACGTTTGGGATCCAGCGTTTTCAATAGCACGTCCAGTTAGCTGTAGATAAATTAAAAATAATAAAATAATATGATTCTAATATGATAGTCCTGTGCAACCTCACACATTTTGTGTCATTTATAACTGAGAATTTGAAATACAAGAAGATGATGAGAATCAGAGCTGTATATGATTCTAAAATAAAATTTAAAAAGCAAGAACTGTAGAACATCAAGAGTGAAGTCATAAAAGAACTATTCACAATTGTTTGTGATGCAAAATTGGAGACCAAATCTCAAGGCTGAAATTGACAGAAAATTGTTCTAATTAGGTAATTATGTCATTGTGTTGTTTAGCATTTTACAATTTCTTCTCAAAATGCTTAACATATTGAAAGAACATCTGAAAATACCTTTTAATTAAGTGTACATTCTATAGGTTATCATTAGTGAAACCAAAGTTCTTGGCTCAAACTGAAACTGAAATTCAGGTCAGACTAGACAGAAAAAACAAAAACCAAAAAAAGGCTGAAAATAAGTATAAACAGTTTACTTAAAATGAATTTACTAAAATGATTACAGTATGCAGGCTACAGTGTGGCCTATGACATCCAACATCCTCATACAAAGCAATGAATTCCATTTTTTTAGTTATGATTTATGTTTGTCATTTGTGAATTTTTTTCGTCATTTCAAAAACTGTGGCTTTAATACTCAACTTGAACCAAGGCTGTAAATCGGTTGTCTAAAGTTTCTAGTAAGTCTTTGATTTTGACACTTTGTTGAAGCAATCTTTGTCCTTTTTTTCCAGTCGAAAATTTTAATGTTTTTCTCAGCTGAAAATGGTCAAAATTGCATTTTAGTTTGAAAATTTTATAATAATAATTATTGAATGTACAATAACAAAATTGATTAATATAAAGTATATGACGTGATTGCAGTCTTACGGTAGTGTATACAGTACACAGACGGAATTTAAAGCTGCGCATGGAACACTTGTGTTCCAGAATTTGCCCAAATTGAATCCGTAATCTGGACAAAGCTACTGCAAATATGCAGACGACACAGGACACAAATGGAGCCTGAGGGCTGGAGTTGTCCTCAGAGTGCTCTGTGGTCCCCTGTGCCCCGGAGCCCATTTATTCTTATGCGAAGAGCCTTTTATCACATGATTACTCAATGTGAAGAAGAGTGCATGTCATTAGCGAGCCACAAGACTGTGGCTCTCCAAGGAGACTCGCTCTGGCACTCTGTCTTTGCTTTGTGATCCCTGCCACAGGTCAGGTTGGATATATAGTGTAAGGCAAGCTGTAGTGCATTATCTTCCCTGAGGTTATTTAACCCTTAATAGTGTAAAATTCTTATTGTTTGTTTTGCTATATTTTACATAATTAATTACATATTTATCTAAATAATTACACATTTACATACTGAAGTCTTCTGGCACTTTTTTCTGTTTGTCTTGATGCCAAAAAATGACAAAAATTCAGAAATTTGAAGTTTTTTTTTTCTTTCCACAAACAAGACAGTAACCATGACAGTAAAGTTTAAATTCCATACTTTTGACAAACTACTCCATTTTTCCAATGAGATATGAGTGAGAAATAGTTCATATAAATATATACACTGCATTTTTTTATTGATGGAAGCTGCCAATTCTAAAGGTTTTTAAGGGTCAAAGAAAGTCTGTTCAAGTATTGCAATTGCAGGAGTTTGGGTTTCCGTTTGTTGGTAGCAAACAGCTTCTGCAGATGCATATTAGAAAGGCATGATTGGAATCAGTCTAGTTTGGAATTGGCAGATTTTTGCTTTGAACACTCAATTGGCAATTAGCCAATTTATTGTTTTTGTTTTGACCATTGCAATTTTATGATGTCAATAACATGAACTGGGTGGGAAGTGCACTCGCACTGTACTACTGTACTCTATACCAAAATATTGTAGCATAATTACACATGATTCTTTGATGCAGTAGTTTATTTGATTTATGTATTTTAAATAGGCAACTGATTTTTCATGTACAACTTTAAAATGCTTGTTCAGCCCATTAAAGAGAAAGTAATATTGGACTAAACGTTGGCTAAAAGAAAGTGCTGGAAATGGTGTTTCATTTATTCCACACAGTGTGAGCAGGTTTAAAAAAAGACTGATAAAAATCATCCCTAAAAGTGGCCATTGGTCAATTTGGCAGTAAAAATCTGAAATAAAATTCATGAGTGGTGCATTCCAAGTGCATAATATTGCTGCCCAAAGAAAAAACGTGTATCTCCATTTTTGTCAATTTTTATTTGTCTATTGGACAAAAAGAAATGCCTCAAAATCGGTTAGAATAAAATCTCTTTACCTTAACTTACATTAAAAGCTAACTGCATTTTTTTCTCTCTCCTGTAAAATTACCATTGTTTTTCTTTGGACAGAGACGGTATGATGTTTCTGTTTGACCTGTAAAATGAGAAGTCGAGTATCATAGAAGAAAAGGAAATCACATTTTTCAAATACATCAACACTCGGGAATGGCGGCTACTTCACTGCTCGGAAATGATGATTTGGTTTGGAACCGGATTGTGAATCACAAACATTTGTCAGTTTGTCTTTGCCATCCCCTCGATTAAAAAGCTTTGTCCAGAGCCTCATCTCAGAGATCCTTTTGTGTGTGTGTGAGTTGAGGCGGAAGCATGGCACTGATTGCCGTCCAGATGTCCATTAGCTTAATTGAATGTAGGAACAGCAGACTGGTGGGGAACTTCTGGAAAGAAGGAGGCCGGGCCCGAGCGGGGGACAAGGAGCCAAGAAGGCTGGCGGAATGACCAGGCTTTATCTCCGTTCTAGGTGGTAATAAGATTGCAGCCTTCCTGCCTATGCGTTAACGTCCTCTCTCCCCATAAAATCCACACGACCCAGTCCGCCACTGAAGCCCCGCACCCACCCAGCACCAAACATTTCTGACACACCTCGTGGGGACTAGCTGTCATGGCAGTTGTGTGGTCAGATTAGTGCCTGTACGGGCATGATGGTCACATGTCATGAGGGAGGCTTAGCCATGCTGGCTTGTGGTGGTAGTAGGCTTCGTCCTGTTGTCATTCAGGAGGACAAAGAGGTATTTTTAAATGTGGTGGTTCTTCCCCCCCGTCTGGGCGCTGGAGACACTGGGCTCAGATACCTGATCCACCCATAGCCAGCTGTACCACAGGCACAATGACATATTTAAAATATTCCCAGGTACGGCTCGTCGGGGTCCGTGTTCACAAAGCTTCTCAGAGCAGGAGTGCAGGAGCCCATCCTACATCAGCACTACTATTCCGAGAAGGTTTGTGACTGTTTACAGTAATTCATGTCTGTTTATTTAAGCCATTTGTGATTGCTAGTGTTAATTTCTTATTAGCGTCCTGATGGGACGTTTTCTTATTGTTCTGAGTCAACATAATGGTCATGTTGGGGCTTGCAAATAAATCAGATTTTAATAATGAATGTTTTGTGAAGTACATTTCCAGCTGAAGCGCACAGTTTGCCCTAACATAAGGCATATGAAGCATGAAGTGTATTATCATAATTACGTTTGGCTTAGGTCCGCTCTACAGTTTCTGTATTTGTGCAATTACTGTTGTCCTTTATTATCATTTTTCTGATTAATAACCAGAGTTACCGTGAAAGTTGAGGCTGAAACAACTTTAATAGCCAGTGGAATACATGATTTTAATTAGGGTGAAAATATGAGATACCGACTGTGGGTCTCTTGTGACCATCTGCAATATCCAGCCATTATCTGGGGCTGGAGCTGCTAGACTAAAACAAATACGCAAACTGATATTAATACAAGGCCAGTGCTTTTGTTTGCTGTGAGCCCTTGGAGTGCATCATTATGAGTGTGAAGACATTATGGGCAAATTTGCTGAAGAAGGCATGCGTGTAAAAGAAAGGAGGTCACTGTTTAGTTCTTAAAAAAGAACAGGAAAAATAGACCATTGTTATTCTCGCAAAGCTCCTTTTGCCGCTTTATCGAGGGCTACAACAAAGGTTCTGTTGAACTGGCATGGTATTTCAACAGCATAGTGCTCACTGAAATCATCTGTTTAACTGAATTACATTGAGTCTTTTAGATGTTGCTGAAACCACGTCAACCCTGCAGGTCTCTCAACACTTAACTGACACACAGCAACGAGCTATTGTAATGGAAGATTGCATCTGACAGGAAACCTCGCATTACGTTCACCTCAGTAACTTAGGAATTAGCACAGTGGTGGTGGACAGAGCAAGATGCTTAAATAGAAGGATGAAAATCAATAGGTGTTGTGAGGGTTAATGGGCAGACGTATGTCTGGACAACCGGGAAGGAGCTAAGCAGGGCTTCGGGGAGCAGCGTCCAAGCTCAGGCCCATAGCACAGCCCCCCAGGGAGTGAGCCAAAGTGGATGAAACTTGGACGAACATGCTTGGACCAGCAGCCACTAATGCTGGACTGCAACGATTACCATGCAAGCAGTTATACGGTGCTGAGTTAGACAGAATGTGAGCTGCTGTTTCAAGCATGAATTCTCCATTTTAGCTCAGACACATTTTGCGACCTGTAAATGAAGACTTGACAGTATAAGACTAGAAGGCAGTAATGTAGGTGGGAACCCTCAGGGCCTTTTAGACCTTCAGAGAAGACCTAGTGTTTTAAAAATAAATCTGTAGTTTTAGTTTATTTTTATTGATCAGAATCACGCTTGTGTTTAAGCTCTACAGGCATTATAATAATCCTCTTGGTTGGAAACAAAAGGGGTAATGAAAAATTGTTCAGTCAGGATTTTTTCTCGGTGGTATCTAGGTAGACACAGCCAAGCGAGTTGTCTCATTGGTTAGGACTTCAGGAGCCGAACTGAAGGCCTTACACATTAGATTAACGAGCAACACGATTAGAAAGCGACAAAGGAATCAGCCAAACGCAGTTTGATTCCAATAAATGGGACCAAATTTGTGTTGAAAAACATCATTGAAGGCCTTCTGGAGGTTCTAGATTTGTCCTTGACTACGAATTCAAGCTGTAGTCTAACTAGGTTTTAGTCAGATGTTAGAAATGAAAAGGATGCAATGACTCTTTACCGAGTCACTGAAAAACTGCTACTTACAAGGTAAAATATATGTTAATGCAAATTAAAAACTTCAAATAAAAATATGAAATGTCTTTCACAAGCCTTAAATATCCATGTTTAATCTAGAAAATGTTCATGTTCACAAGTGTTAGTTTAATGCTAACATACTATTGGAACTCCCATAGGGGAGCTAGAAATAAGCACTAGGTGGTATTTTCTATTTTTTTTTCTATTTATGGCTGTAACTGAAGGCCTAGCTCTAGCAGTCAAGCACTAAACACTGCTTGCACTACTTTTTCACTTGGATTTTCATATACAAAACCCCGATATTTAACATTCCACTTTCCTCTAAATACATTCTAGGGCTTAATGAGTACAGGACTGCATTAAGTCAGGGCACAAAACTGACTGACAGACTTCACATTCGCTTACTTCATTAGCGCTGATAATTGGTGACAAAATCAACAGCGGATCACGATGGCGCCGAAACCTTCAGCCGATGGTTAGTGAGATGACACCGCACGGGGCGAGCAGCCGCACCATTCTTCTGCGTGGACGAGGGGAGACATTTACTAATGAGGCCAAGCCTTCCAGCCTGTCAGGCTACTCCATCACGCACACACGCACAGATACGCACACACACCCACACGTGTTGGCGACTGGAAACAGCAGTAAATCACAATTAAGATGACATGGCTTAACAAGCTACACTCCCAGCCCCACTGTTAATACCATAGACCCACAGAACTACTACAGCGTAACTAATAGTTAGATCATTTGTATTACTACAAGCTAATTGGTGTGCAGTGGCCACGGTTTGTTCCTTTGTGTGATGTTTTCTTGTTAATGTAATATTCAGGAACAAATGAATGTTTAATATGTTTATTTTACAAAGTGAACATTGAGATTTTATGGCTTAATGTTCTACTTAGCTGGTCTCTAGGAACCAAACTGGAGCAAGTGTTGGGGTGAACAGGGTGCAGGACACTTTCAGAAAGAGTACTTTCTTTGTCTTATGGTTCCTCATGTCATATAATCTAACATGATGCCTTCATAAAAAGCTTAAAATCTTGCTATAAAGAATTAAGAAATGCAAATTACAGACAGGTTGATCTTTCTTAGAACCTCTGCTGACAGAACTCTGACTTTTTGCAACTTTCTACAGTGGGACACCTTTACTGGATAAACTAAGTAACTTACCAGATCATCTACTGTAAGCAAACCTTAAACCTAAAAATAATATAATAAAGCACAGTTTTTATTTATTTGTTTTCAACATATTGGAAAAAAATAAAACATACTAAATATGTTGATGTTTGTACACGCCATAATTTTGTTCTACGTTTTTCCATTATGTTATGTTCAGCAAATAAAGCCTTTTGCATTACAAGCATACTAATAATAATAATAATAACAATAATAATAATAATAATAATAATAATAATAATAATATAAGAGGTGTGTTCTCTGTAGAGGATTTTTTACGTTATTTTTACAAAATCAACAAATGTAATTTAAACAGAAGGGTCCATGTTTTTGCATATCACAGTGTTTATTATTTATTATTATTTTCCTTGTAATGTGTATGAAAATGATGTATATGACTGATATCTGGGTGAAACTGTACAGCAACAACCAACAATGTTATTTGCTTCAGAAAAATCAAATATAAGCTTCTGGATTTTCTTTCCAAACCTCTATTGGTCAGTATCTAGTGTTGATAATTGTAGTCATTATTGTTGTAAATGAATAATGAACACAAGTAAAAAGTATTCACTCGTAAGCCTCCTGAGTAACCGTCCCAGTTTACTAGTAACACCCTGTCCCACTGCGCCAATTTATTATTGGTAAAGTGGGACAGAGCATTTACATTTACAACATGACAAACTTTGAATTTAACTTACGCTGTACTTTCACATTCCACTTACATATTCCATATGTACAAAAGATATGTATACATATATTTGCTCATGTTAAAAATGTGATGTTTTAAAAATATGCACTAACTGTGCCATTTTGACTATAGATATTTGCCAATTTATGCACATATAAGCCAACATATTAAATTATAGTGTCAGTATTTATTATCTACATATGTGTCAAACGTATATGGGAATATATTACAAAGTTGACAGAGGTAATGAAAAATATATGTAAATATATTTGAGGTGTAAAATCTAAAAACCCTAAACCAGGTTTTACTTCTTTATAACCTTAACATGATTTGCCTCATACTGCCATATCGTTGCACTTACCATTCATTTTCATGACCCTCGTTTTAAAATTTAATAATGAACTCCCTCAAAAGTGATATCACAAACAATTGAACATCTTACAGGATGAACTCAGTAATGATTCTTCATTACTGAAGTTACTTTAACACATGAAGATAAAATTAATCAAGCTTTTGTGTCCCACTTTACCATTTGTTACCAATAATCACCCTAATATCTGCATACGCTCATTAGTTTTAGCCCTAATATTTCGTTGTTGTCAGAAGAAAACATTGTATCTCCATTTTTGTTGTTTTTCAGTTGTTGATAATTTGAAAATGCCTGTTGCTGTTTACATTGTGTGTAAATTTCATGATGAATGGACCAAAAGAAATGGACCAAAATGACTTGGGAAAAGTCTGCTTCCATTGACTTACATTAAAAGTGAAGTAGGTTTTTTCCTTCTCCTGTAAAGTTACCATTTTGGAGATTTGTGGAGGTTATGGAGGTTTTGTTCCAACAACAGCGATATGCTTTTGGTGTATATTATTCCTCTGTAAATGTTAGATCTTGGTAATTTAAACAAATGAATAAACAAAGGTGCCTCGTCTCCGTGAAAGGAACTCTTCCAGTGTACGATTCAGGAGAGAGTCACACAAAGCCGTAGGATAAGCCTTCACCTCGTAAAATTATTTCCATGAATGATGCCCCCCTCCTCCCCTTTTAGGAGAATTGGATTATCTGGTGTGATTGATTTCCAGGGTATTGTGCGGCGCCTTCGTTTAGAATGTAAATAAATCAGAAGGTCACCTTCACTTAATTAGCTTCAATGCAGCGTTGCTTTGGCCGGCAAATGGGCGTTTGTATGTCTGCAAACAAACATTCAGACAAATGGACGCAGGCCCATATTTGTGCGAGGAAGACTTAGTGTCTGTTTGCATAGATATTCTTGGAAATGCACTTAAAAACTTGAGAAGGTGAATATGGGCGTAGAACCAAGGTGTAAATTCCACAGAGCAACTGAAGATGTTTTCTCATTTGTAGTTAGTTTTACGTTACATAGCTGGTGATGTGATTTGGAATGTGTAAATGCTAGAATTACATTCTGGCAGATGTTGGATATGAACGCAACAAGGCTGAATTAACCTTCACTTAACCCAGAGTGGCATCTGCTGTCACGTCCATTCATTTTATTAACTAAGCTTGTCTGTCAGAACCTGTACTTTCCCTATTTGTAGGAAAAATGCCTGCAGTGTGAGCTACAATTAACTGACACTGAATACCGTGCTTATAAATATGCAGTCTGGGTAATAGCACACTTCTAATGGCCTTTCACATGGATGCTTTTCAGTGATAAGGACTTTGATTCAATAATTAACGCTGCTGATCGATATTTAAAAAGACCAAGGTGGAAAATAATCCAGTCCAGATACTGAATCCAGTCGCAACTGAGATCGATATGATGGCAAAAATGCTCAGAACTTCCAGTCAACTAATAACACCCTTTAGTGTGATGGCATGACAAGCGTCACAGGACAGGCAGCGCCTCAGCTTGTAATGTGATATATAATTAACCTGAACCGGACCTTGTGTTGATTCTTAATTATTTGGTGGGGGCCTTTGCTCTTAATTGTGTCCACAGTTCTCTTGAAAGAAACGGGGGAGGGGCAGAGGTCATGGCACTTACAGAGTGTCAGAAAGGCTGGAGTAAGAGGCTTTCGCTCCCTATAGACCTCATTAGGCCTTGAGGGGAAGTTGAGAGAGTCTGACCACTGTACTCCACTGGAGAGCAGCTACTGCTTTCAACTACAGCGGCCATAACTTTAAAAGTGCTTGTTTAAAGCATGCGTCTCGGTTTCCACGGATAAATCTCAGCCCAAGAAAACAAAATCCGTGATATTGTTTTATCAGGATCTAGACTGACATTCTTATTTTTATAGTTCTAGGTTAAAAGGAAACTTTCTAGGGCTGTGCAACAATTACAATAATTCAATTGCAACTCATCACATTATTTTGGGTGCCACACATCCTATTTGACTCAAATTTGACCTTAAACTGAGACTTTCATTTATAAAGCAGTGCATTTTGTTATAGCTCCATGAGGGGGCAAACTGGCCATAGCTGGAAATAGCTTTGGTTTTATCAAGAGGGCCGTCAATGAAAGTTCCTCCCTTTTAAAAGCAGTATTTGAATGAGAGCCATGCAGTGACATATAACGAGCAGCTGGGCTTCAGGCTGGACCTACAGATGGCTCTAAGGGTCAAACTAGAATAAATAACAGCATTAGGAAATTACTGCCTTTAATATTTTATCACTAATACATTGTTTTTGCAATTCAACTTAAAACTGGTAACTTTTTATTAAAGAAAGACAGATTTTCTGATTACTTCTCTTATTCTTGCAACGTATGCTGAGAAAATAGAAGCTTTTTGAACTGAGAACACTTAACGCCCTGGTATTGAAGTGAAACATCCAGTGGGGTCTATTTATAGCCTCGCCAGATGATGAAAGCTTGACAAATCAAAACCTGGAAATAAGTGATTTTTTTTGTTTTGTTTTTTTTTCAGGAACATGTAGCAACCTAAAAATCTTTTAGCACATCAGTGACAGGCAATGAAGGCAGATATGATTAGTGGATCAAATGCGTCTTTAATCTGTGGATGAGAAGTGATTATAAAGCTCGGTGCAAAACAACCGGCTTGAAATTCTAGCACTTTCCCAAATGCAGTTATCACAAGATTTTTTTAGCTGTTCTGACCATGCAGGTGCCATCAGAGTGGTGAAAGCTCTGCTGCAGTGTAATAAAGGAGCACCACCACTTCCCAATTTGGTCAGAATGAATGGAAGTGATGGGCAGGGATTAGAGCTGGTTCGATGTTGCACTGTTGTAACGAGGCATGCTTTTAAGAAAAGCTCAGTATCTCGTTGTCTCCTGCCGACTCCAGTGGCTTGTCTGAAGTGCCCCGCCAATACCACAATCCCCCCGCTCCTACCCCCGCTGGGTTCCAGCTGTCCAGACTGGAACAGCTGAGGAGCTTCCCTGAGATCAGAGGCATACGCCCAAACCTCTCTGCTTGCGCAGCTGACAAAACCCTGCCATGGTGCTATGCTCCCCACCCCCTACCCCAGTACACCCAAGCCTTCCGCCTTTTGCTTCAGGGCCGCAGTGCCGGAATCCACTGCAGTGTCGAGGGTGTGGGTGGCACGCTCTGTTGTTTTAGCAACACGCTCCAATAGTCCCAGGCGTCAAGTCCCTAAACCAAGCGTGTCCGAGACACATATCTGTCACTGGAGAGCGCCGTCCCTCTCTGGCTCAGATGTCTCGAGCCCTCCCTCTCGGAAAAGCAGAAGACAGAATAACGAAGGCTCCCAAACCCGAGCTTGGCTTCCATTTAAATGGAAGAAGCATTGCAGTGGAATTATATTATGTATTTGGGTCAGTTTGTGTCAGGCCGGCCCGAGTTTGCTCATCAAGAGTTGGATTTTTCTCACTAATCTCTGTGTAAAGCAGGAAACAAGAAACAGAATCTTTCAGCTGAGGTTTTGAAGATGTACAGCCCCCCCCCACACACACAAAAAAAGCCCTCGCCTAGTTCATCTTGCCGCATCCTTTTTCCAAAGTACGCCAGAGAATTAATCGCAACTTTATGTAACAGTGCTCTGACCAAGCAAGGCTCTAATAGACACCTAACAAAACCAGACAAGAAACCCCCCCAACCTCTTATCAGCTCATCAGCATGGAAGCAAGAGAACATACAAATGAAAACCCACATAGCCGATAACCCCCTTCCAGGCACTCCGAGTTTTGCTTATTTCCTTTCCCTTTTTTCAATCTCCACTTTATTTACACTTCCATCACCTGGGTCTTCGGGCCATGCCGGATTCTGGGGTCACGAACGGCAAACGAGAAAACAAGACGAGATTTTTTATTTTTTTTTCCTCTCTCTATATCCCCTGCCCGGTGACCTTCTCGGCAGTTGAAGTGGAGGAAGCCAGCAAGGCAGGGGCTGACCGGCTGAGCAAGGAGAAATAATACCTTGGAGCAGAAGAGTGGAAATGGAGTTTCCTGCTGGGCACACCAGACCCGCTGCAAGGGCCCAGGAAGGATAATAACTGCGCTGCCTTTGTGGAGCATCTAATTAAATCAAAAAAAAAGGGGGGGTCCACTTCCAGGTTATTGCCTCTACTCATTAAATACCTACTCAGCCTTCGTACTCCCATCCTAGCTAGATCACCGAACAAATTTAATTCAGCGCCTACTCTCAGCTGGAGCTTTTCTCACTAAATGAGAAAAATGGAGACAAGATGGGACCGCGGCGACTTGAGGCGTGAGCATAACCGTTGGGACATTGATACATCAGTTACGCTGGTTGGATTGATATCTCAGAATGGAGACACTAACAGACTCGCCAGTGAGACAATTTTTTGAAATCATAAAAATCCTAAAATACTAGTCTAACTTAAGGTACGTTCACACTAACGTGGCAAATGCATGTTGCCCTATACAGTGATTATGTCAGGGGTTCCTAACTCACGGCCCACCCACCCAACCAACCATGAAATCTTCCTTGGCCCACAAAGAGATTTAACCAAACCAAACATCTAATATGCAAACAAATATAACACAATGGTGTAATGCAATAATATAAACATAACTAATTAGATAACCAGCTGTACAGTTATGTCAGTCATGGATTTCGCAGGTCAATCAATGAGCTCGACCGAAATATGATGTTTTATTATTGCAAATGATTATATCAGTATAATATTTGTCGTATTAAAATTTGTTTGCTTAAACATTCATATGTTGTAATAAACCTATGCAATAAAAAAGTTTACCGTGAATGGCCCTGTAGCACTGGCCAGAGTGACTGCAAATAACTGGACTAGGTCATTGCTCAAGGCGCCAAACCACCCGTCAGAAGAACTGCAACAAACATCTCAAACACATGAGTCAAGACCAGTTTTTTTTTTCAAAATATACACATAAAAGGAAGAAAGGGGAGAAAAATGGAATTTGTCTGTAGTTCAGTGCCACATGCATTATCATTCATTATCCATGATATGTGTTAATAAATAATATCATGTGTTTGGAATATATAGCCCTGTGATGGACTGGTGACCTGTCCAGGGTGTTTCCTGCCTTCCCACCAATGAGCACTAGGATAGGCTGCAGCACCACCCAGGAGGATAAGCAGCATAGATAATGTGTGTGTTTGTGTATAATATATACTGTAAAAGATATTTTATAATATTACAGTTTACACTTATTATTGTTATTATTATTACTATAGATAATTATAATATAGTATCCAATTATTATAATTATATATTATTATTATTATATTATAGAGAACAGTTTTCAAGTCTATTTTACCCTGAGATAAACAGAGACCATTCATTTATGGTCTCGAGAGCGTTCTCGGACTCAAGTAGCACAACACTAGTGACTCATTTTGAGATTTTATATTAATTATTTCTCATTTGTGGCTCAAACATTAATGAGATATTTAGGATTTAAATACAGTGACAAGCTACTATTGTGTACAGTCTTGTTTTGAAGTACCCAGCCATGCTTTTGTCTTTGTTTGACATCAAAACACAGTAATGTAATTTGATTGTAACTGTATGACTATATAATTATGTAATTTTGTTGTTACATTTAAACATTGTGGCAAAACAATAATAGCTCTAGACTTCTACGGGTTAATAAAAAAAGAAAGGGGAAAAAAAAAAAACATTAGAAAGAAGTCATGGAGTGCCACAGTGAAATTTTGAGGCACAAGTCGAGCATGAATACATTTCCTAATTACCCTACAAACAAAGGCGTGCATTAATTTCAAGCTCCAAACAATGAGGATTAGGTACGGAGAGGTTGGGGCAGACACGGCGCACCTTTACCTCACTTCCCCCTGCCCTCTTTAATCCGGCCTCAAGCTGATTGAGTCATGGTTTGCGTAGGGTCACCAGGAGCTCTGTAATTCCTAAGCCTGAAGTCTGAATGCTAATTAGGGCGACAGTGCTAGCTACAAAGAGCTTCTGTTGCTTGTTTTTTTTTTTTATGACTTGGAGATCTGCTGCAAGAATCAAAGAGCTCCTCCAGCTACACACACAGTGGAGGATATTCAGACAAATGCGGTTGGTTGGCTAAGTCAGTTAGTTAAGTCATTTAGATGTCTGCACGACAAGCATTTTACAACAGCTTATGTTGTGCATTGAAAACATCCAGACGTTCCCAAGATAAATAACACTGAAAAAAAAGCCTTTTACACTGAAGAAGAACGAGCCTTTCTGCTGTTTAATCTGCAGTTTACTGTTAATAACATGATTCCGTAACTGTTGCTGCATTTATTTGATAAAGAATGTGATCTCAGAGCTACGGAGGTCCAGAGACGCCATGAGGTAGTTACAATTTTCTGGATTGTTATCTTGAGATAACAAGTTAGCTATCTTGTGATCTCAAGATAGCGAGTTAACTATCTTGTCCTCTGAAGATCACAAATATCTTGAGATGATGAGTTAATTACCTTGTGATCTCAAGATAACAAGGTTGTTATCTTGAGATAGAGGTAATTATTTTGTGATCTGAAGATAAAGTTATCTTGACAGAGTTAATTATCTTGTGATCTCAAGAAAACAGTTGTTATCTTGAGATAAGGAGTTAATTATCTTGTCCTCTCAAGACAACAAAGTTGTTTTTTTGAGATAACGAGTTAACCGTCTTGTGATCAAGACAACATAGTTGTAATATTGAGATAGTGTTAATTATCTTGTGATCAAGACAAAGTTGTTATTATGAGAACAAGTTATTTATCTTGTGATCTCAAGATAACGAGTTAACTATCTTGTGCTCTCAAGACAACAAGTTTGTTATCTTGAGATAGGTAATTATCTTGTGTTCTCAAGATAACAAAGCTTTTATCTTGTGATAACGAGTTAATTATCTTGTGATCTCAAGATAACAAATTAACTGTCTTGTGATCTCAAGATAACAAAGTTGTTATCTTGAGATAACGGGATAACTATCTTGTGATCTCTAGATAACGATCCAGAAAATTATAGCAACAGCTCATGACCTCATTGCACTTCTGTACAGAGCCCAAAATGTGTAGATGTTTATTCGATTTGTCTCACAGACTAGCATTTTAAACAAGAAAACATAAATAGGAAAATAAGACACATCAGTTGTTTTATCGCTATTCTGATTAAACAAAAGACTTGTTAGCGTTTACTGATCTGAACTGCGCTCTTGTGCACTCACTCAGAAGAAACATCACTGCATGCAATAGTAGAGGAAGCCATACATCTTTTATACAGTGATAGGAAACAAGGTAGCTTTGATTCTCCACGCTGATGTATTTCACTGTGGCTAAAATGGACTTGCACACACAGTAATTCCTCTGGCTGCTGGTTGAAATGTTCAAGGTGACGTTACCAAAGCCTCTAAATGCATTGCTTTTGAAACGTTCAGTTCCATAGGGTTAATAATGAGCTCATCATCTAAGGTGTACTTGTATATTATACTGTTTGACCTTTCAGTGATGTTG
This sequence comes from Colossoma macropomum, assembly GCF_904425465.1. Taxonomy (NCBI): domain Eukaryota; kingdom Metazoa; phylum Chordata; class Actinopteri; order Characiformes; family Serrasalmidae; genus Colossoma; species Colossoma macropomum. Next base: position 9,396,397 of record NW_023494810.1, read on the forward strand.
TGTAAAACATATGGTAACTGAAATGGGAGATTTTAGTATCAATTCCAGTGAAGGACAATATGGTCACGGAGGATCAATATCCTTGAAACATGACATGGATAAATCTGCCGTCTCCAAACTACATTAGAATGATATCATATCAGTTCCGGCCTGTCGTCTATGCCCTAATGGCAGTGCATGGTATCAGAGATGCATTCTCAAATGCTGACATTCAAATGCTCTGTGGTGTCGGACATTTGAATAATGCTCTCGCTTTCTCTCAGTACAAACAGTGACTTAGATTGAGTACGAATGGAGGTCATAGACTGGGTTTTCTAGCTTGTTTTTCTTTTTCTTTTTTATTAAATGATTGAAGTAAGGACATGACTTGACGGAACTGACCCTAGCTCAGAATTTATGTGGGCGCTCTGCCAGGACCTGGTGAGTTACGCCAGAATCTGTCAGCTTTGCTCAACCTGATTTGTTCACCATCAAAGATATTGATTTTGCTTCCCATCTGATTCGTGCTGCTGATTAGCAGAGTTGCTAAAACATTGGGGGGGAAATTTTATGTTCTTTGAACAGCGTGCTCCAGCCTTGAGCCTGATATATAGTGATCTGAGATGATTCAACAGCACATTTGTTATGTATTTTAGCAAAATATTTCCCTCTAGGCCTGTGCCTAGTAACGGTTAAACGAATTATTGTGGTAAGATCCTCCAGTGGTGGTAAAAATTTAACGTTTAGAAACATTGTTGATTTATTTTGTGCGAACCATATCAAGACACTGAGAGCCTGTTTACACCGTTCATTAACGTGGTTTATTTCCGAATGATCTATTTTGGGCCATATCGTTTATACTTTTCGCTAAAATGTATCCCAGGTTGGACCACATGAATATACACCAATCAGGCATAATGTTATGACCACCTCCTTGTTTCTGTTCTCATTGTCCATTTTATCAGCTCCACTTACTATGTAGGTGCACTTTGTAGTTCTACAGTTACAGACTGTAGTCCATCTGTTTCTCTGCATACTTTGTTAGCCCCCTTTCACCCTGTTCTTCAGTGGTCAGGACCCCCATGGACCCTCACAGAGCAGGTACTATTTGGGTGGTGGATCATTCTCAGCACTGCAGTAACACTGACGTGGTGGTGGTGTTTTAGTGTGTGTTGTGCTGGTCTGAGTGGATCAGACACAGCAGTGCTGCTGGAGTTTTTAAACACCTCAGTGTCACTGCTGGACTGAGAATAGTCCACCAACCAAAAATATCCAGCCAACAGCGTCCTGTGGGCAGCGTCCTGTGACCACTGATGAAGGACTAGAGGATGACCAACACAAACTGTGCAGCAGCAGATGAGCTATCGTCTCTGACTTTACATCTACATGGTGACCTGACAAGGTAGGAGTATCTAATAGAGTGGACAGTGAGTGGACACAGTGTTTAATAACTCCAGCAGCACTGCTGTCTGATCCACTCATACCTTTTTTCCACAAGCATGGCTTGGACACTTTCATCAGCCTAGAGTGCTATACGGCTCTTTGTTACGGATCACTCCGGCTTCATATCTTCCATTCTTTGTTTGATTGATTGTTTTTCCTCTCACCAGCTAGTCAATCTGGGTAGATGCATTTCCGCTCACGTAATTGTATACAGATATTGAAAATGCATTCAGTTTACATTGTGCTAAGCATCTGTCTCTGACCACCTCCGAATGTGGTCTGATAATAATGCAGCATTGATGGGTAAACTTTGTGTGACATTCTCAATTGCATTCTTTATCGCTGAATTGCAAGGCCAAATTAAAGATGACAGTAAGTTACAACTTCAAACTTTTAGTAAAATCCAAATGGCAATGACCTTTCCCTGAATTTGCATTTGAGCATCTGTGTTTCTTTAACGGACAACATAACGCCATTTTTCAGGCACCCCTCCAAAATTCAGGGGGTCCAAGAGGTTAATAAAGGAGGTCGGGAACCCCTAGGTCCCCCTGTATTTCACACTGCTGTCTGTCAGTACATCTTCTAATGCTCCCGGACACATCATCAGTGATGCTCCTGAAAGCATCTGCCGATGTACTTAGAGATGTGAGAATACTTATAATAATAGTACCACTTTTTTTCTTTTAGTAGTTCATAGACGGTCCCTAACTTTGAAGCATGTCCGGAACTGGTTTGCCTATTACAAGCACAGGCCTATTTCCCTCAGTAAAACCCAGCGTAGAACACCTCAGCAGAGAACATTTGCTTAGCACTCAAATCCATTTTGTCCTTCCAACTGCTTATTTGTTTGCATGCGAGCGCGTGTCCGTGTGCGATTGCGTCCGATTCTTGGCACTGGGTGTCCTGTGTGGCGGAGGGTTCTCCGCATGTGGTGCCCTGTTGTGAGTTTAGTACAGCTCTATATGGCAGGCGCCAAAGCGCCAGGCAGTATTCTCCGCTGAAAACCTCCTTCACATCCCTCCCTCCACCCCACCTCACCCCACCCCCGCCTCCCCCAGTCCTTCCCTTCTCTGAGTGGCTTCCAGGCCCCCCCTTATAAATCTCTGCTGGACACGAGGCCCTCAAGTGGCCAAGGTCACTGGTGCCGTTTTGGCTGTCAGTCATACCCCGTAGTCCCTTTCAATCCGCAGTGTTTCCTTCCACTCACCAGCATTGTGCACTCAGCTCTTTTCAGAGGCGGGAGAGGGAGGGAGAGAGAGATAGAGTAAATATTACCACAGCAACAAAAAAAGTACTGGCACTTCAGTTTCCCTCTGAAGTCGGCCCGCAATTCTCCACACGGGGCTGGCTTGAAAGAGCCCACAAGCTCCGTGAACCCGAAGAAGCCTGAGTCTTGTAATTATGATAATACGGCTGAAAGCTTTTAACAGTCAAATGTCTTTCTTTCCCCCCCAACAACGACCTTGGGGTGCACACTATTGCAGTTATTGACCTTTTAAGTTGTTGCAGTGGCCAAGGCTGTAGGAAGGGAGATTGATTTGAAGAGATAGTGATCAGAAAATCCACCCATCACCAGTGCTGCCTGAGAAATTCGTTTAAATTTGTACTTTTTAGCTGCTGGTGATGGCCTTAAATGTACTCGAATGGATATGTACTACTGCACTATCAGTCACTGTTGTAAAATATGATAGATTGATGCACTTGCCATGAACGAGTGAGAGCAAATTGAGTTTGACTGCTTTGTACAGTTCAGCACATACAGCTCACTATCTTCAGAATAGAGACCTCCGCTGCACCCCTGCTATTATATTCAACGTAATTATAGTGATTGCAAGCACTGGAGAGAGAGCATGAGAGAAAGAGGGAAAGGCTGTAGGAGGAGTGACAAAGCAGCCTCATCTTTTTTTTTCCCTCTTCTCTATTTGCTCTGTCAAGGCCTGGTCAGTGCAGAGGCGAACTGCTATGTGTGTGTGCGTGCGTGCAGTGCCCACATGTGCCAGTTCAGTCTAAAAACCTCTCAGCTAGCGTGCGTCACCATGACATCACGACTGAGCAGAAGTGCTCAACATAACCACTGCTTAGTAGATCAAAGATGGCAATGCTTAGAGAGGCGTCAGTTTATGCCAGCTTTGTGTCAGGAATTAATAAGGCCTTTTGTATCTTCAACTTCTTTGGGACATAAAATGTGCTTAGCAAATGTTCCATTTTATGCCACCAAGGTTTTATCTAATTAAACACATCAAGTAAAACTTTTAAACATGACATAATGGGACAACATTCATTTTTGTGCTGGCCGAGACGCTTAGAGCGACAGTTAAAAGGATCAGATTCATTTGCCAGCTGCTAATAAAGGATCCTTATGAATCATTTTAACTGGCCTTCCATATATGATTTTTTTTCCAGTCAGTATTTTTTGCTATACAAGATGCTGTTAATTTGAGTCAATCCATTATTACAGTGAAATCTGTTATGTTATTGCGTTATACATTAAAACCTCCAACTGAAGAGCTGCCAAACTGTAAAAGCTGAAGTCGTAGTGAAATTAAAGCTTGTTCGGTGCATTTATTTGATGTCCTAGTTAGTACATATAGGGAGAGTAATACACTTATATTCTGTAATAAAGGTTTTAGTTTTAGCAAGAACAGTATTTATAGGATTTTTACACATTCTTTGGTGCTCTAGAACACACTTGTGGAAGGCTCTTCAATGGTTCTGTAGTAAAGGAAGAGATGAACCATGAACCATGAACACTCATTGAATCCTTTGTATAATTAAAGGGTTCTTTTCATGGTGAAATGGTTCTTCAGACTGATAGAGAATGTGTTACATAAGGTTCTATATAGAAACCTTTTGAAAAGGGTTCTATATAGCACCAAAAGGGTGTCAAGCACATTCTCCATCAACCTGAAGAACCATTTCACGATGCAAAGGATTCAGAGAGTGTTCATGGTTCTATCTGGAACCATTTTCTTTACTAAAGAACCCATGAAGAACCATCTTTTTTGAGAGTGAAAATTACAAGTCATACAAAGGCAGCTCTTTGCAGTGATCGTTATATGCACTGCTTTGTTCAACAAAGACTACCGCTGACTTCAAATGGCTGTGAACGTTTGAAAGCAATGTGTTGTCCAAAAATGCAAATTTTGCAAACATTATGAGAATTAATGTTTTAACAAGAATGCTAGGTATCTACCAATTAGCACATTTCAACATGGCTATTTTTAGTGAAGGTATGGGGGAGTGGGGCACCGACTAAGGCAGAGTAAGATACAGTGTGGACTTTTTAGGTAGTTAAAAAGACTCAAACAGAATGTGCTTCTGATGATCTTCTTATGAGCCCACCCAATGGCATCTGCCGATTTTTAAAGCAGTCAGGCTGATATTTCTCAAGATTTGCCATCAAGACTGTTTCTGTACCATAAAGGTCATGGCCACACATTAGGATCTTGTTCCCACACCTTACTAATTTGTGGCCACACATTTGGATCTCATTCCAATGCCCTACAAAGTTGTGGCCACGACTTAATTATCTTGTTCTCATGCCTTACTAGGTCATAGCCACACGTTATTTTTTATTTAAACAGGATGTCAACAGCGGGACTCCGTACAATATTTTGTTTTCATGATATTTAATAAGTTGGAACAGACAAGATAGAACCTGTAGTGCAACTAAAAACAATACTAAAATAATAATCATAAACCTACAACTGCAGTGATTTTTATTCAGTGTTTTTTACAAACTGCACTGCACAAAATCCAGTTAAACAAACCTATTTATGCACACTTTGCAATGAAACATGTAGTTAGTCAGTGTTGACATCCACGATATGCCCACACAAACATATTGTAACATAATTTATCACAATAACGATAAAATATCATCATGGTGCCCATCCCTACCTGCTATATATATATAAATTCAAATTCGATATGTTATACACAGATTCATCGAAAACATACTACAGATGTCATTTAAATAAAATGTATAAATATATTATCATGCTGGTATTAGCTCTTCTACTTTATCATCAGAAATTTGCCAATTTGCCAATTGTCACAGCTTCTTTTCTCTATTCATATTTATTTTGATGAATATATCAGAAAGCTCCTCCGGCTTAAAGACCATAGAATGGTGTTTGCATCAGTTTACCAGACTTTTTAGTATTAAAACTAGCCTAGTCTGTTACAGTTAACCCCATCCGTGGAGTAGGTTCTAACATTTGCACTTACTCTGCTTTTACTTGAACTGTTCGCAAACAGTAAGTGCTGGAAACAAAGTTAATTTTATATATATATATATATATATATATATATTGTGTTCGGCTGTGCCCTGCTTTCCTTTACTCCTTTAAGACTGCATAACCAGATGGAGTGTCAATAACAGCAACACAGCTGTGAGGTAATGTTTGCATTATCGCAGCATGCACTGTCAAGCCCAAGGCCAGCCAGGGCTGAAACTCCAGAAGAGTTGTTTAGTGAAGGAGGCCTGACCATTATGTGGAATGATGGCCACGCTAGCACTGAACCCCAGAGACAGGCTATGAATCAGTCATGCGAGGGGTCAGCAGCCCGCCATAACCAGAGAGACAGCAAATTAAGGCCCAAACTCGCGTGGAAGCACTTGTGTATGTTTTGGAGGACGTGTGGTACTAAATAGAAATTTTAACCCCGTTCTGTCCAACATTTTGGTAGCATTTCAATGATTCATTTCCGTTACGATGAGAGGTTTGTATTAGAAATTCCACTGTGCATGCTGAAGGGCACCCACAACACATTCTCCCACACCACCCACCCCTAAGTCCATGAAATGAATCCTGCCCCCAGTGTGAAACCCTGGAAGAAAATCGTCTCGGCAAACATTGCAATCTTTTCCTGACTCGGCTCGGCAAATCCCACGTCCTTTCCTCTGCCTGTAAAAAGCACCCCCAAGATAAATACGAAGGCCTGTATGAATAGTTTGCAATGCAAAATGAGAATAAGCCCAAGTGGCCATCTAGGCACCTGTTTGTGCACCCCCCCTCCCACCTCTGCCCTATTAGAAGTCGTACAGTGAGTGTCAGTGAGGATGGAATGCACCATTGTGGAGTTTGGGGGTGGGGAGGTTGAGGGGTAAGCATGCATAAACCTGCCATGTTAGAGTGCGCAGCCTTGACTGCACGCCGTGATATGTGAGCTGTGCTTTGAGAAGAAGGTGGGGTCGTAAGCAACAGTGGGGCCTTGTAAATAGTAGTGCTCAGCTATGGCCAAAGCATGTCTGCCTGCATGCAGATCCTCTGGATGAATCCACCATTTTTGTAACCTATTCCGAGTACGGAGAACCATGTCAAGGCTGAAAACCCCATCGATCTCAAAGCTCTGGCATGGCAGCCAAGACTACAAGTCAAAAAAAGACTAGTAAGATATTAAAAAAGGCCAAAATCAATCAGCCGTCATAAATTTTGGAACAAGATACAGGTCCCTTCCTTACTAGTTCCCGCAAGAAATTCGGTTTTTGACCCATTTGACCGTATTCAATGTTCTAAAAAAGCATTAAAATGTTTTAGGTTGGGTCTGTTCAGGTGAAGTGGATTTTTTGGTGCCTGCAGCTTGTTTTCAGCATCCTTCATTCAAGTAATATGTGTCGAAAGTTATATCATGCATGTTCGTAGTTGTCCTTACTCGCTATCTTAAGTTTTCTCATTTAAAAGTCTGAAATTGATTAGCTGTCATAAACGCTGGAGGAAGGTTTAGGTCCCTTTCTTATTAATTCAAACAAGAAATTCAAGTTTGGACTGTACTCAATGTCTAAGACAGCATGGTAGGCAAGAATCCTCAGAAGGCTGGAATTAAATGTTTTAGGGCTTTGTCAGGTTGAATTGGGCTATTTTGGTGAAGTGGATCGAAATTAGATCCTTTTTGACTGCATCTTGTTTTCATCCCTCCTTCAAGTACTGCATGTCCAACCTCATATAGCTTCACAGTCATCCTTACTCCCTGTCTTACGTTTTCTCACTTCTTCAAAGTCTGAAATTGACCAGCTGTCCTGAATTTAGGAGCAAGGTACAGGTCTCCTCCTTATTAATTCATAGGAGAAATTCAACTTCTGCATTTGACTAAACTCCATGTGTAATACAGCATTTTTTCCATTGCGCCTGGCTTTGCTGACCTCTCCCTATGGCATGTGTTCCTGAGCTTCTTAGGACTTGGCTGTTGTCCATTACTGCCGGTCCTGACAGTGAGAGCCCCCAAGTCACTGCAGGACACTGAAAAGTCGTTTAATCGCTGCCCATTGCTCTTCATTAAGTCCAGTGTTTTATTGCTTCCAAACGAGGTAGACAGTGCCAGAGCGTCGCATCAATTAAGGATGCTGAAACTAAACCAGACATTTCTTGCCTAAGGCTCAGACATTGGTAGAACTGTCTGGGTGTGACCACTGGGCACCTTGTCCCTCTACGTCTCACTGCGCAATCACTCCTGGACTAAGTCTTTTTAATTGGTCTGTGAGCGACGGTGAGAAGGGACAAACACGGACGCTAGGAATGATGTCCGTGTCCTAATGATGCAAACATGTCCCCCGCCTCCAGACGGGACAAGTTGAGTGACAGACTGTTAACCCCCAACACCACCACCACCAAGCCATGAGACAAGCAGGCCTCATTACCGATGCAGCTCACGTGACAGACTCATCTTTCAATATCTAAGCCAGCATCAAATTTGTGACCTATATTTTCCCCTTTACCCTTGCCTATTTGGCAGACTTGCCACTTGTCAGCGATCCCAAATTTTCATACGAGTCTTCTAAAACTAGAATGGCTGTACCTGTTGTTGAGCGGGCACGACAGTGGAGCCCACAATTAACCTGTCCAGTGACTTTCCTGACTTGTCAAAAATCTGAAATCTGGGTTTCGCTGCGGCAAGACAGATGTCGGAACGTTCGTCTTCGTTTCTTATCAAGCAAGCCAAGCTCCTCATTAGCATGCAGAGATGCCACGTCTGTAGCATGTGTGATGTCTGCCAGAGTGGCCTCTATTTTTCCTCTCTTCCTTCCCTTTTCTCCCTGATATTCGGCACAAGTGGCACATCAGAGCCAAGAGCTTATTTAATTCCCCCCCTAAGCTTTTAACAGACTTGCAATTAATTTTTAAATTACAACGCATCCAGTCTCATTCCTGGATCTTTAGAAGGCTGGGATAAAATGTTTTAGTGCTTAGTTGAGTTGAATTGGACTATTCAGGTGAAGTGGATTGAAATTAGGTCTTTTTTCTTTTCTTTTCTTTTCTTTTTTTTTGCTTGCTGTTTGTTTTCACCCCTCCTCCAAGCTGTGCTGTGTATTTTCATAGTCATCCATTACGTTCTCCTTTCCCAACATCAGCTTCATTCTCTTCATATTTTACTGGCTATTTCTTTTGCAAATAAGATATTTGACTGCTGCAACAGCTGTCGAGATGATAGCATGCCCAAGCATCGGCGTACATCCCATGAAACCATGAAACAGTCACTGATTGAATGGTTATTTTGCACTATTTAGATGTATTTTTTAGACAGAGCCTTGAAAAGCAGCCAGTCCATCCCTGCAGTCTGCCCCAGGGGTCTTGGGGAGAAAGCGGCTAATGCAGATGCAACCTGCAATTACCTCACAGCTATGACACATACAATTCCCTGAGCCTGACGTATCTTCTTACTCGCTTCTCTGAGTGCCAGAATGCTTGACAGGACTCAAATACTGTATGGAATAGACTTCCCAGGCAACCCTTTGCCAACTGTTCTTCCACTTTATGGGGTGAACGCAGCTGAAATGGTGATACTTTATTTCAAGATGCCCGTGGCTCACAATGTTATTGTATAACAAAATGCCTCATTATATCTGTCAGCTGTCCCTTACGTCCTCATAAATGTGTGCTATGTTCGTCTTCATTTAACATCTGAGCACAAATAACAGTTGGCACATGTCGCTATTCATCTCTGTTGCAAGAGCTAGATGTTAAGGCCCTATTTTAAGACACGTGATAACCTTTTCTTCTGTACTGGGTTGCATTAAGGGGTGACCCCTGGCAACCCCAATTTCTGTTATACATGATTCTTTCTCATATAAAAATAGAACATCAAGGGGTCAAGCTGCTGTTCGAATGTAAAAGCAGGAAATGACCAGTTTTGCTTCCTTTGTTGAATCAGAGATCAAAAGATACTTTGTTAAAACGATGGATGATGCAAACGGTTTTACAGATGATTTCTTTGAATTCCAAAGAAATGTTATAAAAAAATATTAAAAATGTTTGTGACCCTAAACTTGAGTGTTACAATATACATCCAGCAGACATGGAACAAAAGAAGAAAATAGACATAAAGGAAAAAAAAATCAAAAAACAGCACAGTTTTCTGATCAAACGGTCTGGGCGTGGCCTAACATTTGCTTGATTTACGTCACTTCGTCCAACACTCAGCTCGCAGACCTAACATTACAGTCAATAGTGCAGAATAAAAATGGCATCAACACAAAACATTATATATTGATCTGATATCAGTAGAGAATGCTGGCCTGAAATAGTCACATGCCTAACAATATAATAAAAAGTAGCTGGAATGGGCATTTTAAGTTCATGAAAGTTTTTAATTCTTATATCATCATAAACATGTTTACTATGTGGCAGTATTTAATGTAGACATGTGTCTTTAGCTGATTACCACTGTTACAACAGTGCCTCAACTCTGGAATTTGCAATGCTATGTTCTCATTAGTCTAACGATGGTGTATGTTCACTTACTGACACTGGGTTAATATTACTAAACTAACATACATTGTATGTTGCAGTTTTTCAGTGATCGTTTTGTAAGTATTTCAACACAAAGCCTACCTCTGAGTATTACTGGAGGAGCCTGTTATTTTGTGAGCTTGCATGTTTAGTCAAAAATAGTTTATAGATGATTTATTTCCTTTTTTATTCCAAACTGAACATGGCTTATTGGAAGACACAGTTAAGTAAGCAAATGCAAAGATCATTTTGGATATTATTTTGATGTTCATTTGAATAAACAAGCGTGATAAAAACATCTGAAGGTTAAAGGCATTTTCATTAAAAATACCATTTTGTAGCTTTTCAACTTTTACGTGGTTCTGTTCTTTTAGCGTTTAAAGAATATTTATACCTCTTAGGGTGCATGTCTGTCAGTGTGCTGGTCTATATTTCACCTTGTTGATTTTAGTTCTGGTTTGCTTAGCATTCACATGGACATATTTACAACCCAAAAGTTGTATATTAAATTCATATGTATAAAAAAGTCTGATTGGGCAGGTTTATGATGTCCATTTGTTGATCTTTTTGAGCCATGTTGTACTCGGGCCTAACTCACCTCATACTTTTATATATTTAAATGTTGTTTTATGTTTTCTTGTCATATTCTAAGGCAGTAAGGTACTAGAGGCCATGCATTACAGTGGTTTTCCTACACTAAAGAGTAGAATACAATCACTGTAGCACAGCCTTTTATGACAAAAACTTGGCACGTTATATATGGTTGTTTCTGTATATATGGAGTAGTTTACAACAGCTTTGAACTCACTAAAACTATCAATTTTCATAATTGCCAGTTCAGAACAGCCAAAATAATTTTGTCTATTGCAGGTAGCAAAGAAGGTCTGTAGACAGAATTAACAATAGTTAATGCTATTTTTGGTCCATATGGAGATCTTCGGTGCACTATGCATTCATATTTCAACAGAACGTCACCAGAGTTCATTTAGAAGAGGGTCTGTTTATTTGGTGCCACCAGAGTTTGAATGGAAGCATTCCTACTTTTTCTAATGAACTGCATGAACAGAGCAATGGCCCCTGGATTTAATCAAATTTTAATCAAACCTGCCATGGTGAACACAGCCTTCGTTTATGAACCAGTTTTTTTTTTTGTTGTTGTTGTCTTTTCCCCACTGTTCTTAAACTGTCCTGCTGTTCATGGAAATTTGATTATTTTAAGACATATAAATAGATTTAAGCTTTAAGGTATGGAGTTTAGAAACTGTTTCATATGGGTGAATTTGTGGGGTCTATTAGATCAAAGCCTTTATTGATTCATTAAATATCATTGAGTATAAAATGTCTATGATTATGGTATATTTCAACACAAAACAGCCATTTAGCAACAATTTTGCAAAAAAAAAACTGTCCATTTCCACCTCTGCTTTACATTTAATTACATTAAATTGGGAAAAACTCTGGTTAAGTATATATAGACATGGGAAAGTTATTCACAGGGTCAGAGTTGTACTTACATACCCTATGCCCACAAGACTAACATTAACCTAATTAGAAAGAAATGACTAATTAATGTTTTTTGGGGCTTTAAGGAATACAGAGACCTGCTGAGTATGATCTGATGTGCTTACTTGTGTTGTCCTCGCCCCCAGTGTTGTGAAGAAGAAAAAGAAGAAGAAGAAGAAGAGTGAGCCCGTGTCCCCCTCCCCTGACAGCTCCATCATCTACATCGCTTCTTTCATGCGACTCCCTGGGCCAGACTCCACAGCCAGAATGAACTGTGAGCAGGACTTCGGAGACGGGGGCATGAACGTCACTCTCACCCTCAGGTTGCTCATGCATGGCAAGGTAGGACACACACACACACACACACACACACACACACATACACACCATCACTCACAGCTCATCCTGAAATAGCAACATCTAATAGAAGTAGCTCCATATAGTATACAGCTCATCCACAAACAAAACAGATGGAAACCATATAATACTCTCTTACACTGACTCTTGCACTACGCTGCCTTTGGGGAAACTCAAGCTAGCTGCGTAGCTCTAATGGGTTTTAAATGAATACTTAAAGCTGGCTGACATTAAGGTTATGCAAATAAGATCAGGATAAGTGGTCACTGCTAGTCACCACCCTATTTGCATTTTGAAGTGAAGTATTCCTTTAAAATTGTTGGGTTTGAGCTGATCACTGGTTCATGCTAAATGACTGTAATAATTAAATCAATCAGGCATCAGATTTGGCACAGTTGCTTAAGGATTTCTATGTATTGCTAGCAAAGCCTGTGCCTGCAAATAACTGGTCTACACGCTGGCCATTTGCATATAATTAAATGTATGTATGTAAACACAAATGGTTGGTGTGCAAACATACATTTAATTACGTGCAAATAGCAAATTTCATTTGCCATTTGCATGTAATTACGAATTAATAAGTCGTCAACTGAAATATTTATACACAGCAGAATCATTAATAAATCATTACAAATGATTGCTCTGCAGATTAACCCTTTAAACTGCGAAGGCCTTGTGGACACCCGTTTTTATTTCACACTCTAATAACCATGTAACATACATATTTAACTTTATAGCCATTGCTGTTGCAGTAGTTATGTAATAATATGTCTTAAAACCATTGCAATCACAAAGCAGTTTATAGGATTACTGTTCATGTATTCTTCATGAGGAAGTGAAATATTTGACTTTTTTTTTTTTGATGCATGGAGAAAAAATATTAAAAAGATATTTTTAATGGTCCAGGATGATTTCCTGACATTCTGATGAAAAATAATGTGATTTTATTCCGTTCTCCATAAGTAATGTGATTTCTCAGCACTTATTGTTGGTGCATTTCTTTGATTTGGAAAAAAATGTGATCTAGCAAAGCCAAAAATCTGCAGATTTTTATTTTGTCACAAACTGCTTTTCTGAACAAGAAAGCCTTTAATCTTTACTTTGATAAACATCATAGCAATAAGCGCTTGTAGCCAAATTGCAGTCAAAATGAGCTCGCAGGCTTGCGTGGAAAAAATAACAATGAAGGAATAATAATAATAAAGGAAGCCTCATACATCTTTTATACAGAGATAGAAAACACAGAAGCACACAGAAAGCTTTGATCCTGTATACTTTTTTACTCTTGCCAACGTAAACACTTTTTAACTCCTCTGGCGGCAGATTTCAGTGAGTTACCAGATATGCCAAAGTCTCTGAATGTAACACCAGCAAGACTTCTGTTTGACTGGGTTAATTGCTTGCTGATTTGATGTCAAAGTTAGAAAATTATAATAATCATACATTTTGAAGGACTTCTGAAGGACAAGTAGAAACCAAGTAGTCAGTCTTACAAGTCAAACTGATAATGGATGCTTTTCAACCGTTCCTTTGCAGTTAGGAAAGATAGTTAACTAAAACCGAATTTCCTTCCATGTGTTCTTATGAACACTTCTCATCTCATCTCTGCCTCTCAAAGTGTGTACTAAAATCTCCAGCTCACGGTGGCTCCAAAATCAAGTGAAACAGTGGAGGGATTTGATGAGGACATGGCGGCCCTTCCTCAGGGGGGTGCCGAGGCCTCATCCGATAGTGATCAGACGGGTTTGTTATAAGCGTGACCAGGTCCAGCGCACAGACGTCTAAACCCACAGACAGATGTCTGGGGCGAAGTGCTCCAATCAATACCCTGACATTTGGCTCATGTTGTCTTCTGTTTTTTTGCAGGAGGTCGGGAGCATCATAGGCAAGGTGAGCATCTCTGAATCTCTCATTGTCTGGACTTCTGTTGGCCATTTGCATGACATTACTGTTGTCTCTTGCAGTCTAGATGGATTTTTTTTTCTTGTTTAAATGTTAACTTGTGTCGGCTGAGGTTAACCTTTAGAGGACGAGAGGTATTACCTTTGATATGCTATACATATGTAATTACTAGGGTTGTCAAATAATTAAAATATTTAGTATAAAATAAATATATTATTTTGTATAGTTAATTGCATTTAATATTGTCTTATGAGCGAAAAGAAACTGTTCTATTTAAAAAGCGGTTAATTTTCTTTTTTATAGCTATTTGAGTGGACAAAATAAGCTTCCACAGGTGTAACCTAAACATGAAAATCATACAATTTCCATAAAGTGGGCACAGTTTTCAATTTTTATCAAGGTCCAATGAGAGCAACAGTGGCCGCATGTTCCAATGAGTATATCAGAGGTCTACAAATGGACCTTGAATCCAGTTTCCAGTACTAGACTGGACAGACACTGGTAGGTTTAGCCCTAGATGGCCAACTCCATCAGCAGTTCAATTAACTACCAGTGTTTGCAACATACAGGACTGGAAACTGGATTCAAGGTCAAGATTTGAAGACTTCTTCAGTATATACATCATATATATCATAAATCAAGTTTATTGTTCCAACTACTCCGTGATTGTTGCCTTTATTCATACAGATTGTGTATTCAGTACATTACTGCTTACTGTGGGTAACTGTGATGAGAACTGGAGCTGTTGCTTTTGTTAATTTGCTGCCAGTAGATTTACCCATAGATCTACTGCATGCACTGTCCAGTGTAGTCTGCTGAAGGTGTCCCTTTAAAAGCCTATATACATTGTGCTGCAGCTGGGCTTCAGTCTAGACTACTACAGATGGTTCAAAGGGTCAACTTGGCAAAATGTTTTAATGGTGTTAAAATATTTAGTGCTCATATAATTGAACACATAACGTGTTATTAACTTAAATAGCTCAGCTCCTAGAATTATGTAATTACCTATTTTACAGAACAGGACTTTATGCGCAGCAGTAACTTTTGATCACATTAAATTTGGATTCAAACTAATTTACAACCATTTTATCCTAGTAAAACATACACTGTTAATTACTGCTAGGATTTCACGATATTTAACAGTCAGTTTCCACAGTAAAATACTGTATTCATCATCTTATTGTGACATTAACTCATCTAACTCATCCAAATCATATTTAATGTAATAACACAGCAACTTACTGTGAGGTAAGATGTTGACATTAAGATGTACTGCACAGCATTTATCTTTATCTTTAAAGACATTTATATGTCTAAGGAAAATTTAAATCGGTTTCTTCATATATAAATTCACAGTACATTACTGACTACTGAGTTGCATTACTTTACAAAAATGCAGAAGATCACTGTATACTTACAGATTACTTTATACTTTACATAAATACAGATTACTTTATACTTTAGAAAAAACGGTAGATTACTTTATACTTTACAAAAACAGTAGATTACTTTATACTTTACAAAAACGGTAATTACTTTATACTTTACAAAAACAGTAGATTACTTTATACTTTACAAAAATACAGAAGATTTCTGTATTTTAATTGCAGCTTATTACTGCATAGAGCAGAATTCAGCTACATCACAGTAACCTTTAGTAAACAGTATACAGCTGCTATTTCACTCTTATTTACTGTTATAATGCTACAGTAAATTACATTAAAGTAGTGCAACTAGTAGCCAGAAATTTACTGGTATTGACTTAAAAGTTTAGACTCCAAACCTCTGACAGATTTGAGTAGATTTTGGGTAACAAATAATTTGTATTAAATCATTTTGGTGACCAGGAACTGACACTAAAGTCTTTCATGTAAACTATAATCACAGTGATTGACTGTTACAGTTTAGAATACTAAACTGCACAATTAATCATCATCGTATACACTAATGAGGTGAATTGGATACATTTGCATGATATTAACGTGCTGATTCTTCATTACCTGTTGTCTGTCGCTGCATTCTTAATTGTTCAAATGTTAGCTTATGTAAGCTGGGGGACCCCTAGTTTAAAAGTCTGTCATGTAAACCATAATCACAGTGATTGACTATTAAGGTTTTTGATATCAAACCACTCAATTAATCCTTGTCATATATGCAGTAATGATGCGAATTGGTTACATTTCTCATCTCATATCGTTTAATACTCTGGCTGACATTGTTTATCCCTGAAGGCAGCATGAATGGAGCTGTCTGTGGTGATTTCATAACAGCAAGGCCCATTATCATTAACATGCAGTGTGAAAATGCCACGTATTTGTGTGCGCGTGTGTGTGTGTGTGTGTGCTGCTCCTTTGAGCTTTGCACTGTTAGCTAACTCTCACTCAGAGACCTGCAGCGTTTCTGCACACACACACACACACACACACACACACACACACACACAGTTAGTACGTCCTTGGCTCTCGGAGAATCACTCCCGACACGGAGGCTCTCTCTTCAGAACTAGCCTGCTAATAGGTCCCTGGGTTTTCGCCAGTGTTTTGCCTTCCCCCAACACACACACACACACACACACGCGCACACACACACACACACACACACACACACACACACACACCCAACCCCCCCAGGAGAAGAACCAGACGCTAGCACACAGTGAGCCGGAGCATGATGGAATTTAGTCTGTGACAGATAGACCCCTATTCAGCTGAGATGGATTGACTTATCAGGGTCTGCTGCTGCTACTGAGCATCATTTTCACAACACATGTTCTTTTGTCTTTTCTAAAAGCGCATTCAATCCAAACAGCTGCTTCACTGCCACTGCTCCCACAAGAAGACCATAAAATTACATATAACAGTAAAAATAAGCTGCGTTCATGGGCATTTGGACAAAAGTGGTAGCCTACCGATGCTACTTTCATGTAGAGATGGCACGATCCCTCTTTTGTTTCCAATGCTGAGATCAATATTGAAATTTGACGTATTGACAAATACCGATTTCACTCTGATAGTTATAAAAATACTAAGCTTTAAAATGTTTTTAATTGAAGCATTTTACTTAAAGCTACACTATGTAAATTTGAGGGATTATGGGATTTGGAGGAAATGTCCCCATTTGGAATGCAAAAGTGCAAAAGAACATTCTGTAATGCCAGCTTCGGATCCCTTCTCCACTCTGATGATTGAGAGTGTGTTGAAAGAATATTCAAAGAGAAGTTGATTTTGAGACCTGAACGTCGAGCCGGACCTTTTTTTTGAGGCTGTGCGTGTAACGTTCATACATAAAGGCGTATGACGTGACTGAAAACTTAGTCTGTTTTCTTCTCCCGAGTCAGTAATGCTACATTAAAAGCAGGTTATCATGCTCAAACTACTTATACCCTCTTCCACCCCACAGGAAGAAATGCACAGCTAACAGCTCATCACACAATGTGATTATTTTCCCTCCCATTTCCAATCCAGCATTTGTTTACTTTCATGATCGTAAGTATGAGTTCACAACCTAAAAGTTGCACATGAACTTTCCTTCAAGTCTTTACCCTTAAATCATGGCAAAAATGATCTAAGCAATTCTTTATTTTTGTATGACCAGCTTACTTTCAGTGGTCACTCAATAAGCCATAGACATTTGCTTACACCTATAACTACTATCTAGATTCTGTAGATGTTTATTATGGGAAAAAATGTAAAATCAAGCTAGCTAAGTAGAAAATGTTTACTGACCAGGCTTGGCAGGCAAGTCCTTCATGTTTCTGACTACAAAGTAGGCTCATAGCCAAATCCACCATATGAGTGACCTTCGCGACTCCCTAGGGGCACCCAGTGCCCAAGGCAGGGCCAGATTAAGGTGCTCTGTGCTGCGGTCCTACAGTTTTCGACGAGGTCTTGGTTTTGCTCAAGACTTGTTCTATTGATTCTCATATGAGAGCTCACTCGCGAAGATCACTATAAGATGGCCAAATGGTCCTGTCTATGTTTTACCCAGACAGACGGGACTGTCTGTCAAATTTACACTTAGGTGATGCTTCACAGATATTTGTGGCCGGATTATTCGGCTGAACGTATTGGTGTGTGAATACACATTATCTATTCCGCTTATCCTTCTGAGTCGCTGTTGGTGCTGGAGCCTATCCCAGCAGTCATCGGGTGGAAGGCAACGTTTGTGATTAGATTGAAAGTAAACTGATGTTTCAAAAAGCATTACCTTTTGGTGACCTTGGGTATGGCCAGAACTACCATATGGACGACCTGGGTGGCTGCCCACTGAAAACAGTCCATTTATTTTTAATCTATTCACACAACACAACTTTCAACCTGATAGTCCAGCCACAAATATCC
This sequence comes from Colossoma macropomum, assembly GCF_904425465.1. Lineage (NCBI taxonomy): Eukaryota > Metazoa > Chordata > Actinopteri > Characiformes > Serrasalmidae > Colossoma > Colossoma macropomum. Next base: position 9,414,650 of record NW_023494810.1, read on the forward strand.
AAAAATGACTGTCATTGTGTGAATTTGGCAGAGAGTGGCTACATTCAAATACCAAGTAGTTATATTATGTATAGCCTAAGTAATCTGCCATTTTCTGCATCTGTTGTTTTATGCTTTTAAAATATATTATTACAGGACTAAAAACGTTGTTTCTCAGACAAAAATCTCATCTTCATTCCGACTCGCTTCTCTTAGTCGCCACGAGAAACAGCTAATCTGCTCTTTTAATTATATGTAGCCATCTCCAGGCAGCCGAGTGACATTTCTGAAATTGTGATCCTTTAATGCTCGATCACGTCCTGCGTAACCCATGTTAACTGCCGACAGGCCATCAGGGGCTCATTGCATCTCTGTTGGCCTGTTCTCCTTCACCCATCACCCTTCAGAAGCAGAGAACTAAAGAGTGCACACTTAAAGATGGTTCTTTAGTTAAGACAGTGGTTCTATATAGAACCATTTTGAAAAAAGTTCTTCTACTGTTACAGGCTTGACATTGTAACAATAGTATTACTCTTTTTGGTGCTATATAGAACCCTTTTCATCATTCTGAAGAACCATTTAATGATGCGAAGAACCCTTTAGTCATGCAAAGGGTTCTATGAGTGTACATGGTTCCATATAGAACCATTTTCGTTACTAAAGAACCCTTGAAGAACCATCATTTTTAAGAGTGTAAATGTTACATATTTATCCATTGCATAGATATACAGTCATATGTAAAAGTTTGGGCACCCAACACACACTTTTACATATAAAGCTGCCAGAGAGGCTTTTTTTTTTTTGGATCGATATAATAAAAGAACCATTTTTGTTTCCCTGAAGAACGTTTCAGTTCTATGGTTGTTGAAACCACTCAACTGAGGTTCTTTAGGGAACCGAACATGATTCTTCTATGGCATCGCTCCAAAAAGCTTTATTTTTAAGAGCGCCTGTTCTCGACTCAACGGCATATAACAGCTTGTTGATTATTAGTAATGCATTAGAGGACTGGCACTCTTAAGCTCGTCAATCAGGACAGCTTGCTGTCAGCTGGCACCCAGCAGTTCGGAGCTGCAGGCGCGCGCCGTCTGATCTGTTGATTAGAAAAATAGCAGCAAGTTAATTTAGTGTCAAAATGTTTACGAGCTGCATTTTAGTATTTCCCACATTTTTAGAATAACAGAGAGGATCTCAGAACTGACACATGGATTAAATCCAAGCAGAAGCACTGAGCTACCAAATACATCAACATACAGCTGATTGGCTCAGACACATTAACATGGACCATAACTTTTAATGAGGCACACATAGTGATTGTTGTAATAATTGTGAGTTGACTTTTCAGCTAAATAAAAAACTGATTGTTGTGAGGCAGTTCGGAAAAATAAAGATTGTTTTCAGGACATAAATCCATACATAGGCAGTGCACTATTTAAGCGGTGTTGTACAAATAATGGTATTTCACAGGAGGCTGCTTGGTTTGAACTACAGCCCTCCAATTAAATGAGAACTAGCCTTCCGTTACTCTGTTCAGCTCAGCCATAAGAGCCCTCATTGTCCTAGTATAAAGACAATGGAAAAAGCAGTCAACGCCACCACACACAGGTATTTGGATCTACTCCCGTAACTGTGCACTGTCCTGCCTTCCAGAGAGTAAGCGTGGATATACAGTCCTGTGCAAATGTCAGAGATCATTCTCTCATTTCTATCATTTTCCAGTCAAATGGAAAGTACAAGACATTCATATGATGATATTATTCATAAGGATCGATTAATAATAACAGCAATACTACTAATAATAATTCTTATTCACTCTTTAAAGTCATTGATACAGAATTCTTTTTTAACCTTATAAAAACAACCTCAGGCAGTTTGCAACTAAAACAAAAAGGAGTCGTCTTTGTTGTGTAAATGCTGTGTTGTTTGCTTCATTCTTTCTTTTTGTTTTTTCCTCATCACTCATTCTTAATTCTGTAGCTGATCTGTAAAATAGTACTTTGCTGTAGTTAACAAATGCAGTTTGCTTTTCCTTGTTTGTTTACTCCAGATTTATCGCTCTGAGTTGGATTGGTTATGTCCTTTTTTGTCTTGCTGAGCAAGTAATGTCATTTCTGTTTTGTCCAGAGTGCAAGAAAACATTTAAAAAGGAAACAGCAGCAAAGTAGGCCTAATAATCAGCGTCAACAGAAAGCAGCCCACAAAACTCAACATTTCTGTGATGCTTTAATTTTGTATATACTTTTTTAAGGGCCTGAGGCTGATCTTGGGGCCAAGGCTGTGTGTCATTGATCATTTTTGGGCTTATTTTTTTGGGGTTTCCATTATACAAACTATTCTACTGAATTAATTTAAACTGCAGTCCAACAGTAAAAAATATTTAAAAGAGCTATAAAGTATTCAGACTTTAAATATGTACAAGGATTATGTTATAATGTATTTAAACCAAATGGATTAGCTGAATTAATAATAAGCTAAATATATACAAAATCACCTTAGGGTACTTTCTACTGGGATGTGTCTGTCTGAAACCCTGAGCCCTAAATTTACACTTATGAAAATAATGCTTAACATTTTTTATTTTTTAAGATCTTTTTGATTTTTTAAAGTGAGGTTGAAAGATTTAGATTTCTCTTGAGTTTATATTTTATTTAAAAAAAAACTTGCTGTCCTACATTTTAATGTCAAATACCGAAACAGAGTTTTAGTTAATAGGCGGAGACTTATTGTGGCCACGCCCCTGCATTTTAGAGCAGGAATTGAAACTGCATCCTTGTCCCTCATGGCCACATGGTGAGCAGTTAGATCTCATTGTTTTAAAGTAAATGTGTCCCAAAGTCTGAAAGTCAATGCACAACATTAAGAATTGTCACTACTGGAACATACTTTCTGCACTGTTCAAAGCTGTGTTTGCTAGTCACATACTGTCTAGTGTTTTGGGATCTACCCAAGATTAGTTAAATTTGTTCAAACAGTTACTGCTGAAACATTTTGCTGTTGTCAGAAAAAAACCTTGTGTCTCCAAAATGGTAACTTTACAGGAGAAGGAAAAAACATACTTCACTTTTAATGTAAGTCAATGGAACCAGACTTTTTTCTAAGTCATTTTGGGACGTTTCTTTTAGTCCATTCATCATGAAATTTATACACAATGTAAAGAGCAACAGGCATTTTCAAATTATGTCAAAAACTGAAAAACGACAAAAATAGAGATACGAGATTTTCTTCTGACAGCAGCGATTTGTTAACGTTTCAGTTGTAGTAGTGACAAAATAGAATGTTAAATTTTTTGTTTTAATAAAATAAACATAACTGAGTCATTCAAAGCTGAAGGATTTTAGTCTAAAGCGTAAGTCATGTAAAAGTCTGTTTTCTGAAACAATTCGGCAGAATGAGCCATATGGTAAAATCCATATGGCGAGACAACCTGATACCACTATTCACTTTTACACCAGCATTTCTTCCACCGCTACCAGAAGGCCCTGTTTGTGGGACAGCAAAGGGAGCGTCAGGCTAAGTGATTTAAGATGTATTGATTCCCTTAGTCATAGCAGTCAGTGGGGCCTCAATCGGAGAAGCAGCTCCTGTGGGACCTATTCATGCAAAAGCCATATTGCTGGGTAGTGAAGCAGAATTGATATTAATTTGGGCTATCTGTTCAACTAGTGAAGCTCATTTATTCGTCAGGTAGAAGGACATCGGCGACAACAGCGAGGCAGGTAGCAGGATGGAGCGGGAGAGGAATTTAAGATGACTTTTTGTTCTTCTTTTCCACAGAAAGGAGAAACTGTGAAGAGGATACGAGAAGAGGTAAGACATGCTGAATCTGTCTATGTCAATGCAGGTGCTGAATTTAAGCCATCGTATTATATTATCCATATCTAATATATACTTTCAAATGTAATTATTTATTATCTTGATGTCTTTTTGCTCAAAGTATCAGCCAAAATATGAGTGTCTGATTTGACATAAAATATGTGCCTCTCCAGAAAATCTGTTGGTCAAAAGAAGTCAGTGTGGTGCTGTTTGGGCTCCTTAAAATAAGGAGATATTTTAGGAAAAAGTACTAAAAACTAAAAGCTAGTGGAGAGCAAAGCAGAAAGAGTGCAGCCAGTAACAGACGAGGAAGCTGTTCTGTTTTGTTATTGGCTGCTTCTGGACAAAATAGGCTTCATCAGAATAAATTTCTCACTTTCAATAATTCAATAACATTATTTTTATCCTGTGAATGCACCATTTACATGGGCCTAAACAAGAAAAGCATATGATTTTCACAAAGTGAAAGCAGTTTCCAATTTTCATCAATGGCCATGTTTACATGCAGCCTGATAATCCGTTAATAATCCGACTAATAGCTCAATCGGAAAGAATACGTCCATGTATACACCTCAGTCAGAATAGACTAGTCTGATTGAGGCTGTTCACTTTCTATACAATTCCGCAATACAATTTCTATCCGATTGAACGAGGTGGGTAATCCTGTTGAAGCAAATGAAGAATAATAACCATGTAAACGCCTGTATCTGATTACATTCCCAGTCGGAAAGTTTAAGTACGTTTTGTGCATGTGCGTCATGTAATAGTGAACGTTTATAACATTCAACATGGCGGGAGCAGAAACTGATCTGCAGAGGAGACGAAGTTTATGCTCTGATCTGTAAAAGACAGCGATGGGACGGACGTCCAGCTTATGTGTCACAGAACACGACGTCTTCCTCTCGCCCTTCTTTAATAAGGACATGTGAAGTACGTTTTCCTGAGTCTGACATCATTTTAAAGTAATCAAAAACAAGCGCTGCTCACTGCTGCTCATCTCACTCTGACTGGACTCACCTGATGCTGGTTGTCATGGTAACGTCTACACTGAGCGGTACTCTATGCATATGCATAATTTTGGATCGGATTTTCCATCAGATTGTTGAGTAGAGTATATACATATAACATATAAACACCCCAGTCTTAATCTATAATCAAAATGTATTCAATCAGATTGGCAAAAATCTTTGCATGTAAACACAGACACTGACGTCCAGCAACAGTGGCTTCATGTTCTGACTAATGAGCTGTCCTAATATATCATATATATCATGTACACAGTCAATGTCTCAGCTCCTCTGTGATTGTAGCCTCTTTCTCTCGTTTATAAAGCTTGTGGGTTTTTGTTACACTAAGGTTCTCAAGGGTAGCTGGAGCTTTGTTGTTGCTTTTGTTAAGTTTGCGGGTTGTTGATTTATCCACAGTTCTCCCTCGAGCACTGTCCAGCGTAGTCTGCCAAATTACTGATATTGCTGGTGTCGGTGGTGTGCTTTGCTTGTAAATGATATTTCAGACCCAGTGTACTTCAATCTTGAACAAATTCACAGTGGCAGTAGCTGGAAATAACTATTATCAAAAGAGCCAGCAGTGGAATTTGCCATTTTAAAGTTAAATTCAAAAGAGACGGCTACAGTTATAGCAACATAGAGCACCATACAGCTGGGCTTCAGTCTGGAACTACAGATCAGACTAGGAAAATAGGAGTGTTAATATATTAGCACATTAACTTTGCAGCACTAATATACACAAATACATCTGTGGGTATACAGTTGTATGCAAGTCAAAATAAGTGAACACATTTTCTACAGAGAACACAATTCTGCACAGTTTAATGCACATTTACTGTTTATTTGTTGAATTTAACACATTGGGGAAAAAAAAACAAACAAAATGTGGCCTGTGAAAAAAGATGGCAGATATTATATGTTTTATTTTTTTCCAGTTTGTTCAACTCAGCAAATAAACAGTAACTGTGCATTAAAATGTGCAGAAATATGCCATATTGAAGTGATCTCTGTAGAGGATCTGCCAACATGTTTTCAAAAAAATCAGCAAAACATGAAATTTGACCAGAGGTGTTTAAACTTGCATATGACTGCATTTTATAGTTATTATTATCTCAATGAATAACATCATGCACCTTTCTGAGTGTATCATGGGCGTCATCAGTATCTGTAGAACACAAAAATTAAAATGAATTCAAATTTAACTGCATAGTAAGATGCATCTGATTGGCTGTCAGGCCTTCAAGCCATTATTTTATTTGTTACTAGGAATGTTTTAATCCAGTTTTTCTCCCCACAGTCCAATTTGAGTACTTTAAATGTTACCTATTGGCCGATACCAGTTTGTTTTTTTGTGTTTTCATAGATAAACCACACAATTTAGGTAATATATTCTGTTAATTATTACTACTGTAAGATTACTACATTTTTAGTATGTACATACTATGACCTTCTGGACTGATATGATTTAATATTGGCTTATGATAAAATTTCACTAACCTACTTGATGATTTGACCAGCTGTTGTTTTAATATTCTGCATGTTTTTGTGAGCTACTCATGCAAAATCACCATTTTATAGTGACATGAATACTCAGTGAATTCATACTGCTCAAATGCAGATGCAGTAGCTGCTCTTTTCATGATTCGCAAGTGTAAAATGTGGCGGGATTGTGAACATGCTGCTGCTGTCATGGTGCTTGTTGTAAGCTGCAAAAAGTAGACTTGAAGCGTAATAGAAACTCAACACATATTTTCCATGGCGAAATGTGGCTCAAACACAGCGGAAGTTTTCATATTCCATATTTAATAGTTCATCACTGGAGACGTTTAAAGCTCCATTAAAGCAACACTCAAACATTCAAATTTGGGGAATTTGAGACCTCTCTGGTGGAAATATGTAATGGCACATAACGTGGAATAACGTTGTGTAACATAGGTTGTGCTTCGGACCCCCACAAGTGAACGAATCTGATTTTTATGAGTGTGTTCAAAGAGTGTTCAAAGAGAACTCGGTGAAGGACGTGTCTTCTAAGGATGTGAACCTAAACATCGAGCCGGACCTCCTTTTTGAGTCTGTGCATGTGATGTTAATACGTAAAGACATTTGGCGTGGTCCGAGAAAGCCCACCAAATCCGTACCAGCACCTCTGACTTTTAAATGATTATTTCAGCCGTTACAGGGCGACTCACGGTGATGCACACACAAAATATTTGAGTGTGTTCTTTTTTCTCCATACTCAGTAATGTTACTTCTTTCGGTTTTAACAAAAAATATGACATAGTGCTGCTTTAACTTCTGAAAAAGTACCTAATTGCTGTGATTGTGGATAAAACGGTTTATGTCACTCCTATAATAGTGACACTATAAAAATAAAAAATTTTAAAAAAAGAAACGAAGAATCTGAACTAGATGGGGTTTATTACAGCTTATTATCCCAGTCCATTAAAATACACCTAGTTGTTTGATTTTGCTTGTTCCTTAATACTTTGTATAAGATAAATAGACACATTCTCCTCATAGTTTTTCATGTATTTGTTGAGGCAGCGCTATTTTACTGGTGCATTGTCTGTTTGGACGTGTTTGAAAACTGAAAAATATGTTGCTACATTTTGCATGTTGTAAAAAAAATCTTGATATTTTTCCACTATCGCCCTCTCCCTGTGTGTGTGTTCCTGAGTGTGTATGGCCTGCATTACACTTCATCCATACAAAACAGGAAATGTTACATTTTTGAAGCTGGCTTTGCACACCAGCGCATTAAATCTTAACAATGGTGGTCCTGAACAGAAAGAAAAAACCTCCAAACTAACCTTGTTCCACATCCACACAGACAAGACCACTCTGTGCTCGAGCGTGAGGAGAGGCGGGAGAGGAGCATGAATATTTAAATGAAGGTTTTCATCTCAAGGGCTCCTCTCATACACACACACACACACACACAGTCACACTGAACACAATATAAATTCATTAACTCCTGCTAAATGGCAATGTTGGTATTTCAAGGCCTCTGCCATTAAAAACATGACATCCCAAGACAGATTGAGGAGAGCTTAGAAAGGAAAAGGGCTCAGCTGTGCCTGTGTGTTCATGTGTGTACTTGTTTTCATACGTTTTCAGGACAAAGATGAAGAAAAATAGGACTGGGGTGAGGTCTAGAGCACCTACATCCAAGTATTTACATATAGATAATACACAGAGGACATATTACTGTTGTTACATATAGGCATTTACATATATACAATACCTTTGGGACATGTTACTCCAAAATGGTAAATTTACAGGAGACGGAAAAAAACATTGCTAACTTTTAATTGTACTAAAGGGGAAAAAAAGATTTCAATCCATTTTGGAACATTTCTGTTGGTCTATTCAATGTGAATTGTTGACTGAATGTAAAGGGCAACAGGCATTTTCAAATCATGTCAAAAAATGAAAAATGGAGATTTAAGGTTTTGTTCTCACAGCAGCAGTATGTAAAATACATGTGTGACATATCATTACATATAGGTACTATATACATATACTTACGTATATACAACACATATGGGGCGTAATTTGAGTATATATGTAAGTATATTACATATAGGTATTTACATTTATATAATACATAAGATACATATTATCCCTACATATAGGTACTTATGTATATATAACATATGGGGTATAATATTTTTATTACTACATATAGGTACTTACATATATAACACATATGGGGCATATTATCCCTACATATAGGTACTTACATATATGTAACACATATGGGGCATAATATGTTTATGATCACACATAGGTATTTATGTTTACATAACACATGGGGCATATTATCCGTATGTATAGGTACTTATGTATATTTAACACATTGGGTATAATATTTTTATTATGACATAGATACACATTTATATAATACATATGATACATATTATCCCTACATATAGGTACTTACATATATAACACATATGGGGCATATTATCCCTACATATAGGGCATTTTTAATATTCTTATTATAATATATAGTTATTTACATCGATAATACATATGATACATATTAATCCCTACATATAGGTACTTGCGTATATTTAATACATACAGGACATAATATTTTTATGATCACATATAGATATTTACTTTTATATAACACATATGGGGCATATTATCTCTACATATAGGTACTTATGTATATATAACAGATGGGGTATAATATTTTTATTATTACATGTAGGTACACATTTATATAATACATATGATACATTATCCCTACATATAGGTGCTTACATACATATATATATATATATTTTTAATATTACATAAAGGGACTTATGTTTATATAACACATATGGGGCATAATACTTATGCTTATTACATATAGGTAATTACATTTATATAATACAGATAGAACAAAGTGTTACGTATTATTTATAACATATGTATGATCCTGGGTCCTGATATTGTATTAAAACGTTTGTGTGTGTGAGCGTATCCTGGCTCTACACATAAAATGTCTTTTTATTCCACCTATAAAGACACTGATGTGAAGCTCCTTATAAGACGCTTCCTTCTCCCACGCTCCATCTCTCACGTACACACTCACACACACACACACACACACACACACACACACACACACTCACACACACACAGCATAACAATGCCTTTGACAGACATATGCTCCCTGCCACTGCAAAATGAAGACTAATGTTTTTTTGCCTGCTTAATACATGAAGACGCAAAACAGGCCTCTCGCTGTCTGGCTCGCTCCTAATTAGCATCTTGAGGACCATCTGACGAAGTCCAGGCATCATTTGCCGGTAGGAAGGCACCATGGGGTCGAGGGGGGGTCAGCAGCAACATCAAAAAGCGAGTCGTGCACGCACAGCTATTTCTGTGCATCGTTCTTTCGCCCCCGATCAGCTGCCGTGACTTATCAACACCTCACGGCCTGGAAACGAGAAAGAACATCTCTGTCTCTTTTATGTCTCTTTGAAGCGAGAGTCGCCGATTAGAGGAGTAAAAAACATTTTCACAACCAGTAAGCAATAAGCAAGAAATCGGTGTTCGAGCTCCGAGACATAAAAGTAATCAGGCTGAGGACACAGAAACCCATTCGCATGTGTGGAGTGGGCTACTTAGAAAATAGCCTCGTTCCCAGACCTCTGAATTAAGCTATTTATTTATAAAGCCACTGTCAAATCTATGTATTGGCTCTGGAAGATAAACACTTTCAGTGCCTCTTTGCTACATACAGCTGTCATATCACATCCACAGTGGTAGTTGTATTTGTTTCGACTAACTGGCTCGACCAATATCATTTGACTGATAAAACTGGCCAATATTAAAGGCTCATATCTTAAATTTATACTGTATTTTATTTTTCCCCATTGAGGGAAATAACATTTGTGTGGTTTTATGTACAAAAAATAATAATTCATTTGACCATTTTCCAACCTCTTTTATCCACTAGAATTAGACAGGCTGTGCCTTGAAGACTGACATATGTAAATTAGCTCTGTTTTGATTGGGTACACTGTAATGAAACTTTGAAACTTGATGTACATACCACATCAAACCCCCTTAAAAGTGAGAAAAGTTTGGTTTTTCCAAGTAACAGGCCCTTCAGCATTCCCTGGAAATCTTGACAGTACTCTGTGAATGTTATATAAGACAACGACATTCAGGAAGACTTTTTATTTAATTCTTAATTCTTTTTATTTGAGGCTTTTCTTTTTCAAATCACGCTGAGTGATGAGGGTACGGACGTCCGGAGAGGCCATGAGCTGTTGCTATAATCTTCTGGATTGTTATCTTGAGATAACAAGCTAAGTAACTTGTTATTTCAAGATAACAGTTTTGTTATCTTAAGATAACAAAATAAGTAACTCATTATTTCAAGATAATAATGTTATCTTGTGTTAAGTAACTTGTTATTTCAAGATATATATCTTATCTAAAGATAACAAAATTAACTCATTCTCTGAAGAGAACAACTTTGTCTTGAGATCACAAGATATATAACTCGTTATCTTGATAACTTCTGTTATCTCGAGATAAGATAAGTAACTCCTTATTTCAAGATAATGTTATCTCGGGCTAACAAGATAAGTAACTTGTTATTTTAAGATAAGTTTTGTTATCTTGAGATAAGATATATAACTCATTCTCTGAAGAGAACAACTTTGTCTTGAGATCACAAGATATATAATTCGTTATCTCAAGATAACTTTTGTTATCTCAAGATAAGTAACTCCTTATTTCAAGATAATGTTATCTCGAGATAACAATATAAGTAACTTATTTCAAGATAACGATTTTGTTATGTAACTCATCTCAAGATAACAACTTTACCTTGATCACAAGATAATTAACTTGTTATTTCAAGATGTCTTTTGTTATCTTAAGATAACAAGACAAGTAACTCAAGATAACAATTTTGTTATCTCAAAATAACAATCCAAAAAATTATAACTACCTCATGGCCTCTATGGACCTCAGCATAAGGGGGTCCATCCTACCCACCCAGAGAGAGCGAGGCTGACTGTGCTCTCTTGGACTCTTTGGCATCACCAGGGAACAAACTGTGAAGACATTTGTGCCAATCAGGAGCCCCTCAATTGAGTTTCTAACAGAAATTTAACATTTGAAAACTGACAATTAGAGATTAACTAGAACTATTACAGTCTGGCTCAAATTAGATCTGCTGATATAATATATAGGTCTGTGTTTTTGGGGCTTTTTTCCCCCCTTTCTTCACATTTCGTGGGCCCTACAGCTGTCATAACTGTAATGAGTTGTTTTTGCTACATGCTGTATGACTAATATTTGTGCTGTGTGAGTAATACAGATAGCTGTGCGGCCTACTTTCATCTGTCATATTTCAAAAGATTATGGGTGTAAATATCTGACCACAAAATGTTTTCTTTACAGTTCTTTGGGAAATGATTCAGTGCATCAGGATATCCCAACTATGAGACTGATCTTTTGATCATTTTGATGCATCAAAATTTAGTACATCAAGGGCTTAAATGCTGAATGTGATGGGCCCGACTTCCAGTTCACAAAGTCGCTCAGTGTTACATTTAATTTACCCAATAACAAATTTCAGATTTCAATACAAAAACAATGAATCACTTAATTTAGCCCTGATTTTTATGGCAATTAATCATCAGCTTAAATCTGATGACTGTGACAGGCCTAGTCTGTGTTCCAGGAGTGATTTAAAGGCTTGAAACGTTGCCTGTCGTGTCATTGGCTAACGCAGTGGACATGCAGCAGTATCTCCCTTCAGTGCTTTAGGAAGTGCAGCGTCAGTGCTGCTGCTTTCATGTTTTGAAATTTGGGGCTGTGACTGAAATTGATTATGACAGAATTATCCTGCGGTGTGTAACTGTGTGACGTACGGATGGAGTCTGAGTTGAGTGAGTGCACATGTACATGCATGTGTGCATGCGTGAGAGATGCTGAGTGATGGAGAGATGGGTGTTAATGTAGAGAGACAGTGGGGGGCCTAAAGGACAATGATTCACACACTCCAGCCCAGCACCGCTCTCTCTTTAGTCATCCTTACACACAAACACACACACAGAGCTAACGCTGGAGAATGAGTCAGTGAGCACACGAGTGGAAGGAAACACACATACACACATTAATGCATATTTATAGTCACTCGCGCTGTCAGCTATTTATAAAAATATTAGTACACACACGTCTGTTTGTGTCTCTCTCACACACATACACACACCTTTTATCAGATAGCGCTTACTCACACGCAAACACTTGTTTTTATACCTCATTAAGGCATACAGCTGTACACACCTATATGTAATAGTAATATGTCCCTTATGTAATATATAAACCGATCAGGCATAACATTATGACCACCTCCTTGTTTCTATGCTCATTGTCCATTTTATCAGCTCCACTTACTATATAGGTGCACTTTGTAGTTCTACAGTTACAGACTGTAGTCCATCTGTTTCTCTGGATACTTTGTTAGCCCCCTTTTACCCTGTTCTTCAGTGGTCAGGACCCCCCATGGACCCTCACAGAGCAGGTACTATATGGGTGGTGGATCATTCTCAGCACTGAGGTAACACTGACGTGGTGCTGGTCTGAGTGGATCAGACACAGCAGTGCTGCTGGAGTTTTTAAACACCTCAGTGTCACTGCTGGACTGAGAATAGTCCACCAAGCAAAAATATCCAGCCAACAGCGTCCTGTTACCACTGATGAAGGATTAGAGGATGACCAACACAAACTGTGCAGCAGCAGATGAGCTATCGTCTCTAACTTTACATCTAGAAGGTGGACTGACAAGGTAAGAGTGTCAGAGTGGACAGTGAGTGGACACAGTGTTTAAAAACTCCAGCAGCACTGCTGTGTCTGATCCACTCGTACCAGCACAACACACACTAACACACCACCACCATGTCAGTGTTACTGTAGTGCTGAGAATGATTCACCACCCAAATAGTACCTGCTCTGTGAGGGTCCATGGGGGTTCTGACCACTGAAGAACAGGGTAAAAGGGGGCTAACAAAGTATGCAGAGAAACAGATGGACTACAGTCTGTAATTGTAGAACTACAAAGTGCCCCTATATAGTAAGTGGAACTGATAAAATGGACAATGAGCGTAGAAACAAGGAGGTGGTCATAATGTTATGCCTGATCGGTGTATAGATGCATTTTATTGAAAAGTGTAAATGGAATCCGGACAGTGTTTATCAAGATACAATCTGGACATGAAACACATGTTAATGTGAGGTGTATACAGGATGTACAAGGTCAGGACTATTTTATTGGTCCTGTAAGTTAGACCTGTTTTTTCTCTTGTATTCCTACAAAGTCAGGGCACTTTTTGCCCAGAAGGTACACAAAAACATATGAACATTTAAAAACACATACGTTTTTTGTGTTTAACATGATGAACGGAGCAAAAGAAACGATACAGAATTACTTTGAATAAAATCGTTACATTAACTTAAGTTAAGAATGTTTTTTTCTCCTTCTGTAAAATAAAAAATTGACAATATGTAAATGCCAGTATGTAATACTAACATGTCCCATATATATGTGCAAAAGTCAGAGACCTCTCTTTTATATAATTTACAGTCAAATCAGCTGTTAAGTACAAATTATTTTCCAAGAGTAAAATATATATATAAAAATATATTTATTTATTTATTTATATACATATATATATATATATGTGTGTGTACATATATATGCCAGTACGTATATGTAATAGTACATGTAAAAGTCGCATATACAGAAATACCTACTATATGTAATAGTAATAACACACATGGGGGTGGGCAATATGGCAAAAAAATTAAATAACAATACTTCAACATTTTCATGATATACAATGTGCATCACAATATTTCATTTTTCTGAGATTCAACAAGTTAGAAAAGACCCATAGTGCCAAATGTATATCTTAATAATGATAAACTTACAATTAATTTTATTCAGTGTTTTACAAACTGCACTGCACTAAATCCAATTAAACAGGCCTATTTCTGCTCACCTTGCGATGAGACATGCAGCTAGTCTGTGTCCTTTAATACTAACGATATTCATGATATGCTTAGAAAAGCATACTGTAACAGTTTATCATGATAACAATAAAGTATTGTCATATTGCCCCCCCTCCACACACACACAAACATATTATTGCACAATACACAACATAAATCACCCCAAACATCTTTTACCAGATATCGCTTTAATCCGCATGCATGCTCATGCAGCCCCCCCTTCACGCACACATCCAGATCACATCCCCTCTTCCCCATGCATATTTCAGTGGAGCTGCTAAACAAAGCAAAGGAACACAGGAAGCTGTCTCAGCCAGCCGTGTGATTACCACACCAATACTTTGAAGGGGGGGGGTGGAGTGAAAGATACAGAGTGAGATACAGAGTGAGGGAGAGAGAGAGCAGCAGAAAAAATAAGAAAGGAAAGAAAGAGAAAGATTAAGAGAAAGAATGAGGAAGAGACTATTGCTGTCGCTTAATGCTCTTTCTCTCAATCTGTCTATCCTAACAGAGCAGTGCACGCATCAATATCTCAGAGGGCTCCTGCCCAGAGCGGATCATCACCATCACCGGCCCCACGGAGTGCGTGTTCCGAGCCTTCACTATGATCACAATAAAGCTCGAGGAGGTGAGAGCACACACACACAGACGCGCACACACTTGCATCAACACACATGCACATACAAATACACATTGTACTTCAGTTTTGAAAAAGCTCTTTCAAATATTACATCCATATAAACCCAGTCTCACAATATACAATTAGATGTCACTCTTACATACAAGAATAGATAGACTGAGAAATTCAGGCCACAGCCCTTTTATTATTTTGTGATTTAGATTTTTTTAGCAAGTTGTTTACTACAAAGGGGGAGCAAGACACTCAAAGTAACAAGAAGAGAATTAACAAACAAGGTATGAACCGTATAAATTACTTAACAAGGCTACAGTCTGTTACTTGTTACTATATATATATATATATATATATATATATACAAAAATTGGGACGCTGTGTAAAATGTAAATAAATGTGAATAAAAACAGAATGCAATGATTTGCAGATCTCATAGACCCATATTTTATTCACAATAGAACAGAAAACATATATCAGATGTTGAAAGTAAGACATTTTACTATTTCATGAAAAATATTAACTCATTTAGAACTTGATGGCAGCAAAATCTCAAAAAAGTTGGGACAGGAGCAACAAAAGGCTGGAAAAAGTAAGTGGTACTAATAAAAAACAGCTGGAGGAGCAATTTGCAACTAACTCACATGATGGGTATAAAAAGAGCATTTTAGAGAGGCAGAGTCTCTCAGAAGCAAAGATGGGCAGAGTTTTACCAATCTGTGAAAAACTGCGTCTAAAAATTGTGGAACGATTTCAGAAAAATGTTCCTCAGCATAAAGTTGCGAAGACTTCGGATATCCCACCATCTACAGTACAGAATATCATCAAAAGATACAGAGAATCTGGAGAAATCCCAGATTGTACGCAAGGGAAAAGGTTGACGGTCAATGTTGGATGCTCGTGATCTTCAGGCCCTCAGGTGGCGCTGCATTAAAAACAAGCATGATTCTGTACTGGAAATCACTTCAAAGTTAAAGCTGTATCAGACAAAGAAAAAGCCATATGCGAACAAGATCCAGAAACGCCGCTGTCTTCTTTGGGCCAAAGTTCATTTAAAATGGACTAAGGCAAAATGTAAAACTGTTCTGTGGTCAGATGGATCAAAATTTATAATTCTTTTTGGAAACCACAGACGTCGTGTCCTGCTGACTCGAGAGAAGAGGGACCGTCCAGCTTATGATAAATATATAAACTTCACATAAACTCCATCCACAAAAATTAACAATATAGAAAATTATAAATAAAAAAGCAAAAAATATTTACACTGTAAGGACATTTTACCTGAATTACACATAGGAATGGTGATGAATTAACAATATAAACATTATAAATAGAAAAGCAAAAAAATCTTAATTTAAGTGTATTTAAATATCTCTTATTTTTGTAACTGTACATTACATATTCCATCACTGAACTGGAAGTTAGAACATTCATAGACTCTAGTGGTCATTCAGCTGATTGAAGAGAAATCAATTCAGATATCTTTCATTAATATAATCAAAATAAAATCGCTTTCCACATAATTCTGTCATTAGTTTAACTTGGACACTTGTCTCTCTGTGTGAAATGTTCGGCTGCTCATGAGCAATGAGGGGTAAAATGGGAGGGGTGAGGATCCCCTGCAGGGAAAACCATTCACACCTCTCCACAAAGACGGCCATCCTGTTTAAACACTGTGCAGGCATTTTTGTTCAAAAAAGTATAAACAATGTAAATATACTCTCAAATGTACAACAACAAGTCCACCTGTGTATCTTAAAATGACTTTTCTTGGGAAAAGGTGCATATTTGTACATAATGTTTTAAAATAAAACATTAAAATGAAAAAACTGGAGTTAAGAAAGGCTGTGTGGTTTTAATACAGCATGAAAATATAATTTTAATGGAATATACAATTATGTTCCCTAACTAAAGCTACTTAAGACATAACCTTTAGGGTGCCACTCCAGTGACAAGAGAGGTACCGGCCCAGTGACCGTATCCCTTTACTGAGGGTGCATTTGCAGGGACATTTAATCTCAAATCATGTTTGAGCACAAAGTAACCCTACTATAATTACACTTACTGTTACGTTATTACAGAGAGATCTCCTTTAAGTACACAAACACACACACACACACACACAGACACACACACACTTTTCAAACCATCCTCAGCTGCCACTCAACACGCCATGCATTTCTCCCGCCAGCCAAACGCAGAGAATGAGTCTCCCTGATGGGCCCTAATGACTCCTCTTCCTCAACAGCGCCTCTATGAAGAACCTTGCCTTTCTGCCTCAATGCTTAAAACAAACCCATTATTTCCTTTACATCGTGTTGCACCAGGCAGGGCGCCACTCATTAAACAGCTGTTTGGGAATCTCCCCCCTTTGCCCCTCCCCGCTTCGATCCTGCCTTGTTCCGCCTCACCCAGAAAGGAAGGAGTTGTCATAGAAACCCTCGAGGTGGTGGCCAAGGTTTGGCTCACGCCGAGCACATGATGCACATTACCGCTTTTACAAGGAGCTCTATTCAGGAGCTTGTCCGGCCTCAGAAGCTGACTGTTTTTTTGGATTTAGAGAACACAGGGGAAGCATTGGAACAGTGTTTCACAACCAAAAGCTGTCGGTGGGTTACATTCCCACAGGCAAGAATCAAAGAAATGTGGAGCACATGCAAAAGACCTTGATAGTGTCCAAAGAAATTTGCCAAAACAACTAAATTTTTGCACAGAAGTGAAGTTCTCCTCTGAACTGCTGGTGATAACTGAAAGAATGAGCTGTCGTTTCAAAGCATTTGCAGGGTTACCTGCCCTGAGACTGATCCATGAGAGAGTGTGAGGTTTTTCTTGGAACAGTGTCCTGACTTTCACATTAATCACCTAATGGAAGTTTATTAGGCTAACCTGCTGCATGTGGCCCAATTCAGTCCTATTATAAGACGGATCTGTCACTGTGTTAAAACTCCAGAAGCAAAAGCCCAGTGATGAACTTGAATTACCTACACTTATGATTGAGGTCAAAAGTCAGTAGAATTTGTTAAGGTTTTCTTTAAATCTACAAGTGTTTTCCATCAAACGGCATAAAACATTAGTCCTTTAAGACTGATGCCTACACATTCATGACACAAAGGCCCTTATTCATCAAAGTTGCATAAAAAAGAGGGCAGATTTGAGCATGAGCGCCTGTAATGATGTAAGATCTACTCTGCATTTGATTCATGAAACTTTCGTACGATGTGGAAACAAGCAGAGATTTGAGGGCAACGATGAATCGGCTTCAGTGCGTGAAATCAAGCACCAGCCTACTAGTGCCTTGTTTACATGGGACATGGAAAAAATATGCAAAATACATACACTTTGGTATAAACAAATAAAATACAATAAAGTACATCCACTTTTTTTCTGGATTGCCATGTGCACAAATTATTAGTATTATTGTTATTGTCTGTTTTTATTCGTATTATTGCATTATTACAAATGATGTTGATAATAGATTTGATTAGTTAACCATCAATCAAGCATTTTTTTCAGGTTGTTACACTCAAATTTATAGACATGAGCACAGATAAACTACAGATGAAGCACAGATGAATAAAATTTTAGGTGCTTATTTTATGATCAGACTTATTGATGAACTTCTTGATGAATAAGGGCCTTCAAACCTGAAAAACTTTACAGCAAGAACAAAATTCATTTCTTTGAGATTCTGTATTTTACACACATTTCATTTTGAACGTTTCTGTTTAATAACTGACATGAATGAAAAGCTGAGTTTGTGCTGAACAGAGGACATATATGTCTTGCTGATAATATAGTGTACAAATTACAGTCCAAAATGTAAACATACACCACTTATGAGTCGAGACCGATATTTAGCCTAATTTTAACCCCCAGATTTTTGCTTTATCCAAGGAATTTTGAATTTTGAAAGTGAATTTCCAGGACAGGAGCAAACTCCAGAGTGATGTTTGATTTTTAGGACTCAAAATCAGTTTGCAGTGTCAGATGATCAGCAATGTAACTGAACAAGTGATTAAGGCAACATCCAGTAAGAGAGCTGGTAGAGAATTAGGTGAGGGTGAAGCTGCTTGTTGAACTACTGGCACATTTGAGAATCCCTCTAAAACATCAGTGCCTTAATAACCAAGTTCATCTCTCGACAGTTTAACGTCAGCTTATCAGTTCATACTAAAATGCTCCTCCAGATTTCACTGCCCCATATTTAACCACAGTTTGTACTTCTGCTATTTTTCTGCTATGCTGTGTGCTAAAAGCTCAAACAAGTTCAGTCCAGTCAGCTTTGTTTGTCTGAGTTTTGGGATTTCGAGTGCTAAAACCTGTTATGCGTGCGATACCGTGATCTCTGCCCAGTCATCTTGTGCGTGCCTCAAGACAAAAAGACAAGAAATTCTGTAAAGGACTGAGCCTATGTTTGAGAAGCTCTCCGTTTTCGCTCTCTTTTAGGATTTTATAGATCATGTAGTGTAGTTAATAATACAGACTTTCAAATAATAGCAACACAAAACATACAATTAGGAATATTTACAGTGATTTCCATTAATAACCCCTGTAATGGATGCAACACTGTGAGGGAAATTCCAGATTAGGGCTGTAAAGTGCACCACAGGGTAAATCCTGAGCTTCTCTGACCACCGAGCACCAGTGCACCTTATAAGCAAATGCATAGCGCTGTAAAGGTTGATACCATGATTTATCATTCACCAGGCTGTGAAAGTAGATTAGGAGGAGGAAGGTGAAAAGGTGGGCCTGGACATCTTGCTAGCACTTCAAATTACACCAGGGGACGCGGGGGGAAGACACGTACTGTTCACGCCTATTAAGACACAAAGCATATTGTGAAATTAAATCCAGAAGGTGACTCCTATATCTCCCTGACTCAGATGAGGAGAGACTGCAGCGGGGGTGAAAGTGCAAATCCTCCAGCGAGGAACTAGTGAGAGACGCAGAGGTGGGGAGGGAGGGGGGAATCATTTATCTCTCAGTCACACATTTGAGTATTCATCACCTGTTTATTTCCGAAACGCCACTATATTTTTGGGAACAGATGCACGTCTCAATTTTTTCCTCTCCTCCCGTCCATTCTCAGGAGGTTTCAGAAGTAGCTGTCAGAGAAATTGCAAAAGGCAATATCTCCCAAACAAACCCCTGGCACAAATGCAAACACTAAACACAGGAATAAATCCTTTGTCGGGCGCCGTTCGGAGGCACCCACTCGAGTCATGATAATTCTGTTCACGTAGCAAGAGCAGGAGTTGATGGGCAGCGAGACAGCGGCCGCTATTTACATTTCAAACCCCAGCAAGAGTCCTGCTCCCCACTAATTGATTGCCGCGATGGTAGGCCACGACTCGGACTGATATTTATTGCCTGGCTTAATTAAAGAAAGAGCCTCCGAAATTGCGTCGGCTGACTAATGGACATTCAGGCCCATTCCTCTCGGTGCATGGAGAATGTCAGTAAAAACTGCCCTCAGCTGCTGATCTCAGGCCACGTCTGCAGTTCCTCCTGTCATGCCTAAGGCTAGGCTCAAGATAAGGGTCAGTGGTTCCAGGTCGGTCAGAAACTGTATGTGTGGTAGACGCCAGGACTCTTTAGAATTCTTCCGAAGCCGGTGCTTACAAAGAATGTTTAAGATTTAAATATTTGTCCATAATCTAGTGGTGGTGGAGATCGATGTGAACCCAGCCACAAACTGGGCTCAATTTGGTTCAATCACCGGTAACCTTTAGCCAGTGGGTCGCATCGATTTGCAAACTGTGAATAGGGGGATTGATTCATTTGCGAGGCTGTAAAAAAGGCTCTTTGCAAGCATGGAATCAGTTGCATACAAAATTAATTAAAGTCTTCTGTAATGTTCTAGTTTCAAAAGGTACAAATCGGGATCAGGGTGGAACTGGGCCACGATTGATTTCTGGATTCTTTAATGCATTAAAGAAGACACTGTGCTCAATAGATGTTACACTGTTAGACTGTTACACACTGAATGTGGAGCGAATAAACAAATCAGAAATGCAAAATGAAATTTCTTTTTTTGCATCAAAACTGTACAAACCTCACACTTTGTAAGTGCTTTCGGAACAAACAGGCATGTCTTCAGGTGCACAAAGTGCCTTTTGCTTTTCACAAAACAGTTATAGGGGCCCTTATTCATCAAAGCTGCATATTGTCAAATCTGATAGTAAAATGAGTGTGCGCACGTTTCACTGACTGTTTTGTTATTCATCAGTTTCATCTTTGGCACATTTGTACAATCAGACTCACACCTGGTAGGCTTGTGTGTAAACCTGAGCGCAACAGTTTTACCACCTGAAAAAAAATGCTTAATTGACAGTTAACTGTAAGATACCGATAATGCAAATTAAAAAAGAAAATAATTGGAATTATTAAATAATATGTAAATGACTTGCTGATATGCGCTTGTTTTCACGCTCTGATGCTGATTCAAATTTTGTGCTCAAATCTGTTTTCATGTCATACGAAATTTTCATGAATCCACAGAGCAGTTCTGAAAAGTTTTGGAAAAGTGAAAGAACAAAACTTTTCTGGCTCTGCAAATAGTCTGTGTGTCCACAACTCATTTTAAACTGTTATTGGAGATGGAGCACCACAGGTGACGAAGCAGAAGACCAATTTGATGCGAGTTCTAGTTGCTGAAACACAGCCTATTTGTCAGCTTGGTTGTCGCCACGACAACATCAGACACAGCAGTGAATGATCAAGCTGCCGGAAGTTCACGAAAAATTTAACAAAAAAATTAGATTGCATTTTCAGCATCAGAAAAATCGTGTTGGTGTGAGAGAGATCAGTTATACACGTGTTTGTATTAATTTACTGACATCCGAATAAATCATATTTGGTGTGTAAAGGCCTTCAGGATGGACTGACCTCATCAAAACAACAGTACAAGTTTTGCATCTGTACTGTATCTCACAGCCCATGGTCTATCACTGAATAACTGTTGATTTCTCCTTCCACTGAAGATGCTTAAGCACACCACACCAGCAGTGACATGTTTCACATAGGATACAAGTATATTTATGAGATGTTCTCACAGACAACCCGAGTGCTGATCCATTTCATTTATCAAGTACGGCATCTAATTAATCCAGTTTCACACCTTGTTTGGGCAGCTCGGAGTTTAATATCTTGAAGTGCTTCTCTCTACCAAGCTCACCACATAACTCAGCACTGTTAGAAATGTCACTCCTCTCTATTTTCATTCATCCCTAGTGGCTCTTAAACCCGTATTCTCTATTCCAGGACCTGACTGCTCTTGTGGCTAACGGTACAGTCACCAGCAAGCCTCCAGTCACGTTGCGGCTGGTCATCCCCGCCAGCCAGTGCGGCTCTCTCATCGGCAAGGGTGGCTCCAAAATCAAAGAGATCAGAGAGGTAAGTGCTGCAAAAATAGACATGTATCTCTGTCTGCTCCCTCTGCCTCCTCTAGAAAACGTCTAAGGAGCAGCGCTCTATGTTAAAACTGCCTGCTCCATTGCATATTTCATGGCTCTGGATGCCAGTAAAAACCCATTTATTTCACGTTTATGGTCTCCTCGCTGCCGGCCTGGGAATGAGGTAATGCGGAAAGCCGGGTCATGCTAACTTCGGAGTGGTCACTAATGCAGGAAATGGAGGGAGGTGGATGGCAGGAAATGTGTTAAGCTAATCAAAGAGGGGGAGTTGGTTTAGAGAGGCAGAGCTTATGTTGGGGCATTAGTGACATTTCCTGCTGTCCAAAACAACCATATTGGGAACCATCTTTGCAGTCTGCTGGGGCTGCTGTGGAATCCCTGGCTAAGACTAGCCAAATGGTGTGGGTCTTTATTATTTAATTAACCTGGCTTCATTGTTGTCTTGACCTGATTTCACTAGATATGGGTGTCCAGTCCTTAACAAAAGCAAAAGCAGACCCTGAGAAGTGTATTTGTAGTGTAAAATATAAAATTGTTTATACCAAATGTGTATACCAAAAGGTCTGAATGAGAACCAAGACATATAACAAGAAACATCATTACAAAAAAGCTATGTGAGGAGGATAAGTGACATCAGCCTTGTGACTGGTGAGGGTAAAGCTCATACACGCTATACCAAAGATGAGAGCCACCTAATTTGCACTGAAAAGGGAATACACATAGATGAGGGCTGCACAAAGTGTGGACCGCAGGCCGAAGTTGGCCCGTGAGGACGTTTGATTTGACACACTAAGTTTCCCCACAGACCAATGGAATACATATCGCTGCTGTCAGAACAAAACCTCATATCTCCATTTTTGTTGTTTTTCGGTTTTTCACATAATTTGAAAATGCCTGTTGCCCTTTAAATTGTTTGTAAATTTCATGATGAATAGACTAAAAGAAACATCCCAAAATGATTTGGAAAAAAATCTGGTTCCATTGACTTACATTAAAAGTAAAGTAGGTTTTGCTTCTCCTGTAAAGTTACCATTTTGAAGATACAAGTTTTTGTTTGGACAACAGCGATATATATATTGTTTTAGAAGCAAGAGTGTTTATTTATTTTTTATATATGCATGTACTGTTTCTTGGCTTTTGGACCACCACAAATGTTGCACTTTTGCCCCCCAAGACATAAAGATTGGGTACCCCTCATGTGGACACTGGAAAGTCATTCATGCCTAGGTTGTACCTGCATATGTGTCCCCACAAGACTAGTCTTAACCTAATAAGAAAGAAAGCATGGATTTGGGTTATCCAGGTCTTTAAGTGGGGGGTAAAGGCAGACAGAAAAGATCTCTAACAAGGTCCAACCAGATCTCAAATGTATATTTGCTATTTTATTGGCAACCAGCTAATATTGGTTCCCAGTTTCACTCATTCAAGTTGCTATGCACATATCTGTGTTTTTCATGCTGTAGCCATCGTCCATACCGCTGGGATTGAAACCCAGTGACACAGTGTGTCTGCAAAATCACTAATGCTTATTATACAGCAATGTCAATGCAGATTGATCAAAATATTTGTAGATCATCTTCACAGACCTCTTGTTCATGATTAATATAGTAGTGCAGCCCACCAGGCGGATACATGCTTCAGATTTGTGCATTAAAATCTGTGTATGATTGACAGAGCACGGGGGCACAAGTGCAGGTAGCAGGAGACCTGCTTCCCAACTCCACAGAACGAGGGGTGACGATATCTGGAAGCCAAGAGGCCATCATCCAGTGTGTCAAACTCATCTGCACTGTCATACTCGAGGTACTGCTGGTCATTTCTCAACTTTAATTTAACCCTCAGATTCCAAAGCCTATTGAATCAATAGCAAGAGCTACTGCACATAAAGAATCTGCACAAAAGTGAATCGATTTTTTTCCCCAAAATAAAAGGAAAGGAAAAAAAGACTACTCTAAGGTTATGGAAGGGAAGTTTGATTCAGTGTACCGATTGCCTGTTTCAGTGAATTAAATGTGCCAATTCAGTGAGTCATATCCACTGTGGGCTGGGGGAGGGCAGGAGGAGACAGTGTGATTAACACTGGAGATCCAGAAGTGTTGGATGGGCTACAATCCCAACATACCCCTACTGTAACCTGTCACTTTGTCTAGATCTGTTTTCATGGCTTTGAAAGACGTAAGCTAAGACCATTAATTTGCAAACTACCCAACAATTCAGTCACGATTTCGCCTAAATTTGAATAGTGACCTTGAAATAATGCCAAAGATTTTTGAACTTTTTTTCCTCTTACTTTTTTAAAAAAAAATTTAAAGACTTTTTGTTGTTTATTTTCAGATTTAAATTAACAAAATCCCAGATTTTCAATGTGGTCTCAGATTTTAGACCCCAGTGTATATTCAGATGCTGGAAGTTTTTATCTAATATCAAGATAAGTTAGCTTAGCAAGATTGTGTGTTTTTTGTACACATGCTTTTTGTCAAAGTTAATCCAGAAGAATGATTGACGAATCATGAATCACTGTTTCAGATTCTTTTACCAAAACAGAACTAATAGTGCCTTAAATTTTGCCTGTGTAAGAACATGTAAGAAGAATGGACTTATTGGAAGTTTTTTCGGACTTGTTGGAAATTCAAATGTTTGAACGCTCATGGTCAAATATATGTTTCATTAATTTGTGAAATTAAGTTGATTGATACAGGGAGGACACTTAAATAGTGCATTTTTCTGCAATTTTATTGTCTATTTATTTGCTGCATTTAACACATTTTTAAAAAGGCATAAAAATAAAATATACAGTGTGCGATTACTTTTGCAGAGGCCACATTTTGTTTCATTTCCCGATATTTTAAATCCAGCAAATAAAATCCAATAATCAGTTATTAAAATCTGCAGTATTGTGTTCTCTGTAGAGGATGTGCACCGCAGAAAATATGTTAGCAAGTGAAAACATCTTAAATGTCGTCAATCTTTCTAGTATTTCTCATTATCAGATTGTTGTACTGAATATTATAAGATTATTTAGTCTATTTCTGCACATATTTCTTTTTTATCTGGTGAGTTTCAGTCCATTGGCAGATTTGACTTTTTTTTTTAAATAATGCAGAGAATTTTGCTTATTTTAAGAAATAATGTTTAAAACAAGCATGATGTTCTGCCAAGGGAATGAGACACTTTCAGTAGATAAAATTACTTAAAACAAGGAAAAATATATCAAAAAAGAAATAGGCTAAAAAATCTGTACTTACATATATTACAGATATTCTTACAACAGTCTCATAATGAAAAACATTACATATGTACTGACTACATTTGAGATGCTTTGACTTGCTAAGATATCATTTTAACTTGTTTTTTAACTTTCAACAAAACATGTAATTTGACCAGGGGTGCAAAAACTTTTGCATATGACTGTATATTGTATTTGTCGGTGTCAGTGGTAGTCTTTGTAGGCGTTTTAGGTTAAGCCACAGCTGGCCTTGGGGTGACACTATTTTTGCAATTGCTCATTGGGGCTTTAAATACCAATATACAGCCTATAAAGCTTGACAAAGCTTTAAAAGGCTTCTCTAAAATATTGCACAGTATTTGCTGCTCCTTCTCCGAGCAGTGCTTACAAGACTGTTATAATAATCTCCTGCAGTGCATGCAGTGATTTTGTAATTTTTTATGCACTTTCCATCCACTTCTGAGGGGCCGCTTCTAAATGAGCAGAAAAGATCCGTCACTGAGGTATGATCACTGAGTTTATTCCCTCAGATCCAAAATGAATTTGCTTTCAAATCATTGTCCTTTTACTCAAACGGGGAGGAAGGTTTTACTTTTTAATCAGCCGGCTTTGTACGCGCTCTGCTACTTTCAGCGTTAAAGGACCGGAAGACAGGACGGCTTGTTGGAGCCATTTTTTTTGTTAACCAAGCTCTGCACTGAAAGCTGTAGGCCTTGCTTCAGGAATGCTCCTCAGCGGCTGTTGTCACCTGTTGGGGGATGCAAATTATGCAAAGTGACCCAATGAATGATTAAAAAGATTCTTTTCGCCCGACCAAGCAGAGATGAGACTGTGCCTTATTGGCTCTTAAGCTCTGTTAACATCGCTCCTCTTTGGGCCCATTATATTATTCAATATCAGCTTTATCTGTTAGATATTAATACAGCACATGGTACAATGATCCTAATGAGACAAATCTAAGCAAATAGTACTTGTGTGTAGGTTTGTATGCAGTAAGTTTTATATCAGGAATAAAATGAATCAGTAAGAACGAAGATATTAAGAACTTTGTTATATATATATATATATATATATGTCTGCAGTGCAACAAACAACAGGGCCTTTGTTTACAGCACCACCCTCTACAATTGAACAAGTGAAAAATAAACCAATGTACACACGGATCGTGTATTGCAACTGTACAAGACATTGCAACACGGTATCAGAGAGAGCGTCTGACCTAGCTAAGCATCTTCTTTTCATAGTAGATGGAAGCTGAGGGAGGTTAAACATTATATTATTGGTTATTAATTATTACTATCATTTATATCTATAGGCTAAAACTGATCATAGATCAAACACCATTAGTCTGAGAGCAGACTAAAATATGCCATCATACACAGGAATGGATGACTGTCCGAGATGACTGTGATTTTTTGGTGTGCCTTTATGTTGATCTGTCCAGTCCACTCAAGCTTAATTGAGAATGCCCCGTCCAAGCACTAGCATGAGAAAGCATCATCAATCTCAACAATATACAGAAAATAATCTAAGCAAATGGCTTCCTGTTTAAAGATAATGGGCCACTCTTAAGTAATGTGCCGAAGAGCTGATCGATAAGCACATTACATTTGTGTTCAGCTTGTCAGCATTTCTACTCATTAAGGTAATACAAGCACATCAGTCTCCAGCGCCAGCTACTAAAATGAATGCACAATTATCCGGGACTTTCCACAGTCATTATAATAGATATGACTTTTTTTCAAGCGCTTGGTTTCTTTTCTGTTCTTTCAGTTGTGTTAGAAAATTGCATATCGTCGCTGTTATATTAAAACCTCTTTTTTCATTTTTAATTGTTTTACACCATTCCACACGTTTACACCAATCAGGAATAACATTATGACCACCTCCTTGTTTCTCTGCTCATTGTCCATTTTATCAGCTCCACTTACTGTATAGGTGCACTTTGTAGTTGTACAACTACAGACTGTAGTCCATCTGTTTCTCTGCATACTTTGTTAGCCCCCTTTTACCCTGTTCTTCAGTGGTCAGGACCCCCATGGACCCTCACAGAGCAGGTACTATTTGGGTGGTGGATCATTCTCAGCACTGCAGTAACACTGACGTGGTGGTGGTGTTAGTGTATGTTGTGCTGGTACAAGTGGATCAGACACAGCAGTGCTGCTGGAGTTTTTAAACACTGTGTCCACTCACTGTCCACTCTATTAGACACTCCTACCTTGTCAGTCCACCTTGTAGATGTAAAGTCAGAGACGATAGCTCATCTGCTGCTGCACAGTTTGTGTTGGTCCTTTATCAGTGGTCACAGGACGCTGCTCACAGGACACTGTTGGCTGGATATTGTTGGTTGGTGGACTATTCTCAGTCCAGCAGTGACACTGAGGTGTTTAAAAACTCCAGCAGTGCTGCTGTGTCTGATCCACTCAGACCAGCACAACACACACTAACACACCACCACCATATCAGTGTTACTGCAATGCTGAGAATGATCCACCACCCAAATAGTACCGGCTCTGTGAGGGTCCATGGGGGTTCTGACCACTGAAGAACAGGGTAAAAGGGGGCTAACAAAGTATACAGAGAAACAGATGGGCTACAGTCTGTAACTGTAGAACTACAAAGTGCACCTATATAGTAAGTGGAGCTGATAAAATGGACAATGAGCTTCGAAACAAGGAGGTGGTCATAATGTTATTCCTGATCGGTGTATATTGTGTAAAAATGTTATGGTGAATGAACCAGTAGAAATGGTCCACAGTCACTCATTTTATTGATGTACATTTCATGATTTTGAAGATGTAAGGTTTATTAGCAACAATATACAGCATGTGTGTTCTGTTGCTTGTATCCTAATTGAAGAACCCTTGCGAGTAGGAATTCAGTTGCATCTGTATTTACGCTGGATGCACAGGCTACGGCAAATAAACCTTGAAATCACAGCCTGTAAACGAAGTGGTTCCTCATGCTTCCGAATCACTTTCAATTCAGTGCAGTCTGAAAATTTCATCACAGAATGTCACGCCTCACTTTGGCAAACACGATTCAATTTCTCTGTCTTCTTCTCCATCTTCCGCAGTCACCTCCAAAGGGCGCCACGATTCCGTACCGCCCCAGTCCCTCACCAGGGGCCGTGCTGCTCACTGGAAATCAGGTGAGGACTTCAAAACCCACAATGCATCTCTGCCATGTCACACCCATCCCACTGTATCACTCAGTCATAACCTACCATGTCTTACAGCACTCGTCAAAAGTTTGGACACACCTGATTATATATTTTATAATCTTAGACATTCTGACACTTAAATGAAAATGTCTTCTAGGACAAATATCAGTACTGAGTGAATTCTTATGAATTAAATACCCAACAACTAGTTTTTATTTAGAGCTGAAAAAGTCTGGACAATTAAGCCCCTCCAATGAAAAAACATTAATAATTCCACCATTTTTTGGATTATCAGTTCTTTTGTTTTCTGTTTTATTTTGTACACCCTTTTACATTAAAAAGCCAAACTATGCTTTATTTATGTTTTAGTGACCCCTTTATTTTATATAGAGGGCATTAAATCAATGCCATATCATGCTAATATGATTTTTACAAGAAATAATTAAATATATGATCATCCTACATCTGCCTTATTAAAAGCTCATTTGAATAGTGTCCCTTGCAAGAAAGAAACATGCTTAAGTACGTTAGTAGTGTACTTGAAACATAAAGGTTAAAAGTACATTGTATTATTTAATGTATTTATATTTTATGGAAATACATCTAATATATACTTTATAAATTTTTCAACATGTATTTTTTAAAGTAGCATTTTAAATTATACTTAAGTATGATAAAAGGAAATAAATTTCAGTTGCAGTATAACTCCAGAGGTAGCACTGAAAGGTATCACTACTTCCAGTAGTATATTTATAATATATTCCAAATGTAATTAGAGTTATTTCTACAAATTACACACTTAAACCAACAAGTGCAACTTAAGTTGTTCAAAAGAAGCAGTCAAAAGCACAACATGCATTCAGTATAGATGAACTCACAGCTTAATTACAGTATAAATACATTTAAATACAAGTTTTTAAAAGTTGTTCCAATAATAATACATTTAGTAATTAATTCAATTTTAATTAAAGTATATTTAAAGTGTAAAATAGTATGTACTTTTCATGTTAACACACATTTTGCACACTTAAATGTATTTTGCTTTCAATCCTCTCTCTTCTTAGGTAAATAACTAGGTGGAAGGTCAAAATTTCTGATTGGATTTAATACATGAGTCATTTTGTAGTTTTGATGTCATAAAATGTTGAAAATAGGAAAAAATAAAGAACTCTTTAAATGATAAGTTTAACCTCTTAATATCTCAGGCTTATTACACACTAAGGCTTATTATTCAGTAACTACAGGGACTTCAACGCAAACTGGCTGAGCTATTCTTAGGTTATAGAAGTGTGTAATAAAACGTTGGGCCCACTAACAGGACCTGACCATTTAAGAGGTTAATTAATATTAGTTTCCAAACTTGTGGTACTGCATATCACTGTTTTTTAATCCTAGTCCTGAAGTTTTCAGTAATTTAATATTTTTCCTGTTCTGTTACATTAAGTGCCATTCAGGGATCACTTGTCGAATAGAAATATTTAATTTTTGTGTGTCATTATGTAATTAATCTCCATAATTGTCACTCTTTGGTAGTTCAGGTTTTTGTTAGCTCTTGATATCAAAATATAAAGAATATACATTTTTCAATACAGAATATAAATTGAATGTGAACGCAATTCATCATGTAGTTATCATTATTTATGTAACAACATGAATACACTTAAATTGTACACTAGAACAACAGTAATAATTCTAGACTTTTAAGGTTAATCTGTATTCAGTAGTGAAGAAAATGTCAGGCAAGTTGTAAAACGTAGGAGAATTTGAACAAAATTCATGAATATGGAGCACTGTAGATTAGAAATAGCGATAATATTGATGTTTTCTTTCTGCAAACCTCTAATTCAGCCTATTTAAGCTGTTTTTCACAGCAGCCATAAAATGCAACCTCAGCCTGTTTGAGGGCCCTCAGTTCAGCCTTGGATTTTAATATTTTTAATCCAATTAGAATTTAAAAAAACATTTAATTAGATTTTGAAGCATTTTATTTGATTATATTAATACGAATATCTTTCAAGTCGATTTCTATTCTGCCAGCATGACCACAAGGAAGCCTGCAGAAAGGGTTTAAACTGTACAAGCACAAGCATAAATCATCGTGAGGCACTCTACTTGGAAAAGAGCTCACAGTATACTATACTGTAAGACATTTAATGTTGGACTGATCATTATCATTATGTACTTGACCAGTGGGTGTGTACCTCTGACGTATACCGTACTGCTGCGGCATCTTGAAAGCCACTAATTTAGCATTCTAACGTTAACCGACTTAGATATTTAGGTGGTTCCTGACTGTTGACTCATCCTGTTTGTACGCATTGTCTCAAATAACCGTTTTACTCGCTGAATTATCTAACCATCTCCACTCAATAACTCACCCTCTAGACTAAAGTGGAATGACTCTAATGTTTATTCATCCTGGCATGGCTATTCATTACCAGCACGCCTATGCATGAAGCAACAGTAACATTAAGATCAATCAGGCTCATGAATATTCATCATCATTAAAACCGCTTTCGAGCTGTTCTCTGGCAGGAAAAAAGAGAGGCAGCGAGTTTGAACGCATGCAGCTGTGATAAGGCCTAACTTTGATATGTCGCCCTATCATGACAAGCGAGAGATTAACGTCTATCAGAGAAAATTAATGTTCGGGGTCTTTCCTGTCGGGGGGGGCCTGTTTTAGTACGGACATGCTGGCATTCATGGCACATTTGTCAAAGTGATAACAACAACAGGCTAGCATTGATGATGATAATACCGGTTACATCAGTGATATGCAAATGAAAGCCTCAGTATGTGTTTTTGTGTCCCCATTTTGCCTTCTTAAGGTTTTCGAAGCTTCTGAGTTTGGGTCTCACCCTCTTTTCTCAGTGGCTCAAGGAGCTCTGGATCTGCAACAAGTGAGTATCATGATAACAGAAATATCATAAAGGGACTACGCTTGGACCCGACCGATAAATTGCATAATTCTGGAGGAGAGATTTGCTTGAGGAAGCTTTGGCATCAGCAAAAAACTCAAACACACTTTGAAAAAAGAGACAGTTTGGCAGTTACTACACTATAAATGTTGATATCTAAGCCAGTCAAAACATCTTAAACCTGGCCAACATATCTAATATTTCTGATTATTAGAACGGTTGGGATATTATTTAACCCATTTTTGTACATTTTTACTTGTTTTATCTAATTTGACGTGTTCTGAGAAATAATAGACAATTTTGTTCTTTTCCAGATTATTTGAAACAAGTAACATTTGCCAATAAAACAAAACACTTTCAAAATGACTTGAAGGAGAATGCCACCTACTTTTCAGAATTTCTTTATATTTCAGCAGTAGAGTCATTCAGAGTGGTTTGATGTGAAATGGTTAATTGTAGACAAAGTTACTATCTCAGATTTCTTTACAGTGGTGGTGATAGGAACTAGGGTCATGATGTCCACAACACAGATGCAGCCATTTTTTTTACCATCCAAAACCACCAGTGAAGTTTTATAATCGATGTCGATGTTTATAAAATGGTGCTAAATCTGATGCCTTACCCTGCATGTACCTCTCCACCATGAATTGATTTTAAAAAGTACATTTTGAACCAAAATATTTTCTTAAAAGTATTGTAAAACAATGCATCAGGCTTCAGGCAGTGTATTATTCATAACCATTTCATGTAAAAACTTTCTGTGAGGGAGCTGTAGGAGCGTTAAACTCTTCGGACGTCTTGTTCCCATCACCACCACTGTGAACAAATGTCTGTTTCTGGAAGTTTCTCTAGAACAGTGCATCTCACATCAAACCACTCTGTATGACTTTGCTTACATCTTAACCATTTTATTATGGATTTTGGAAATTTTGGAAAATCAGTGGACTTTCCCCCAATACATGTATAGAAATAGGTTAAATAACATCATACTATTCATACTTATAATTATTAAAATATTAGATATGTTGACTTGCTTTCACTTGCTTAGACATTATTTTGTTTAGTGTAGATACATTTATTTCTGAATTAGAGAATTAACTGGTGAACATGAACACAAAAAGCCATTATAGTTAACCCAAAAATGTCAAATGCACCAAAACCCTTAGACTTTGGATAACATGGCACAAACAGAACAGCTGAAAGAATAAGATTCATTATTTTTAATTTACAAAAAGGAACAAAAGTGATAAGAATGCTGGGAAGCTCCACCCTCGACTCTGCAATATTTCCTTTGGAGTTTCTGCTGATTATTTGAGTTAAAGAAATTTGTAAATTGAGAACTCAGTCAGTGAAGCACTGCTTAACTTAGACTAAACCATATATTGTTATACTCTTTGTAATTTTTGACTATAAAAAAATTATATCAGCTAATATCAGTTAATAGGAATTTTTAGCTGATTAAAACCACTGTGATGTTCTCCTATCGGTTGGGCCCTAAAGCACATTTTCTGCTGCATCTTTATTTTCTAACACA
Source organism: Colossoma macropomum (assembly GCF_904425465.1). Taxonomy (NCBI): domain Eukaryota; kingdom Metazoa; phylum Chordata; class Actinopteri; order Characiformes; family Serrasalmidae; genus Colossoma; species Colossoma macropomum. Next base: position 9,447,867 of record NW_023494810.1, read on the forward strand.
GCTGCCTCTGAATACGGAGGCGAACCTTCATTCTCCTGTTATGCTTCTTGCCGCATGTTGCAACCAGACTATCTCTTGAGCCAGAGAGAAACTCTGCACAGAAAACCTTTTGTTTGCAGACTGGCATTTTGCTTTGAGTTAGCGCATGGCTTTTTCACCCCTCCTGTTCCTGGCTGCTCTGTTTATTAGTGCTGTGCGTGTTCCTAATTTAATTAAAGTCCTTGAGAATGATGTGTTTTATAGCCGGTATTTCAGGCTGCTTTCAGTATCTTTTCCCCTGTGGGAAAACATATTGAGTTATTTCACATTCATTTCGGTGTCTCTTTAGAACTTGTTGCATTTTCATATGTGCTTTGATTTTTGATTTTTTTTTGTGAAAGATTAAAATGGGTCATGCTCTGTTTTTTAACTACTGCTCCAAGTTCTGACATTTGTGTTCTCATATATAATGCATAAAAAGTTAGAAGACAAGCGTGTGGTGTGAAATATCATATAATAGACTATTATATGATATTTGTTTGTGAGCTTAGAAGTGTTTGCTTGGTCTGTATCTGTGTGGGCATTTTGCTGACCAGAACATATGCTGTAAAGACTGTGGAATCTTTTTAATAAAAAACAAATTATGGAGGCCATAATGTACCACTACAGGGTAAAACACCCCCCTGTACAGCATTCTTGGGAGCATTTAGGCTGTAGAGTTAGCTAGAAAACAGTTGGTAATCTAAACTAAGTAGTAGTAATAATAATAATAGTAATAATAGCTGAAGCGGCTGGCCTGGGAAGGCTTGGGAAGCCTGTAGCCTAGTCCAGCAGGCCTCGTAGCTGCAGTGAACTAAAAGTCTCTTTCTGCAGGCCCCCTAGTGGCCATTCCACTGGAATAATGGAAATTGCCTTGAATAGTTTTAACTAATATAACATTAAAATATTTTATCTTCTACAATCTGATTTACAAGGACACTGTTGGCTCTCTGTGTGTGAAATGTGACTCTGTTGGGCTGCTAGTGAGCAATGAGGGGTGAAAGGGGACCCCTGCTGTAAAATCAACGCACATCTCTCCACAAAGACTGCCGTGTCGAGATGAAACAGACCGTAGCTTTCTTGGTATGAAATAATAATTCTCAAAATCCAGTTCACTTCCTTTTTTAAATCAAATATTTTCATCAAAATATATATTTATATATTCATATATTCAATCAGTCTTATTGATGAAAGCGCCTAGTTCAACTGAGGGATCTCCAGAATAGTCTGCTGCTGTAAAAAGGAAGTTAACTTTACTATTAAAGACGATTTAAATGATATGAAATAACCTTCCAGATGAGGTAGAGGTTGTGCTTAGTAGCCCATATTCATTAAGCATTTCACAAGAATTCTGATAAATGTGGGCCATTGTTCAACGCTCTGGAATCATGGGACTGTACATGTGAGTGTGAACCGGACTGCTGGGGCTAATGGAGGGGGTATTATAGGCCTGGTTAGTGATAAAATCAGCCATTCCTCAGTTAGCAGCTTAGCACGCGGGAGAAACCTGGGGGGCACAGAACATCAAGGTCCGATAAAGTGTGCTTGTATGAGTGTTTGTATGTGTACTTGGCCCTTGCGCTCACTGATACTAGTGATGCTCTTATCTGACTACAGCTAAAACAGGGGAGGCATCTGACCCGCACAGACAAACACACTCACTCACACATACTGACGGACGCGGGGACATGACACGAGGTGGGCCGAAGCTTTTGGCAGCCTCCGAAATGAGTTCAGATAAGTGCTGCCTGGCAAGAACCTGGGGACTGTCAGCATCGCAGCGGCTCTCGCTAATGAAGGCACCGCATGAGTGCATTGAGTGTGTGTATGTGTGAGAGAGAGAGTGGGGGGGATTACGCTGTGTTAAGTGCCTCGGTAAGGCGATTAATGCTTTTACACATTATTTACGAGGGTGCCGTGCTTAGACAGCAAGAGAAGAAAAAGGAAGAGAGAGAAATAACGGCAGTAAATAAATGAAGTCATTTAAATGGAGTACCCCCTTCCTTTCTACTCCCTAACCTACTTTGACTGAGACAGGTAGTGATAAACAGAGGAAAATAATATGCTAATAAAAGGAAATCAAAGACGTTTCCGGTTAGTTAGACTGAAATTAGATTGCTGTATGGCACATAATATGCAAATCAGCTCATATACAAACACTAATCATGTGTGTGGCTTCTTTATTTCTGTAATTGTATTCAAAATATAGAAGGTTGCCACCTCCATATCACAATGTTGCATGTCGTTATCCATTTCCAGACACTGACTTTACATCAATGTTTACAAGAAGAAGGCCATTTAGAATGATTAGCCTCCTGTATTAGTCATTATGGTCATGAAACGTGCATTTCACTGTAATGTATTGTAGTGAGACAGGGAAAAACAGTGAAGATTAAAGTAACTACAGCTATATTTTAACTAGCTCGAGCCTTTAAATACTACTGAATTAAACTCAGAGGAGAAACTCACGACAAGAGCTGAACTGAAGAAGCAGCAAACGTCTGTTAAGTCATGCCAGTGGACGTTTTCCCCCGTATGGATAACAACTTGGGAGGTGCTGTCGTAGTGTTGGGAGGGGTTTTGGTTTACGAATGTGGCTTGAAGAGACAAATGCATTTACACTTTGCTAAAATGTGTCTCCGTGAGGCCAATGTGAGGCCACCTCCTCAAGCAGTTTGAGTGAGATTTAAATCTGTTTTAAAAGGGTCTTGGGTGCATTTACACCTGCATTATAATGTGGATACCTTAAATACGTGCAGATTTACTAAAAGAGGCACAAAAAATGTAGTCAAAATGTTTTTTATCCTCTGATTCTGGTTTAAATTCACTCCTGAGGTTGAAACAATGACGTATTTTCTTGAGATTTTGACTTAGTAGGCCAAAATTATTACTCTTTGGGAAAGTGTGCGATTATTTTGACATAAGAAGTCATTTTTTCAGGATGTAAAATTATTTTAACATAATGTCTAAAAAATGAGACAATAAGTAATTTATTTGACTTTTTTCTGCAACGCTTGTTTGGTGGTTTGAGCTAAACTTCAGTTTCGTGCATTTAGAATTCACGTAATATTGTAAAACACCTGTTCAACAATACCTGAGAGCTTCCTGCTCAGTTGGGAACTGTATGATTGAGTGCTTCCTTTTAGCTTTGTGCACGGCATCAATCAAAGTCTGTGATGTTTCTGTAACAGAAGCCACAGCGTGAAGTAAAGTAGTGAGTAGCTAGTGATTTAGCAATTTCAGAGCCAAAAGAGTTTAACAATAGTTTGTAAAAGATCATCATTTAAACAAAACCTGCTGTTTTGACACTTTGCTAAGTGTGAAATACACCCACAGTTTTAGGATTTGGTGCAGTTTTTTATTCATGTGTTTTGTGCTTTGAGAGGGAAACTCTTATAAATGAATATGCAATAAGGCTAAAGCACAAAAGAGCAGCTCCGCCCCTTTGGTCTTATTACAGACACTAAAGAGCCATTACCCCTTTTTTAGCAAATCAAGACCACTTTACCACCAAAACAAGGTTTGTGGTGGTAAATATTCGTAAATCTGCATCATAATTCTGATCTATAAGATGGATGAAATGACCAGGTCTAATATCCAGATATTTAATCACGCTCAATCCTAGAACATACAGAACCGAAAAAAGAACCAGAGAACAAAGGAGGAGACGTTTGGGATGAAAAGAAGGAGATATGAAGGGTCTGGGATGGTAGCCCCCCCACACACACACACAAGCTTCTCTCAGCCTCCCATGGGTGTCTGAGCCCCCCCACACCCCCCCCCCAGAGGGAACATGCTCAATTCATATTGGAAAAAAAAAGCCTCTTCTTCTGACTTTCTCCTTAAAATCTGTGACCAGTTGTTCTCATTAATTGAAGCAGTGAGGAGAGCAAACCGGGCTTCCTGCACAATGTGGCTTGTAATCTGTGCATCAATCTGTGCTCGTTCTCTTATTTTCTTGCTCATTCTCTCCAGCTCTCTTTCCCCTTTCTATCTTTCCTACTGTCTCCCTCTGTCTCTTTTTTCTTTATCCTGCTCTCCTTCCCACTCTCTCTCCATCTCTTTTCCTTACTCTCTTTCTCTCTCTGTCTCTTTTTTCTCACTCTTTCTCTCTCTCTCTCTCTCTGCAGTGTGTTTAAACTTTTAAACAGGCTTATACAAGAGCGCCTCTGGGAATAGCACGTAGTGCTCCCTTTAGCCGTTGCGTCTGCTCGCTGAGCTCCGTATTCTCTTTGATGCTGAGGCCCCGAACTCAAAAGTTCTTCGATACGAAAGTGAGCCTCATGAGAGCCTGCAGTGGCGTCTGTAAAGCTCCAAAGCGGGCGCAGCCAACACAGGTTGACTCCACAAAACCTGTTCCAGTTTCTTTATGAGGTCTGTGTTCCACAGTTGTGGGCAAAGATTGACTAACAGAAACTGGACTCCAGGATCTCAAAGGCTCCATTTGTGTTACACCTTATTACTCCACTGAGATTTTATGCTCAGATTTAATCTGTCCACTTTGGCGGTTCACGTTTGGGTTTGTAAATGATGGGTTGGTAGTGTGAACACATCTCTGCCCTGAATGGCTCCGAAGCTCAGCTGAAGCTGCTTTGAATTCCAATCTGGCTGCACTCTTTGGTTTTGGTTACATTTCTCAGACATGTACAGGACTGTGCAAAAGTCTGAGACCACCCTTCAGTTATTGAATTTCAAGTCAAAATTAAGTACAAGATTCATTTTCAGAAGATATTTCTGAGATTAGATAGGAGATAATCCACTTGCATTAGGAAGGGGACGGTCAAAGAAAAATGAGTAAAAAAATTCCAGGAGGTTCCAAAACTGCAGTTCAATAACTTATTTAAATAGAAAATGGGACTCCTAACAACCACCTGAAAGACCTGGTAGACACCAAAACTGCCCCATCAGATAAACAGCACCTAAAGCTTTCATCTTTGAGAGAGAGGAGAAAATCAAGCTGCTTTAGATCTGAAAACATCCACAGATATTTCTGTCCATCCTTCCACTGTGAGAAGACAACTCATTGCTATGAGTCTGAAAGGATGTGTAGCTCATAAGAAGCCCTCGCTGAGAAAAGATATCAAGCAAATAAGCTGCTGGTGTTCTCAGTTCACAGAACTGGCCCGTAAGCCCAGACTGAACTTTGGAAGTGAGGAAAAAAATTGCAGATTTCTTTCAAGAACTGAAAGCAAGTCTCCTGAAAAGATATGGCATCGTTTGATGCCCTGTGTTTAAAATAAAGGGGTCGCTAAAACATAAATAAAGCATAGTTTGGCTTTTTAATATAAAAGGTAAATAAAAATAGAAAACAAAATAACTGAGAATCAAAAAAAATGTGTGGAATGGTTAATGTGTTTCTTCGCTGGAAGGACTCAATTAAGGCAAAGAGTGGACACAATAAACACTGAAAAAAGAAAAAAAAACAAACATATATGTAGTTGTTGAAAGTTATGTGCAAATTTATGTTAAAAATATGCCGTTAATCCTGACACTGAAAAATGATTAAATTGCACTTAATGGCCATTTTTGATGGAAATGAAAAAAAGAAAAATAGTCTCTGACTTTTGCATAGTGTTGATCTAATCTAATCTATTAACATTACATCCTGATTAGAATAGATCAGATGTGTTCACAAAGCTCTGAGAATCAGATCTGTGTCACATATTTGTGCCACTTCAACGCTGTGAAGTAAACACAGCCTAAGACATTCAAATCAGCACACATGCACTGTAACATACTCCAAAAAACATGTCCTCTCTGTCATTTTCTGTTTTTCAGGCATACACTGTACAGAACCAATATGGCATTCCACATTCAGAGGTAAGGCCTGTGAAGATTAATTGCTCATCCTTGCTCCAAACAACAGATCAGTTTACAGTGAGACATGACTCAGCTGTTCTGATCTACATTCTAAACGAGCACCATTGCAAATCTATTTTTCTTCATACTGTGTTTAGAAACAATATGCTGTTAAGCTATGGTTCATATCCAGTCTACAGGATTTATAGTACCTGTCAAAGGTTTGGACACATCTGACTTAATAGATGGTTTTTCATAATCTTAAAGACATTTTGATCTAAAGGCTTATGCCTAAGTGCTCAAAATTTATTTTTAAGACAAATATGCAGTCGTATGCAAAAGTTTGGGCGGCCCTGATCAAATGACACATTTTGTTGCTTTTCTAAGTGAAAATAAGTGAACACATCCTCTACTGGGAACACATTACTGCACATTTTAATGCAACGTTACTGTTTATTTTGCTGAATTTAACATACTGGGGAAAAATAAAACATAACATGTGGCCTGGGCAAAAGTTATGGCACATTTTATGTTTTGTTATTTTTGTCTGATATGTTAAACATATTAATATGTTAATATATTCAGTAAAAATGTAAATGATGCACTAATATTTGCAGAAAAATCCCATATTTCAAAGTGTGTTCCCTGTAGAAGATGTGTATTCATTTTCACTCAGACATTGAACAAAACATGTAATTTGACTTTTGCATACAGCTGTAAGTAATGAAGTTGATGTCTGTGTATGTGTTCACTTCCAAAGCAAAAATCTGAAATTTGAAATCCCCCTACAAGTAGTTTTCAGCAGCCAAGGCCTCAGCAGGTGTGGATCTTCTTCCGTCCTGCTGGAAAAGCATCCCAGGTGGCTCTTCATGTAGCTGCTTGAGAGAATGCCAAGCGGCATCAAAGCAAAGGGCGGCTATATTTCAGAAGCATCTAAAATACACCACTTATGTTGTAACTGCATCATTCAGTATGTGTTTTCTAGTATTGATGTCTTCAGTATTATTGTAAACTGTAATAAAAATACAAACGTAATAAATAAAAAAAGTGGATGTGTTCAAACTTTTGACTGGTACAGTAGCAGTCATGCATTCATTCAATCATGCATTCATTCTCTTTCTCTCTCTCAGCTGGCCAAGCTGCACCAGTTGTCCATGCAACAGGGTCTTGCACCAATTGCCCAGCCAGCAGCTACCCCTGTCCTGCCTGGTATGTCTGCCCAGCTTGCTGCCTTTGGCATAGAGTCACATAAGACAGAAAAATCTTAAAGTGGAATTCTTCTTATTTTTATACATGCATTTCTGCATAAAGTCATTCAGAGTGAATTGATGTGAAATGGTGCATTAGAGAAACGTACCAACTCAGGTTTCTTCTAGTGGTGGTGAGAGGAACCAGGCGTCGCAACATCTACAATACAAATTATCCAAAACCACTGAGGTTTTAAATTTAACACTGTTAGTGGTAAAATAGTGGTAAATCTGAAACAGTATGTTTTTAGTGGACTCTTATACCTAACAGTGGCCTGCCTGTACCTCTACATTATGAATGGATGTTAAAAACACATTTTAGGCCAAAATCTTACTTCAAAACTATTCTAAAACTATGTCTCACACACCAGGCATAGTATGTAATAACTTGCTGCTGAGAGAGCTTTTAGAGATATTAAACACCTTAGACATCTGGTTCCTGTCACCACCACAATTCTGAGTCTGTAATGTTTCTTAAGACTGGAACCTTTAACATCAAACCACTCTGAATGACTGTTTACATTTTAACCATTTAATTATGCAGAAATGTTGGAAAAAATGGTGGAATTTCCCTTTGTCTGTTTGCCAGATTGTGCTTAAATGCCTGCGCTTCTTCTTTGTGATGCCTCTGAGGTTCTTTATTCGGCATAAAGCCTAAACAGGCAATGGTTAAGAGTAAGTGTCACAATCCTATCCCTGTGAAGTTTACTGGAACAGAACTCTGTTACTTTCTAATGGTGAGAAATCTAATGGAACAATGTTATGGGTGCTGGTACCATCAGAGTACATCTCAGGGTAAAGCACTTGGGTGCATAAATGTAGATGAAATGGACCTCTCAACAGTGTCTGTGCCAGCCTAGCTAATGCACCTGCACTCCACGGAGCATATGGTACGCGTAGATTAGACCCAGGAAAAATAGGTCCAGCCCTAGCAGGGATTTCACAGTAAGCACCAGAGGCTTTTCAAGACCAATTTCCAGCCAAGCCAAAGGATGGGATCTTCTCACCCTCCCAAGACTCGCAGATATGGGATATTACCCCACTCCTACATCATTCCAAGACATCTCTCGCCACGACTAGTGATCCCTTGTATTTGTTTAGAAACAAGCTCTTCCAAGCAGGCTCTTTCATAGTCAACCGATTGGTAAGCATTATGGTAAATAAGCACTTTGGCTTAGAGAAGAGGAGAAAAGGAAAAGGGGGGGAAGCCTCTGAGCAATTTCTGTGCGTCAAAAAATGAGCGCAATAGCAGCCTCTTCCTGCCGCCAAAGCTAGGGGAGCATATCCCTCTTATGATATGGCCGGGGAATTCGATTATGTTGGAGGTAAAAAGCTCATCTGTCAAGGCAGTGTTTCAGTCTATTAAAAAGGGCTCCTGACGGGCAAGCAGGGAGCACAGGCTCAGGCCTTGGGCCTAGACAGGAAGTGCAGCAGATATCGTTAAACGGCAAGTGATAGCATCCAGGAGGCTGGAGAAGATAGCAAGCGTACATCACGGTAAGGACTAACACTATCAGTACTGGACAGAGCTGCTGAAAGATACCAAACTCTAGAGAAGTCTTTCATTAAGTGTAAAACTAACTCAGTGATGCAACTGTGGATGGACCTCAGTCCTAGCTCTAGGCTTGTGAGATTGCATACAATGTGCCATCGCCTGGACGTGGCCCCTGGCCATTGCCTGAAGTATGCATAACAAGATCTCGATAAGCCCGAGGCATTTGGAAACAAGTGCTGTGGACTGATGAAGTAAAGTGAATGTCTCTGGCCATAATCACCAAAATGAAAATAGAAAAAAAAGAGCAGCATTTGATGAAAAGAACACCTTGGACAAAAAAGTGAAGCTGAAAAGAGGGTGGCTTCTACAAAAGGACAATGATCCAAAACACACAAGAATCCACCATGAGCTACTTTAAGAAAAGTTTTTGCAATGGTCCTCAAAATCCCCTGACTTCACATGACTGAAGATCTGTGGGTAGATCTTAAACATGCTGTACATGAAAGAGTAGGGTGTCCAAATTTTTGCACATGCCACAATGATTAATTTACGTTAAATCAGAAAAATATTTTTTTTAATTGTTTGCTTTAGATGTTCTTTTTTACTTCAAAGATCAACAATGCATGTAATTGAGGCAGGGCACCCAGAGTTTATCTGCAATAAATAACATTTTTCTTATGATTAAAACTATAGTTTCCAAGCTTTTGAGCAGCAGTGTATATATTAACACAATGCAAAACAATTCCTCATAAACCCCTCCAAACCTCTTCAAATGATCTGCCGCAGCCAGTGGCAAACACTTCTGTCAAACATTCAGACAGAAACTAAAAGGACTGGCATCCATCAAGTTCCATCAGGGGATTTCAAAGCTCCAAAATATCGTGCCCCATGTCTAGACTGAGGAGGGAACATTTAGCATGAGGGAAAGAGAGGGTATAATTTTGGGATGCATAATGCAGTTGCGATTGTTTGCAGCTTTTGCAGAATATCTCTCGGGCTTCATTAACTCAGTAACCCTCCTCTCTCTCAGCAGGCATGGACTCCAATTCCCAGACGGCATCGCAGGAGCTCCTCATTCCAAATGACGTAAGAGCCCCGCTCTAAAACCCTTTTTTTCCCTATTTTCATGCTTTTATGCCTTTGAAACTGCAGTCTCATGGTGTTAAGCTAGATTTTTATTTACTTATAATGTAGAGTCTGAGCTGGAGATGTAGTCTGAGTGAATGTAGTCCAACATGAAACATCTGTTCAAGTAGCTTTGTGTTGTAATTTGGTTTTGCAGGATTTGTGACAGATATCTGGCATATTACGTGAACAGCACATAAATAGATGAGAATTATAAGTAGGACACAACACAAACAAAGGCGATGCCAATTCCTATAGGCACAAAATCTTCTGTGTGGAAGTAAATTTAATATATTAACAACAATGGTCCTTCGGTATACACCTGTGGGCTTGTCGTTGAAGAGGATTTGTGAGCGTTCATAATATTACTGAGAGCACAACACAGCCCTGGTAGGCCTCAGAGCACATTCTTCTTCGAGCTTTCCATATTTCCTTGCGTATAACCTAGATTCATCAAAGCGTCAACACAAACAGCCATCCATCCATCCATCCATCCGTCGATCTGTGCCTGTCCCACTGCCTGGCTCCCCCCGAGGAGCGTCAGAAGGTTCGGGTTCAGTCCTGTCATGGTGGCTGACGTACTTCGAGCTCCTCTGCTGTCAAAACAGAGCGGTAAATAAAGCAACCTCAGAGCCTTTCATCGAAGCCCCCATCTCACAATACAGCAGCCCGCCACTCTGGAGGATAGCTCAGCGTGCCTGTCATGCCTGCAGACTGGGGCTCCCCCCTGCCCTTATGTCTCTCTGAGATCACTGGATTAATCTACTGGCACTGGGCCCAGCCAAAGGCTCTGACCACACTTGTTGGGCCCATGATCTGCAATGGTGGATTGCATGCTTTGTTTTTTTTAAGGGCGCTGTTCTTGGACAGTGCGAACAATGCTTCGGGGGTATTGGGTTTTTATTAGTTGCGATGCATAATAGAAGAGTTGTTTTGAATAGTTGAGACAAGTGAACAAGAGCATCACTCTTCTGGAGTTTTTTGTGTGTGTAACCTAGATTCTCTTTTTTTTTTAAACAACCGACAAGACAACACTGACTTCCAGTAAAACGCTGAAATACAATAAATATTCTACAAACAGCATTAGGAATATTAACCGTACAATAAGGCCCAGTTGCATTCAATAGAAAAAATGTATGGCATACCCTTTTAAGCAATCATGAATTCATGAAACAGGAATGATTCCCTAAAAAGGATATGCCACAATTAATAATTTGAATGTGGTAGGATTGCCTGACAGACTGTTTACATGCATATAAATAGAAACAATAGAAATCTTTACTAAAGAAGAAACATAAGCACATTACGGTACTCTGAGGCTGTGCTTGACTCATCAGTCTTAAATATTCATGACTTTGAGGCAAGATCATCCCAACAATTCATGAATACATGAATGTCTTGATGGTCATGTTATATTAAGTCTGCCTAATGCATTTGTTATGAAATAATACTACATTTATGAACATTTGCAAATATGTTCAAAGAAAATATATATTTCCCACCAGAAAGCGCCAGATTTTCTACGCATCCACATTCATATGCCCACAAAAAGACTATAAACAGGGAACTAACGTGGCATTTATTATTGAAATGCCCTTGCAGCATAGCGATTCCACAGCTAGGCGACATCAAACAGACATCAAACGACTGGCAGACTAAGTTGTTTATCACTCGCAATCAGGTCTCACTCTCTAGAGGAGCTGCTTCTCCACGGCAGCCCACCCCTCTAAGTCTTCGGGAACATGTTGCAATTAGATTGGGATCAGACCCGGTGCTCGAGAACACAGCGGCAGAGACAAGTTGTCGGGTCTATAAGTCTGACGACTGCCCAGTGAGCCGGCTCAGAGAGGCAGCCAGAAGCGAGGAGAGTGGCCTCATCTTCGCCAAGCTGTGTCTTCCCTCAGCTCCCTGCCTTTTTTTGAATTACAAAATGCGGCAGGGATTCACCCGACAATAGACCCACCGCTACCTTAGAATCAAGGGGATTTACCCTAGCTGATGTTATTTTTTCCTCCAGGGGAAAAATCTTTGAACGGCTTAGAGCGGCTGACGTCAAAAAAGTTACGCGGTTTCAAGTCTCGGCTTTGAATAAATATGAAATACGAGTTCGTGGGACCTGCTATTGTGCCATCCTGTGTGTTAAGGATGGATGAATAATTTAGAGTTTCATAAATGCATGACTGTGGATGGACGGTGCTGAGGGGCTACGCCTGGGTGGTAGCGGGACCTGGCGATCTTCTGCCAAGCACTTAGACACCGACATAATCAGCTGAGCCATTAATAGCCTCAGGCACCAGGGAGAGCAGTGTGACAAATCAGGAGCTGCAGCGGCCATATGACTTGTGAGGAAAGGAATGCTCTGTGGGTGAAACAGACACACACACTCACTTGAATGCTCTCAATGTGAGGGAGGAGTGCAGGGGCAGGGAGGGGGAGCAAGAGGGAGCTGTCTGTCAGACGAATGCCAAACTGCCAACGCGTCTGCACCGGGGTCGCTTTATCATTGTCCAGGCCTGACACCAGGCCCTAAGGATCAAGGTCTCGGCACCCGGCCCCCTCCATCACGCAATAACCCATTTTGCTCCCAGGCCACAAGCAGAAGCAAACTGTCAGTGAAACCGCAGGGCTTCTATGAATTCAACCACCATCCGTTCGGACTGAGCCATGCGCTGAGGAACGGGGTGCGCCCTTTTTAACGTGGGCTGAAGGATTTTCAGTGGCATATTGCTGGATAAAATCCTAATCTTTCCCACACATATGGAGCAAAATTATCATCCTAGCCATTTTGTTGAATAAAAAAAAGATGTGCCACCTTCTTTTATGTTGAATGCACAAAAAACGTGAGCTCTTTTTTATGACAGATCCATGTTGATTTAACTAATCAGGCCACAGTTACAAACTGCTATACCATTCTAGAAGCGTATTAAATTCACTGTGCTGTCTTAATATCCACGTATACAGCGATTCCCAATCCCATTTCTTATTTTTACCCCTACCCCTTGTTTTGAGTGTCACCTTGCCCCTTGAAACTTACAAGGGGTAGTGGTTAAAATCTTCCGCTACAAAATAGGACGACCCTTAAATAAAGAACATTACTTCATTAACGGGCCGCTATCTGTGTATCTCTGTAGGTGACCCTGCCAGTCTGCAGTGAAAGCACTGCTGGGCTTTAGTTGAATTTAGGGCACCCTATGCCTTTAAAGAGGGGGATACGACAAATATTTATTGTCAGCCACCCCAATTCCTTGGTGATATGAAGCTGAAGTCAGCTATTCGCCAGCTTCTCGTTCTGACTTTCCCGTTCCACCTTAAATGGAGCAGAAGCTACATTCTGGTGCTTCAGGCGTCAGAACTGCTGCACCATTTAAGATGGAACAGGAAATTTAGCTAGCTAGCTACCGAGACATCAGCACACTACTAGCGATTTTTATGCGTGTTATGAAGAAAAGGATCATAATATATTCAAATGACATTAAACTAAGATAATACAATGGTTATCATCATTTTTAAGAGAAAATTCTCACATTTGTGGATTTCTTTGGTCGCTTTCTTTTTGTTTTTTTCTCCTAACACCCCGTTTTGGAGGACCATGTAGCCCTAACACTCTCATCAGACATCAGGACACCCTGCCCCTAGGCTTCAACACCCAAACAGAGGGGTAAGGGCTAAGTGGTAGGGGCAAGAGGTGAAATGGGAGTGGGCCTGAGTGACTACCATGAAACAAAAGAATGAAGTGCTGTTTAGCACTAACCCATTCCTTCAAATCAAATCAAACAGATGACTGTGGTAAACAGCACTGAAAAGCCTATCATGCCTCAGAAGGTGATGCAAGGAACAGAAGGGGTTCTGGCCCCAACTACTGAAAATATGTTCCGCAGTCTATGTTCTGAGTAATGTGCCACTTGCTTGCTGCGCTCAGTTGAAAGAGGCTGGATGAGTCAGAGTTCACCACCTGTTGTGGGTTCACACCAACCGCCTGGATCTGCAGAGCAAACACCGCTATTAACAAACGCTCATCACAGAGACAATGCTCCCCACCGCTGTCGCCCTTCCATTTCGGGTGCTGATAATGACTAGATTCAGGCACAGCACACTGAATCAGGGACTTTAACACAGCACAGCAGATGTTAGTGTAGCAGAGAGCTAAATGGAGAAATTGCATAACCACTGAGAGCACGCTCCTAATATGTGCTTAGATGCACAAGATATGGTCTGTGAGCCTGTCCTCAAACTAGAGTTTGAAAATCAATAGCCACTTAGCAGCACAGATGGTGGATCTAGCATGGTCATCTTGCTTTACACATTTTGATGGGACTGCAGTTGACAAAGGATTGGAGAGATTATGTTCTACATCTGACAGGTGATCCATTTCACACAATGAGACAGTTTGGATTAAAGGATGGACTGAAGTTTTTCCTTAACAATGCTCCAAAAAAGATAGAGTTCCAGAGGTTATGTAAAAGCATACTCTCCTGACTATATCTCGTTACAAGGTACAAGACTATTTTAAGGTGACAGTTATGTAATTATACAAAAAATAAAATGATACTTTCCAAAATAAAGGGCTCCACTGTGTATGATAGGTCCAAGTGGCATATTCTTTTAGAAACTGCCTGTTTTTAATTTTGTTATATTTTCAAAGAATTTGGATAATTTTTTCATTAGGTTTGCAGTAACATAGGATAATCAGTAGAAATGTACTGTTACTGCCTGAAGAAAATCTCCTAAATGGTGACTTTACAGGAGAAGGCAAAAATATTCTCTACTTTTAATGTAAATGTAAATGTTAATGCAAAGGCATTTTATTCCAAGCAATTTTGAAGCATTTCTGTTGGTCCATTCATCCTGAAGTTTTCACACAATGTAAAGGGCAGCTGCTCAAATGATGTAGAAAAATAAAAATAAAAAAATGGAGATTCTTGTTAAAAACCTTCATACCTTTATGTCTTTATACCAAGGAAGACATGAAGCTCAGTGTTGCAACATGTACACGAAGTATTAGTAAATAGCTGTTTTAACCTTTTCAACTCCTTGGGACCACCGGTGGTTCCAAAACGCACTTCGTCATATTCTTCATAACTTTCATATTTCATATGCTACATTCAAAAGGTGGGTCTCATATGAGAGCTGTAACTGTCTTCTTTCCAGTCAAATAGATAGGTGATGTAATTTAAAACCCGTATAATAAAAGAAGCTGAACTCAATTTTTTTTTTTGTCTACTGACAGTCGACCCATTTTTCCACAAATCTGGGCTATAAACTATAAAAAGATGGTGTCTCTCCAGTGATCTGCTCTGTAAAAATTATTTTTATAAAATAAGACAAAGAGCGTCTAAGATTTTTGGCTTTATAATTACGATTTGGGCATGTAAATTCAGATGGAAAAACCAAAACATACCCTGGTCAATATTAAGCAAGTAAAATTTTTGTCTGCTTTATCTTTATCTGTATATAGAAGGCCACGTTGAGCAACATAGGAACCCACTGGGTGACACTTTATTTTGAGCGGTCCTTTTTAGATGAAACACTCAACTCACTCTCAGTAACATGTCAAAAACTGATGAGGGTTAGGGTTAGGTTTTGGGTTCAGGTTAAGGTTAGGGTTAGGGCCAGGGTTAGGGTTAGGTTTTGGGTTGAGGTTAAGGTTAGGGTTAGGTTTCTGGTAAGGTTGGGTAACGTTAGGTTTTGCGTAACAGAAGTAACATTAACAATACATCTACTTATTGTATTGTAAAGTATCAACAGTGCATTTTTAAGATATTTACTTCAGTGTATTCAGATGCTTAACTACTGCTACTTCACTGATATGCTGATGTGTTACTGATACTCTGTTAAGAGTTTATTAATCATCTACAAAGGGCCACTAAAAATAAAGTGTTACAGTTTGACACATGCTTCACTGAAAGTGCTTAGTTATTCCAGTCATGCGTCCAATGCTGTGGTTGGCATTCTACCATTGTGGTGTCGTGGTCATTGGAGCCCTATTTCCTACTCAACCATCGAAATGTAACGGTGAAAACTAAACAGTACTTGCATCATTTCAAAAGAAGTCCCCAGTCTTTTGACAGGCAGTGAACTTAAGTGTTACTTTTAAACTTTTCACCACATTTGTATGTAGTTCTGTGTACTTTATCCATTCTCTTCATTTCTTTTCTCTCCTTGCAGCTGATTGGTTCCATCATCGGCAGACAAGGTACAAAAATCAACGAGATCCGCCAGGTGTCTGGGGCTCAAATCAAGATTGGCAGCCAGCTGGACAGCACCAGTGACCGACACGTCACCATCACTGGCTCTCCCATCAGCATCAACCTGGCCCAATACCTCATCACATCCTGGTAAGCACCCCTAGCCTGGCCATTGTACTGGAGCTTTTGAAGTTGTCTGACCCCGTATGCTAATCCAGGATCAATGTCTCATCTTACCCATAATGCCTTAGATAAGGATCCAGTTGGGGAAAGCTGATTCTAGATCACAACCTCAGGCCATCTGCTACTTGAGGCCTTCACTAATCAATAGCTCTTGTTGCGAAACAGGCTGGGCTATAGTAACTTCCATAGCCAAGTCAGAAGCACTGTGCAACAACAAAGTGGGGGAAAGGTGGCAAGAATATGCCCAACCGAGGAATTAATTGGCTGTGTTTCAAGCCAGCAGCTTGTTAGAGATAAAGGAGGAGTATTTGGGCTGCCTCGTAGTCAGACTGTAATGCTCTCCCTCGAGATCTCAGCAATTTTTTGTCAGACAAGAAAGGCGTACATTCCAGGCAGCTTCTGAGTGTTTCCCAGCAAAGATTTAATGTGATGATTTAATGAAACTGAGTCCGTTCAGTGGCGATGCCCATCAGCTGCTTCTACATGCATTTCAGCTAATAAAAGGGACTTGTGACACTATTTTAAGGAACACATATTAGGCATTTATTAAGATTTTTCTTTTATCCAGTCAAGCCCAAATTAGACACTTCTAAATGGTTTATTCCCTAAGTATTAAGCATATTAGGAACTGTATTAGAACATAACTGGAGGTCTGTTCTGCAAAAATCATTAATAATTAGGTAGTCATGTGACTTCTGAGTTTCATACGTTACTAACACTTCAAAATTTGTTCTATATTCTAAAGCAGACATGTAGACATCACTATTTTAAGACTAAAAAGTTCTCAGTAAGTCAGTATTTTTAATTTTTATCTTTTTTTTTTTTACTTTACCAGCACATTCGGTATTTCATTACAACTTTGGTTGCATTCTGCTGTCTCTATTTCACCTGATAGTGCAAACAATGAAATAGAAAATAAAAAAAAATTGCCTCACAAATTTAATACATATTTGACATTTTGACTGCAAAAAAAAAATAAATGTTTGTCCGTTAAACTGCAAATATTCCCAGCTTGTATGTTTTGGCTAGTAAAAGGCTACGAACTGGTGCAAATCGACTTACTGAAAACTTAAGCGCTTTTTAGCCTCTAATTAAAGCTGACTTAAAGTCTATTTTAGAATATGGAACTTATTAAACTCTTATTAGCCCTTAATAATAAACCCCAGAGGTCACTTCACATTACCTAGAACGTACAGGAATTAAATGTTGACAATTTTACACTAATTAGATGTAACTTCAGGTGATTATGCTCTATAATTTGCATAACAAAATATTCAGTGTTTATTGCGCATTTTTACAACACAGTGCAATTATTAGTGATTTTCACATAACAAACCTCCAATTATGTACTAATACATGCTGATGCATAAACGATTATAATTACAATTTCAAAACTGGGACTAAATCCGCCTGGATTAGCATTACAGATTAATGTAACATCCATAACAGAACAATAAATACCTAATCAAATGTCTGTTTGAGGTATCGGTCAAACCTAAACATCTGTCCTATTTAATTTTTGAAGCAATTATCTGACCGACATTCTGATATTATAATCCATCCCTAATTGCTGTGCTTCATTCCTTATAAATAACAAAAATTGAATGCATATGTAGCAGTAATTCCGCTTCAGTAATGTTTTTCAGATATTTGCTTTTATTGCTGGAGACCATATTATTCCTGAAGACAGTCAGTCAGATGTCAGAGTCATGTTTATTGGCCTTCATTCTGATTCAGCAGGTTCACAGAGCGAATCATGAATAAAAAATGTATTCTTGTCCCAGGTGTGTTCAACAAGCAGACTGGTGCAGAGTGTCAGAGTCTTCCTAATAAGCACCTTATTATGCTGTTCAAAATGTGTTATAGTCTCCAGCATTCGGCGAGAAAACCAGAGGACGTGTTGGTTTTGAACATATTTTGCTTTCTGCAAGTTTTCTTTCACTTGTGTCTGATTTAGCAGTTTGTCATGAGTTGGAATGCTGTTAATTTGGTTTGTAAGGTAGTTCCGGGACAGTGAAGCCATGGCAATTTCACAATGTTTCATTAACAAGTTGCTTCAATCAGACTCTTCCATCTCAAAGTGTTTATTCATGTCTTGGAGCTCCAGTCTACGAACATCACCCCCAATTGGCACTGCTGTCAAAGAACGCATCCTTCACCAGCCGCTGCGTTACAGAACATTGCATCAGAAAGTTCTGCATATTGAACACACCGCATTGTTTCATATTGTCCATTGACCTCAAAGTCACGAGGTCAGGTATGCCCTGAAAGCAAAAAACACAAACATCAAGGTGGTAGTCCGTATGTTCACCTGCATTTGCAATGGACACCATATTGCCAAATGCATTTTCTTCTCTCTTTACCACCGAGTACAGGTTAAGGAGAAAATCCTAATGAATTTAAAACCGTTTTGTTTCTTTTCCCTAAGCCCCTACCCGAGCCATCACCCCGAATTAAACAGCACCTCCCCCATGAGTGCCAAGGTCCCCCCTCAAATAATCTGTTGCAACCTCCAGCAAAACACACCTCTCTTATGATTTTTTCTTTTCTTTTGTTTCCTTTTGTTTGTTTTGATTTTATTTTCATCTTTTCTCTCAATTTCTTTCTTTAACATGTCTTTTATTTAACCTTCTAACCCTTCTCCATCCGTGTCCCCTTCCCTCCACCCTCCTTCCCCACACCTCTCCTCCTTCCTCTTCCTGTCCCTCCCTCCTTCCTTCCTTCCTTCCCTCCCTCCCTTTCCTCCCCTCCTTCCTTCCTTCCTACCTTGTACAGTTTAGAGACCGCCAAATCCACCGCCCAGTCCTCCTCCATGTCGACCCCTGTAGACCTGAACATGAGCTTCACCCAGCCCGCCTCCCCTGCCTCGTCCTCCGCCGCAGCCCTGGCAGCGATGGGCGGTCTTCCCCACGCTCCCATCCTGGGCGCCCCCTATGCCCTCCCCCTCTCCAGCCTCCTGGGAATGAAATCCGTCCCCTTCCTGGCACTCTCCGCCCCCGCTGCCACAGCTGCCGCCGCCGCCGCCGCCGCCGCAGCCCCGGCCCATGGAACGCTGGCCTCCTACACGGCCAAAATCTCCTCAGCCAACGGCATCAAGAAGCCAGAGCGCCAGAAGTTCGCCCCCTACTGACATCGCCAGAGAAAAGCCACGCACTTCTTGTTCCCGAGACAAGAACTGGTGAGGAATTCCTTCAGCGGGCCTCCCCTCTTGCCCATTGTAGCCGTCTAGTCACGAAACCTTACCTTCTTTTTTGTTTGATTTTCTTTTCCTATTTTTCAGTTACGTAACTTGTCCGAAAAACTACTAAGACACTATAGCCTGTTTAGATAGTTCTATTTATGTTTTCTGGCTGCAGTAGCCTCGAAAGCCATAGCCTATTCCTAACCCTATGTTTTTTTCCCTCCCAACCCTTATTATACTCATCTATTGTCTGCTCTTATTTATTAATGATTACGAAATATTCCCGCGGAAGAGTTTATAAAGTAAGACACTGGTGACTGATGCTAAACATTTATGTATCAGCTTTTATACAACGATGTCTGTGTATGCTTCTGTATACAACTTTCTCATTTTTTTAAGAATCTTTAAATGATGTATAAAAAAAAGACGTTTTTAAAGAAGACAACATATTTAAACCTCGCTTTGTGTTACGTTTTTCTGTGTTTTGTCGCGTTTATTTGAAACCGAGTTATTTATTTTATTTATTACGAGCATTTTCTTTTGCGATCAATGTTTGTTTTCCATGACGACACTCCGCCCTTTCACGGTACGGGATACAGTTTGTCGCTCACAGAGACGGACTCACAGAGATGATCTATTATTGTCAAATGGAAAATGTTTCCATGATGTGGTATTATAACCTAATTACACACTGAACTTCCTAAAAGCTAGGACTTTTTTTGGTTTTGAAACGTAGCTAATAAAGGCTAAATGGAGAGAACTGTGTCTGGATAGAGGCTAGTTACCTCTACTGATGGCTTACAAAGGCTACTATGCATGGTGAACGCCCTTGTCAGAAACTGAAGCTGCATGTTGACTCGGCCCACTCTCTCACATACACTAGCTAAAACAAACAGCAGCCTAGGCAACAGGCAGTGTGACAGCAAAGCAATACTGGACTAAACGTGCTGATTATACACATACAAACCAACACTGCAGACCTAGACATAAACGTGCATCAACTGTAGCTACTGTAATCATGACTGTTTTCATCCACGAGGGTATATTACGTAGACTTTAGTTCTGTTCTATTTTTTTCCTTCTTTTTATAAATATACGAATATAACTCACTTATTTTTGTAAAGCCAGATGTTATGAATTGAATGTGGCCATGATGACTCACCGATTCATACATTTAGATGTGGTTAACTTTGACCCTGTGTTCGTGCTTGTTTTTTTCTTTTTTATCTCTTTTTTTCTTTTCACTAACATGTCTCACATACTCATTTGCATGAATTCAACTTGGCGTCTATGCAAAACATCTCTTGATGGTTTAACGAAGCATCCTGTGCCACGCATCGTTGGCAGCCCTCGAAGACCGCAGTTGGTAAGGGCTACACAGAACAATGAGGTGCAGCACAGGCAAGGGCAACGATGCCCTGAACTTGACGAAAACACGTGATATATACTATATGATATTTGTTGTATTCTATCCATTCTCTCATTCCAACCCTTAACACGTAACCACCACGTATACTGTATAAAATGCCACAGCGATACTATATGCCATGCGATATTGCACTTGAACATGATAATTCCACTATGGCCAAATGAGAATCGAGTGTGAAATGTTCAACTGCTTGACTACTTTCTTCAAAACTGTCTGTTTTGATTTGCACCCGGATTTCACGTCGTGTCGACTTGGCACATGTGTGACTCTTGATTTCGCTCCATTCATCAATGCCATAGAAAAAAAAATAAAACAATACTGTATTAACTTTATCCTGGTGATTCTTGTCATTCATCTACATGCAACCAACATGAATTTCCTGACTTATATCTTTTAAAAAGTCAGCCAGTTCTACTCAGAAATATGTGTCCACTGAAAAGCGTGCAGCGTCTGCTCTGTGAATGAATACTTTCAACAAAATAATACATTTGTGGTAACAAATCTGAGGATTTTTTTATGCAAGCCAGTTGGGGGAGGGTGTTTTAATGTCTTTTTGCTATTCAGTATCCACATTTTTAAACAGTCATATATATCAACAAGAAAATATTTCAGTTGTTATCAATACAAAATGAAAACATGCGAGGGTTAACATTGGGAATAAAATCTCATATCCCCAATTTTGGACCCTTTTGGATTATTTCTATTGGTTATATATATCTATATATATATATATATATATATATATATATATATATATATATATATATATCTATAGCTTATTTTGAAATTTTTGACCTAGTGTAAAGGATAAGTAGTAGTTTCAAATTATGAAAAGAAAAAAAACTAAAAAAATGTAGATGTAAGTTTTGAGTGACTTTATTTAGCACTGCTAGCATAAGATGTGAACTGTATCTGTATGTTCTGTTAATTTAATAGTTTATCTTTGTGGATTAACAAACTACCGATTGAAATCTGGACGTATTACTCAGATTAGACTGTCACCTTTTTGTTTGAAATGCATCCATATGTAGCTTTGCTTAGTCACCATTCCGCTTAATGTGAGACGCAACATCAACTGCTTGTCTCAGTTTCTACATTGTGTTGTCTATGAAAACATCTTAAAACTTACAAGAAAATACAAGAGGGAGCTTCTGATTTATTTATTTTTTTGTCTGAAACTGTAATCAAAGAAATGGCTAAATGCAAAAGAAATATATTTATTTTAGCACTTTTGTTAATTCATGTCCACTCGTGTCTTATTTTCCAAAAGTTAGCAAATTGAAGGTTAACACACAAGTTAGCAAGGTAGGCTTAGCTCCACCCACACTTGGCACAACCACATCATGCCATATATCACTGAAAAGCTTTTTCCTGTAGAATCTAAACAGACTATCCAAATATGTCTGCTTCCTTTGTAGTAATGACAGCGTTCATACAAATACAAAATGTTCATATGAAACCATTTTTCTCAAATACAGCTTTTCTCTTCATTCACAACCAAAAATCTCAGTTTCTAGAACAGCTGCTTTCTTGAAACTTTTCATATTAATTCCTAACAATGTTCCGAATGTTATTCCAGAAGGATTTTCTAATATGTTGCTCATAGCTGGGTATGTGTTAGACCTCATACTACAAAATTATAAAACATTTTATAGTTACAATGCAAACAAAAAAGCATGAGGTTATGAGTGTCTTTACAATGTACTAAACATTTTAATTATAACATCATTCAAATGCCAGATCTTACGCAAGTTTATGCACATTTAAGTAGATACCAAATACTTCTTTGCAAAACTTTCAATGCAACATACGAATATCATTTATCAGCTGGCAAAGACTGATTCTGATTGTTTTAAAAAAAATGACCCAATTCACCTGCAGTGCCCTGCCTTAAGATATCAACAAAAAAAGGGGATCACAGTGATGGTGATAGGAACCAGACATCTGAAGCGCTTAATGCTTTGAAAATCTGAAATAATGTAACTGGAACAATGGTGGAATGACAATTTATTTTTTTCTTCAGTTTCACAAAAAGAGTCTGAATATGCCTGAGACACTATTTTAAATTTATTTTTTAAATCAGTTAATGGTGGAGAGATACATGCAGGGTTTTATAAGGCAAAATTGTCCCCAAAGAAAACTTGTATTTTAAGATTTTCTACTATTTTACAATCAACATTACATTCTGTATAAAAGTCAGGAAATATGTAGAGGTTCAGGTTTTGAATGGGAAATGTGTGTTGTAGACATTGTGACCCCTGGTTCCTATCACCACCACTGTAAAGAATTCAGAGCTGATACAATGAACTACTTCACATCAAACCACTCTGAATGGCTGTTTACATCTCATCCAGTGACTTACGCAGACATTTGGAAAAATCTGGCAGATAGACTGGAATAGATAATAAGATGAGATCAGATATCTATGTATTTGAATTTCTAACTGGAGTACAGTAGTGATGTTCGCCTTTAACCTTATCAACTCCTTGAGACCACCAGTAGTTCCAAAACGCACTTCGTCATATTCTTCATAACCTTCATGTTTCATAAGCTACATTCTAAAGGTGGGGGTCGTATGAGAGCTGTAACTGTCTTCTTTCCAGTCAAATAGATGGGTAATGTAATTTTAAACTCTTACAATAAAAGAAGCTGAACTCACAATTTTTTTCTTCTACTGAAAGTCGACCCATTTTTCCACAAATCTGGGCTATAAACTATAAACAGATGGCGTCTCTTCAGTGATCTGCTTTGTAAAAATTATTTTTATAAAAAAATACAAAGAGCGTCTAAGATTTTTGGCTTTCAGCAGTAAATTGTAAGCATATAGCAATATGTGTCTGAATAAATAAAAAATAAATAATTTACATTTATTTCATGCAGTTACTGAATAATCTGCCTTACGATTTGGTCCTGTAAATTCAGATGGAAAAACCAAAATATACCCTGGTCAATAAGAGGTTAAATTATCCAAATGCTAGGTGACTTCAGAGCATCACAGTATTATTTCAGGTCCATGTTAGAACCTAAGATTAAAACACACAACAGACACACCTCTAAACTTAGACACACCTCTTTGTTTTGACTCAGCTTAACCAGATCAGTCATTACTTACAGTGCATTTTCATTTGATAGGAATAGCTCTGGAGACACGTCTTTATAGGAATAGCTGCTAACGTTAACGTCGCTATAATGCACTTATTCATCTATAATGCTACGCTGACAAAATCAACCAGCCTTTCATCTCTCCGTCCTTCCATTGAGCCCAGTCGGACGGCACCACCCAACTGGCCTGCTGCCATCACCACACGAAAGAAACAAAGACTACAACCCCCGAGATGAAAGCCTGCTATGAATAAGCTTACACTTCAACAGCTGCTCAAACACAAACAAATTCTTTCAGGCGGCAAGACGGGGTTATACTGGGTGTGTACGTGTGTATGCGAGTGAAGTGTGTGTGTGCGTGTGGAGGGGGGTGGCAGGGGATGTAATGATAACCCTAGCGCAGTCCCCGTGTCACACAAAAGACACTGTAGTTGCCCACACATACAATCAACCGAAGCATCCTGCAGAAGACCACTTTATCTCAACCTCCACCCATGCTGATTCTCCCAACAGCCTCCGTTTCACATTAGAGAACATCCCGAGACAAAAGGCCCGAGAAGTCACTGAGTAATTACACCGCCGATAACCTCTTCCAGGCGATGTTTGGAATAATAATTACAATTTACCAACAATTAAAGAAGAGCCAGAGACAAAAGAGGCCCGAAATGGAAGCCGGTAATTACATGGTGACGGCCACTTGGCTGTCGAGAGCTCTGCTGAACTTGAGTGGGGCTCTGGCACGCGTTTAAAAAAGCACGCTGGTGGGGCCACCAGCTAAAAAAGAATACAGTGCCACGCGCTGGAGTTCAGTTCAGAAGTTAAGGAGGAGGCGCCGTCTACCCACACAGGGCAGAACAAAGACAGCAGATGTAACAGCAATGTACCGTAACGTGTTGGTAAGAAAAAAGTTCAGTTAACATGACATCACAGCAACAAAGCAGATAGCAAAATAATGTTCACGATGCTGCAGTATAACTGTATATCTTTATATTGACTAGTAAACAATGTGCACTCAAAAATATGTAAATGGATTGTATATGTTGGCATTAATCTATTTGAATGAATGGAAATGTGTGGCAAATTTTAAATGTATAGGACGAGGGAGCACTTCAATATAGGGGGGCATTATAACGCACTGCAAAGTTTTTATTAAGCCTTAACAGGCCGTCCAGTGGCTGCTCAGTACAACTTTATTGAGCAATATACTTTTATTGAGCCTTTTCAAACTAATAGCTTGTAACTTATACAGCCAATAACTAGTCAGACTTGAGTAGGGCACTTATTTTTGTTTCATACATCATTATCTTTTGTGCAAAATTTTAGCTGTTCATATGCTCATTCTAAGCCTTTTCAACTCAGAAGCTAGTGACTAACTTAAGTTAGTAACTGCTAATTAACCACCTGCTTGTTTATTAAGCAATAACTATTCTCCAGAGCATGTTTGTGTATTACACATTGTAATGTTGTCCCACCCTTACCTGAGCATTAACTTTACTGTACTTATTACTGAACTCTAATGAAATACAAAATTAGTTACAGTGCATCTAATCCATTTATTTTCTTCTTTTTAAAGCACTAGACCAACTGACCCCCACTTCAAATGTGAAAAGTAAAAGAATTTATAGTTTACACTTACGCCTAAGAAGGTGTTAATTCACCCTAGTTATTGCTTAATAAAGTAGTTATAAGTAGCAAGTTAATAAGACCAGCTAATGGCCTAGGAAGAGCATTATAAGGTCTTGCTATACAAGTGTTACCTCATTCTATAAATGTAAAATTTGCTGCACTTTTAATCTCATAAAATCTCAGGCTTATTACATACTAAGGTTTGTTATTCAGTAACTACAGGGACTTCAGTACAAACTGGTTGAGCTATTCGTATGTCATTAGTGTGTAATAAAACTTGCACTTGGCACTTGGTCATTGTTGGAATATCATATTTTCAGTTTGTGAACACACAGTATCTCCAATTTTTCCATATCAATGGGTGGAGAATTTGTCATTTGATTGTCACGTAAACATTATATATATATATATATATATATATATAAAAAAAATGTATAAGTGTGTGTGTGTCAGCACTCAACAAATTTTTCAGGTGTTTAAACCAATATGTGCTTGTAACAACAGTTTGTAAACAAAAACGGTCAAATCATTATTTAGACACTACGTGATCTTAGGAAGACAATGATGAAGCTGATTGCTGCTAAATATACTCGAATGATTTGGAAATAGCTGATTTATGGTAAAATCTTTGCAGGTTTTTTCTTACTTAATTGAAAAGTAACCATGAAACATTGTTTATAAAATAGAGCTTTCTTACAACACGGTGTTTAAAGGGTCCATATCCTATATTTCATTTTATTTTTGAAGTTCACATATGATGTTTGTATGGTTTTATGTACCAAAAACAGGTTATTAATGTCTTCATGACTATTTTCCAACCTCTCTTTATCCCTTAGAATAAAGCAGGCTAGTATTGCTATTGCGCTTTTAGGACTGAGATATGTACATGAGCTCTGTTCTGATTGGCTGTCCTGTATTGTGCCTCATTCAGACAGCAGTCGGAGCTGACTCCTTATAACTTATAACTGGGTGGAGCTAAACTGCCGCAGGCCGCATGGGCAACTAGGTGTAAACGTTTTGGTCACAAAAACAGTGAAGTCAACACAGGCTGTCTTTGCAGCTTAGGTCTCATGTATGGACTGTATGGAGTGTGGGGTGAACAGTATGTTTTGTTGACTCAAACATACAATGTTACATTTCCTTTGGAAAGTGAAGTATTTCTCGTTTCTTGCCCACATTTATATGTGCTTTGTCATTCATATAGGATTAGATCATTTGGTTCATCATCAGACATTACTAACTGCCTCAAAATGTGCCGTTGAGCCTTTATGGAGCGGCGTTTACCTTAAGTGGCACGGACATTTTCATTCCTCGCACAAAGCCGGGGTGCAAAGACATGCTATTTTGTGAGATACATAAGTCCGTGCTTTGAAATTCAATGCAAGATTAAAAGAATACATGAAATGCATTCACTGAGATAAGAAAAGAGGGATCAAAGGCAGGCTGGTGTGTTTGGTACGGTCGGCTTGTTAGCGAATTTGCGATTTTATGCAAGCGTGTTAGCATGATTCAGAGATTCCTTTTGGGACGGAACCGCAGTCGCACAGTTCACGACTACAGGATCGAGGGGAGGACGCTGTGGATGGGGAAGGTAATCAGAGAACAGGCAAGCTGCTCTGTCCTGTTTGAAATGATGATGTTCTGACAAAGTGGTGATCTCATTCACTGTTGATGGATGGATGGGCTGGTGTTCTGCACTTTTCCATATCACTGTTCCAGTGCACATTTAGAGTCTAAATGCACTTCTACTGACTCAGTTTACCTGGAATTCCATCAAGAACCGAGTTCCTCCCTTTTCTGCCTTTTCCATTCATTTATTCCGCTCCCTCATAACTAAGAGGAAGCTGGAAATGCTTGAGTTCAAGTCTTCTGCTTAGTCATGAGTATATTCATTATAGGCCTACAAATTGCAGAAATACAGCAATGAATTCATGCATACTGAGGAAATAAATAGCATTTCCATCATAAGTGTGCTTTCATAACTGTAAATAAGTGCCTTTTCCATGTATTTCTTCATTCTATTGTTAGTGCCCTCTTTTACAGTCCCTAAGGTTCTAGGTAAGTGTGAGGCACAAGCAAGCTCCAAAGTATTATTAGTAAGTTCTAAGTTATATATATATATTGCATATAAATTAAAAGAAATGACTGAACATTCAATTTTGATAATACCAAAACAGTCAGCACTACCAAAATGTTTGATAGTGACTGTTTCTGTAATTACCATTTTTAGGATAACTCAAAAACTCTAGCCAGTATATCACCAAACAAAAACAGCTCTGAATAATTGTACACTCATAAAATATAATTCATACAATTTAACAATAAAATATAAAATAATAATATATAACCCATTATAATTTTTCATTAAAACATAAAGTTCACTTAACTGCAAAAATCGTGTGTTTCAGTAGTGACAGTTCTTAATGTTACACACTGATTTTTGGATCATGGGACACATTTACTTCAGAACAATGGGATCTAACTGCTCACCATGTGGCCATGAGGGACATGGATGCAGTCTCACTTCCTGCTCTAAAATGCAGGGGTGTGGCTAAAATAAGGCTCCGCCTACAGACTAAAACCGTGTTTGAGTACTGACATGAAAATCCGGCATAGCATTTTTTGAATAGTGAAATGTTTTTAATGTAAAAATTAAACTCTTGATATATATATATATATATATATATATATATATATATATATATATATATATATATATATATACACACACATATATATATATATAATACATAAACATAAAAGACTAAATCTCAGGAACGCTGCACACTAGCGACTTAAAGGGTAACACTGTGCCATGAACAAGTCAGGAACACAGCCTCTGATAGGTCAACATGTCAGGTACACAGCCTTTAATTGGTTGACAGACCCAAACCAAGGCATCGATGGATGGCTAACAGCCATGCTAACAACAATATCTCTTTTCAACACAGATAAATAATAAATAATCATGAAAGACATTAAATGTTGATTTTGTCATAATGGGTTTTTTTTTAACAAAGTCCCCAAAAAGAATTGCAGTTCAAGACTGGATTACAAAGCTACTGAAAGGGAAATGATCGCATCGGAGCCCTCACTGGAAAAGCACAGCACTACCCTTCTGGGAAAAAGTAAGTCTCTACTGTGCAGCGTTCCAGAGACTTATTCTTTTATGTACAGTATCCTCTGACATTTGCGATATCGTCGACCTGTGAGGGTTAAACTCAAGGTATTAACTGAGAGAGTAATAAGTATATAAAGTATTATTTTCACAAGTGTTAGGGGTTAGGGCTTGGGACAGACACCTCCCAACAGAAAGTTACCTATACATGGTCATTTTGTATATATTGCTGTTGTCGGAACAAAACCTCTCCAGTTTTGACATTTTTCAGTTTTTGATATCATTTGAAAGTGCCTGTAGTCCTTTACATTACATGTAAATTTTATGATGATTGGACCAAAAGAAATGGCCCAAAATTACTTGGTGAAAAGTCTGGTTCCATTGACTTACATTAAAAGTAAAGCAGGTTTTTTCCTTCGCCTGTAAAGTTACCATTTTGGAGATACAAGGTTTTGTTCCAA
This sequence comes from Colossoma macropomum, assembly GCF_904425465.1. NCBI lineage: Eukaryota > Metazoa > Chordata > Actinopteri > Characiformes > Serrasalmidae > Colossoma > Colossoma macropomum. The sequence continues at coordinate 9,476,836 of NW_023494810.1, forward strand.
CAGCAGCAACATTTAGCTTATTACAATCTCACTTAATCCACTGGGTTTAAATAAATCTTAAAATAATGCTTAAAAATGTGGGGTCGAAGTTTGGTCCATATATATGTATGTATATATTTTTAAGGTGGAGCTAGAACTGTTTGGTATTTCAGTGTAATTTATTTAAATGTCTAAGAAACCATCATATAACCCAAAATGTTTACTCAGTACTTTGGAGTTTGTACAGCACACTTACCTGGTTAATACCTGCAACTTAGGGGCCTGCAAAACAAGTTAGCACTGAGTTTTTAAGAGTTAGTATTAATTCCATTTTGCAGGTCACTGAACATCAATACAAATCACTGTTGCTTCAAAGATCATTCCTTGATTGCAGATTCAGGTCAGAGATTCTGAGGAAAGAAAACAATATTGTGCTTTTTGTTTAGTGAGTTTTTGTTGTGCTTTTTGTTTAGTTTGTTTAGTCAGTAGCAGTTTGGGTCTGGCTTAAGAACCACTGCAAAAATAGGCCTTTTATAGCCAAAAAAATGATTCAACATCCAATTTGATATAGAACTGGATGACTATCAGATGGTTAAGAAAAAGACATGTAACTACTGCAGCTCAAGAAAGGTGAGGCAACACTGTCATCATGCTGGGGACTGCAGGCCTTGCCTGAGCCATATAATGACCTTGGAAGTGGCTGCTGACAAAAACTCATAATAAAAAACACCTCAGCCTTCAGCCTGCAGAGATGAATGAAGGTAAGATGACCAACTATGATCAAAAAATTCCACCCACTGCAGATGCTGCCTTTCTAACTTGGCTTAATTCATCATTTAATAGTCTAGACCGCTAACTAGCAGTGCAGCAAACTGGTTATTAGTTGTGTAAGTAACTAATTTATTCATTTGTACATTGCTTCATTCCTTAATTAATCTTAGCAGTAACTAAAATTGGCTAATTATACTTTCATTTAAATAAACTTAATAGTTTTTACATTTTCACTTTGCAAAATGAATTTTATTTCTGAGCTGTAGTTTAGGTTGAAGCAGTAGTTCCTTTGCTTGAGTAAATTACAGTCAAATGTAAAAAGTTTTAACACCCCTGGTCAAATGACATGCTTTGTTGATTTTCAAAGTGAAAATAAGGTCCCCAGAGAACACAAATATGGAGAGAGTTTGAGTTGATCATATTGGGGAAAATATAAAATGTGCCCTAACTTTTGCACACAGTCATTTAAATTCAGCAAATAAACAAAAACTGTGCATTAAAATGTGCAGAAGTGTGTTCACTGTACACACTTCTTTACAAAATCAACAACACACAATTTGACCAGGGGTGCCCAAACTTTTCGACTGTATATCTGCACTTCAACCAATATGTCCTCTTCTGTTTTGAACGGTGCATACAGCCTACTGATATTTCGGCTCGATATGTTTGAGCGCTCATAACCCCCCCAAGACATTTCAATTAGTTATAAACAGAAAATATTCATGACACATTAGAAATGTTATAAATACGAGATAAATTCAGAACATGTTGAGTCAATAAAGATGAGCCTGTGAAGCCAATACTAATCTGAGCACTACAAAATGAACTTTACATGAGCGCGCGAACAAACTGTTTGAGCACATTTGCTTTACAGATGTCAGAAACCAGTTTTTCCTATCCTCTACATATAGCACTGATTTTTATTTCATTGGACACAAATCATTTCGTGGCTCTAAGAGTTTGGAAAATGGAATAAAATCTTCTACAAGAAGCCTGCCGAGTCTTACAAATCATGTTTGACTCAAAACATTCATGTTTCAGTGTTAGCTTGACCACAGGCCTACATATACATTTCTCAATCAATAAAAAGACATTTTTAATACACAAGCTTCTCTTTTCTGCTAGCCAGTGATTACTGATGAATGAACCATCAGTGTTGCTGTGTGCTGTGGAATAAATGCTGCATCTGATGCCCGAGAATGAAATAAAACCTGTTTTTTTGTTGCAGAGAAATTCAATAACACTGTGGGATTATATATTATATTTACAATAAAGATTGTATATATAAATAGGATTGTATACATATTAGGATCTTTGCTAACACTTTACTTGACTTAACTATGCCAAAAAAGCAGGTGACTATTAGGGCCATAAATGTCAAAACTCAGTTAAAATGAGCAGAAAATGCAATTATCATGCTAACTTCTGCTAGCATTCTTATGGGATTCTAGTATCATGTTAGCACCAAGCTAACAGAATAATTTTTTTGGCTGTTGTAGACTAAACACGGACATTTTAGGCTTCTAAAAGACATTTCAAGTTTTACTTGAAGCTTGTTGCAGACATATTAGCATATATTTTACCTTGTAGGAGTTTCACAGTGACGCAGAGAAAGGTCTGGTTAAGAGCTGTTGTTGCCGATATTTTCCGTTTCTTAACCCCCTTATTAGGTTGCCACTCACAGTTAGTGACGTATCTAGGACTTTCAGCCTAGAGTGACTTTTTTCTCACAAAACTGGTCTTAACCAATGTAAATCAAAACCTGATCAGTTGATTCCTTCGTCATTATGCTAATAGTTACGTGTTAGGACTTCTCTTAAAGTCTCTTAAAGTCCTAACCAATAGGAGAGCTGTATCTAACTAGTAGATACTAAAAGAAAATTCCTGATTGGCCATTTTCTGAAGGCCTGGAAGGCCCAGAGGTTTCCCTTCAGTCATATGTTCAGTAACATAACAGTGTCATATAACCATTACAATTAACTGTCAAGACAGATGTCTTCAGGTTTAATATAATGACGGCTAACTAGAATACACTTAGCGTCTGTCACACTTAGCATTACACATTCTGGCAACTGTCTTGGCAATTAGCAGCAATAGTAAAATGACACTGTTATACTACTGAACAAAGTCATGACAGCTAATGACAGCATGACATCTTCCATAACATGTTTATGGCAAGGTTATGTCAAAGTTGTATGTAATATGTCTGTATATGTAGCTTTACTATGGGTTCAAGTAAAGTGTTAATAAGCACTGTAATATGCTAGTCATGTTCAGTTTCACAGGTTTCATATAATGAATAGAAAGCTGTATAGTATATATGCACGATTCTAAAATGACTGAGAAAGCTGTATAGCATCAAGAATGAGAATATAATTAATAAATTAATATTCAGAATGTCTTGTATTTCGAGTGGTGATTAAATCTCAAGGCAAACTGACAAAATTTTTAAACACAATTACAGTACGTTAATGAATATTGAATAACTTTTTTGTTGTTCCTATTAGAAAAACTGAATAAAACATCTAAAAATACATTAATACAAAATACAGTTTATGATCTTTAAAGTTGTTATTGACTATAAAATGAAAGAAGATTATTAATATGAGAAATGAGTCCAAACTTTCGACCCAACTTTTAAGCATGTTTGCACATAGAAGAAATGTGGCAACCTGACTATTGTTGTTAGGCCTTCAGTTCAGGCAGTAAATGTAAAAATCGCATACAATAATGCTAAATTATGTTAGGATTTGAGCAGTACGTTAGCACAAAGCAAAAAGCAATACATATTTTTTTTCTACCACTGAAGACTAAACATCTGAAGCATGTGAAAGACATTCCATTTGATGCTTGTGAGTGATATTAGCATATATTTGACCTTGTAGCAGTTTTACAGTGACATGGTAAAGAGTCCTCACACAGAGCTGCTGCTATTTTCCATTTCTAACATCCAACTGACACTTGGTTAGAATATGGCTTCAATTCTAAGCCACCGTTTCTGGAACTTCCACAAGGCCTAGATCAGGGGTCGGCAACCCGACTGTTAAGGTGAGCAATTTTGTCCTTTCAATAGAAAAAAAAAATCTTGGGAGCCACAACATTTTATGTCCATTTTACCATCTTGGCTGTAAATATGCTGCAGTATGTGCTGATGTACTAGTATAGGCTAAAAAATGTAATATAAATGAAAACACAGACTTACTATGCTCTGCTTTAAGCTTTAGCTCAGCTATAGCTGCTTTTCTCGCATCTCTGACAGGAAAAGTAGAATAGTTTCTTGTAAAATGTCTCTTAATGTGATTTTTAACAAGGCTATAGTCAGCTTTTCATTCGCCAGCTTCTTGTTCTAATTTTTCTGTTCCACCTTAAATGGTGCCGGAGATGTCAGAATGTAACTGCTGCAGCATTTAAGGTGGAATGGGAAAATTTGCTGATTTCAGCCTCACAACATTTTAGTGTTTGACAGTTTCTCGTTGAAGATTAAACGTATCAGGAAACCAGCTGGAGTGACTGTAAATGCAAATAAGGCCATTCGTCTCCAAATTATTTATGTTCGTCTTAAATCTTTCTCTTTGCCGTTTCGTTAGCTACTAGCTAAGCGAGATTGTTGTCTGCGTTGCTTTGGTGACCAGCAGTCGGTGTTCCAACCTTCAGGGTTAAAGGTTGATGAATTGGCTGTTATACATTAACTCCAGTATTTAAGACCTTTTATAGTTAAAACTGTGTTCAAACGACCAACAGAGCTTTATTTTACTGCAAAGAAGAATTATTTTTACCTAAAAATCGAATTTTGCTGTGGAGCCGCAACAGGGCAGTAAAACAGCCACACGCTGCTGACCCCTGGCCTAGACCAAATGCAATCAAATCAAATCCTCACACATTAAAAAAAGTGTTCTTTGAATTGACATGATTAAAATGTGTCAAGTGTTTGAACGTGAATACAATGTATTACATGAACACAATAATTGCCAAAACAAGTTAACTTAAAGAAAGCAATTGTGTTGATGTAACAGAAAGAAGAAGAGCCCTTGATTCCAGAAGAAATGTTGGATGAGCAGGTGTCTATAAACCTTTGGACATTTGGGGCCAGTTTCCCAAACCAGATTAAACTTGAACCAAGACTAAAAAGAATTTCCTAAGGTGAATCATCATTGGTGCTTCAATGTAGTCCAGGACTAGCCCTAATCCATGTCTGGGAATCCTGGCTGTAGTGTATCTTCAAACACATTGGGAACGTCCACATTAGAGCGGTTCTCATGCGTGGCAGCAGTGTAGGGTCTTTAGAAAGGATATCCACTCTAACACACTCTATAATTAAAGGATCTGAATGTGGTCTAAAAGAAAAAAGGACATCAGTACAAATGTAATTAAATGTATCACCAGCCAATACAACACTGCGAAATTAACATTCACAGTCGCATGCAAAAGTTTGGGCGCCTCTGGTCAAATTACCTCTTCTGTTGATTTTTAAGTAAAAATAAGTTACACATCCTCTACAGAGAACACACGTCTGCACACTTTAGACATGATTACGGTTTGTGTTCAAACGTTTGCACAGGACTTCAGTCATTTTACTCAGTGTGTTTGTCCCAGATATTTAAAATTCATCAAAATTATTAAGGGATGAGAGAAAAAACAATCACAAAATGGATTTCAAATGAAGAATAATCATATAATTCAGTAGATCAATAGGAGTTCTGTGGTACTGTAGAAAGTTGACATTCATTTTTCTTAATACTAATCTCCATTACAGTAACATGTCCGCATTACTGATAGTCCTTTTTTAATTAGAAAAACCCTTTAAATGTTTTCCTCGTGAACTCTACAGGTGTCAACAAAAACAGCAAAATATTATATTCCACAAATAAGAAGCAAAATCTCTGTGCCTGTCAGTGTGTTGCGATAATGGGATAAAACTGCAAAACGCTATATTATTGTTGAATATTTAGTCGCTGTTGGAACAAAACTGCATATCTCCATTGCTGTAATAAATTATCGGCCACCCCTAATTCTTTGGTAATATAAAGCTGAAGTCAGCTATTTGCCAGCTTCTTGTTAAAATTTTTCCGTTCCACCTTAAATGGAGCAGCAGTTACATTCTGGCACTGGACTATTTAAGGTGGAACGGAAATTAAGTAATCTAGCTGCTGAGACATCAGCATTCTACTAGTGATTTTTTATGCTCGTTATGAAGAAAAGGACCAAAATACATTGAGATGACATTAAACTAAAATAATAGTGAATATTGTATTTTTTAATGGAGAAAATTCTCACATTTGTGTGTTTCTTTGGTCTCTTGCCCAGCCATCTTGCCAGTTTTTCTTTTTCTCATAGCACTCTGTTTGGAGCGTGTCTCTGAAAAGGGCCATGTAGCCCTAACTCTTCACCCTACCCCTCTATCTCAACAAAAAGCGGGACACCCTACCCCTAGGCTTGAACAAGCAAAACAGAGGGCTAAGGGCTAAATGGTATGGGCAAGGGGTGAAATGGGATTGGGCCTTAGTTTTCCTTTAAAATCTTATTGTGTTGCAGTAATGAGAATGTGGTCACTTTAACAGGAACAAAAAAGTTACTAAAAAGTTCAAATCAATGAAATCATTCAGGTTTATTTTTAATTATTCATCCAGGCATCATTATTTGAACTTTGTTTTAGTACTATTATTTCGCTGTATTTTTCGGTTCCCTACTTGGCCAAGCACACCAATAAGACTCCTAATGCTACTTTCACCTGCATGTGTGACATTAAGTTGCTCTGGATAAGAGCGTCCGCCAAATCCGTAAAGGAAGCGAGTCTGAATGCCCTATTAGTCTTGTCAGAGGTGGGATAGGCTTTAAATTTGCATATGTATGCCAGATCACTAGTGATGCAAAGTTATTCTCACAACAGGTTTGTGCACTGGCCTTTAGGTATACGTACGATTATCATTTTAATACCTCCTGCTAAGAGATGTACACAAATAAATACATCAGCCTCTTTCCACATGGAGCACGATTGCAAGTACACCACTTTACAGACATTGTGAGCTAATGATCACGCTGGAGAAGTGATTAGGCCATTCACTGGGCTCGTGACATCCTTCATTTTAATGCATGGCACTCTGTGAGCGTATAGCACACGCTCTTGTTTCAATAATTCATACAGCTCATGTTCCGTCCGCCTTTACATTCGCATCTGCACTGCACGCGCAAAGAAATTACAAAAGGCAACACTGGCTGACTACAGCTCCCTTTTGACCACAGAGGACAAGATTGAGTGACATTTCTTTGTAGAGACATCCTTCCTCTCTCTTTCTCTCTCTCACACACACTCTCACTCATTTTCACACATACACCATCTCTGGGTGAAGTGGATCCTTTGGTCCAATGCAATAAAAACTCCTTACCTCATATCAAAGGCCTGTGAAGTTTCCCATTTCAGTGATCCGCAGGGACACACGCCCCGAAGGTCTGGGAGGACAACCACAGGATGGGATCAATCAGAGCGCTGAAAGAGGAGTAGAGAGAGTCGGCTGGTGCCTCTGGTCATCGGTGGGCAGCCATCTGCCAGCCAGGAGCCTCCTTGCCCCGGGGTTAGAATCTGTTGGAAAGACAGGGCAAAGATCAGCGGCCAGCAGCCTTTTAGAGGCAGTAAAACCCAACACTGGTTAATTGTACAGACTTCATTTAAGCATTCTTACTTGAGTTTTTGGTATTATAATGAAATGGAATTACAAGAACATAATTCATTTCAGAGCAAATCAAATTTACACTCCATTTTAATGATAAAATAGCTCCTACTCATGAACACAACTGTGGCGTGGATTAAAATTTAGAATCTGCACTTTCCAAAGAATTCTGTCAATTGTGCAAGATAATATCAAAAGTCTCTGTATCAGTAACTTCTAAGGCTAAAGATGGTTAATGATTCAATTTAGAAACTTATTACTATTTTGAAATTTGTTCTAGGTTATACTTTTTCTCATGATTCAAAAGCTCCAGGCATCCTTTGCATTATGTTAAAATCCTTGAAAATTACTTCCATAACAATTTAGGAATATTTTTTCCATTGGAGAGAAATATATTTTATTTTGGTGATTGATATATATATATATATATATATGAGAAAATAAACAGTAATTATGCATTAATGTGTGTGTGTTCTCTGTAAAGGACGTGTTCAATTTTTCACTTAGAAAATCAAAATTTATTTGAAATTTCACTGGGCCACCCATGCAGTATCGTGGGCCTAACAGCTTACTGATTTACTTTTGCTTCTATTTTTTATGTTTCCAGTCTCATCACTATGTTCATATAACACTAACACCACCATTGACAATATCATAAAGTCATTTGTTTTATGTTTCAGTTGGTTTATTCTTATCAATTTTCACGTTATATGCTTTAGATGCATCATTTTTTAATTTAACCATGCAGTTAATGGGTGCCACTGTGTATTAAGACAGTACAAAAAAATGAAGCATTGCTATTTATTTATTTCAGGGTTGTGTCTATGAATTTGACAAATACAAGTTTCCCCTTCTTTGAGTGTTTCAGAATATGTGCTGCTATCTGCCTCCATTCCCTTGTTGTTTCTGAGCCTGTGGCTTTAAGGTATTGACTGAAGTCTGAGTTGATTGGACAAGCATTGATTACTTAATGAGCAGGTAACGATTGCGAGATGAAGTGAATAAGCCACTGAAAACCATAATAACTACTTAAACGACGTTTTTTGTGCGTTAAAAACCGCTCCCATCTGACCATCTCCCAGATGTGAAGCAAGTCCTTAATCAGCCTTTTATTTTTAATTAGAAGTGCATGCTTTCTCTCAGGGGAGTCCAAAAAAAGAGTGATAGACCCCTCTTATAAAATTACCATCTCATTGCAAATTGCATCATGGCCTCGTTTTCCCAGTCTATCGCTCTCTCTTGCAAAGCGTTTAATTCTGCGGTTGCGAAGCATCTCCTCATCCACGCCTTAGGCTTGAATTTTGAGAGGGGTATTCATTCTCATTTGTTACAATGGCCCCTAAAAACAAAGCGGTAATTGTGATGATTCCTGAAGAGGATTGCCCGTAATGGAAGCAAAGGGGCCTGTTGAAAAATAAAACTCCGCAGGGATGCTCTGGCTAGGCCTTTGTGCTTAGTTCATGGTTTAAAAATACATTCGTAATCTCATGCCGATAAAACGGGCCCCTATTGTTTTAGGTAGATGCTTCTCTCTCTCTCTCTCCGCCCAGACTTTGAGTTGGCTTTGCGAGACTGTCATGGGCTCGCGGCGGTAAGGAGCTTTCTTTTGTAGCCGCATAACAATGCTTTGAGCGTTACGGTAGGTATGTCACAAATACGTGTGGCGGCCTGAAAGCCACTCAGCTGCCTGACTGCCAGACAGAATGTGATGCTTGGGCTCCAAAGAGCCTCTGTTAACATCATCCACCTAGCTTTGCATTCGCTGCTGCCGCTGTTGCACTAAATTCCGTCAGGCGTTCCGGGAAGCCATGTTGTCAGTCACTTAAATCACAGCCCAAGAGGCTTTAGGCTCCTTTTGTTGGGGCCATGCAGTGAATTTCCATAAGGGCCTTGACTGATGGACTCAGGGCAGCTAAGTTTTAGGCCTTCTAACAGATATTGGGAAAGCAAAGGAAAGCTTCATGGATGCAGATACTCTTTACTATGCTGTTCAAATGTAACTACATGAATACAGTCATAGACAAGGTAGAAAATCCTGTATTTGAAGGAATGTGGAAATAGTTGAGTAAATGTAGTAAAAAGTACTTAATTTGATATGTACTGCATAAGTAAATCATTAAGATGTAAATAAAGTCATTCAGAGCGGTTTGGTGTGAAATGCTCTGTTCTAAAGAAACTTACTGAGTCAGAATCTTTCACAGCGGTGGTGAAAGTAACCCTGAGGAACAGGGAGGGGTGGTGGGGATCTTCAAAACTTTGTCACGTGTAACTGAAGGTGGAAATGTGAAATTATATATGGTGTTAGATTGGAAGGAGGTGTTGTTTCAGGCCTGGTCCTTCCCCAAACTTCAGTTACTTAATAACTCCATTCAGACTATATAAATTGCTATCTTAACCCCTTACATGGCCAGGCTAGGATTAAAAAACAGTGATACTGCAATACCAAAAGTTTGGAAACTAAAGTTATTAACCCCTCAAATGGCCAGGTCCTGCCGGCAGGCCCAAAGTTTTATTACACACTTCTACAATCTAAACAGCTCAATCCATTTGCAGAGGGAATGTAGAAATAGTTGAGTAAATGTGGTAGAAGTACTTGATTTTATATGCATTGCATAAGTAAATCATTTAGATGTAAATAAAGTCATTCAGGGCTGCTTGGTGTGAAATGCTCTGTTCTAGAGAAACCTGCTGAGTCAGAATTGTTCACAGTGGTGGTGATAGGAAGGCTAACCCCTTTTTTGCCTACCAAAACACATAGCAGAGACAGTTAACCCCTTAAAATCCCAGTCTAATTACATACTAAAGCTTGTTATTCAGTAACTATAGGGACTTCAATGCAAACGTTTTGAGGTATTCTTTTGAGGTATTACACGAGTGTGTAATAAAACTTTGGGCCTGCCAGCAGGACCTGGTCATTTAATGGCTTAAAAACCTTAGTTTCCAAACGTTTTTAATCCTAGCTTGGCAATGTAAGGGGTTAACTTATGTAGTCTGAACGGAGTTAAGGAGTAACTGAAGTTTAAGGAAGGACCAAGCCTGAAACAAACCCCTTCCTTCAAATCTACCACTATAGGATTTCACATGTCTACCTTTGAGTTCTCACAATCCCCACCACCCCTCCCTGTTCCTCAGTTCTATCGGTCAGTCCTACCACTTGCCAAAGAGGGGTTTGGCCTCCTAGCTCCAAGCAGAAGATGCCCAGAACTTGAACCCAAGTTCTCGGAGCTAACTCCCCTTCCTCACACATCACACATACTACCACCATACGTTGAAGGCATGGTCAAAACTCACAAATTAAATTTAATACACCAATAACATTGTATATTATTTTCAAATAAAAGCGACATTGTGCAGTTAATATTTTTTATACTCACAGGCTTGTCATCTCACTAGCACGAGCTAATTATGCAAATACAATACTTCGGCACACAAAATAGTGTGGAAAACTTTACTGTAGGGTACCAGTCATAAGGCTTTATGGCACCTACATAAGCTTGTCATGACAACTGACATAACCCTACAAAAATGTTTATAAATGCTTATTCCTATAGGTGTAATTCACTATAAAGGTTATATTTAGTTAACTTTGATCAAAACTGGCAAAGTAGTCTTTTTTGACAGATGACTATTATGTCAGTTGTCATGAAAAAGCTTATGTAGGTGTCATGTAGGCTTATGAACAGCACTCTACAGTAAAGTGTTAACAAAAGAGCTTTAAACTGTGCTTGACTGGTCAATTTTTTCTGGTAAAAGAAAGATGATAAAGAACTAAAAGAAGATTTCTGTTTTTAATGCATGCTGTTCTGCCCCAACGACTGACCAAAGGGGTTGGACTGTGCCCTTCAACACCCCTGAATCCGCACATGCTGGGTTTCAGTGAGCTACAGCTGAGAAATAATAAACTACACCTTGCTTTTGTTAGTGCAGGGTAAAACTGCAGCTTCTAAAAATTCTGATTTCTCCAGTACATGCCGTCCATATATGGAGACTAAGCTGCAAAAACAGCCCATTTTGAATTCATCATTTTGGCCTGGACTGCTTTTTGGATGATGCACAAAGCAGGGTAGTCAATCAGAACAGAGCTCATTTACATATATCAGTGTTAAAGGCACAGAATAAAAAAACAGCCTGTTTAATTTTAAGGGATAAACAGAGGTGAGTAAATGTCCCTATTATTTCATTACAACTGTTTTAGTACCAAAAACATCATAAAGGTACCTCGGGGAGAAACAGAAGAAACCCTGACATGCCGATGAGAGAAATCTGGGACTAAAACAACAGGGAAACACACACTCCTTTAAAGGGGAACTCCACTAATTGTTCAAAATTTCTACATAATTTAATGGTTAAGAGGTAAACAAAGTCATTCAGAGTGGTTTGGTGTGAAATGCTCCTTTCTAAGAAACTTAATGAGCCAGAATTGGTGGTGATAGGAACCAGACGCCCACCTTTAAAAGTTCCCTCACAGAAAGTTATACATTAAATGGTTATGAATAAAGTCTGTAACTTTCTCTACAATGAACCATTTCACATCAAACTACTCTGGATGACTGTACAGATCATTAGCGGAATAATGCAAATATTTTGAAAAATCGGTGGAATTCCCCTTTAGGTTACAGCTTTGTAATGCAGTTCAGCAAAACTGCAGACACCATCATCACAAAGCTCCTGCTGAAAAACCAAGCCAACATAGCATTCTTATTATATTAGCTACAGCATTTGGTCTAACGCGGCTTTAGTGGTAGTCTTAGCTACATGAGACCCTCCGCTGTGGGTTGCTGAGGCCTGGCCCACACTAATGGCTGTGTTCCTCGTCAGCGTCACTGTGAAGGTAAGGAGAGATAACAGCAGTCTCATCTCCAGATCTGGTTCCCTCTCTGGTCTGGCCGGGAGGGGTGTGGGGGCCATGTTCCATTGATTTTTCCTCTCTTTAATGGATTTCATTGGAGCCCTCGTGATTCCACATTAATATTTCATTACTTTTGCCTTCCATTTCCTGGGCTTTAAGAGCACTGGCTGGCTTACAGTGAGTGTTCTGGGTCGATGGGCTGCTAGTACGAACAGCTACACGCACACACGGGGCCCTCTCTGGAGCAGGCAGAGCCTGGGCTGCTCCTGTGGGACCTCTGCTGGCCCACCATTGATCAGGGATGCCGAAAAGAGCAAAACAATTAGGTAACGAGATTTATGGTAAGAAGAGGATAGCACTCTCTACTTTGCATTGGAGGAATCTGGCCTGTGTGTTTGTGGAGGAAAATATTTGTAAGCACCAGACTGAGTGACTTAAGTGATTCTCTTGAGTTTGTGCTGTAAACATGCCTTTTTGGAAAAAGCTATGAGTCAATGTAATTATTATTCAACCTAATAACTGGCTTTGACATTCAAACCTAATCAGCCATTGTTCTTACAAACTTGGAATTCATTAATGTTCAGTGTGTTAAGGTAGCTCATTACAAAGAGAGGCATTAAAAGGAGAACTGCATAATTCAGCCGTTGACATGTAAATAAAGTCGAGAGGTGGTTCAATGTAGAGAAACTTATCGGCTCAGGTTCCCTTACAATGGTGCTAAATGGGAACCAGGAGTCGCAACGTCTACAAGACAAACACAGCCATTTTATTTACTATACAAAATGTCCAGGGAACCTACATGCATCTCTGAGTTTTTATATGTAATCTTAATAGTAAAATAGAAATAAATGAGAAAAAAACGTTTTCTTTGGGTATTATTTTACCTTAAATTTCAGGCCAAAATCTCCTTAAAACTATGTCTTAGGCATCAAGCACTGTATTCACAATCACTTTATTTAATAACTTTCTTAGGTAGCTTATAAAGGCATTAAACTCTTCAGACGTCTGCGGTTCCTCTCACCACCACTGTGAACAATTCTGACTCAGTACGTTTCCGTAGTACAGAACATTTCACATCAAGCCACTCTGAATGACTGTTTACATCTTAACCATTTAGTTATGCAAAAATCTAGAAATTATGGGGGGATTCCCCTTTCAACAAACCGCATCACAAGCATGCCTTATGTTAAATAAAATACGCAGTTGAAATGAAGCGTAGTGGTTAATGTATGCAGGTGCGGTGGGGCACACTAAGTCGATCAGACATATACAGGTCAGTGGAGATGCTGGCTCAGCAAGGCAAGATAAATCGTTTCGGCTTTATCAAAGTCATATACCACCTAAAAATTAGATCTTCAAACTGTTTATTTCAGCATTGAGAATTTGCATGATACATTTTTTGAGAGATATGTCTAGTCGTGAATTCCAATTGGCTTAAAGAAGAAGCTGGGCCTACTTAAAGAGTAGTACCTCAGTACTATACATGTTTTTAAAACTGAGAGTAGCCCCAAAGATCTTTAAATCTATTTATCATAAATCTAAATATTTTAATATAACCCAAAAGAAGAAAGATGCTTTTCTTAATCTCATTTCTGCCTTGTTTTATTTGTGTTTTGTTTTATTTGCTCTGGATATTTTATTGTATATGTTGACAGAAATATTCTTTCATTTTTGTTTACTATAAAATAGTATTGTATGTTATGGAGATTCACTGTAGATGAGATCTTGGTCTTAGTGGTTTAACCTCCTCCAGTACGCATTTATGTACAGTCAGATGTAAAAGTTTGGGCACCTCCTGTCAAATAACATGGTTTGTTGACTTTAAGTAAAAATGAGTTAACATCCTCTACAGACAATAAATATCCAAAAAGGATCATCACTGTGTAAATTTGGTGGACAGTGGCATCCGTGTTGGTATATTTTGACATGGTGATTTTCTAACCCTCTCATTTGCACACCTGAACAGTCTTGACAAGGTCTTAGCTGAAGATTTAACTCTGGTTCAGTTTAAAGACTTTGTGAAGACTTCAGAGAAAGAGTCTTCAGCAAAACCAAGACCCTTTCAGCAAACTGTCTTAGGTTATTATCAGTGGGTTTGTGGGGAGAGGGCACTCTAACCGAAAACACACCTCTGCACATTTTAATGCATAATTACTGTTTATTTGCTGAATTTAACATACTGGAAAAGATGAAACATATGTGGCCTGTGCAAAAGATATGACACATTTTACATCGTTTTCTCTTTTCCAGTTTGTTTAACTTAGCAAATAAACAGAAATTACACTCTAAAATTTGCAGAAAAAAAATGCAGGTTTAAGCTTTTTTTTAATGTGTTTGCTGTAGAGGATGTTAACTTACTTTCACTTATAAAATCAACAAAACGTAATTTGACCATATACATATATATACACACACTATATACATACAACCGTATACATGTACGTACACACTTTAAAAGATGGTTCTTCAAGGGTTCTTTAGTAAAGGCAATGGTTCTGTTTAGAATCATGAGTTCTAAATGGAACCATTTCATACTTAAATGGGTTTTTGCATAGTGAAATGGTTCTTCAGATTGATGGAGAATGTGTTGTATATGGTGCTATATAGAACCATTTTCAAAAAGGTTCTATATAGAACCAAAAGGGCAAAAGCTTGTAACAACAGAACAACCCTTTCTGGTGCTATATAGAACAAATTTTCAATAGAACCATTCCCTTTACTAAAGAACCCTTGAAGAGCCATCTTTTTTTTAAGTGTGTATGTATGTATGTATGTATGTACGTACGTACGTATGTATGTATGTATATAAACAAACTGGTCTAAATATTTGCATCCCCTGAGAACAAAGCATTCTCTGTATAAATAAATGATCTGCATAATCAAACAATAAAAAGATCACATTTTAAAAGAAACTATTCAAAAATATATGAGTATTTTCCTACATTTACGCTGTGTTTGGGGCTCACTGGAAGACCATATACAGCAGATGGTTAACTAGTTAAGTTAAAAAAGTAAACGTTTTGTCTGTTTGGGGGCTTGCTGGAAGATAAAAAAGCAACAAATGGTTAAAAAAGCAAGCATGGGGTCCAGAAACTCACTCTCAAAAAAACCCAAGTGTCTCCAAAATGGTAAGTTTACAGGAGAGGGCAAAAACATTCTTAACTGTAAAAGAGATTTTATTCCAAGCTATTTTGGAGCATTTCTATTGACCCTATCATGACCATCATGTTTTTACACTATGTAAAGTGTACCTGCTGTGCTGGTGTATATAATATAATACACACACTACCCCATTTGAGCACAGCAGCTGCCCTTTATATAGCCATGTTATGTCACATCTAGTAAACCAGTGTATCATCTAGAATCCTGAGTTTCCCCACTTAAAAATATGACCTGGTCAGCTGTTCAAATGCAAGTCAGACGACTGGTATTTCCCAGTTTCCTACATCGCATGAGGGCAGCTTTACTGAAAATTCAAAAGTTTAGAATCACTTGTCATAATAACTGCTGTTATTTGATTCAATAACATACGGTGTAGACTGCAACACTAAGCTACACACCAGATTTCAAAATTGTACAATATTTTATTCAATATTTCAAGTTTTTTAGGAACAGCAAGAAGTTATTAATTATTAATATACTGTAATTACTTATCTGCCTTGAGATTTGATCACCACAGTTCAATATGAGGCATTCTGGATATTAACTGAATTATAGCTTCATTCTCTGTGCTGTATAACTTTGTAATTTTAGAATCATCTACAGCTCGTTGCTGCTCATATTGTTCATCAATATGGCCATATCTAATATTTCTTTACAGCTTCCAAATGATTTGTCAAAACTTACAGTTAAGGGGTAGCAGCATCATATTAGAATCATCAGTAACACATTACTGTAGCGCAGCGTTCATAAGGCTACATCACACCTGCATAAGCTCGTCATGATAACTGATGTCAAGCTGACATAATACATGATGTCAGATGACAAACTTTAACACTGGGTTATAAGAATACTTATTATGGGAGAAATGACAGCATGTTGAAACTGACTTTCTAGCTTAGTGTGCATCACAGTGACATAATGCTGCTGTCATTTCAAAGCATTCTAGCATTGTGACATACAATGAGCTACAAAGTCTGTCATTTCACCCCAGAAAGTGATATGACAACCTAAAGGGAAAAAAGACAGACATTACATCAATGCGACATCCAAGCAGACAAAATGCAACATTTATGATAATTAGTTGGAATGTGTGTTTATAAATGTTTATGTAGGTCTACATCAGCTGTCAAAGAGCTCATGTAGGCACCATGTAGCCTTATGAATGCTGCCCTGCCGTGAAGTGTTACTGATCATTTTATGCATGTACACTCCCATACAAAAAAACAGGCCAAGCCCAAAATGGTGAAACAAGGCTTTTAACAGTCTTAACACAGTCTAAGCTTAACGTAACTAGGTTTTAATGGTCTTAACAAATCATTACGAAAAAGCTAAAGTAACTTCGTATGGGAGAGTTTTTCCCTGTGATTTCTTTAAATGGAGTCTTGTGGGTAAACTTGCAGACAGCCTTTTACATGCTTTCTAACAGCTGAAAAACATTACCAAGCTAGTTTTTATTCAATGTGAAATCAAATATTATACAGGGTGATTCAAAAAGATTAATCCGATTTCAAAGCGCCATATTTTTACAACCTAAGGCGCCTAGGAACCAATCATATTCCAGTTGAAAGAGAGGGTCATAGAGTTTCTGACTGTCTGTATGGCAGTGAACTCAGAGCACTCGTCATTGGTACCGTAAGTTCCAAGAAAAAGTCACCAGCATCACCAGATCTCATGCAATCTGACTTTTTGTGGGGGTACGGTAAGGATTCTGTTTATGTGCCACCACTCCCAACAACACTGGATGATATCTGAAATCGCACTGCAAGGGCCGTGAGTACAGCGACACCCGACATGCTCAATTGAGTATGGGATGAATTTGACTATCGCGTTGATGTTGTCTGTACAGCTGGAGGAGGTTCATATTGAGCACTTGTAAAATAAACTTTATGCTCATTTAAACCATCTACAGTTTACCGCATTGTTCTGTAATGATTTGAAGTGAAAGTCATTTTGAAATCGAATGAATCTTTTTGAATCACCCTATATTTTGGGATTGGCCTGTTTTTGTTTTTTTTTGCACAGGAGTTGTTCAACAAACATGGACTATAAACGTTTTGGCTATTGGTCAATTACGCTGCAATACTGACGAATTCATTTGGCTAATGCAGTGACCTCAATTCCATTATTCTAAAGGCTATCACAAAATGGCTCATTTTATAATGCAAAATTTGAACTGCCATCTAAAAAGTACTTTTAAAACTGTTTATAACAAGTGATGAAGGCAAAAATTCTTCTCTTTTCTTCTGAGTTAATGTTCCAGACACAAATCACCCAACTGAATTAGTCTCCATTGAGAATCTTTTTTCGTCTATAACCAGCCATTATCTGTTTCCAAGAAACAGGCCCGAAGCTGTGCTAAAGTTGCTCCACACAAGAGCTTTACTGTGCCATTGTCGGAGAGTGTGAAGTTTAATGGACCTCTGGCTATATAACAGGCTGTAGTCTACTTGTTAAGAGGAGAAAAGTGCATTGAGCTGTACATCCTTAGCAGATATAGAGGCCACTGTTTAATATCATTTCAGCACAGCTGCCTTCTTCCTTCACAGCTAGAGAGCCTCAGCGTCCTTAAAGACAGAAAGCTTACCTAAATGAATACAAAGTTCCGAACGATTCTCCAAGAGTGAAAGGAGCCAGAGAGCACAGTGACCCAAGTAATACATTTCATTTCCCTGTCAAATTAAATACTACGTTGAGCTCAGACTAGCTTGAGCCTGAGCCTCTAAATCATTAACCCTCCCCCTGCTTCCTCTAGTGACAGTTTTTCAAAAGCTATCCATTTTGGCTTCTGATTCGGATTTAATCCCCTGACTGAAATAAGGCAGTTTTTCAAGATTTATTCCATCCCAGGAGCTACATAGTTCAATCTGGCAACTTCTGCAAAATTCCACCCTGGATGCAACAATCGCAAGGCCATATTTTGTCAGAAAGGAACGTAGTAAAGCTTCATGAACAGAAAATGATGGTTTTCCTCAACATCTGGTCAAACCTGGCAGGACCAAGCTGCAAAAAAGTGCCCTCTTTCTAAAAAAAATACCTTTAAAACGTCAAGGGTAGAATTGATTCTATTGAAAAAGGACCATCTTAATAATTAGATTCAAATTAGTGTTTTGAATGGTCTTTATAAACAACACAGCTTTCAAATCTAAAGTAGTTCTTCAAAAATCTCTCACGTTGTCAGTGTCTAGTTGTAGAAATGCTACTCTCCACACCAGCGCTTCCACTCCCCAACCTCCGGACCCCATGCTCTGTGCATTTTTATGCATTCCCTGCTCTGACTGCCTGAACTCATTAGCTAATGGTCCAGCTTTTTAAGAGCCAGATCAGTTGTTCTAGAATAGAAAAAAGCACAAAATGTGCAGAGGCAAGAAGTCCTGAGGATTAGTATTGGAAACCACTCCCTACACCAGCATCCAACGTACAATGTATTCAAGTCAACATGCAATCAAAACTGACCTTTTGTACCTCATTAGTTCACGTCCATCATCATATTAATCATGATTCATATAATTTAAACGACAAACATCTTGGTTTTCTTCAATCGTCCATCAAAATGTAATGAATTTTGCCTTCCCTTTTTTTTGATTACATCACTGCGCACCAGCAGGCAGGAAAAATATTAACCAACAATGTCACGTTTCACAACCAATCTACAAGGCCCTGGCTAGAGCAGGTATTCTGAGGAACAATGCTACAAATATAGAGTGATCATACACCACAAAAAGTATTTGGACACTTTAACGACACTCTTTTTGTGTACAGAAATCCAAGAGAATTCCAACCAGACTGCATTAAGGCTACACACTTAACATAGTTCTTCAAGGGTTCTTTAGTAAAGAAAATGGTTTTATATAGAACCATGAACACTCAAATAACCCTCTGCATATTTAAAGGGTTCCTTGTATGGTGAAATGGTTCTTCAGATCGATGGAGATTGTGTTGTAAATGCATCTACGCACAACCTTCTTGAAATGGGTTCTACATAGCACCAAAAAGGGTTCTTCTATTGTAACAAACTTGACATTGTAACAAAAGCAGAACCCTATCTGGTGCTATATAGAACCATTTTCAAAAAGTTTTGAATAGAACCATTTACAACACATTCTCCATCAATCTGACGAACCATGTCACTATGCAAAGAACCATTTATACATTAAATGGTTCTATGTAGAACTCATGGTTCTCAATAGAATCATTGCCTTTACTAAAGAACCCTCGAAGAACCATCTGTTTTAGGAGTGATGGTAGCTAAGTGAGCCTGCTCTGCCTAAAGGTACTCACTGCAAAGTTATTTACTTATTTATTTTTTATTTTTTACAGAGAAAGAGAGAGAGAAGGAATGAGAATCTTCCAGAAAGCAGATTCCACCAGCAAAAGCAATTTGTATTCGAGGCCTAAATTCCCAAGAAACAGTCACCCAATACCAAGTATCACAACAAAGCCTCGGCTGGATGTTAAATTAGCAGAAATTAGCTAGCAATGAGGTAGACGATGTACAGATGGTTTTCCTGGTCATGGATTAAGCCTAGACTAAAGAGGATTTTGAGTGGAGGATCTTCTCTGACAGCACTATTCAGTTCGGGTCTCCGGCTAAGAAGGCAGGTAATTCTAGAGAAGCTTACCGCAGCGTTTTTAGACGTTCTTTTTGTGTTTGTTCACACGGCTAGAAAACCAGCCTATGGACAAACACAAAAACGTTTTTAATAACACCGGAGTAAGCTTCCCTAGAATTACCTGCCGTCTTAGGGGTGAAGAGTCCAGTCAATTAAGCAGCGTGTCACTCAAAGCTGAAGATCACTGAGCCAAAACAGCAGAGAGAGATTTGGAAGATGTGTCAAGTGAGCAGCATGTTTAAATCCAGACAAGCAAAGCCTGACCAACTTAGACTTACTGACCCAAACATTCATTAATTCATTAATCAAAGACTGTGATGGCTTTTCACCACTCTCACTGACAACAGTGAATCAAAATAGATCAAGCACAACTGAAATAATACTGACAGTAAACCACCCTGTGAGTAAACCATCTGTACTTCATTAGTATTTCATGAGGAGGAGAATAAACATCTTTGCTGTCACAAATATACCACCCATCTCCAACAACAGCAGCTCAGGAGAAAAGAGAAATGTTCTCCGCTTGGCCTAATTATCACACAACTAGTGAAGTTTGGGTTTACTGTTTAGAGATATTTAGTTCCCAGGACTATAAATTGCCATGCAAGGCATGTAGGTAGGCAGAAAAAACAGAAATAAAAGGATAAGGAAAGAAAGAAAGGAAAAAAACATACAGTGAAGTACGGAAACAAGACACTGCCGATTTACCGCTTTCCATGTCCAGCAAACCTACAGCATTTTTTTTGTCGTTGTTTGACAGTTTTAATACTTTTCTCTCTGAATGGCACCATTAGAGATGACAGCCCTGATAATGTCTTTGTACATATAAATAGACTAATAAAAGACTGACATTCAAAACAGAATGAAGCAAAAAAGGAAACAGAGGCACAGCTTTCTTATGCAAACAAAGCCAGCTGCTGGACTACATTTAAAAATAAAAGAAACTTGTTGAACTCATGGCAGAAAACAATGAGTGTATAAGGATTCGATAGAGTTGGGATGATTTGGGAGCTGCTAGAAAAATTACATCTCTATTTTCCTGGCATCTTAGATTCTATAGAGCTGGTGTAAAGATCCGTTTCAGTTAAAGCTTCATCTGCATAAAAGAAAACAATCGAACTGCTGAGTCACATGACTGCTACTTCACCACTAGCTGATTAACTTGAGGCAGTATTTTCTCACATATATTCACACTGAAATGTGAGCAAGTTGTGTGTATATATATATATATGCATGTGCAGCTTTGTATAAAATCATGAGCTAAATGAGAACACTTCTGATAACTGAAAAGACACAGTGGACTTACCATGTGCTTTTCTTCATACATCTTCAGAAAATAGGTAAAAGGAAGTCAAGTGATGTCATCAGTGTGATTTTTATTTCAAAATGTGTGTGTGTGTAAAAAACACTGCTGTTTAACTTGAAGCCAAGATTTGTACAGGCAACAGCTACTACTAGTAACCATAACCCCATGGTTTTAAAGTGGGTATAATAAACCCCAGAGTAAGACACATAACCATTATATAATCATATATATATATATATATATATATATATATATATATATATATATATATATATATATATATATATATAAACACACACACACACACACACACACACATATATATATATATATATTCCTAATACTCCAATAATCAATAGATTTTTACATTTTTATACTGAGTCACCCTGTTTCAAGTAACACAATGAGGCCTATCAAGCCTCAACTCAATGTTTGAGTTTTACAGATTTTTTTTTTATTTATGCATAAACGGTTAAGATGTCCAAAGTCATTCAGAGTGGTTTGATATGAAATGCTCTGTTCTAGAGAAACGTACCCAGTCAGAATTGTTCACAGTGGTGGTGACAGGAACCAGACGTCTGAAGAGTTTAACACCTCTAAAAGCTCCTTCACAGAAAGTTCTTACACAGAATAGTTATGAACATGCTGCCTGGTGCCTGAGACAGTTCTGAGAGGATTTTGGCCAGATATTTTAAAATGCGTTCATGGCGGAGAGGTACATGCAGGTAAGTAATGCCTACTGAGTCCTACCAATACGCCTTGACATTTTATAGCCCTGGGAACTAAAGAACTCTGAACAGCATATCCCAAACTTCACTCGTTTCAAGATAGTTAAACCAAAATAAAAGTACCCAAAGAAAAATGACATGTTCTGGTTGTTTTACTCTTATCTACATTATATATACAGCTCATACATATAAAAAGAATACACATGGATATATGTGAATTGAAAACACTGTGACCCCTGGTTCCTATCACTACCACCAAGTGTCTCTACAATTATTCACATATAAGTAGCACAAATTAAAATTTAGTGAGGTTGATGATGAATGGATGGTTTATAGGAATGTGGACTAAGCCTAAAGAATATGCATATCTTAAAACAAGGTACATACATACATAATTTCATATGCAGCTTGAAACTGATACAATTACTGACAACCAGTTAGGATGTCCATTCTAAAGCTGGCTGAAAAATCCTGTATAAAGATGATCTAAGATGATTTTATTCACAAAAGCTTTTTGCATTAGTGGTGGGCAATGGGAAAAACACTTTACAGTTATTGTAAGAAACTGTCAATATGCTTCTTCTGAGCATAGTGTGGATATTAACTGCACCCTGATCAACTGCATGTTTTACTACAAAAGGGAGCATGATTAGGCCTGTTTAGCTTGATTTACAGCAGAGCATTTTGTAAAGCACTGAACCCAAGTTTTTTTGTTTTTTTTTAACTATTCCACCTTATAAAATTTATTATAAAATCATATTTTGTCAAGTATTTTGATATTTTGGCCACCCCTACTTTACACAAATACCCTCCTTAGATCATGGCAATATTCAATGAAACCCCAGTTTCTCCTTCTGAACCCTTTTAAACATTTGTTGGATGGTCGACTCTCTTTATTAAAGTGTAAACATTTCTGCAGTTTGTAGTCTTTGAAAAGCACGCATACTTCTGCAATTTTGCCATTTAGTGTAATGCAAAACAAGCTCATTAAACTGAAGATATATAAGTTAAAATAAATGTTAGAATATATAACGTTGTGGTCTAAAGCAGGAGAAATTTCATCAAAATGTGTCCAAAGTTTTGAACCACTCAGTCTTAAAATACTGTGTCAACATCAGGATTATCAATATTCACATACAGTAGCTATCAGATAATTTTAGAAAAATCCCAGCTGTGATTTGAGTACCATATGAGTAATATTCCCTCAACACGTGAATTGGTTTGCAGATTTAAGTGTCAAATCTTAATTTCTTGCAGCTTAATAATGTACAATCTTTAGCTCAGTGCTTAATATGCACTGCCAAGTCCATCCCCTGAAGCTACTGCCCACTTGCACAGCAGGACTGTTGAATTAAAGTCAAACCCTCCACCGTGTGACCATACTGCCACCTAGTGGTGACATGAGTGACCAAGACACAGGCAAAAAAAACTACTTCCTAACTTGTTTTCCCTCTCACGCCTCATACTGATGCTCCAGCTCAAGTGTGGTTGCCTGGTTACCACTAACCTTCACATTATTGTTTTGAAGTGAAGCATCCGGATAGGTAGCTATGGAGACGTGATATATGCTCAGGGACACGAATCCACATTTGAGGTACTCTGCTTCATCGTCGGTGGTCAACGCTATGACACAAACCTCCTGGAATTAAGAATCAAAAGACGAGAGCTGAGAGAGAATTAAAAAGACGACCATGAAACGTTTACTTACATTTTCAGATGGCATACATAGGACAAATACAAACAATAGAAAAGGCTACATGTGGTATAACAAAACGGAGTGTCAAGGAACCGCTGCGGAATGAGTTAGTCATACAACTGCTAAAAGAAAGAGGAGCAAATGATCCTTTTTCTAAAGTAGTGCTGTTAAACTTGATGTATTCCTTCACAACAGCAACAAGGATTTTCAGTCATAGTATTTCTTACATTTTTTTAAAGCAGCTTCAATGTCAGCTTCATTTAAAACTTGTTAACATTACTCTGAAATGCATTTAGTGACCTGGAGAAAGCTACAAAAATAAAAGAATTAAAAAAACAATGGAATTTTGCACTAACATTATATTAGCACACAGAGCTTAGAGTTCGTACTATTGTTTAACAAAATTAGTGTCACGGGAAGTAAAATTAGTACAGTTTCTGGACACCTGCTGTTAACGCTGAGTGCATTTGTCGGAGACATTGCTGAAGACATTTCATTTGACAAAATAAGACTCCAGAGGTAGATGCTGCCTGTAATGACAAGTCCCTCCCCTGTAATGGATAAAATGCTGTCACAACTACTACATTCAGAATATGGCATGTTTAAGTCACACTTGGTCTGTCAGCATAAAGAAACATGGAGAGAAAACCAAACTCTATTAGACTGAACAGAGGAAAGCAACCGTAAGGGGGGGGGGCGGAATAGCGGCTTCAACATAAATCACTATGCTTGACTTCCCGTCAAATATACATTGGATCAGTGGAGAGGAACCTCTGTAAAATTGCCTCCTGCATGCAATATCAATAAAAAAAAAAAATGAGGTACAATAAGGTACTAGAATGCTGTGGATAAAAACAAGATTAAAAACAACCGTCAGTCAAGTTTCTCAAGTTTACAAAGCGATGAATCAGTTCAAATTAGTCCAAAAACGGAATGCTGTGTGAAAGGCAGTTACTGTTTTCATTGAAAGTTATAAAACAAAGCTGTTGGTTGCCTCGGCAGTAGAAAAGGAGTATTAAAGTGAGTCTTTAACAACCACAATAACAAGGTGCTCCTCCTCTATTTTGCCCAGTGTTTTCAGAGCAGTCTGAAGGTACTGTTGGGAGAACTCGCAAGGGGGGAAAGCGTATAGCATACCCCCCGTCTCGCGCTCTTTGGGCCCGCCGAGGGGCAGGCTGATGACACCGGCTGCCTGCTTGTTTCTGAGGTAGGTGACCAGGTTCCGGAGAAGGCGCTTCTGGAGGCCCGGCTCTGGAGGCGGCGAGTCCCGGTCCATTGGGCCCTGCACGGCCAGGAGGACGGTGTAGCCATCGGGGCTGCCCAGCTTGATGCGGCGGGTCACCTCGTCCAGCTTGGGCTGGTCCAGCCGCAGTCGCTGGGCTATCTTGAGCTGGGTGATCTTGGCACTGCCCGTCTGGTTGTCTTTCATGAGGGAGAGGAAGAAGCTGGCTCCTCCTTCCAGGATGTGCATGTTGGTGGGGAAGCTGCTGTTCTTCAGGACCAAGGAGCCGTGCCACACTCTGCTGAGGGTCTGGGCATATTCGGACAGTGTGCTGAGCTTTTTTGGCTCGCTCTTGCACTTGTCTATCTGTGCGTCCAGGTCTGGCTCGCTCTTGCGATGGTTGCGCTCATGCTCCCCACCTTTGCGGTGCTGGGCTGAATCATCCTGTGACTGGGGCCGCTCATCACTGGACTGGTGGCTGCTGTCAGGAGTGTGGCTTTGGGGTTCGGAGGTGGAGTCAGGGAGGCGACCACGAGCCCGGTCCGGGCTGTCCTCTGGAGTGGAGGGGGCACCCGCTCTCACTCTGGCGCGACCCCTCTCCTCAAACAGGCGCTCACTGGGACTGACACTCCGACTCCGGCTGCGGCTCCGACGCTTGCGCCGCTCGTCCCAGCCTTTGCGGTCCGAGTCTCTGTCCTTGGCCCAGCGCTCCCTGCTGCGACTGCGGGCTCTTCCTCGACCAAAGGCTTCTGTGCTAGTTCTACGCTCCGGGCCCTTAGGAGGACTCCAATCGCGCTCTGAGATCCCACGTTCCCGTTCCCTCTCAGCAAAAAGCGGGTGGGATGGTGATCGAGCCCGCGCCCTTAGTTCTCTCTCCAAGCTGCGGTGGCGCGCGTAACCATCACTTAGGAGCTCATAATGTGATGGCAATGGAAGGGGCAGCTGGTACTGCTGGGGGTATGCCCGCACCTCCTCAGCTTTGGCGAAATCCACACGCAGCCTACGGTTGGGGCCACCCAGGGGGAAGCCACGCATCTGTGCACACGCAGCCTGGGCTGCATCCAGGCTCTCATAGTGGATGTAGGCAAAGTTGTCTCCTTTCACATAGTCAATGGTGCGGATGCTCCCGAAGCGGTCGAACTCTCTGGCCAAGGCGGCCAGCGACACATTGGGGCCCAAGCCACCCACCCATAGGCGTGTGGTGGGATTGGCCTTGCCGTAGCCAATCTTCACCTGGTTGCCCCCGAACACCCGGCCCTGCATGGCCACCTTGGCCCTGTGAGCCATGTCCAAGTTTTGGAACTTGATGAAAGCATAGGCGCATCCTTGTCCGCGGGCCGGCCGCTTGATCACAACCTCCTCAATAACACCATACTTCTCGAAACCCTGCCTGAGCTCCGCCTCCGACACATTGTGATCCAGGTTGCCGATAAACAGATTTCTAGTGGCTCTCTGGTCATCCTCGGGTTTCAGGTCGTCCTCGGCCTGCAGCTGTAATGCAAGGGCACGGCTCCTCTCCTCCAAAGCACTGTAATAGTCCAAGAGTCGCTCTCGCTCCCTGGTAAGCCCGACAACACCCTCGGCGTAATGCCTGGCTCGAGCGTCCCGCATGGCACTGCCTCCAGCTCCTGGCGAGAGCGATCGCTGCCTGTACGGATAAGCGGCGTGCAGCAGGGGAGCGTAGGCCACGTCCGGCGGCGTGCAGCTGCGGCGGCGCACATAAACCGGCTCCACCCGGAGCGGACGGTCACCCAGCACCAGCCGGGCCCTGGCATGGCGTGCCTCCCGGGCACTCTCCACCTGCCTGAAGTTCACATAGGCCACCCGGCCCAGCTCGGGCGTGTGAGAGAGCTTCACACTCACGTCACCAAACTTCTTGAACTCATGGAAGAGCTCGTCCTCGATGTGCTCGTCGGACAGGTGTGAACCCAGGTTGCTGACCAGCAGCGTCTTATATTCGAGGCCACTGCTACTTCCAGCAGCACCGCCCGCGGCCCCGGCCACACGACCACCGAGGAGCTCGGTGCCCGCTGACCCTTTGCCCTTTCCTGCAGCCCGCTGGCCGGACCGCACGCTTGCGTCGTGGTGCAAGCGATGATGCGCGCTGCTTTCGTCGCGCGCGCGAGCCTTCTCGCGTTCGCCACCGCGAGCTTCGCGCTTCACATAGCGGCTGTCGGCGAGCAACAGCGCGAGCGGCGGCGAAGGAAGCAGCGCCGCAGGAGGAGCAGCAGCGGCGGCAGCCACGGCGGCGGCGGCAGCCGCAGCGGCGATGGCGTCCTCCCTACGGCTGCCCTCGCGCTCCCGGTCCCGTTCCCGATCCCGCTCTCGTTCCCGTTCCCGTTCCCTCTCACGCTCCCGAAGCCGTTTAGCGGCGGCTCGCGCGGGGCTCGCATCGCGGTCGGCCTGCCTCTTCATCCTCTCCCTTCAAACTTTTCCGCGCGGTGGAGGGAAAACCGGGTCGACGCGAAACGAAGCGACACTAACCCGCCGCGCCGCGACGCGCGTGAAAATGAGCGCGAGCGAAGGCGGAGAGGCGCTCGCGTTCCGTCCGACTGGGTGCGAGAAGCGGAGACGAAACTTGCCGGAAAAAATACAAAAAAAGCGTTTACAAACAGAGGCATCATACAAGCTGCATCCGCGCCGCCATCTTGGACAATGGAGAGGCGCGCGCGCGCCGCCGATGGGAGGAGCTCTCGCACACGTGACTCAGCACGGCATGAGGCCGCGTCCCAAATCGGACGCTTGTGCACTAAATAGAGCGACTAGAAAGTGCGAGTTCTTTGTAAAAGACTATTAAAACTGAGTTTTGCCTTGAAAATAATGCAGAAGCCTCCCTGCTGAAAAAAGCCATAGAAACCATTACGTGTCCCCGTTGGTTCCTCATGGTTTTGTAATGTGTTGTGGCTTTTTTATTGGGTTCATAATCACAATGTAGATGATCCTATGCTGGAAACTAGTGGTCTGTATTGGAAACCATTAAGCAAATTCCCTTTAGAAAGCAAAAGCAGGGTAGCACTGTCATTAGTGACTGATCAGTCTTTCGTGGAAAGAGGGGGCGTTTCTAATGAAGCAGTCATGCTTTGTATTTGCACGTTTGCATACAAACCCTATAAACCTGCCCTGTGGTCATAATGGGATTCCCATGAAACAGGCAAATAGAAGCTGACGTGACTTAATGTACCAGACTTCACTGAATCACAGTTCACTGCTGTTTATATAGATACACACATGAAAACTGAACGAGAAGCACAGAGGCTGTTACCAGTTTAGCCATCAAAAGGGTGATAATGAACTAGGATTTTTCCTTTATATTCATATTGTGATACCTTTGAGGAAGACCCTGCAACCAGCTGCCTGTACATACAAGACAATGACTTTTCCATTTAAAACCATGGCTAAAAATACAAAAATATTAATAGATTACATTATTCCAAGGAGAAATGAAATTAGATTTATCCCTCTTTTTCTGAACTGTGCGACAGATGTAAAGCATTTAATAGAACCTCATACCTTTTGGGTCTGCCCCAAAATTTCTTCCTTTTGGACTCACTATTTTATGAGTTTAAGTATAACAGGGAAATTTCTCCTGACCCAGTATTGGCTCTGATTGGTTGCTCAGTAATCACACTTTCCTTACCATATAGACGACAGCAGGCATTAAAGTTTGGCATGATTTTGGCAAAAAGGAATATTCTTAGGGAGTGGAGATCTGAGTATCCTCCCTTGTTTAAAGTATGGCTTTCTGAAATGGTTTCTTCTATATACTTGGAGAAATTATGATGTATCAAACAGGTTCAATCAAGAAGTATAAAAGGCATCAGACCCTTTCATTGAACACCTTCAACACTGATGAATGAACTGTGACATCCCCTTTGGCAATTTAACTTCACCTTTTTTCTCCTCCAAACTGCCAAGAATATGACACTACTATTATGTTTTACAATTTTTTACTTATTGTTTTTGTCTTTTTTCAGGGGTGGCTGTATATGTACAGTTTCTGAACTTTGGCTTTTTATTTATTTATTTATTTTTGGAGGGGTGGGGGTTATACTGTTCTTTTGTCTTATTCTACAAAAATCTAAATAAAATATATTTTAAAAAATGCTAAAAAAAAAAAACAGTATAAATGATTTCAGCAGATCATCTGAACTTGTGTGAGTCTTGGTCATGGCTTCTGTATTACAAAACTAACCAAATTAGCTATAAAACTAATAAAAACTAATATACACTAAATGGCCAAAAATTTGCGGACACCTGCTCATCCAATGTTTCTTTCAAAATCAAGAGTATTAAAAAGGGTCCTCTGCAGTAACAGCCTCTAATCTGCTAGGAAGGCTTTACACTATATGTTGAACATTGCTGTGAGGATCTGATTGAGCATTAGTGAGGTCAGGTACTGATGTTGAATGGTCAGGTCTGGATCACTCCAACTCATCCCAAAGGTGTGGGATTGAGTTCTATCCTTCCAGACACAGTTCCACTGCTCCACAGCCCAATGCAGGAAGGCTTTATACCCCTTTGAGCTGCGCTTGGCATTAAGCATGGTGACCTCAGCTGTGCATTTAATTCTATGAGCATTTAAACTCCTGGGTCAGCACATTAATGCTGCTGAATTCACTAACAAGAAGGGATGTCTACAAACATTTGGACATATAGTGTATGTTAATGAGCTCTGCTCTGATTGGCTGCCTGATCCCAACACTCCTTAGAACTTCAGCATAAATGGAAGGACAAACCTGAAAGCAGGCAGATGTGTGTAAATGCACTGGTCTTTGTGAAATCACAAAAATACCATGTTTCACCTCCCTCTCCCACCTATCACTGAGTGAAATGCTCAGCCAGCTCAGAGACACTACCAGCTACCATGTTTCACTCAGAAATGCATCACAGTACGGAAGGAAAACTGCTTAAAAAACCCATTCAATTCTGAATTACAATAGATTTAATATACAGGGGGAAAACAGCACGACACACACAAGAGAAATAAACCTACACAGTGCAAACCATGTTATGTTATGAACTGCTGAAAGATTCAGAGACTTATGATACTTAAAGACTTGATATATTTCTACCTTTAGGTTGAGTAATAACCAAGTCAGTGATAAATAAGGGCAGGTTTTAGTATGACATTAGTGCCGGTCAACTTACAGACCAAACACATCAATCTAATCTCATACCGCTCTGGTTTAAACACTCTGATTACAGATTCATCCCAAATCCAGGAAACTGATACTGTGTGAACACAACCAGTGCATAACCAGGAAACGTGACTGAACTCTTAATCTCATATCCACTGCAAAAGCTCCATCGAACTGAATTCTTCGAAAAGCAAAAGAAAGGAAACCACGTTGGTTTTGTTATTTTAATGAAAAAGTATAGTACAACTGTAATAAACATGTTTTACAGCGAAGTCCATTTGAATTGAACCACATTTAGTAGTTGCATCACCCTCCTCATTGGTTTATTATATAATAGTCAAATAAAAAAGCCTTAACCATTTGAAAAGAAACTACAGTGTGTTGTAATATCACCCATACCATCTGAGTAAAAACATTCATCACTCTGGCTTGAATGTTTCACTTGTCGAGTGTGCAAGAAATGGAAAAAAGTCAAAGTTTAAAGTGAGGCTGTTTTTCACTTCAACCTAAACCACGATTGTACCCGTATGTGTTCTGTTAACTGGAGTGAACAGTGATATTAACATAAGCTTCACATATATGAGTTCTGTTAACTGTCATTGGCAAGTCGTGAGCACAAGATTAATCTTTTTTTATGATGTGATGTGCGCAGGCGCTGAAGAAATTAGGCTGGAGTATTCCTTTAAAGGGCAACTCCACCAATTTTTTTTTTTAAATCTGCATAATTAAATGGTTAAGATGTAAACAAAGTCATTCAGAGTAGTTTGGTGTGAAATGCTTAGTTCTAAGAAACTTAAGTCACAATTATTCACAGTGGTGGTGATAGGAACCAGAAGCCTGAAGAGGTTAAAGCTACATCACAGAAAGTTCTTGAATTAAATAGTTATGAATACCCAGCCTGATGTCCGAGACACTGTTTTACAGTAGTTTTGAGAAGTTTTGGCCTGAAAGGTGTTTTAATCAATTTATTCTAATGTGTTAATGGTGGAAGGATACATTAAGGGTGTTCTAAGGCAAAATGGTCCCTAAAATAAACAGATTTACAACTATTTTACCATCATCAACATTACATATAAAAACCCTCAGAAGACGTTGGTGGTTTTGGATATTAAATAAAATGGCTATATTTGTGTTGTACACATCAGGACCCCTGGTTCCTGGTTATCACCACCACTGTAAAGAAATCAGAGTCAGCAAGTTTCTCTATAAATGAGCCATTTCACATCAAACCACTCTGAATGACGCTGTTTACATTTCAACCACTAAATTCTGCAGACATTTTTTAAAAAATTGGTGGAATTCCCCTTTAAGAGCTGGTTTAGTGAACCCTGATTAAGCCTAGTCTTCAACTGAAGTGCAAGATCACAGGAATTTCACACATAAAAACTCCATTTAGTATAGGTCTAGGCTTAATCTGGGTCAGCCCAAGTTTTTATAGAAGTACAATGTGAGTAAGTACTGTAAGTAAAACAGATGTCTATTCTGAAACAATAGCGTCCAGGGGACACAGACAGAGCAGTGAGAGACAGTATGTTTGGTTTATTTGGGGCAAACTGATACTACAGTCGTTTGGGCTGAAACACAGCATCACTTTAAACTCTCAAAAAAAAAAAAGAAAGGAGAAACGGAATGTAAGAGAAGAATGAAAGAATGGCTGCACTCTCAGACTTCATGTTAACCATTAGATTAAAGGGCAATAAGACAAACAAGACTTGGGTCCCCATTAGGTGGTCAATCAGCTGCACAGCGCAAATCACCCACCCACAACGCCTTTATAGCCACTCCCTCCGTCCCGAAATTCCGCGAGAGTGTTTACAGTTCTGTCCGTGCCTTGGCTGCATTTGGCGCATACTTAGGCATGAGTTCAGTGATCTTGCGGATGAAGTCCGATTTCTCCACGCAGCCTTTACAAGACTCGCCCCACTCGTCCAGGATCTTCTTCAGGTCCTTCACCTTCAGTTTCTTTAGGTCGACGGTGCTCAAGTCAACTTGTTTATCTGAAGAGGGAAGCAAAAAAAAAGCACTTTAGCAGAGATGACAAATATTCAAATGGAGCCATTAGTGATTTGAAAGTCAAAGCAGATGGCCTCTTTGGGAAAAAAAAAATTTATGATGTTCAATATTCCACACGCTCGACTTCTAAAACATTATAAGGAACATTTTAATACACGTGACACACAAATCTCTGCCCACGCGCGTCTCCAATGCAAATACGCCCACCCACTCAGTGTCTGAAACAACCATGGAGAAAAGAGACGAATGGTGGAAATGCGCTTATGCTTCAAACGCTGCCATGGCGATTTAGCTCCTGCTCTGCTGTTGTGGCTGTGATTCGATCGAATTAGACCATTTATGATTCTAGATCTTTAAATTGGGCTATAAAATCATATCATCTTTGTGCGACAGGTATAATGTTGGGGTATATAATCTAAATGAGGTTAGAACAAGCACCGTCTCCTCATTTGCACATGAAGCTTAGAGGCCCACAGAGCTGCATTCAGTGTGGTTCACTTCTCAAACACTTTGCAAGCTAAAATGGTGCTATTACACGCATTTTTAAATATTTAATCACTCATTTTATCTCATGTGCACACAGTTCAGTAGATACCAGTGATTTTAAACCATTTGTATAGTTGAAGGGAAAAATCCACCCATTTTTCTAAATTCATTCAGACAGTACGTTTCAGAGAAACTTACTGTGTCACAATTGTTCACAGTGGTGAACAATTAGGAACCAGATGTCTGAAGCCTCTAAAAAGCTCCCTCACAGAAAGTTTTTAATTATATCACTATGAATACATGGTCTTATGGCTGAGACATTGCTTTACGATTGTTTTTAGATAAGATTTTGTTGTAAAACACTGTTTTAAATCCATTCAAGGTGGAAACACACATAGGGCGTTGTATGGTAAAGTCAGTCCCCAAATCTCGTGCAGGTTTATTAACCACTTTGGATAGTAAATAAAATGGCTATATCTGTGTTGTAGATGTTGCGACTACTGGTTCCCATCATCACTAAGAAATGAGAGTTAAACTTCTCTACAATTAACCACTTCACATCAAACCTCTCTGAATGACTTACTGAATGAGTTTACATCACAACAAATGAATTATGCAAATATATTTGAGAAGAGAAAAAAAAAGAAAAGAAAGAAAATCAACGTAATTCTCCTTCTCAAACAAACCACTAGGGCTGCCATGACCCAGAATTCAGTGCATGAGAGACTGACGATCTGCCTCTGGGGGACTGGATTTGCTTCTCCATTTGAAACCACACATACCAGTGGAGCTTTACAGCACCACAGCAACACGGCTCACTTGATGAATGTGCCACTGGGATGCAGCCGAAATTTATTTTTACACACACACACACACACACACACACACACACACACACACACACACACACACAATAAAGACAAAAGTATTGGGACACCTACAGGAACGTTTGTAACATCCCATTCTAAATCCATAGGCATTAATATGAGGTTGGTTCCCCACTTTGCAGCTATAACAGCTTCCACTCTTCTGGGAAGCTTTCTACAAGATTCTGTAGAGTGTCTACAGGAATTGTATGCCCATTCATCCAGAATAGCATTTGTGAGGTCAGACACTGATGTTGGATGAGAGGGCCTGGCTCACAATCTCTGTTCTAGTTCATCCCAGAGGTGTTGGATGGGGTTGAGGTCAGGGCTTTGTGTGGGCCGGTCAAGTTCTTCCACACCAAACTCACCCAGCTATGCCTATATGGACCTTGCTATGTGCACTGAGACTCAGTCATGCTGGAACAGAAAAGGGTCTTCCCCAAACTGTCCCCACAAAGTCAGAGAAATACAAATGTCTGCTGAAGCATTAAGATTTCCCTTCACTGGAACTAAGGGGCCTAGACCAACCCCTGAAAATCGATCTGACTTGTTGCAGCGCTGGCATCCTATTACAGTACCATACTCAAACTCAGTGAGATCTTTAGAACGACCCATTCTTTCACAAATGTTTTATACACCCGTGGCAATGGGACTGAATAAAACACCTGAATTAAATGATTAAGAGGTGTATCCCAATACTTTTGTCCATATAGTGTGTGTATGTATTTATATTATATTACAAAGCTGGCCATTCACTCACATACACATTACAGGACAAATATGTAATATAACAAATATGCCTCTGTGCACCCTTAGTGAACTACAGTTTTAAAGAGGTATAATACTGCCGCCACTTTATAGACCCTCGCTTCTGTTTACATATTCAAACCTTCCCTCTTATTTACATACTCTAACGCACTCACTGTTTGGCTGCTGAATGGGAGCCTATGGCATCTATTAGTCACTAGTCCACCTTGTGATTCTCTCCCGCATTACATGGAGAGGATCATATTCAGGCATGTCTATCAAATAAAGACAATGTTCTACAGATTAAACTTACACTAGGCTAGTACCACAGTTCAGTAGTGTCATTACAGTGTCAGCTGAAAAAAGGCATAGAAATGGGCTTAACAATCGATATATGGGTGCATTCTCTAATGCAAAATAAACAAGACTTTACTACTGCTGATCAAAACTGATGTGCTCCAACTTGGGCCATCTTCTGCAATTACAGTCTTGCAATGAGCCCAGCTGTTTAAAGGTCAGCTGAAGAAGGGCTAAGGTGAAACACGTCCATTTGGACAAGCTTTTATTTTGCATTTGAAAGTGCAGGTAATACCTGACGGACAGGCAATCACTTATCATGTACATCATATCTACTTCTGAACTGTGGTGTCAGTCAGGGGTGGGCGATATGGCAAAAATATAACATCACAATGTTTTTTCTGAGGTTTGATACGTTGGATCGTACAAAAAGAACCTAAAGTGCCACATTAAAAAATAATATCAAAACTGTGAGTTTATTACTGCTTTTTAACATTTCACATACTGTACTAAATAGGATTAAATATGTAAATGAGAGCCTCTGAAGTAAGTCACTAGTTCACCATGACGATATTGTTATGTCGCATTGTCACAGTATGCTTTTCTGCATGTATTGTGGGCTTCAGCACTGAAAAGTATACTGTGACGTAATGCAACATAACAATATCGTCAAACTTCTCACCCCTAGTATAAATTAACTGATTAATTAAGTGATTAAGTGACCCTTATTAGTCTCACAACAGGGACAACTCACCTCCGCATTTAACCCATTCATGCAGTGAAACACCACACACACACTAGGGAGCAGTGAGCACACTTGCCCAGAGTGGTGGGGAGCCCTATCCACGGCGCCCGGTAAGCAGTTGTGGGTTAGGTGCCTTGCTCAAGGGCACTTCAGTCATGTACTGTCGGCTCAGGGGATCGAACCGGCGACCTTCTGGTCACCAGGCTGGTTCCCTAACCTCCAGCCCATGAATGCCTCTATTTGCAATAATTGCAAATAGTTCTTTCTATTCAATTGCTAACGTACCTTGAAAGTTTGTGTGGATGTTTCTACAGGCTTGATCGTGCATTTTTAAGCCAAAATTCCTGATCAGCAAAGAGCTTTTCTAGAAGTATGTAACACCAATGCAGTACATGATCCACTTCAAGCAGAAGAGAGAAGTAAACCAGAGCTGTACACAAACGCATGACGTACCGTATTTCAGTTCACAGATCTGACTGTCCTTCTTCTTCAGCTTTTCACACACCTTCTCCACCGGTACATGATAGCTCAAGGGTTTGGAGACTTCATTGATGATTTTTGTGGCTGCATCACTTGTCGCTCCTATATAGTAGCACTAAGAGGAAAGAAGAAAACATAAATGTGGGCAAATGACACATTTCTAACACCACGAGCACACAGCGAATGATGAAATGACGTCTTACCAATCGATTTTCTTTCCCTTTTGCTTCTTTGCAGGTTTTCAGCAAAGCTTTTTCAATAGCATCACTGGTGAACTTCACATCATTGTCTTTGAGTGACTGGTAAAACTTGCCCAGAAAGCTAAGACATACTGCAATGACAAACAGAGAATGGTTAAAAGGTGTTACTACAGCTGTGCCATTAAAGGTCTAATGGCAGAATGTACTCTTCCTCATTATGAACGAAGCCAATTAGACCAGATCAGCCACCAACTCAGACAGAAAAAGGTGAAAGTCACTTCTCACCACTTTCCTCCACATTCACACCTTTACTTTCTGGTATGGTGGCTTTTTGTAGCGCACAGTGCCAGCTAATGGCGTGCTCACACCATCTTAAAGGGGAACTCCACCAACTGCATGATTAAATGGTTAACATGTTAGTAAAGTCATTCAGAGTGGTCGGGTGTGAAATGCTTCGTTCCAGAGAAACTTACTGAATCACAACTGTTCACAGTGGTAGCGATAGGAACCAGATGTCCACATCTAAAAGCCCCCTTAGAGAAAGTTATTACATTAAACAGATATGAATTCGCTGTTTGATGTCAAAGACATTGTTTTCTGGTAGTTGTGTGACAAAGTTTTGGTCTAAAAGGTATTTTAAACAATTTTAATCCATTCATGGTGGAGGGATACATGAAGGGAAAACAGTCCTCATAGAAAACTTATGTTTTCAGATGATTACCATCATCAGCATTACATATAAAAACACAGACACGTACAGGCTCACTGGTGGTTTTGGATAGTAAATAAAATGGCTATATTTCCTTTGTAGACTTTGGGACCGCTGGTTCCGATCAGCACCACTGTGAAGAAAATCTGTACTGGTAAGTTTGAATGCATTTGTTTAGAATTTTAACCACTAAATTTCGGAAATTTTGAAAAATCAGCAGAATTCCCCTTTCATTCAGAGAGTTAGCATCCTGCTACATCAATGATCCTGTGGCAGCATCTACACGACATTCACCGCACAGGGCAGTTCACTCTCTTGTGAACACCACGTCCTCACGAGTGGCCACTGTTCAGCTTGACCCGTGGCGACCTGGACTTTACAAGGGTCTCCGCCGGTCAGTTCACTCCATTAAAAGGTATGAATCCCAGCCAGCTAACGTTAATTAGCTGTCTAAGCCAGACTCTGTTGAGCTCTACCGGGGCACACTAATTTATGCTACAGCAAATGAAATCAGGTTATACGAATTTATCCGTTCCACCTTAAATGGTGCACTATTTAAGATGGAACGGACAAATTCGAACAAGAAGCTGGCAAAAGCCCACTTCAGCCTCGTCTGTAACCGTACAGCTGATGATATTGTAACTAGATAACAAGCTACATCTTTTACATACGTGTTACAACTCATAACACAAAGTTACGCTTTAGGGCGAAATTCTGCTTCACCTGAGGGAAACACTGACACAGGCTAAGCTAACTTAGCAACTGCTGTTAGGATGAACTCACCTTCACATTCTCCCTCCTTTAAAGCATCACTGCTGCTCGGCACCAAGGCGAGGGCGAGAGCCACTGATAGCCCGCTTAAATATAACATTACTGTGCCGTGGTGAACAGTTTTAAATACAAAACACAGAAGCGGCGCAGCGCCGTCTCGTCCACATGCACTGTGATACAGATACCGGTTCGCAATCAACGCAAACGTACCGTTTCCGCCAAGTCCCGCCCACTCCCACACGCTATTGGTCGCCGTGCCACTCTTCGCGACGCGATTGGGCGTCTTTGCTTATCTCGCACCACGCACTCGCTTTTGATTGGGTGTGGATTGTTCAATCCTGCGACAGAGTCCAGTTGGCGCCTCCCGATTGGAGGAGACACCGGGAAGTTTGGCCGTTTGTGATTGGACGGCGGTTTGATACGCCATATTTGTAGTCCAGAAGGTTCTGGGCACTTGCACTGACGTTGAGATGATGGAGGATGTTCCTAATAATGGAACATAGTCGATTGTTGTACTTTGTTTATGTTGTAAAAGTTAATACATTATATACATACTGTGTTTATATACAGTACTGTGCAAAAATGTAGGCACTTTAGAAAATTAGATTTAATTAGCCATTTAATTGGGCAAGTAGGTGTTTATTGGCTCAGAAAATCACTACTGTTAGACTAAATACAAATAATATTAATACAATAATTAGTGATTTTAAGTGTGTAAATGTTTTGCTTAACTATTTTCAAGGTCAGTATTATTTTGGATTTCATCCAATACACATTTTGCCTAATGAATCTTTCATAAAAAGGGGAATTTCCCTGTTTTTCCAACATTGTGTACTTTTTGCCTTAGAATATGTATATATATATATATATATATATATATATATATATATATATATATATATACATACATATATATACATACATATATATATATATACACTTGTCTTAAACCACTCTGTCTGGCACTGTTTACAACTCAGTGACTGAATTATGCACAAGTTTTAAAAATGAAATTCCCCTTCAATACTTTAATGCTTTTGCCAAACTGGGCCCTGTAGTGATCCAATTCTCATCATTGGCCAATGAGCAAGTACTGAGTCAGACGTGTTAAAGCAGAATTGGATCATACTACTGAATGTTTAAAATGCACAGGGACTCCACATTGGTGATAAAAGAGGTCAAAAAGGCAAGTCAGACACGAGTCGATAAAACATTATCTTTAATGTTAGGCATTATTAATGAATTCCACATCACAGCAGTTATAGGAAAAAAAAGTGTATTTACATCTAAAGTTCACATCACATTTTGTCCATGCCAGCACAATATATACAAAGAAATTACTTTGAGAATACTCGTACAAAGGTTTCCTAATCTCTTAATGGTAAAACATAACTCGTTCTTCAGATTTCAATGCAAAATACACAAAATAACTGTAGTGATTAGGCCATTGAAAGAGTCACTTGTTTCCATTTGCTGTTTTAGTCTTAAAAACACATTTACATCAGAAAGTACAAGGCAGACAATTAATCCCAATCTATACATGATTTGCCCTTCTTAACCGTATAAATACACAGCTTCTGAAGGATTATGTACATAAAGACAGACGTGGTGACGTACGAATTGTAATGCTTCCAAAAGTATTTTAGTACCCATCTTTCTACAGTTTTTCCTATGTACAAAGAAAAAGTCTTTCTTTTGGGTTTCCCTTTACTGGAGCTGTGAAATTCCTATTGTCAAGGTATCGTCATTTTCACATGATTAAAAACAGCCACTTTTCTCTAACAGCAATCTTTCAAAAATACAGGTCAAGAGACTCTTTACTCTAGTTATCCATACAATATGTAACCGACTATATGTTGCTCATTTCAGGGAGTCAGATATGAACAAACTACTTATCTGGACCATCTGAAACCCAGTGAGAGTGAAGAAAGGGAAAAGCTATCGACCTGAAAAACCCCAAAACTCCTCATATCAAAGCAAAGGCCACCTTCAACCCAAAATGTTATGATCCAAAATGAGTTTTACTCTGTCAAGACATCAGACGGGTAAATATATGTACAACTGTTTTAGCTATCATGTTGTGGCTGTTGAATTCTGACTATATATTTTTGCCTGGACGTTACGAAATGAAACAAATGAAGAAAACCAAAGTAAAAACCTACACGACACGCACACATGCACACTTACAGTTAACATGAAATTTGAATATTTACAGGAAAAAACATTAGCAAAATCAAAAAAGTTATAAAAAATGTTGAAACAATAAATATGAATAATTTTAGCTGTAGTTAGAGGAGTGGTATTCACAATTTTTGCCAACCCAGATATCTTGCCTTAACACTGTTTCTTTGCACAAGTATGCAAATAACTTTAACAACCCCTTAATATTCATAGTACTAACGTAAGAATACTCATACTAGCACAAATCACCTTAATATCCTTCATTATGTCCTCAACCCAAATCATCATAACGACAATCTCATATTCTTTTGGCGCAAAAAGACTTGAGCCATCGCACCATCAAATCATCAGCCATCACTCCTGTTCTTAATTAATTAAGAAAAGTGTGTTACTACATGAATATAGTAAAAAGGATAATGCCTTTTGGATATGACTGATAAGGAATATGGCAGATTAAACACAACTCCTAATGCTCCTCGGCTAAGATGACCATGGTTCATGAGTTCTTCCGTCTCTGACATTAGAAGGCAGCTACTTTCTAACTGTTCCCTTTAAACATTTGCTCTACAGTCATTAACAAAGCCTGATCTATTGATGTACCTTCTTTTTGCCAGATGTTTGTACCACAAAGAATACAATCTTCACATTACACACACAGAAACGAACAAAACAGATAATACAGGACAGCCTAATTGCTTTTGACATCCTTCAAGTATAACAAGGGTTAAATACAGTTTTATAAATCATGTGCATTCTCTATCATATAGTTCTTCTATTTGCAAGACGTCAATAAAAATAATTACTTTTCAAACCCAAAATAGATCCTCTAGATAAAGTGACATGCACCAGATCCCATCCAATTTGCTTATGGAACTGTCTATCTTCATTGTGAAAGGGGCAGATGAAGTGAAAATTGAAATTTGTGGTGTAAAATTACATAATCACATAATACAAGGTTTATATGAACTTATATAAACTTGCAAATGCCCATAAGTGTAGCAAAAGAAAACAAGCTAAATTGTCTTAGTACTGTCTTTATCAGGCCCGTGCACATAAATTATTTGGGTTTTTATTGGGGGTTGGGGGGGCAGCATGACCGTAAATTAAATTTCATTTGCAACACATTGCAAACCTTTCATGTTTTTATGGTTCAGATGAAAACAAACATAGCGTTAGAAGTTTTTTCCCACTACTGCCCCAACACCCCAATCACCAGACTG
This sequence comes from Colossoma macropomum, assembly GCF_904425465.1. Lineage (NCBI taxonomy): Eukaryota > Metazoa > Chordata > Actinopteri > Characiformes > Serrasalmidae > Colossoma > Colossoma macropomum. The sequence goes on from NW_023494810.1 coordinate 9,517,677, forward strand.
CAAGGCTGTAAGGTTACCTACTGTTATAATGTCTATGAAAGTCTGAGTTGTAACTCTATTTAAGAGTCTACAGAGCCTGTCATAAATCCCTGTTGTTGTTTTTTACAAGAACAAAAACCTCAGCAAATTATTAGTGCATGTTTGTTGTTTAGAACAACAACTTTATAAAATGGCATGCCTTCTTAATGGGATTACTGTTGCTTTATTGGTGGGATTTCCAGTGTTGTGGTGATGTGTGCACCTGAGTTACCCTGAGGTGAAGTCTAGAAGGGTTCGGTTAGGCCAGATTTTAATGAATGTGTCTGTGCACGTGCCTGATCTATATAGTGAAATACGGATATGGACATTTTTTCTTTTTTGGTACACTAAATAGATACTGCTGTTTGTATTGAGACTTCTCTATAACATCAAATGTGTGTCTAATATTATCACTGCCCATAGAACAAAACCACCACATTAACTGAGATGACACCTTTTCTGATTGGTCCATGTACAATGGCATGGATTTATCTGTAGTAAAATGTATGTTTTATATCAACATGTGGTGGACAAACAAAAAAAAAATAACACAGGTTTGAATACTTTTGCAAATGGATGTATTACATTATTGGAAAGATATTGGAAGCTACTCTAAGATGACCTGATGAGAGAAAAGAAGCTATTCTACATGTATGAGAGGTTGTAAAACAACTTTGGGAAATCATGTCTAGAGAAACTGGGCAAGTTGCAGCGCAAGGCATTAATCCATAATGGATGGGGTCAGGTAAGGTAAAATTAAAGTCAACAGTGAAAAAATGTGCAGAGCTCCACAGGCATCTCTCTTCTAAACTCATTAAAGTGGAGCACACTAGTCATTTTTTAGTCAATTATTTCTCTGCTGTATCGCCACAGTAATGAAGACAACATGCACAGCTGTACAAAAATCTCAGCTTTTGAAATTATAACGTACATTATATCTCCCAGTTCTTAAAAATAATCATTAGACACAACATCATATATCCATCAGGAAGCAATTGCACATCCTTCAGCAGCTAAAAGGGTCTTCGAAAATCCCTTCACTTGCATATAACATCGTACATTTTTGAAAGGTCCTCACTCAGCGTCCTTATATTATTATATAAGCTTGTATTTCTTATTTTTTACTATACAATTTTATTAGATAAAGTTAGGGAGTTTTACATTTGCTCTATCTAAAAATATATTCTTCTTTTACGAAAACTGCCAACTTAATGAGAAATAAATCAAATAAGAAAAAAACCTGCTGGGCCTCAAAGCAGCTGCACTGCTAGAAGACATCTGTGAAATGGCTTTTATATTACATCTCCTTGTCTGTGGTGTTATTCGCATAACTGGATAATAGAGCTCAAAGTGGTTGGCTGATTTGCTTTTGAAGCACGATAATAAAGTGTGTGTAATGAAGCTTTTGCAAAGTACATAAGCCTCTTACTGCCAAGTCAGTGTGCTACCGCTCAGGAGAAGTGCTATGTGTAGAGTTTCCTAATTCAGCTCTCAAACTAGTGAGTCATAATAGTAATAGAAAATCGACTCTAGCGGAAATACTAACAGCAGTTCTGACATCAATATTGTAGGCTCTCACAGACAGAAAGCCCTATAAATGTTATGGCAAGATAAATGAGCATTTTTTTAAGTGACATAGAGAAGTTGAGACTCTTATGACAGACAGTTCATCAGTCTGTAATTACAGTAATATGTCGATGACTATAAAACCATCCAAAGGTCTCATTCAAACCAATAAGCAAGTCAAACAGGCTATTATTTTAAATAAGTGTCAGTTTTTGGTGTTCCGGAACTAAGTGCTAAAGTGCGGCTCTTCCAGAATTGAAAAGTGATGCTCCAAGAGGTAATGTCATAGTCTAAATTCAGTAGTTTTTGCACAAATAACCTATCAGCCTACTGTCAACTCAAAATCTCTGAATGAAATTTCCACTTACACTATATTTTAAAAGAACATTCAGTACTCTTGTTTGATCAGTGTAATAAAAAGTGAAGGGACTAACACTACACACTCAGAAGTGAATTTCATCAAACTTTTTCCCACAGGATAGGCATCGTCATTTAGTATTTTCTGTTGCTAACCTATGAGAACATTTAGCAAAAACCTTCATCCTATCACTACCTTTCATCCTGATCAAGGAGGGGAATAAGAGCGAAGGAACAACTTTGGACTCACAGTCCCCAGTAAACAACCATAAACACAAAATGTAAGTTTATACCAGTGTTTAGAAGCTTAGAAACATGTTGAGCACTCATGAAAAAAGAAAGACCTTATTGGAGGTAATATGAATTGAGAGGAGAACATTCCCAAAAACCAATCGCTTAATTTGGACTCTACCATTCTCCAAATCCAGCTTCAAAAACCAGAGAATCAGCCCCGCTCTTCATCCTGATGAACTCCTCACTCCTCACTGATGCCATGCTCCCAGGCCACTTTGGCCTGTTCTTCCTTGTTGGTGAGCAGTGGTTGGGAGATCTTGCGAGGCATGGGTCGTGGAACAGGCCTCAAGTCCTCCTCAGGTATGCAGCCTTCTCTTAAGTATGGTTTTGGAGGAAGTGCAGGTGGTGGCTCGTGGTGGTGGTAATGGGGGTGTGTGATGTGGATGGCGTGGGGGTGGTGGTGGCTGTCTGGAGGAATCACTGGTGTAACGCCCACCGGAGCAGAGTGGCTGCGGCAGGGGGCGGGCTTCAGATTGTCCAGCACCTCAGGCTCGGAGACGCTGTACCGGACGGGGAGGTAGGGCGTCTCGGCCTCTTCCGTGTCCGTGGTCCAGGCCTGGCTGCTGGGCACTGAGTCCAACGTGTCAGCCCGCGCCGGAGGCTCGGAGGAGGACTGGACGAAGTTGCTCTCGCTCAGGGAGGAGACACCGCTGCTGGCGCTGCCGGACAGGGTGGAGTTACTGCCATCCAGGCCCGACTGCGGACTGGTGGGCGAGGCAGGTATAGGGTGAAGGGGTGACTGTTAAGGAAAAGGGGCTATGCATTAATAAGGTAAAAAGTTTTAGGCCACAGGATAAAGGTTTGGTGAAAAATCAAATTTATACTTTTAATTTACATTTAAACTTCTGCTGAATGTACACCAATAAGCATCATGTTTTTTGTAAATTAGAATTTAACTATTCCTTTATTAAATAGTAATTTAAATAAAGATTAATGAGTGACAGAACTTCAATTATAGTGGTGTTTTATAATGTTATAAGGAACACTGTAACAGAAACAATAAACAAAATTCATAAAAATCTCTGTGTTTAATTAAATCTTATTTTGCTATTGTGTTAAACCATTAAATGTAGGTCTGGGCTTTACCCGGTTCCACAATGTTTTGTGACACTTCAAGCAAATATATTAAACAAATGTGATGCAAAACATGCCTAATTGGTAATAATCAGTACCCAGGTGTTTTTCTGTATTATCATTTGTCCATAAAAACATTCTTGTCTCTTGAATTACCTGCACCCACATGCTGTAACAGTTTTTGCCTTTCTGATTCAGCCTGCAAATGCCATGCCCTCTGCCTGCTCTAATTAAATGCCACACAGCAAAGATCTTAGCATTATGTGTCTCCCAGTCCAAACGCCCTCTTTTAACCCATCTGCCTGAGCTCTCATTAAAAATGTATGGGTCCTCTGGCTAATGAGCAAAGGCCCCACTGAATCAGGGCAATGGGAAAAGCAACAGAAGGCCATCCAACTTAAAAGAAAATAAGACCTTAATGATATCCAGGCACAGAATGGACAGAGATACGATATCCAAACACCCACGTGCACACACACATATGCAAATACAGCACCAAAATTTTAGTTTCTTTACAAGGTCACACAAAGTGCACCTATCTCAAGACAAAGTGCTCTTTAACTCAGAGGGGATCTGGATGAGACCTATAGGTGTAATGGAAGGACATTCTAGGGCACCAGCGACATGCGTAAAGGGTCCAGAAGGGGTAGAACACATGTAGGCAAGGGTACCTTTCGTAAGGAGCGCGCAGGGGAGAGCTGGAGGGAGGTCGCTGATCTGGTGGTGGAAAGCATCAAAGTGCATCGAGAAGTGTCCTAAAGGGGAAGACACAGCCGGACAGAAGACGGGTTGGAGAAAGAGCGCGTACATACACTCAGATGCGCACAAACATGCATACAAAGGGGCGGGCAATATGATAATATGTTATCATGACTGTGATATATTACGTCACGATACACTTTTCTGAGTAAATTATGGGTATTATCAATACTCACAGAACGAGTTTAATAGTAATACTCATATTCTACATAAGCAGAATATGAGTAATAGGGCAACCACTTCATTCCATGTAATTAGGTGTATATGGCCACCCAGTGTTTGTCCCTGGTGACGCTTGTGCATGCGCACTTGAACAATGTGTATCATTTAGTCAGTCAGTGACTCGGTAAGAAACAGCAACTCTCGTAGGATGGTCTTCTGGGCAGTCCAGCAAAAAGATAAGATATATGCCATTTTACAGAGCCTGTAAACAACAGCCAATCTGTAACTACACAAACCACACTGTAAAGCAAGGTAAAGCAAGTTTATTCATATAGCAAATTTCATCTACATTATTTATTTACTTATCTACTTATTTCATTCATTTTATTTAATAATAATAATATGGTTAATAATAATATAAGGTTGAATTAAAAACTAAATAACTGTACTCAGCTTTTCATAGCCATTTTTAAAAAATGTGGCACCATTTCTTTGCTGGCGTCCATTCCATCTTTAAACTTTAAAACTTTTCGTATCGTGATATGTTTGCCATATTGCCCACCCTTACACACACAGTAAATGAAAACTACAGTGGATGCTTTCTAAATGTATTTCTGTAGCATTCAGGACAGGTATAAAAAGGAAATGGGAGTTTCATATGGGGTAGGGAATCTGCAAAAGACACAAGGGACAACCCTAATGTTCCAGAAAGGCACACTTCTGACACAGATACCTAAAGAGAGTGCCCCAAAGCATGACACAGACCATACTTGTCCAGCTCTATTCATTTTTGTCATATGAATGATCCAATACAGCTCGATTAAAATCATGCTCGAATTAGCACGCTCCCAAAAACTACCTTAACAATGACAAAAGAAAGCCAGGTACTGAGGCTCAGTCATGCATAACAGATATCACCATATCAAAGACCATTTTTTATCAGAATGGGGAAACATTCTGAATCACATTACCTTCCCACATTGCATATTTTCAAAGCTGTTGTTTTTTTTTTGTTGTTGTTTTTTTTTGGTAGCAGTTCTTCGGTGCAGCTCTGTAACTGTGCAAGTGGATATTCAGGATATATTCTCTTACCAGACGGAAGACTGCGTGGGGGCACTGGGGGAGCCATCACACTTCCTACATGGGCGGAGAGGAAAGGAAAGGCGTCTCTGGTGCCACTGTCCAAACTCCAACTGCTAGGAGCGGTCAGCACTGCCAGGGTGACAACGAATGACCGCCTATCACTGAGGAATAACTACTGATCACTAGACACCGTTTACAGGTGAACTGGGCACAGTGATGCCTGCGCTAGTCTGAAACAACTGACTTTCAAACATCCATTGAAAGTCCAACTGATAACTGGTCTCCAGGCTGCATAACACTGACCAAATGAATAATCACTAATATATATATATTTCTATCGTAGGGACTTGGTTGAACTCATTCTGGGGCAGAATGAAGAGAGTGTTTGATTGAAGACAGGACCATTGACATAAAACTAGAACTGAAATGAAAGGACTGTGCTAGACAGGTACAGTGGGTTTAAATGAACAGAAGATACCTTTCTCAGCCACAGAAAGATTGGGGTCGCTGCATGGCTTGCATGGACCAATGACCTGATGGAATAAGGCCCTCTGGATGTTGGTTGGCTGTAAAGAGGACAAAAGTGGGTAACGTTTAAGCATAGTCATGGACTGAATAGCATTCTAAATGTAGATTCTCTACTGAAAGGAAAATACAGTCCAGGACTAGCCTTAATCACTGTTTGGGAAACCAACCCCTAGTGTTTACTTTTCCAAATTAAAAATATGAATACACTGACTATATTGAAAACTGCATAAAAAAAATCATAAAATAAAATAAATAATTAATTAGAAGTATGTTAAGAGGTCATCAGTAGACACAAGGTTATCCAATTATTAATTTAGTAAAGCACCAATCACTGAAAATATAGATCACATTGGTGGATCACATTTAATAGCAAACTATTTGCAAAATAAAAGTTGTGTAGTATTTGTTGCAGTACTTTACAAGCCCTTGTTTTTCTCCTCAAATAAATACCTGTCCGTTCTCAGTCACGTTTGGGTACATGGCACTGCTGGGTCGGTCTCGATGGGGTGGCAGCAGCATCAGCATCTCGCGGTTGTGCCTGTATTTGTCAGGCAGTGATGGGGAGCCAACTGAAAAGAGAGAGAGTCATTTTAGATCCTCTCATAGGTTAATGACTAACTGTTAGTCTCTCTCCAGGAAGGTACTGTACAGCCTTTGTTTTTTCAACTCAGCTCATTCAATTAATTATCCGAGATTAATTAAATAATCATATTATATTTTACATATGCAATTCTGCGGTCTACCAGGATTTGTGTTTGAGATCCCTGTCTGATGTTTTGGACTACTGTTTGATTTATTGTGTGAAGAAGTTGTAAATTTTAATAAAATACCTTAGAACTTACACAATGCTTAGTACTTATAAATGTAGAATGCTAACATTTAGTTAATAATAAATGAAAGCCAGCAGAATTAAAATAATGCAAACAAGGTTATGCTAACTGATCTTTGTCAGTCCTCATTGGTTAGCCACGTTGGCAAATTTGACTGAAGATTTTTGACTGAAGTGTTTCGTTCAGTGACTGTTTTCGGGTTTGACTTTAGCTAATATAATATTTCTATTTTATGTAGCTCACCTCGGATGCTGTTGGGGCCTGAGTTAATCATCTGAGATGGAGCTGAGTGTGTGGAGCTCAGGCTGGACGTTGATGGACTGGGCTACAAATTCAAAAAGGAAAAGAGAATATATATTTAAGTTCACCTTCAGCTCGTCCTGCACATAAATAAACAGACATTATTAACTAAGCACCACAGAGCACATAATTTGTCTAAACACTATGTACCTGTGTTTTATATTTACTTTGCATTCATTTTACTTGTGTGTCATTTGTTTAAGTAAGCTATAAGGACAGTACAATATAATTTAACATATATTTTGCTCACTTTATTGTTTTTCTTGATGGATTGTGTCTCTTACCTTTAAAGTACTTTGAGCTGAATGAAAGCATTCTAACAGGTGCTGTATAAGTAAACTGGTTAGTGAGGTGTTCGGGCTGACCTGCATGCGGTAGAGGTCCTCTGGGTGCTCCAGCAGCATTCCGTCAGTGAGGATGAGGAGGTTTCCGGTCTCACTGGAGGTGTGAGAGGAGAGGGAAGAAGAGGAGTGGCGGATGGAACCCAGCAGATTAAGCGGGCTGGAGAGAGAGAGACAGTGTAGGGGAGGAGCCGATGGGAAAAGAAAGGTATGGTGGAATGGATGGATGTGTGGAAAATGGTGGTGCAGAGGGATAGATGTGGAAGACCAAAGTGCATGCAAGACCAAAGGGAATTTGACATTCCAAAAAGACAATAAAGGGGTGAACCAAGGTGGAGAGAAATGGAATAGAAGGATGAAAGAATGAAGAGGGCGAAAAGCAAAGAAGCAGAAAACAATACACATGGGAGCAAAAAAGTTATGCCAGAAAAACCACAGAAATGGCATTGAGGGCACAACATGCACAGAGATGAGGACAAAATGTGAAAGAGTTTGCAAGACAGAACCATGTGGTTGAAAAAGAAGAATAATAGGTGAACACAAAAGTGAGTGCAAGGGAGGGAGTTGGAGGTAAGCAGAGAGAAAACGATAGGAACACAGTGAGAGAGAGTAATGAGAGACACTGGGACAGTGGAGGCCAGCATTTGTGGTATGTAAGTGAGAGTGTATAAGGCATGGGGAGCATAGTGGCCAAGGTGTGCTCGTGAAACATGAGGGAGGGGGTACAGAGAGCAGGTTCTCTCTCCAAAACCCAAAGCAATGTGTGTGCAGTAGCACACTAACTGATCTTAATAATGGTTTTATCTAGGGCTGGGTGATATGGTTCAAATTATATCTTCCTATTTTCCATTCTTTTGGTGACAATATGCAAGATATACAATATATAATACAATATATATGATATTCGTACATTCTCTCTGAGGCTGCTTTCACATCTATACTAAAAGGCCAAAAGTTCGTGGACCCCAACTCATCCTACTCATGTTTCCTCCAACATCCAGAGTATTAAAAAGGAGTCTGATCTTATTTGCTGCAGTAACAGTCTCTACTCTTCTGTAAGTGGTCCATGTTGCATGAGCTTGATGTGTGCTTGTTGTACTTACCTATGTCTGTGCATAAGTTTGATGCTCTCTGGGCTCATGGGACTGTGGGAGGTCAGGATGCCTCGCGGGTTGCTGGCCGAACTCAGCTTATCAAGGCCAGGCAGGCCCTGCAGGGCCACATAGAAACACTGCCCTGAATATCCACACTGTCTTCCCTGTCACTCACACACACAATTCCTAGCACTAAGGTAACAGTGTTTTTTTTTTTTCTTGGGGGTTCACACTGCATTTTTCACACTGTTCTGACTGCTTATCTCCCCGTTGCTAAGTAACAGTAGTGTTGTAATTGTCAGTCAGCTGTGTTAGCTTAATATCACTTCGATATGTAGAGGCAGAGAGTTTAGCTACTACTGTTAACTAGTATACGCGGTTCTGTTAGCAAAAAAAATACGAGTGGTATCTAAGTAGTCAGTGCAGAAAAAAACGCTCACATTATAGGGACTGGATTCCTTCAAACTGACACTTGTTTTGCTCAGGATGCCTGGAGCGCTCAGCACAAAAAAACAGCTGTGTAGTGTGCATAAAACGTAAGGCGCTCAGTAAAAAAAATAAAACAAAAAAACACCTGTGTGAAAAATGCGTCTCCTTCATTGAAAATGCACGGTGTGAACCCCACTCCACCCTTACTGAGGATATAGCTTTTGTTATGGAATACATCATTTCTAACTGAATGAATATGCAAGCAAATGGTAAGCCGGATAAGACTGGTCATTATGTAAAACATTAATGAATGATTGACACTGATTCCCTGAATGTGTAGAACAGAAACAGAGTTGAGCTCTCACATGGCACAGACTGCTCCTCATCATCTGGAACTGATCTATCAGCTTCTTATGCAGAGGCCGCATTTCAGGGTGCACCAGTTTCTCATGTACAGCCAGTCCTACACCCAGGATGTGAACCTAAAAGGCAAGACAACATACCATGGACTTACTGATCATATCCAAACATGGATGGTTGTTTAACTATGGAGGTTTTGACTGAAGGTGTTTTGCATTCACCTGGTCCTGCATGAGGTCCTTCAGCTGAGTGATCTTTTCAGTGTCCTCTGGATGGGTGCCAATGTACTCCTTATCAAAGAACGCCTGGACAGTGGATATAAGAGCGTGTACACACACACAGCTGATCAAATAGCACCAAACATTTAATTTGGACTGAACTCAGTTTTACATTTCATCTTACAATCGAATTTAAGAGAGTGGTTAAATACTTATATATTACCACAAACCTGACATCTCTATATAAAGACGCATATTTACCAACCTTCCATCACCAAATCTGCATATTATATGCTTATAACTACATTTTCTACGTCAGCTTTTTTTAGAAAAAAAAAAAACATCAGTTGCTTGTTACATTCTGTCTGTTACAACGTTTCATGACGAATGAGATCAACAGAATGTTTGATAAGCAAACTTTACACAGGGATATACAGGGTTTTCTTGACACAGCAACAATGTGCTGAGATTAATTTTTCAGCATTTCAGCCATTCACCTAATTTGATTAAACTTGATTATTAAAGCTCATATGTAGCAACTGAATCTCTCTCGACTGTTCGCTATACGGCTCAAACTATAAGATGGAGCTCTAACCTCCTGGTATCTTGCGATGCCCCCGTTGACAGCTGCGTCGATGACCCCGTTGAGGCACATGCTGAGCAGGTTGATGTTGCCGTGCAGCTGCTTATGCTGGTACTGACTGATTAGAGTCCGCAGCTCCTGGTTCTTATTCTCCACCACTGAGATGGCGTTCTCCAGTGGGCTAACTTCAACCTAGGAGGGAAATAAAAAGTACACTGGGATTTTGGTGATAACAAAAAAACATGCTTAATTATTTCTCACTTGTAGCATGCTGAAGAAATTCTGATGAAAGTGTAGATTCTAAACTTTCAATTAACATCACATTTGCAAGCAAAGAAATATTTTATTTGTCAGTTTCCCCCCTTTGAATATAGAATGTAAAAATGAATGTAAAATGCAATTCATTATATAACAAACTCTATAATTTTGAGGGCCAATAGCTAGGTGGTCTGCTCCTAGAGGGGCCAGTTAAAAAATTCAATGGGAGAAAGAGTCCCACACAGTCAGGTCCATAAGTATTTGGACAGTGACACAGTTTTGTTATTTTGCTTCTGTACGTCACTGCAATACATCTGAAAAGAAGCAATGACGATGTGATTGAAGTGTAGACTTTCAGCTTTAACCTGGGGTTTAACAAAAATAATGCATTAACCATTTATGAATTACAGCCACCTTTTACACAGTCCCTCCATTTTCACAGGCTCAAAAGTAACTGAACAAACTAACATAATTCTAAATATAAAGAATATCTTTAATACCTGGATGCAAATTCTTTGCAGTCAGTGACTGGCTGAATCTGGAACCCATGGATGTCACCAAACACTGAGTTTCCTCCCTTGAGGTGCTTTGCCAGGACTTTACTGCAGCATTTCATGTTGCTGCTTGTTTGTCTGTATTTCTGCCTCCTGTTTCATCTTCAGTAAGTAAAAAGCATGATCAACTGGGTTGAGATCAGGTGACTGACTCTGCCAAGTCTTATCTGGCCTGTCTGTTCTTGAGTGTTACCAGATGTTTACATCTTGAGGTAAACCCTCTGCAGTTCCATTTATGAAGGGGTATTTTGATTGTAGACTTGATTATAGCCAATAATACGCCAACCTACTCTAGAATGTCTTTGACTTGACTACATGTTGTGATAGGTTTTTATACCACGGAAAGAATTCTGTGATTGTCCACTTTAGCTGTCTTCTGACGTCTTCCAGGCGTTTCGGTGTTGATTAATGCAATATTTTTGTTAAACCTCTTGAGTTAAAGCTCCTACTCATCTCCTACTCATGTGCACACACATGCACACATCTGCACTTTACACACATATATTTGTATTTTATTATATCCCTATTTTGTGTAGATTTTACATGCTTCTTCTCTTTGTTATCTTCTTATCTTTTCTGTTGTATATTCTGTTTTTTATTGCAACAGAGTGTCACATTTTGCTGTATGTTATACTGTTTATATCTGTGAGAGTGACCAATAAAGCTTGATTTGATTTTTTTTTAATTGAGACCCCTGATGTAAATAATAACATTTAAATATTACTGCCAAACTTGTAAGCTTCTTAGTTTATTTAACAATGAAACAAAGGCCATGACACAAAGACATGAAACACTAACCAGCTCTCTCTTCTCCACCTCAAACCAGCGTGAGATCCCTGGCAGGGGGTGAGTGAGGGTGAGGGTGGTCCTCTCAATCCAGAGGCTCTGCAAAACACACAAGCCAAAGATATAATCTTGTTTTTTTGCACTGATATAGCTTATTTGCACCTAAAATGGCTCATTTGCTGACCTTAAACTCATTCTCCTTGTCTTTGGGCCCCTTGTGGAAGGGCCGGTCATAGCGGAAGCGTCGCACATTGTTGACCCGGTAAAAGCTTTTGATACGGTCTGGAACGCGGTCCATCTGAAGCACGTCCACATTCTCTGGCACTGGAGTTACTGCGTAGATCTGCAAGTCTAAGTGGCCTCTTGTCAAGGAATAATTTGTATGCATTTTGAAGAAAGTTAGGCTTTTGAAAGAATACATTAAGCTAATGCACATTAGTGTAACATCCAGGAGTAGTACATTTCCTATTGTATCTTTGCAGAAGAACTAAAATAAATCTAAAACAACTAACTACAAAAAACTGCATGAAATCTCTTACACTTATTAAAATTCAAATAAAGCTTTCGTTTTCTTCTTGTTCTTGCCAAAATCCCCAGACAAATCCCATATTCTCTTTATCACTGAAGGATACACTGAGCATCGCACTGCAAAATTGCCTCATCTGGTTGATTGGGATGCTGCATGGCAATGGCTTGTGGGAATTCTCCCAGCATTCTTTGCTGAAAAGCTTCAAGCCTCTCATAGTCATGCCCCCGGCAAACAAACTCCTTATTCTTTGTGAAGAAGAAAATTATACATTTTATACTCAACATTAAGCAAAAATAATGGCCTTCAACTTTCTTAAGCCACTGAAAAGTCTTTGCCTACCCTTCTTGCATTAAAATTGGATTTAGATTCAACTCTACTAGCTTGTTAACTTAACCTTCAGCATCAGGGGAAAATAACAGAACTTGCTCTGCCTCATCAGTCATGGTTATAAATATTAACAGAGTGAAAAAGATTACATGAACTTACCCTGAGGAAAAAGGGAAATTTCCGACCGTAAAAGCCCACCCTGAAGAATTCGGGCTCTAGTCTCTGCTGCTCCATAATGTTGTCATAGTAGGCTGCCTCCATTTTCTATAAAGATTAAAATATCTCAGCTTTGCTCACCTGAATTTTAAAATGACAGTGTCTAATCCACAAATTGTTTCTCATAGATAACCACCGAAGTCATTATGGATAAACGTGAGACTGCTCATTCTAATTAAAATTACAGCCTGAGCAAAAATATGTTTGAGCTCTAGATGGGTTTAGGAATTTTAAACACACCTTGCTCATAGTAAAACTTCAGTTACTTTATGAGTTCACACTGCCTCATTCAAGTGGGACTTACCCGAATCCAGCTGAGGCTTTGATAGTCGTATAAGGATTCATATTGGAAGGCCAACTCTCGACATAAAGGAATACCAAATTCCCAGCACTGAGGATAGACAATACCACAAGATCTCATCACTGCCATACATTTGACAGTTATATTTAGTATTATGTAACTACTAGTATGACTTTTGTCAGTAAGCTTTGCATCATTAGTTCATGCATCAGTTACTGAATATACAAGCATTACAATATCATACTTCATTTGAACAGATATGCTGAAAAAATATATGAAGAAAATAAGTTTTTTTATACTCAACAATAAAGTAAGAGGCTGTTTTTCCTTGTGTTCTAACTCTGCTGGACAACTTAAACCTGGATTTTTGACCTTGGGCATATTTCTTATGCCAGATATGGAACTGGTATTATTTACTACATGAATATACCAACTTATAATACTGAAAACATTAATGAGAAAGATTAGCCAAAATAACTGAATGGCTCATCAGAGATGGTACTAGGAATGCTAGTAAGCATTAGACCATACTAGGTTCCAGTTACTCACATTGTCTTCTTACTGACTACGTAATTTTGGTTAAATGTCCCTTTAACTACCATATCTAAATATAAAGCAGTGAAAAATCAAAAGTACATAGTTTCCTCCTTACCTCAGATCTAGTTGATTACCCAAGACATGTTTATTGTCTGAGGTTTGCTTCTATAGTTTTGCAAAGAGGCTAATGTAGCGCCCTTGTCTCAAACTGCATCAAGTTATGCAATCTCAAATAAACTAGATTCAGGCATGTCGACTATATTTAGTTTAAACTGTGTAAATTATTTTTCCTGTCAATGTGGATTTGCTGACATTTGTTGGGATCCTACCTTGCCCTTGTTGAAGTAGTGGATGACCTTGCGGCAAAGGCCCTCTTTGCGGTGCCATTCGCTCTGGGCCGGGTAGTGGAGAAACTCCCGGAGGGGTCTCTCCTCCCACTGTAACAGCTCCCAGTAGAGGAGGAGAGTGAAGGCAGCCTCTGTGGAGTGGCATGACCAGTCAACCATGCTGACTCTGACTCTCAGAGTGGAGTTTCAAAAGAAGTACTGCGATTTGTGCTATGAAAACTTTTGAACCAGGCTTAAAATAAAATGGCTTGCTTCTCTAACCACTCACTTTTACTTTTCTTGAACAAAGTACCAAATTTAGCATAATATACGATATATTAAGTCAAGCCAGGGCTTTTGAAGAGCTGATAAAGTAAACAACCACTGTCACATAATACATATATCAACTACAACTGCAGCTGTCTAGAAGGGTTCAAATGGCTACCTGTTCTTTATTTTTTTTTTATATTAACTTTATTTGGTTTTCATCAAAATATGAAAATGGCAGGAACAGAGCATAGAAAATCACCATCTTTACATAAGAATCTTTTAAATAAATTCTACAGATTAAATAAGTCCCACAAGTCCATATCCCTAAACAATATGTTGATTGTCTTCAGCCTTTTCAGCTGAGTTATAATTTTTTTTACCCGGCTGATTGCTGTTTCTCACCTGTGTAGTTCTCTGCCTGCAGGTGCATGTCACACAACTTGTGAATGTAGCGGATGTACATCTCCTCCTTATTGATCTCAGACTTATAGAAGTTCTATAAGGTGAAATGACAATAAAAGATTTAAAAAAAAGAGTTGATTCAAAAATGTTACTTTTGCTAATAAGGAATTAAAACTAGGACGGAGCAGACTAGTAAATTACTGAAATAAGGTCAACATATCACTATTAGCTTTTTACCAGCATTTGCGCATGCGCTTAAAATGAACTACTAAACTCACTAGCAAGTTCACTGTGCATCCAATCTTCTTGTTCTCCGTCTCATCTCCCTTCATACAGTCTCTGTCCACATAAAGCACACAAAAAATATAAATATAAAAATGTAACATCTCAACACTGTCATAATAGAAAAAAATAACAATAACAGTTTGTAAAAAGTGAGTAACTTTCCCTTGCCTTTACTTGATACATTCTAGCCTCGATTTCAACAAAGAATTCATAAGTTTGAATTCATAAGTTTGATATATTCTGTACAATTTGTCTCAATTAACTCAGTGTCACAAAAATTAACAGTATGTAAGAATGCAAGACATGCACAATTTGTGCCAGAGGTAACTGTATTTGTAGTTCAAAAGACTTCTGTCAGCTTAAAAAGCAATTTGTTGAGAGTGAGTGCAGATACATAAAAGTACTGAAGAATGCTGGCACCGAAACTCCCACCTGTAGTCTAGCAACCTCTCCATCAGACGAGTAACAGAGGTGACAAAAGAGATGCCTGTCTCTCTCCATGTCTCCTGCTCAATCTTCTCCAAAAGACTAAGACAAAACACCAAAAACAAACACTGTCAGTCTTCTCAAAGTGCTTCCGAGTCAAAATAAAATGGACTCTTAAGCTGGCAGTATACTTCAAACGAAAATGAAAAAAAGACCACAATAATGCACAGTGCTGTGCGTGGGTGCTAAACAGAACTTTAAAATTGCTGCGCTGTTTGTCCTGAGACCTCCCCCTGACTGTAATTTGTCCACGTCACACTGTTTCCTGCGTCACTGCACTCTAGCAGTGATGAGTGTCAGAAAGACATACACCAAGTTCTTTTTAAGTATACTTATAACAGCGTGTTTGACAGTAGTTCAATTTCGTTTAGTCCTGCTGTTGTGTGAAATACACTGCCAGCTTTACTGAAAGAGAAGCTCAGATGACACAGATAGTAGGCAGGTTGATATTAGTTGGCAGAAGACTGAAGTGGTTAGCTTCATCTTACCTGGGATAGGGCCCAAAGAGCTGAGTACTATTTTCCAGCAGCACAAAGCAAAGATAGTGGGGTTAGAGTGAAGTCAGACAGAAGTATTGTTAATGCTGAAAGTTAAAAAGAAACAGAGATGTGTGTGTTCTGCCTCATCAGTTTCCTGCAGCTCTGTTTTAGGTATATAGATATGTGCGAATGTATGTGAATGTATGCATGTGCAGTGTGTTTTTGTATATTTTCAGGACTAAAATGTCCTGACTTCATAGAAAAACCTAAGAAAAATAGGGCTAACCTACAGGACCAAACGATTTCTTTGTAAAGCTTTTTATAAAAGCTACATGTTTCATTTTTTTAAACTAAAATTATTTTTGGTTACTGATATTAAGGCTAAGGTTAAGATTAGGCTTAGGCTTATTTCACATAGGTGCTTACATTACACATTATACATACAGAACACATGGTCACTATTGTGCAAAAAAAACCCTCCATTTTTGTCATTGTCTTTTTTTTTTAAATAACAATTTTCAAAATTTTTAAATATCGTGATGAACATGCGTACAGAAACTGTCCATTTCAGAGATACAAGGTTTTGTACCAACAGCGACAAAATGTATGACTCTGTGCGAGGTGTTTACGAGTGTGTGTGTGTGTGTGTGTGTGTGTGTGTGTGTGTGTGTGTGTGTGTGTGTGTGTGTCTGTGTGTGTGTGTAAACTCACAGCAAACCAAAGAGCTCTCTGTAGTTCTCATCTCCTTTGCCCTCAGACACTAGACTGTCCAGCTTATCTATAAGCTCTGCCTCCACCTGGAAATACAAAAAGGAATGAGTCTCATACAGACCATGGCAGGAATGATCTTATACCTGGGGAGGACCACTCACTAACTGAAATTAATTCAGTCTCCAGGACAATCCACAGAAGGTTAGAGGTTAGTCTTCTGTGTACATTCAACAAGGATATTATATAAAGTTGCTATGCCCGTTTAGAGAAAGTTCTTACCTGTTTGAAGTTGCCATTCTTGCGTTGTTCCCAGTCCATCATGTCGTGAAAAATGGGGATCATGATGTTCCTGACCTCGCTCTGGGGGACTAGTGTTACCCCCAGAAATGGTCCGATCATGCCCGGGATAAAGTGAATCTTATTTTCACCTAGTGGAAAAAGAATCACACCAAAAACCAAAACTCTCAAAACAAAAAGTCTCAACTAACATATTACTCCTCCTTAAGACCACTAAATTGAGGCTGTATCATGTATGATATTGAATGACATTTATTCATGTGAATGACATAGGTCTGCAGCTTTTCATGTTTGATTTGATATATAATACATATATAATACATTCTTCCAGACGTATTGCCTTTAAGTAGGCTATTCAGAAAGTACAGGCTAAAATATGCATCAATGAACCACTGAAAAAATATAATCTTGAGCTGTTTTTATGGTCAGTCTGGCATACTAGCCACAGAAACAGTCTTTTGAGATGGGATCATTTATGGAAGTGGAGTCATAGGGCATTCTTTTGAACTCTAGTCTTGGGACTGCTGTATTTTCTTTTGTCTCTAGAGGTCAGTGTTGCTTTTCCAAAGAAAGCTCCTTGAATGTGGGCTAATGTGAACAGGGACAGCAAAAGGAGAAAACAGAAAAATATCAGAATGAGTATGAAGCAGAATGAGAAGGAAAAACTCACCAAGGTTTTGCCACATGCTAAATAGCTCGTAGGCCATCATGACTCTCATATCGCCATATCTGCAAAACAAACAAGAACAAACACAAAAAATAAACAGAGATTGAACAAGTGGTGGGTAATGAGTTGGTGACAAGCTGTAGAATGTTTGGACATGAAGGAATATCTCTCTCGTCTTCTTCCATCCTCATGTTGAACTGGTCAATTAACCTATCCTTGCTCTGCCCACAAAAGCATGCTTTCATGGCAACTGTTGTAAGACTGGACAAGCTTCACAGCATGTTGGCAAAATCCTTTTGTACTTAATGGCACACGACTGGCACACATGTATTTGTCAAAGTCTGTGAATTATTCATATTAGAGTTGCAATTTATTGCTTTTATTTTGGCTGATCTGTTGCAATTTTATGATGTACACAATGTGAGAAATAATGTGAGGCAGGTGAGCACATTCACTCTGTATTTGAAAGATGCAGCTACACCTGTACTAAAATTTTGTTCCAAATTTATGCATGATTGTGCATGACAGCCAGTTGGCTCTTTCTTTCAATGTAGCACAAAATATGCAACAATTTTTTTGTTTATGAATTTAAAATGCTAGTACGGCCTTAAAGAGCAAATGACATTATTTATGTTGTGATCATTACGTACAGAAAGCACTGGAGATGTGCTTCACATGCTCATTTGCTCATCGCCAAAAAAATCAACCACTTTTTCTGTAAAGAAATCGGAAAAGAACTGGCTGTAAAAAATTTATTTTGGTGCACCTCTAAGTCATATGCTATGCTAGCTACTCAAATGCTGAAGTAGATGAACTATGTTGCTGGACAATGTAGCAGTTGTTTTAGATAATCAAAACTAGGCAGACTAGAAGTGACAACAGTATGACCCGCCACGCAGATAAAAATAAATACATTTTTAAGTGAATAACAGACTCTAAATATAGGTTTTCTGACAGCAAGTGACTTGTGCGCTACAATTTCTTATTAAGTGTTCTGTGAAGTGCCAGGGTTCTGTAAAGCTCGTCCAACCTTAGACCAGAATGCATTTGAGAGTAAAGCATCTATAGGTCAACTGATCATTTCTGGACAGTTATTTCATAATTTTGTTTACAAGTGAAAAAAGCAGTATGTATGGAAACTCTCAATAAATAAATCCTATGTACAGACGAGGACTCATTTGGACCTGTACATTTTACACAGTGGCAATCCTGACATTTAAAGACATTAAAAGAATGGATGTGATTCATTTAAAAAACAAAATCTTGCAGCCAAGGCAAAGTACAGACACTTCACTATCTATGCACTGCCTTATATCAAAGTGAAGCTTCAGATTAGTCTGGCATACTTGCCACAAAAGCCAACTAGTAGAGCTTGTGACTTACAAACAAAGCCAGACTATGACTGTTACAATATAATTTTGGCCATTTTCATGAAGTGGGAAAAACCCCTTCATCACAAGTATACATACTGGTTTTAATATTACTAAACACTGGACTGACACACATCACTACAAAAGTTAGAGACCACCCTTCTATTTATTTGATTTCTAGTCAAAACGGCTAATAAAGCAACATTATGTAACAAATGTACCTTAAAACAACAGATTCACAATCATTCTAATTGTACACTGACTTATAATAGGGAGAACAGAGTCTCTGTAATTGCCACTTCAGGCCCGAAACACCTGACTTTGGTGAAGCGTGTACAAGACCTCCCACCAGAACTGCGTAACACTCTATGGCACCACATCACTCACAAACAACTACGTCCTCAGCTAGCTGTAAAAAGAAGCTAGCTCGGTATCCCCAGCATGGACATCATGGCAGAGGTTGTGAAGTGACCAAAAAAAGACGTTGTCAGAGGAAGTGAGGTAGAGAAAAAGAGAAAGCGACCGAGCAAGAGTCCGGACAAGACTGTTTTTTACTCGCTGGCGAGAGCTACAAGAGGTAAAAGGATGCGAGACAGATACTGAGCTGGTCTTCCTCCTGTTGGATTAGTAAGTAATAACTTACTAGCTGGGTTACTTGTGTTGTGTTGTTACGCTTGCTTGATGTTTTGCTGTGTTAGCAAAGTTATTGACTTGCTTTTGTGCATCCTATTTTCACTTTAACTCTTCAGTTTAATGGCGAAAGGAGATAGTTTTGAGGAGATTAGATGGAAGATAAGCCACCTGCATAAGGAAGGAAAAAGTCATAGAAAAATAAGTGAAAAACAGAAATTTCCTGAACTGGAAAAAATAAAAGATACTTGGAACTTGGTGGATCACCAAAACTATCCTCATCAGATAAACAGCACTTTCAGTTTTTGAGAGGAAAAATCAAGCTTCACTCTTGCTTCAGAAATGAAAAAAATCTTCTGTCCATCCTTCCACTGAGAGAAGACAACTCAGCGCTATGGGTCTGAAAGGATGTGAAGAAGCTCTTACTGAGAAAAGGACTCTAAAACTGAACACTAAAACTTGATATCTGAGAAAAGGTTTTATGAAGTGATGAATCTAAATTGAATCTAAATTTGCAATTGGGGCCATGAGAAGCAGAAAATTTAACCAATTTCTATGACTAAACTTGAACAAATATTCCTCAGATTTTTTTAAAAAAACTAAAACCAAGTCTCCAAAAAATGGAAGGCAAATGCTGGACACACTTAATATTGAAATAAGTGATATTATAAATAGTTGCTGAGACTTTTGTGTAATTTTCTGTTACATGTAATGTCATTTAACACCACTTAAAAATGAATAATAATATAATTGCTGCTTTGACTGTAAGAGAAATATATGAAAAGGTGGTCTCTGACTTTTGCGCAGTACTTAGTCAAGATAATTCCATAAGACTTACTTAAATAATGACCTATCGTCAGTCATAAGAAATCTGTTGCCAATCTACACTTTCAAAAACATTGTTACTACAGTAATTGCTGAGTGGTACTAGAGACATCAGCATGCTTAAGTAACTGTAAGACTCAGGAGGCAAAGAAAACTGCAAGTCTTATGAAGCACGTGAGCAAACGAAAGGACACTGTCAGGCAAGAGTGTGTTTTGTTGTTTGTGTGCAAGGCTAATCCAGGCTTTTGCGTGTTAGGATTAATTTGTGTGTGTTTGGCTTCAGGAAGGCAAACATGATGAGCAAGAGGCCTCCTGCAAGGAACACACAAACAAACACACGCACACACAAACACTCATTAAAGCAACTTCAGAAACTACTAATTAATCATGCATGTTACACTTATAAGAGAACCCATAAAACACACAAACATACTCAACAGGGAAGAAGCCCTTCAATTTCAAACACTTTCATTCTGTCAGCCTCTAACCCACACAGACTCACATTCAGACAGTGTGAAGAACAGGTCTATTAATCACAAGCGCACCCAGCAACACTAGAATATATTCAGCAATCTGACTGCCTCTCAAACTAGGGCAAATGAATGCACACTGTGCATATATGTGTATACATGTAATGTAGTTTTACAATGTATATGCAAGCCTAAGTAAGCATGTATGTCATGGGTGCTCAAGAATGCAAACATTAAAGCATGTGAAAACTTACAAGTTGGCATTAATATGAATGTGCGCTTTTAAAGCATCGCTGTGATACAAACTTGCTAGCAGGAGAGAGGTTCTGGTTCCACATGCTGTGTCCGAGATTAGAAGGCTCAGTTAAGGAGTCTAGCTGAGGAGGATGAATCCCTGCATTTCTTTTCTTCTCGCGTGCGCCGACACACCCGGTTACAACCGATGGAATCGTTCCAGCTTGTGATAAACGTACCCATTCGTGCAGTACCCGTTCCATCAATGCCATATCTCGAAAATCCGCCTTTTGGACACAGCAATTTTGTTGTTCTTCATTTTCAAATTATTTGCAATAGATGTACTCATAAAAGTACCCCGACTGCCATCAGCAATTACAGGCGATTCCCTCTGCCCTTACAGCAAAAACACGGTTAGTAGATTTGGACTGCTATTTATAGTGCAAGGCTTATTGAGTTGTGCAGGAAGGCAGCAAATATGGAGTGACATTTCACAGAGGTTTGAGAGCCAAGGGGCCACTTGAGTCATGGTGCAGAAGTTTTGAGGGGAGGAGAGCAAGCTTAGAAAGCACTCTCTAAAAACACTAATTAGATCAGTCTAACGCAAAATGCTCTGTATGTAAGAGTTTAGAGCAGTACATAAGCTGACCACACCATGTCTGACCTAAACACTGTTCTGAAAGTATTCATTAATTTTAATGCATACATTTAACATTCTGATTCAGACTTCGTTTGAGGCTACTTACAAGACAATCTGTAGAAGAATGCAAAAAAAAAGTTTGTTCATTTCACGTGTAAATCGGGGTGTAGCTACAAAGGGCCTGGGTCCTCTCACTTGGAAGCCAGACCCACCTGCTCAAAAGAAAATAGTCCTCCAATGCCAGTAAAAAAATTTCAAAATGAAATTCATCTTGTGTTCTTCTAATACAGGATGAACTCAAAGAAGCTTCAGCTTGAATAAATAAACATGATCACCAAAGCTAATCATCACCAATATTCATCAGCTACCAGCACCATGGCGATGTGTACAAGGCTGTATGCTGCCATTTGAGTAGTCAAGTTGACCATGGCAAAGAAAACAAAGCAGGAAAAAACAATGCGGAAATCAGAGTCTTCAACCATTTGTCCCAGACATCTACACCTAGTACTGTAAAAAGTATGCTTTTTACTTTAACTAGGCAGTTACACGTCAGATCAGCAATCATTTTTTGCATTTAAAATATCCCTCTTTTCCTCTTTGATTATGGTAGCTACAATGACATAGGCTAGCTGATGGTTGTCAATCTCACTATAGCAATGTATCTGGGACATAATTCTTCCTAATTGTCTGAAATGAAATTCTGGTGGTTGATTCATGAATGGATACATTCATTTGTACTTTTCCTGTATACTACATACTATATCCCTACTTACTGTAGCTGTAATCAAGCAAAGTATAAAGCATTTGTTGATGTTTATGACAAGATTGAAAGCTTACACACTGATAAACAGCTCTTCCATAAAACACTGACTTATGACTGTCTTATGAATCTAGTTTCATCAGGCATTTGGTTGCCAGTCTGACAGCTCGATCCGTCAATAAATATTTTAGAATCACAGAGTGTCAATGAATGAAAGGGAATGAGAGATTGAGTCTTACTTGTCAAGAATCTTCTTTCTCTTGGCTGGCGTTAAGGTCTCAAGCTGTAGGCTGGGCTGATTTATGTACAGCACTGCCAGACTGAAGTACGAATTCCATACCTAGTATAGAGAAGGATCCACATCACAAACAAACTTAAAATAAATACGAAATCAGTTTCGGTGTCAGGTCCAATGTCCAAACCATTTTTAAATAAGCACAAAAACTGATCAAGTAGTTAGATAATGTGTCATTGTCACTGTAAGGGTGTGGTATACTCCTAAAAACTGTTTGTTTATTAGACCCGCTTCAACAATTCATCCTATATTACCTAACATATCACGTGTGATATAGGGAAACCTTGGGTCCCCCAAAAAAACTTCACTGTGCTAGTTTCTAAGCGAGTGTGGGCACAAATTCAGAATGCAGTTCAGACTACTAAGGGCTTATTATTGATTTATTCTTCAGAGTAACAATAAAAGAGTACTGCAGTGTGACGTGTGTTCCTATTCATGCATTTCCTTGCTGAAAATGATGGTGTGTGAAAATAAAGGAAACGATCTACATATTTTTGGTTATATCATGTTCTTTACGTATCAAAAACTCCTTCGGGAAATTAAAAGATTAGACTAATAGGCAGAAATAGATGCCTTTTTGTCTCAGAATAAAAAGGCTGATAAAAGCTTATAATGTTATTTTTCAAATAAATCAAAAAACATTCCACTTGTTAAAAAAAAATGTAGTCCACATATATAGTCTTGAGCCTCTGTAGAGAGGTTTTCTCTCTGTTAGACAATCTTGCTAAATTATTCAGTTCATTTATCCTTTGCTGAGTGCTGCTCTTCCTGACTAGTGGAACCATCTGTCGCATCCAGGGTGGAGAGTTTCATTATGCCATGTATTAGAGAGGGCAGCATTCGCTGACCATCAGGACTCCCAAAAGAGTCTGACACCACTGCTGAGTGCGTGTATCTGTGCTGGTCGGGCACTGGTAATCCCTGGCTAGCCATGTGATCTTCAAGCCCACCTACTGATCAAAGCCACACACCTTAAAGTCAAAGTCAGCATCAGTGAAGTTCTTGTGCAGCGCAGGAGAAAGATACTGGACTGTGGTCACGATGATACTGCAAGAATCACACAAGAGATAAAGGGTTAAAACACAGCAGCCAGACACTAATGTTAAGCATGCAGCGTGCTGAGTAAAGACTGATCCAGATACCGTTTACACCTGGCACTAACATGCGTCCAGGTTTGAACAGGTTACAATGAGTCTCAGAGACACCTAGTGAGGCAGTAACTCAAACCACCTTCGGAGATGGTTCACTTGTAATGTGAACACTAAAGCATCCCGAGACATCCTGAACAGCAGCGAAAGATCCTATCACATATGGTCACTAGAAACACACTCAAGACACATGAAAATGCCAGGTGTAAATGGCTATACATCTTGCCATCCTCTTATGATCAGATCACTCAAGATGGATATTAATACCAAGTATGAACAGGGCCCCAGAAGCAAAGTAGGACGTTTCTCAATATCACAGATGCCCAACAATTTTCATTACATGGTAAGACAAGCACTCCTTTACATCCTCTATTTACCACGTAACAATGATATTTATGCTGAAAAGCCTTTGGAAAAGCAGCTAAGAAGAGCTCATCTGTAATTCCGGAGTAGTCTACATAGAGCACATGCATTTTTAGAGATGTTCTGGGCACTGTTCTCAACAAAAGAATCGAAAAATCTCCACTTCTGGAAAAGCTACATGATACAAAAGCTCTCGCCAAGAAAGAAATAGTGTTTTTTTTCATCAGGCTTCTACAAAATCCTGTTTAATGCCATGATGCAAACTCCCAGTGGGGTAGGCAAGCACAGAATGCATCACATGCCATTAGCCAGCGAAAGATGAGAAAAAGAAAGAATGCGGAGAAGACGGGATGGAAAAAAGGGGGAGGGCGGTGGGTGTCTCACTTGCTGGTCAGGAGCCGCATCACGTTCCAGTCTCTGGGGAAAATGCTGAGCTTCATCAGGTTGCGAAACACACAGAAAATCTTCAGCAGGAACTCCTGAAAGAAGGCAGAGAGGGAGAAAGAAGGAGTGAAAGAGAGAAAAACAACAAACATGAATGATACAGCAGGCTTAATGATCTTGAACTGCATATTCTTCATTATACTGCATGTAATAATACAGTCATCAGCAAATTAGATCCATTTTAAAGCAATTTCATTCTTTCCTATTAAGGCCAATGGTCAGCACAGGGTACTGTGGTTTGACGTTGCTCATTAACTCTGATGTAACACTAGTTTCATTTATTCTTATCCTAATCTCTGTCCCATAAGAGATGCATAGATTAGGTAAAAATGTAATCAAGTATTTCAGCTTAGTATAAACTGACCTCCTAACAACTCCATAAGGATTTATGAAATATAACTATACTCAATTGTATTTACTAAACTGAAGAAAGTAAACGACAAACAAAAACGTAGGGTGAAGTAGAGAGTTATGATTTGAGTTTTCTGAGTTGTTGTAACACTATGTCCTTTTTTTGTCCCACTTTATTTGGATAGCCCCCAATAGATTATCTATCGATGTTCACATTATGACTAAACTATCTGGTGAAACTCAGGCTTAGAATTAGTACCAGGTTTAGCTTTAAGTATAGGGTTAAGGTTAAATTAGGCTTAGGGCCAGGGTTAGGATTAGGGAAAGTGAAGGGGCAATGTAATATATATTTAGTTGAACATAAGTTTGATCTACAACATCTACAACACATTTTCTCCACATCCAGAAAGAGCAACAGTTCTCAAAACAGCTTAGCTTCTCACTAAAACATCAACCTACTACAAGTCATCCTTAGGTTTAAATACAAACAACACATATACTTACTTGTCTTTTTGTGTTTCAAAATAATGTAATATGTTAGTTTAAAATAACTGTAAAGGTATATTTGAATATTTTTTCATGTAACATTTTTGTTTTATTTTCCTGCGCACTGTGAAAGACTGTGAGGAGGTCCAAAAAACAACACTTTAAATCAGAAAATGTAGCGTGTGTTTTATTTACTGAACAAAAGGTCATTTTCTGCTGATTTTATGCTAATGACCAGGTCTTTCATTGGTCACAGGAAGAGGGATGCGAGTGTGGACATTCTGTGCCAGTGTTTCTCAATTACGCAGATGGCAGATACAGTGACAAGTAATGTATATGTTAACTGACAAAAAAATATATTTTTTAAAAAAAGCTTTTTCTATGTCTCTTTTAAAAAAAAGTCAATAGTTTTAAGCTTTAAGCCGATCACCTTCAGTAGTAAGTAGTAAGACAACTGGATTTTGAACTCTCAGACAATTTGTCTTATGAAGCTTTGTAATTGGCCCCACCTTTAACTCCTCTTTGCTCTGAAAGTTGTCGAGCAGATGCTGAAAGTGGATATCTGTCATTTGTCGCAGGAGGGACAGGAGGCAGGACACATACTCCCCCTGCAAATCAGAAAGCACACAAATCGTTGTGAGCCAATCAGTCTGCTCCAATGGCCTTCAGAAGACCAACTAGAAAACACAGATAAGGTAAAGGGAAGGGTAGAAGTTATAAGGTCATGAGAGGGATGGTGAGAATATTAACACACAGGAAACTAACCATGAGAGAATTCTTTCAGTGAAATGTAAAACTCATGCAATTAAAAGACTATTAAAACCAAACCCTCAGAGACAAAAACATTACTTCATATTAATTCATCTTGTTTGTTCACCGATTTAATTTTATTGTTTGTTAGAACAAAACATAACCACTTTCTAAATGTAAACATCAGAACAACAAGCATGCTGACACAGTGAGTGAGAGTGTGTGAGAAACAGATAATAATGACACTGTCGTTGAACGCATGTTATGAGAGACAGAAACAATGTAATGCAAAGAGAGAAATAAGTATTGGAGATAAAATGAGAAAAACTGAAGGATGAGTGAGAGAGCAGGACAGAGAGAGAGAGAGTATGCAGAAAAAGTGAGAGAAAAAAACGTAATGAAGCAAACAGCAAACTGAGAAAGAGACAGTGCAAAGTCTTTTGGATAATCAGCAGTGACAGGTGAAAGTGTGGGGTAGGGATGGACGGAGGAAGGAGGGGAGAAGTAGAAGAACCAGATTTGTTAGTTACTAACAGTGATCTCGGCCGTGCACTGTGGGCAGCGCTGGCCTCTTACCGCCTCCTGAGACTGGGACTTGCTCATGATGGTCAGCAGTGTTTGCAGCAGAACATCCAGTAAGCTCTCCACCACCATTTCCACCTCCTCCTGCACTGAGGTCTCCTACAGAGAGGGAGGCCCAGCAAGAAACACACAAATACACATACTGTAGTCAGGAAATCACAAATACGCCAAACCTTCAGTTTGTCAGTAACTGGAATATTGTTGTTGTCACAAAAATGCTACCCAACAGTTTTCAATAAAGTGATGGCACAGACATTTTTGGGCTCTGGGAGCCTTAAAAGAACTGTAAAGACCTCAGAATTTTGTAATGATTCAGCTAAAATAGAGAAAAAAACAGTTTGGGAAAACTTTCTGCAAAAGCAGCAGCAGCTTTTTCCACAACAGCAACAATGTATAAATATTAAAAAGCCTGTATATTAAAGGGAAACAAGGCAAGAAATGTCCTTGATCACATTTAAATCTCATCAACAGTCACCAGCTGGCTGACTTGAGAGAGAATGTACATATGTGTGACCTGTGTGTTTTACCAGTGAGCTGGTTTTGATGATGGAGAAGATACTGCTCAGGATGCCCGAGCAGATGAGCAGCTCCTTCTGTTGCCGCAGGTGAAGATGGATATGGTGTAGGACCACAGGCAGAAGAATCCTCCTCGACTCTGAACCCAAAACATCAGTATGAATGCCAAAGTCAATCAAAGAGAAATATCTAATCATAGCTTTTGAACATTTTCATAAACATACTATATTTCATAGTTATATTTTTTATGAGTTAACTTTATTAAGGCTGCACAAGTGGCCAAATAATTGAATGAGCTATTAAGTTTCTGAATATTGCAAAGATAAGGTGACACGATAAACAATGACAATGTTTGTGCCCCCTTGGTTTCATAATGATAGCTATAGTTGCATGCTGTTCATAATAGAAATTTGAGAAAGCGAAGTAATATTTAGTTATTTAGTAGCTACACATTTTAAACATCCTGATCAACATGCAGACTAAAGCAAAAGAATAGAAAGCAAAAATGAAAGTCCCTATGATGCTGTCATCTCTACTCAAAAGTTTTTAAATTATGAAAGGGAATGATGGAAGGCAAACAAAAAAATGCTGGAAGTTATTGCCTTGGATGACCAACCATTCTCTGTTGTCAAACATGTTGGATTTCTTAGGCACTTACTGTAGCCTATACACATATTTGTATATTTATTTTTTGTTCACTGTTTTATTTGTCAGCTCTAATTATACATCTATTTTTATCAATAATTATATATACAAAGGCTAAGTGATTGGTATTATAGAGGATTCAATTCTGAGTTATGAAACCAAGAAGATTATGTAAATGGAAACAAAATGTGTTCATCAGTGTTCTACTGCTCATGTATTGATACACAATACCGAAAGGACCTCCAACACTGTGACAAAAAATGCCAGTTGAAGTCATACCTGGAAAAGAGAACAACCTGCTATCTACAGTCCGAGCAATGGACTGCAGCTTCACCACATCCATTGACTGGCCTATGTGGACAGTACTGGGCATGCTCCCCAAGGTTCCTCTCACGAACTCAGCCACCTCCTGCACTGTGAACATCTGCAGGAGCTCATCAAAGATGGCTGGGAAGGAATTGAGCAGGGCTGCCTAGAGAAAAAAAGTGAAAGAGAAAGAAAGCTGTCAACTGTGCTTTGCCTTTCACAGTCTTGAGTGCCATATTCCTTTCTGGATCACTCAAGATTTAAAAGAACTGACGGACCAAAGACTGGAACTAGCATCATCCACAGAGCAACAGGCAGCACTTTACTGGGTTTTAAAATTTTAGTTATGTAAAATGCATTTGGCAAAGCAATGGGCATGTTTTGTTTTCAGCTCAGGAGTTTGGTGACTACGGTGTCCAAGCTGCAAGATCAATTAGCAAACACCTAAAGGCCAGCTGAAAGCCACTGCTATTAATATCATTTGACTATGTCAAAAGATCACTATTGCTGCCCTTCTTACTTCTGAAGACTCTGCTTGCCAACTAGCCCGGCAGACCTCTGGAACGATCCAGTGTTTAAGTGGGAAACCACACAGCTTGTGAGTGGGTGGAAAAACCAGGATGTGAGATGACTGTGAGGATTCTGACATCTTACACACAGCAAATCAAAACAGAAATACACATCAACAAGCATATCATTTTCTGATAGGGTTTGAGGGACAGGGAGAGTTGCTGGTATTGGTCAATCGGTTGTTTGCTGGGTTTTTCGTCAGAGTTCGGTGACAGGGTTGAGTGATGATTCGGGAGATGCTGAATGTCGGTGGCACCTTGGTTTAAGGGCAGAGTCCATTGCGTTACTGGGGCAACACATCGATGCACAAGTACTTACTGATAGAGGGGAAGGCCGTGGAGCATTACAGCTCAACGGCTGCACACAGCTGGCCTGGCTGGTGGAGGCTTGTCCCAGATTAGGCTGTGGGCCCTGGGGTGTTCAACGAGGGGGTAAAGGAACCAGGGGAGGAACAGGAGGTCATAGTCAAAGGTACAAAAGAAGGGCCAAATCAAGAAAAATTGCAAAGAAGCATATCACACAACATGTTCATGGAAAAACAAAAGGTATTTTGTGTATTAACAAGGGATGCATTTCCATGGAAATAATCATGAAAGTTACCATGTAGAAACAAAAGACCTTGCATGCAGTCTGTGACTAAGTCACTTGTCCCTTGTGGACCATTTACTGTTGAGAAAACAAGCAGTACAGAATGGAAAGCACAGGAAACAATGTGCTTACAGTAAACAAAGCTGATATGAAATTCTGTAAAAAATGTACAAAATTCAGGTGTCATTAGCCTTTAAAATTTTCCAGTTCTTATGCTAATGAAGTAACACTTCAGGTACACTATTCATATGAACTATAGTTACATACTGTATAAGGCAGTGAAACATGCCATAGGTTGAATCAAAAGATCTTAACCTAACTATTTCATTATCTTTCCTCTAAAATAACTCTTTGGATCCAACATAATGAAAATAATTTACATCAGATTTTACAAGTGTGCAGTCCCAATCTCTACAATCCAGCCACCCTTCTGGCTATTATTTCACCAGGATAGTATCCCTTCAGGATACTATTTACAACCAGCAAATAGGAACAAACAAACAAGTTCTGTTATTCAGATCAGCCTCACTATAAGTGAAGCAGACTAAAAGGGACTTCCCTGAAATAGGGCTGTCTAAACTCCTTAGATAAATGTCTTCTTAAGGGCACAGCAAGGCAGACACATCAATCTGTCAGTAGCCTAAACAAACTTGGCCCTGCAGGAAACAGCCTTGATCCTGGGTCAACAGCAGCTTCACTGAGCAGTAACTCCTGGCTGCTAAACCGCATACTTTCTGAATACATCAGACAACCTTATTTGTACTACTTTCATTTCTAAGAAATCACTGAACATGCTAGAGTTCTGGGTAGACTGACAAAACTGTGCATCAAGATGAATTTACAAAGCCTGATTCAATATGTTTTTACCCTCCTTTTTGTAAAGCTGCAGTGAGTTTCCAGTCAGTTTATGAAACTGCAGAAAATTCCTTATCTGGGCTGTAAACCTAATACTAGCAACACTGACATTTGTAAAGAATATACTACCACTATGTTAGTCCAGCACATTTCAGTCATTTCAAGCATTCAAAATGTCTGAGACCAGCAGGGGTTCTGAATTCTGTTTTGATTTCTGAACAAAAAAAAATAGCAGATTAAATTGCTGGCCTTTAAATGTACATGTTTTGAAGGAAATGGGTCTGGGAGTTCATTAGGGTAAAGAACAAATCAGCAGTCTGAATCCTCGAGTTCTTTCCTTCCTTTGCCCTGATCCCTGATATTATTAGACTTTGAAAAATATAATTTATTAAACCCATGGGCAATTTTCTAAAGCTTACTTTATCAGTGACCATGCAATTCTATTTAATTTCAATGAGCGACGGGATGGACAGGCAAAGTGGCGTGGGCAGAGCAGCAGCTGGAAGCATCACGCAAGCTTGACCCAGAGAAATCCCAGGATGAGCACACACCCGAAAGAAAAATGGAGGAGTGACTCATCCGGATTTTACTATTCAAGTCCAAATATAGAGGCAATCATTTTTATTTCCTTTTTTTTGTATTCTTATTTTTGTGTTTTAAATAGTAGCACAGTCTGCGCTAGATGAGTCCTAGGTGTGCTAGAACTGCAGTCACAATGCTACGCGAGACACACAAGCAATTTTCCGTCTGCTGAATGAGAAGCTGTGCTGGGAGGTGGAGTTCTGATCTTTCATACAGGAAGAGACCAGAGGAGCAGGGGGCTTGCTGCTTGCTGCATGAAAAGGCCTTCATAGATACCTCTGTTGCCACTCTATGTATTGAGAAGATAATACTTAGGAGGTTCCTGATCCTGTTGACACGAGATCCCTAATCCTTATTTTTTGTTCTAGGTACCACCATGGCAACACAGAATTGGGAAACACAGATTAGAGTTTTTGTGAGCTTAGGCTTCTGACCCCAGACCACTTTTGGGATATCTAACCTGAGTAAAGATGAGAGTCTCTGAGCTGCGGCTGTCCAAGCTCAGCACAAAGCGGATGGACTGGAAAAGCTCCTGGATACTTGTCCGAAACTGGTCCTCCTCCATGCCACAGGTGGCCCGAGAGTACAGGATCCTTGACTGCACAATGAACTTGAACAGGTACTCCAGTGCCTGTAATAATCAGTGTTTCACTGCAAAATCAGTGTTTCATGCACATTAAAACATCCCAGCTACAGTATCTTTCTTGTACTAATTCCAAAAAGCTAGTAGGCATATAAGCAGCTCCATAGTATTTGTTGACTTTTATAGTTTCTGTAGAGGCCCTCTAAGGACAGGAGTGACTATGCTGACACACTTTGTTAAAAGTGTGAGTCCTATGAAATATTCATATTGGTCGTCTCTAAACTGAATCATAGCTTGACCAGGCCTCATGAAAATTTCATGCAGCTCATCTGCTATGCAGTTTCTGTCTCATGGCTGCCAGGATGGGCAGGGAATATTTGTTGTACTATTTGTTGTCTTTTATTTGCATTACAATGGGTCATATCTGATGAGTAGGAGATGTACAACAAACTTTTACCCAAGCTAACAGGTTGCATTTAAAAGAACATTATGAAAATAGCTTGACCAGTTCTGAGCCAAAAATTACATGGCAGTTGAATTAATAATTCTTTGAAATTCTGGAATTAGGCTGGGTGATTAAAAGAGATCTTACCCTCATTGCTTCCTGAATGTGGTCTTGTCGGACAACCTCTGCTGAACGGTCCATGTACCATTTCAGACAACGAATCAGTTCTCTGTAAGCATAATGCACGCACATCTTAGAGACATTAGGCCAGCAGTCAGTTGAATGCTGATGAGGCACTGGCCAGTTCCTCTGTTCTGCAGATTAAACAAAGTCTCTGAATTTAAAGTTAATCCAAGATGATTTATTTTTGTGAGAGTTACCCCAGAAATTTTATATGTGATTTTTGTTCCCCAAATGCAAACAAACTTACTTGTAGGCCAGTGCTCCAGCAAAGTGTTTCTGAATGTAAGTGTCCATCACTGGGCGGAAATGGTAGTACTTGCTGTCTCGGAGCAGGTTGATAATAAATACCTGGTCAGTGAAACAAAACAAGGCTCTGGAGGTTAGGGATAGACTAGAGATCAGGTAGAGAAGCAACAGTGCACTATATTTTGTATATTTACCAAAACAACCTCTAAATAGTCCCACATTGTGAACACAGTCAAATACAGCTATCAGATTCAAATAATCCAAATTTAATTTTCAGCATCTATTTCTTAAGAAACATGACAGATACCTTTAAGGAGGTAACAGCCAAAACTCCTTGCCTCTTTGTGCTGAGGTCTAAAAAGCTAAAGACTCCCCATGGATGGCAAGTGCAGGCAGCTGTGAACTAGTAATGGCTGGCTTTCTGCCAGCTGAGACCTACGATTTTTCATCTCCCTCCCTCTCTCACACACACATAGCCAGCTTATTATGGAAAGAGATGAGTAATACAAAGGTAGGGCTGCAACCAATGATGATTTTCCATAACTGATTCACTGAGAAAAGAAGAGTTTATCTTGCACCGTACATGAGGGCGTTTACATGCACTTAACAATCCTATCATAATAGGATTTCTACAGTTATCTGAATATTCAAATGATCATACTCTGATTTCTTAGATCAGAGTATGGTCTAGAAATCCATTAAAGAGATCTGGATCGGATTTCTTAGCGCATGATCACTCTTACTCTGATTTCTTTCTCAGTCTGCGCATGTGCGAAAAAACAGACCGCAGCACCGGAAATAAACAAGCAGCGTTTGACACATCACCCGCGAGACGGCAACAAAACACATTTGGAGCGACACTGAAACCAAATACATGCTTGAAGAAATGAAGGATTTAAATATTCTTCATCTTCTAGATAATGTATGTTAAAATTTTCAGATAAAGTGGCTCGATGTTTAAAAAAAAGTTGCGGCATGAAGTTTGAGTCTTACATTACATTTATGTCACGTCTTATTCTGTGAGTTTATTGGCCGGTTGCAAAGCAGAAATCCGATTACTCATGTCTGACTCATGTAGACCCAGAGTTTTCACATTATCTGATTACTCAAGTGCATGTAAACGTGTTGATCGGACTACTGACAAAATCAGATTTTCTGCAGTTATTGGATTATTAAATACATGTAAACACATTAAATGTTTCTTTGAACAAATACAAAGATTATTCCTTCCTTTTGCACAAAGCTCTCCCAAACCTACTCTATTATTCTACTAAATCATATTTGCAAAAAAAGGACTAATGAAGGATTTATGAAGGGCATAACAACAGATCTTCCACACAGCCCTCAAAAACAACACATGAACAAATTGCATGGCAGTTTGAGTACTATTACGGAGAAAGGTTGATTTTACAAGAGATTTGTATTCTTGCTCAAATAATTTCTTCTGTAATGATAAAGAACAGAAACATTTTTTAGTTTGTGTACTACTAAGCACACAGAAACAGCTTAGTCATCACCCACTTCGGACATGACGTGTCTTAAAGCATGTTCACCACATGGGTAACAGCAATAAACATGTGCAGGATAGTAGCACTTTCAAAAGTCAAAATTAATCCAGGCACATGAAAATAAGTTTTAAAAATCTCTACCATGGAGGGCACTTTCCAAAAGCTGCATTAGCACTAAACTACTTTTTTCAGTTTTTCATCATTTTTGTGCAGATGAAATAGAAAAAAAAGTCTCTTTCAAAAAATATCTGCGTTCATGTGGCCTAGCAAGTCTGCGTGTATTAACGCACGTTAGTGTACATAGCTTAGGTGCACATCGCTGAAGTGTGCAGTTTACATTAAAATGAGTCTCAACCCTTCAGCCAATATTGTTTATTCTATTTGCTAATCCAAAACAGTTAGCTGAAAAGCAGCCAACGACAAACTATCTTTAACATTTGACTACAGTTTTACTATAGTTTGGCAATTACTTACCACTTATCATGCAGTGATTTCAGATCTTCTGAAATGGAGTGTACTCAATTTTTTTTTGATGGGTTGTGCACAACCCTGTACTGTAGTCTCTGCTATCTGTACTTTCCCTCTTTCAGTCAGATGATGTAAATGGGAAGCGCAAACATCATGAAGCCAACTAATCGATAACAAGACTTGCTGCCACCATTATTTTATATTCAATGTTCAATCAATAACTCTACAACAGATACAACAGCTCACAAGAACACAAATATATGTGCTAAGTTAGCACAGTGAATATAAATTTGAAACCCATTCAGTGCTTAATGATATTATACACCTGTTTGGAAAGGTGCATTAAGTAGAGATACTGGTCAAATTTAAACGGCCTCTTACCAGTGACTGAAACACCAGTGGCCCATACTTGTCTGTGTTGTCATCTAGGATGGAGAAAAGTGTGTCT
Organism: Colossoma macropomum; assembly: GCF_904425465.1. Classification (NCBI taxonomy): domain Eukaryota; kingdom Metazoa; phylum Chordata; class Actinopteri; order Characiformes; family Serrasalmidae; genus Colossoma; species Colossoma macropomum. Next base: position 9,552,395 of record NW_023494810.1, read on the forward strand.
AGAATGTCCTGAAGAAACTGAAAAAAGAACATGGCAATGTTAATATTTCATATTACTGCAATACCATCATTAAATTTTTACATTCAGCATTAATAGCACTTACTTTAACTATTTCCTCTCCACTAACATGGCGTAATCGACCTAGTATGTCCATAACACGATCAGGATGAGCCTTCCACTTCAGCAGCGCCAGCAAATCCACTGAGAATAGAACAGGAATGCATTAAAATACTATAATAGATAATGAGTTATGCTTGAGGCACACATTATTTACGAAGGAACAATGTGCACAGTATTAGAGTTATAAAGCATTTATAAACTACCATTCTGAGTAAGCTTGGTAGAGGAAAGCTGAGTGGAGATCCACAGGGTTTCCTTGGTACTGCGCTGAAAGATGAGGCTGGAAGGGATGTTGGGGCAGCCATTGAAGTCGTCTTTACAGCAAGGCAGTCCCAAGTACAATGCATGGTTACTGAAGGTGGTGTTTTCATCACACTGGAAAACACACATGGCCATATTTAGCACACTTTTCAAAGTATCGTTTCACTTGGCTATATAACATTTGCATTAGGATATGAAAACAAAGGAAGGTCCTTGAAATCTATTATGGAGCATGTAAGTATAGTCAGCTAAAATGCTGATTTAAAGGGGTACGAATCCTTAACCACTAACAAGCTGAATCAACATTAGCAGTTACACCATGCAATGTCCAAGATATTGTGGCAATCAGCTGTATTGATTCAACTAAAGAGGATTTATCCTTTGCTCCTTGTTAGAAAGCTCAGTTCTGCAGTTGAAGTATAACAGCGTATCATCATAAAACAGGTTTATTATGTAAGGTTTAATGTACATATAAGTGGACTCATCCATCCAATCACACCGAGACCCTCAAACTGCTCACTTACTGTAAATACATAAATCATTCACTCTTAATACTGCATTGATTTCATGTGCTTCACGTTTTATTGATTTTGTGTTCCTTCTACTTTTAATGCCCAGTGTTCTATGTGTAATGTGATTTGCTTTGTTTAGACTGTATATACCCCATCTCCTAAAGTAAAGAATAAATACAGAGGAATTAGAATTTCGGTTAAAAACTGAAATGCACTGTTACTTATGACCAACTAATTAAATATAGACTATACTAGTGCTTAAAGCATAATCTAAGAAAACACCAGATGCTGATGTTGAACGCTTCTTCCTCAAATTTGGAGAGAATGAGGAAATTCAACTAATTTAATTGAAGGCGGAGGTTGTCCTAACCTTGTACACATAGAGTTCGTGACTCTCATCAGATAGTGTTGTTCCATCTTCCCTCATGAGCGGAGTGAAGGCAAAGCCAAAAAGCTTCTTTTCCCCTTTGTCTTTTGCTGTAGAAACAAGAACGACAAAAGTTTTTGTCAATACAGAGCTTCCCTAGGTCATGCTTTAAATTTCATGCCAACAGAAAGCCCAAAGCTTTTATAAAATATGATAAACAGAAATAACGCTGCCCTGAATATGTTAAATCTTACAAAAAGTAAAGCTGAAAGTGTAAGATTTTGTGAAACAGGAAAGCCCTTACTGGAACAGTGTCTGAATTCAAAGCGCAGGTGAGAGCCTCGGAATCGGTCGATAGGAATGGGCAGCTTGATCACTTCACTCCAGCGAGGGCTGTTATTGTGGTAGAGGACAAAAGAACGATGCTCGCTGATATTAGGCTCCCCTGACCCCAGGCTAATGCAGTCCTAAGGCAGACAGAAGTCGAAATGTTAAAGGATTTCTTCAAGGATAGTCATCTGGAACTCCCAAGTCAGTATGAGACAAGTAAATGCATCAAAAACAGAAACACGTATTATATCGAGAAAACAGACGGAAGCTTATCTGTTATCATTAAATAATCAACAAGTGGAGAGGATGGAATGTTTTAGGCATTTGGAAACGATTGCTGAAATATTTTTTTAAGAAAGAAATTGAATAGAGATAATACATTCCTGTGCTGGTATACAGGTGTTCGGTAGGAACTGTTTTAGCTTTTAAAATGGCAGTGTGTTTTGGCATCTTAAGGGTAAAAAACATTAGTACTTTCTAACATTTCAAGGAAAGTGACTTAAAGGCCATAGAAACAGGTCAGAGACTTTCAAGAGCAACAAGCTGACCAAGGCACAGAGTATAACTAAAGATCCCTCTCATCTTTTTTACCAGTTTCCTTCTGGTTGATAGCCGCAGTGCAGAATTTGCCTTGATGCTACTCCAATATGCGCCTACAATACACCTGAATTTAACGTTTGATTTACTTAAGGCAGCAGCTTATTGTGCGGACTGTGCACAGCCCCGCCCGCTAAGTATGCACTCCTGATGCACATGGGTTAAAAGGCGCCTGAAGTTACGGAGCCGTCAACAAAAAAGAAAAATGAGAAACTGGAAGTTCAATCATGAAAAGATCTTTTCCATCAAAACAATGTAGAAAACGTGTGCACCCTGCGGCCACATTACACCATATGGCATATTTTGCGCCACGTCTTCTCATTTTGAGAGGACGTACATTTGAGAGCTGTTTCATGAGTTCTGTCGTGTGCGGATAGTTTGAGATCAGTTGCAGTTTTGTAGCTACTACAAACCAAATGGGCATTTCAAAAGACGTCTGAGACCATACAATTGGCCTTTAAAAGAAAATGTAAACTAATTAATGAGCATCTTCTGTAGGCTGTTTGGTACTTTAGGGCTCTTGCATTTACTTATCATGAGTCCAGTGGCTTGGTTTATTTACTTTCTTTCTTTATTTATTTCTTAATAATGAAAATTATTTGCTGTTCTATTTTGTGATCAAGGTGTCAATACTGTCTATTTCGACTAATCATATGTGTTTTGATGAATATATTTTTATAAGTAATTAATTGTGTTTGCATCAGGTTGCAGTCGAGATAATTTATATTTGGACTCTCATTTGTCACTTTCAGCAAAGGTCACTTTCAGAAAAGGTGTGGCGGGAAACAGTGTTTACATTTTCATTTTGTAGCAGAGAACTCTAGGCTGCTTTTATAAACATTACTAAACATTATTATCTTGCTGAGACATTTTTAAAATTATTTGTCAAAAACCAATAACTGTTGGTAAATATTATTTCAGAACCTCAGGGAGTCTAACGTTGCTGTCTAGGCTGTGTACGTTCTTAGCAACATGTCTTTTGAGACTTTAATGCAAATTTACACTTGGTTTTAAAAGACAGAGAAAAATCTATGCAAAACTGGCCGCCACAAGTTGCCGAAACTCTAGTAAACCGAGCAGAATATGTAATCAGCCGCACTTCAAACATCTCCACCCTTTTTGGTGCGATCCTTTTCGCATTTTGCATGGCCCTTTCCCAAATGCATATGCATGAGGGAGAGAAGCGCATTCTGCGTTTCTCCATGCACATGGCACAGAAACAGCTTGGAAGAACCAAAGACAATTTTCCACTCCTGTGCATAATCAAGCTGATCTTAGTTAATAGAGGTGAGAAGTATGTAACTCCTCAAATACATACTTTGAGAATTTCTCCGTCGGCATAGAGCACATACACGGTGACCTCAATATTCTTCTGAACACTCTTCCCTCCTCTCTCAAAGTCCCCTCTCTCCAAGGTGAGGTACAGGTCATTACGAATGTCACCTAAAACATCAACAAAAATACATGTTATTGGGTACACAAAGAGACAAGAGACTTACTTTATCAAATCATAAAAAATGAAGCTAGGAAATCAGAGGCAATTCCATAAGTGAAGGAAATCTTCACAACACTGCATACTTAATTTCACTGACACTTCAAAGTCTGAAATGGCAAACAGTCTATCTCCAAAGGCAGAGGAGATTCATGAAACACTCACAACAAAAGCTTACTTTGGCTTATGCTGCAATTCTGAGAGACAGTGATTGATAGTATGGATTCTAGTGGGCCAGTTTAGATCACCAATCAATCTGCACATTCATTACATGCAATTTTGCTTTGAAAACCAATAATATTTCATTTACAACCACATTTCCAAAAAAGTTGGGACGCTGTGAAAAATGTGAATAAAAACAAAATGCAATGCAAATCATTTAAACCCTATATTTCATTGAAAATAGTACAAAGACAACATATCAAATGCTGAAACTGAGAAATGTTATTGTTTTTTGAAAAATATAAATGGGCATTTGCACATCATTGAATTTTGTTTTTATTTACATTTTTCCCAACTTTTTTGGAAATAGGGTTGTATATGTAAAGTTTGCATTACAAGACAAAATTACAAGAAAACCGGCTCATTCTGACTTAATGTATGTGGTTACATTTATAACAGACCTACTATTGCATAAGGCCAAATAATGTGTAATATGTTGTAATTGTAACAGACATAATACATGAGGCCAATAACTATGTAATAGGCCAACTCTTAAAAAAATCTAGAGGTGCAAGTCGATTAATAATCATTCTGGGAGCCTTCTATTTAGCCTACTTTGTTAAATATAAAAGACATGACAATTTTGGGAATATGCCAGAAAGAAACGTTTCCCACAGTCCTGTGATTGGGCTTTAAATGGTTATATAGTGTATTACATCTAGCACAGTAAAGTTTTGCTCTTAGTAACCGCACATTTTGTTCTTCATTCATAGACCTCACCCACACAATTTGACCAAACGTCTCATTATCATCTCACAAAATGGCATGACTAACAATTATGTTAAATCTCTGATGTCACTACAGCACTTCCAAAAGCTAGCCCCATCATTCCCACAGAGCACAACGGTCCTCCTCCACCTCTGCTCCTCATGCGATTCTCTGTGAGTAAACACCATGCTAATCAGACCCTGGTTCCTCTAGTGACGTTGTCCGTTATTGATCTCTTTCAAATGCTTCACCCATCCACCCACAGCCTCTACACTACTGAGCTTCATTAGCTGTCACAGCACCCTGAGTAATTACCATGGATTTCTAGGTTGGTGCAGTGGTCACTGTTACCACTATGCTCAGGAACAATATCAGGCAGCAGCACTTCATTCAAGCCAGAACCGCACTGCATGTCTGCCATTAATTCTGAAGTAAAGACAGGGTGCCTCAAAGCGAAACCTGATTATGAAAATGACACATCATATTCTCTCATTCCCTGAATATATTCCTTCCTCAAGCTTAAACTTAGTTCAGGAGAGAATAGGCTACTATAAAAAGACCAGTTAAACTTTTCTTTAGTTGTCTCTCATTAAAACTCAAGCTACCAATTAAACTGTGGATATTATATGGCCAGCACATTCTAATTTCTAAATCTTTTTTAGGTGAAGCCTAGTTTTCTCACATATTGGAATACGTCTATGCCTTCAAAAAACATGCATGATTTCAGTATGCAAGAAACTTCTAAACCTGTTTTTCAAACTACAATGTACCACCTGTTGTTGTGTCTACAGCTAAACATGTCAGTCACATCAGGAATGCCTGAGTAAAACACCCAAAACACTAGCTGTTTGAAACTGCAGTAAAATGCTGCTTAATGATAGTGTGTTTCTACTACTTCCTAATGTTTTGTCTATAGGGCTCAATCCCTTGTCAAACGAGTGGTTCACATTTCAAATGATAATTCTGATAAACATTAAAGAAAGCAGCACTTCAAAGCCACTTGCAAATACACAGAGGGGGACACAGTAAGGCGCATGGGGAAGTAATCTGAATCAGACTGTGGTGGAAAATGGAGCAAACGTGGCCAGGGCTCTTTTTAGAAACATTGGCCAGGACGGACAACAAACTGTGACGGTCTGAATAAACCATCGTCCATTTGTCTGCTCTACTGACAGTACCCCACAGTTACAGGCCCCGATAAAAATGTTATCTGGCAGCAGCAGACTGGCTCCCTGCGCGTGATGCGTTGCGTTGGATTGAGCCCAGCCTAGAGTGCCTCTGTAATGGGCTACCGCACACTGCATTAGACTCTCCTCTCCACTGGTTTGGTGCTATCCAGGTCTATCAAATCCATATAAAGCTCTCTATTCAGACAGCTCAGCAACATGCTCAACCCTGCCAAACAATTCCCATGCATCCAACCACAATCGGACAGAGGACAGCTCGTAAAAGTACCCACTGTGACAAAGAACTAAATGCAGTGCCAATGCAAAGAGGTTTAGACTAGAAGTATGGAAGTGACAAGACCTAGGCTGCTTTAAAAAAACTACAGCTTTTTAATACCTTCTAATAATTATCACAGACAAAAATTTTGAGGTGTTTCTCTAATAACAGAAGCCATGATCATCTTAAGCAACAATCCACTGGCTTTTAAAATTTTGGTCAGGCTTTCTGTTCTTTCCGTAAGTATGGTCAATATTATTGTCTGTAATAATCCACTGTACAAATGCAACTGATAGACATTAGGTTAAACAATGCTGGAGTGCTTCTTTAAGACCAAGATCAATTCTTCATAAAACAAAAACACATATAAATCAGGGTTAACAGTGTTAAGAACACATTTGGTTAAAATTAGCTATGGAAATTGCACTGCTGTTAATGAGACATTAAGAGCCATAGCAAGCAGCAGAGATTCAAGCACGGGCGCTTCTGTGTTACACTTACAGTCATCTATCGTCGTTTCTTAAAGGACACCATGAGAGAGGAAACAGGGATGTAAAAGGAGAGAGACACACACGAACATGATTTTAGAGAGGGAAGAAACCATAAAGATCAGTAAATCAGTATACACTGCTGCTTTTTGACTCTCACATGTTCACAAACATTACCCTGGTAAATTATTCAGGATCCTGCATTTATGTGCTGCATTTCTCCTTTGCTGTTTGTCACTGAACTCTTTTTAGCTATTTTATGCAGATGCCATAAACACAAACAGGTTTTGAAAGTCTGTTGTGCCAGATTAACATTTCTTAAGTCTGTAAAAGCTTCCTTCTAATTGCAGGCTTACAGTACATTCTAATATTGTTTGACGCAAGTTGCTCCCAGCCTGAAAACGCAATCCCAATTTGGGATTACAAGTTAGCTATCTGCCACATTCAATCTTACAAAGCAGCAAAGTCAATGCTGCAATTTGGAATAACATTATATAGGGGTTCTTCCAGGCATTCTGGTTCAATAGATTCTAAGCTCCCTCTTAGAAATGCATACATAACAACAGCATGGAGCCAGGAGCTCTCCGGGCCTTATCGACTTATTGGCTTTTTCAAAATGCTGAATTTAAAGAACCTGGCCTTGCCTGTGATTATAATTGAACCAGCTTGGGTAGCTCGATATGTGGAAGATAAACCCATCTTTTTAGCCGTTATGAGGCTGAGCTCAAATTCAAAGACAATCTTGAGAAGATGGGCACACGCAATAGAAGGTGTTGAATGGAATGCTGATTGGGACAAACACATATCACTTAGATCTGCAGCCGCCTCAGAGCAGATGGAGAAGCAGCTTGTCTTGGGTGGGCTGCTGCATTTGAGAAAAGAGACAAGAGGGCTAGCTTCGCTCCAAACAGCACATAGTTGTGTGCAGTCAGAATGGGGGTTGTTGTGGGAATTGTTATATGTGCTGAGACTCTGAAAGGAATGAGTCAGAATTCTTGAAGTAGACACACTGGTATAAATAATGTTAGCGTTATTAATAGCATAGGCTTGCTGCTGAGTCACAAGGATGGCACTTTTTCAATGTGGCTTTCTGTGGTCTGTCTAGCCCAACAGGAGATTTCAGGTGTAGGGAAGAGAACAGATACAAGAAAAACTGTCCTTTTCCACTCGAGGATGTTCTGTATCCCTTTGCAATAACAGTATTGATAGCTGTCTGTAATTTGTTTAATTAGTCTATTTCTGATTTACATAATCAGGTAAGTGTTAAAAGATTGATTTTCATTTTAATGGTTATAATGCCAAAAACAAGTCCAAAGCATACTGTTTAATACTGCACTTAGCATTCTCTGACTACTATAATTTTGCCATTTTGTAATGATAATAGTACCACAGGTGTACAATAAAATTAAATGTAACAACATTATTGAACACCACTGTGGTGCTAAAAGTTTCACTTAGAAAACCTCTGAGAATATGACAAAAACATGTAAATTTTCAGTTTGGTATAAAACATAATATGTTTTGGCTTGTAAAACTGCACAATTAATAAGAATTTATTTCCCTTTGCTGCAATGCTTGTTCTGCTCATGCTGCCTTCAACAAAGACTAAACATAATACACCAGTCAAAGTGCTCACCTGGCATGATGACATCAGGGAAGCCCAGTTTGCGGGTGACGGCGACGCAGCGATTGAAGATCATGGGGTTCTCCCGGCGGACCTGTTCCATCTCTCCTCTGAGCAGCTGCAGGGAGATGATCAGACCTGCCCAATTGGAAACAGAGATGGACAGATGGACTGAAATGTAAAGGGACGAAGTTAATTATGCTGCCATTCTCCTGTGCAATGCTGAACTCAAAGATCAAAGGCTAGGTTCACATTATAAGCCTCACTGCTCAATTCCCATTTTTTCATCTTTCTACCATGACGTTTCAAATTTACTTGTGCAAGTGTTCCATACTGACCATTTGTGTAAACGCATTGCTGCTATGAAAGGACCTGCATTTACACATCTTTTTAATGTCACATACATAACTGACATGCATCATTAATAACAATAAGTAGTACTTGTGAGGCAATTCATCATTACAAGAGTGACCCAGCTGCACAAGCCTTCTAGGCAAAGATTATATTCTGACAGCTCATTCATGATTAAGACAAGAAGGTGAAAAAAGGCCAGATGCATAGCTTTTTGCAGGTTTTTTCTGTGCATGATGAATTTGTGATATGTGCATGAGCAGTGAAGTATGATGTTATGGTCACAAGGCCACATTTTAGATATTTATGCAAGACTCAAATACAATCTGAAAAAAGGACATACAAAAACACGTATGTCATTGATGAGAAGCACTAAAAATTTCAGTGCTAATTGCATGCTCTTGTGGAGAATTTGCTAGCCTGCTAAAAGTGATTATGTGAGTGAGTTACAAGTCCATGAGGTGCTTCGCATCTAAAACACAGCCATTGAAATTAAGTATGAACATGTCTCCATAAGCACAACATCAGTCTTAAACGTTCAAACTCTCTGTGATGTGCAAGCATTCCCACTGCTAGCCTGGCAACACTTCAGTTCTGAAAGTGTTAGATTAAAACACCAACTTGGTCAGACATTCCAAAACATCTGAGAATCCAAGAATGGAGTCCTTCTCCAGAGGACGGGGTGGGGGGGTGCATTTCATTTCCAAAGTGCATTTTCATTCAGCCACCAAGACGAGAGCTGCTTTCAATCATTTAAACCCCCCAAAGCTCAAGGTAATCTAACTGCAGGGCTTTAAGGTTTCATGCATTTTGCATAGTTCCCCATAGAGACCTCTAAGCTAGCGCCTCTTCAGTAACTCCCACATAGTGCTGAGACGCAGAGTTTGGTTTCAGTCCACAGGGACCTATTCAGGCCCACAGCCCACCAGCTTGATGGGAGGTCAGAATAATTAGAATTGTGCACTTTCAGAATCAAGTGAGCCTTACCTGACTGTATGGGTGATTTTGTGAATTAGTCATTTGTATTAATGGGGTTATTTCCTTTCATACATGCATTTCAGTATATTTAAACAAGAACACAATAGTTTACAAATATCAGGTGATAAGGACAATCAAATAAAACCTTTAAGGAAGAGAAACAATGTGCCTTAAAAGGGTAATGAGGCTAACAATGAATTAACACTTGTGTTAGCATGTTAGTTAGTTAGCATAATGAGCTTTGGTTCATTGTTACAGTGGACTGAACTGTAATAAATTCAGAAACACCCTGTTTTTATGTGTGCCACTTCAATATAAAGAATAAAACCACAGTCCTCTTTCATGCCATTTGAATAAAAAGCATTTAATTCTCAAAGTATGTTATCTGCCCGTCAGCTCTCATTCTGGGAAATGACAGTTCCTAAGTTATATAGTTTAAGGAGGTGATGACATACCGTGTCAGTGTTGGTTCTGATGGCCTTACTCCTGACTACAATGCGAGGGGTAGCATTGAGCGATCAAAGTATGTTCTTTGGCTTGAAACTATTCTACATTCTTAAGCAGATTGTATTTGAGGGTGATGACACTGTAGTGTAATCTTGCCGATTCTTTCTCTGGACCCCCGACACGCTTAGAAAAGTCTGTAACTTCACACACACTTAAAAGGAAGTGCCGGTTTAGGGGGCTGGGCAGCAGCAATTGACCCAGTAGCAGGCAGCGGTGTGTGGTGGCAGGTCGATTTGTCAGGGCAAATTATTCAACGATAGTATCCGTCAAGCTTCCCTTTCCAGTCTCTCATTGTACCGCCTGTTTTACACTCTGCGCAACAGACTTTTATTTACAGATAACATTTAAATAACAGTATGTCATACAATGTCAGAAACCACATAAGCAAGTCTAGTTTAGACATGCATTTTGCACAATGCTAATAAGTTTCCGTTACTTCTTAGCTACATTAGCCCTGTAGCTCCAGCACAAAACGAAAGAAACTTCAAAAAACAAACATGTCTTGGTTGATTGACTGCATTACACATTCAGTGTGTATAGTATTTATACCTCCCCAGAAAGTAGAAAACATACCATAGTTAGTGCTGGGAGCAGTGTATTTGGTGCTGGACTTGCGGATGATATTTTCATGAATCTGGTACCACTCATTCTCGTTGTTACATCTGAAAAAAATAAGAAGAAAGAATAAGTCAATTATGAGCACAAAAAAGGCAGTGGAGTCAGCGTGGAGTGAGAGGGCGGAGATCTGCTATCAGACAGAGTTTTAGTATTCTAATGGGCCGAGCACTCAACCTTGGAGCCTACACACAGCTAAGAGCCCAATCCTTCAAACAGAGAATGAACACTGCAGACAAGTTTTCTCATAAAATAAAGAGCTACTTTATTAGATGAAAAATAACATGCTCCCTAAGGTTGTTCACCAAAATTAATATACACATCATATAAGCATGCACTGAGATATGAATGAACATCATCATTGTATTTGTTGTAGTTGTTTCATATACATATATTGCTAAATATTCAGACACCGTTGAAAGGTGTAATAGTTTGTGATGGCAGTATCTAAAGTACAAAATTGGTACTATGAACATATAAACTCAATAAAATTGAATGTAAACTATAGTAAACATATCACATGTTGGCCCCATGCATCCTATACAATTACAAAAAATAGTTAAGAGAAAAAAGTAATGTCAATTAACCCTGTTAACACTAAACCTGAGCGCTCGATTGTGAATATAAAGCTCTTAGCTGGATTGAGCTTAACTAAAGCGAGGACAAAAAGTAGGTAAATGTAGAGTCAAGCTGACAAAGCTGTCATTGACTTTTTGCATTGGTGGGCAATCATCACACTCCACAATGAAAGCAGAGAGTTGAGGCACTTGTGCCTAGCATTATAGCAGCTCGCACAGTGCTACGGGATTAGCAAGTGCTAGCTGCCTTAGGCTAGCTGTTGGAAGTCAGAAGGGAGGCAGTTCTCTGCCTGGAGGAAGCAAAGTTTCCTTAATGGCTGATGAAGCGTCATACTAAACCTGACACTGCAGATGGTGAGGGACCTTAGTGTGGAAGATAGCTCCACAAGTCCAAGGGATCTAATGGAAGGGCTTGCACTAGCTGTTTTAGTCACGGGCCAGGGCTTTGTAGGGATTTACCACCGAGTCCTGCTCTGTGCCTTAGCAGAGCATCATGGCCGGACAGGGCCTGTTGCTTATGGAGACTAGTTCAGCATCTCATTGCGCACATATTCAATGTATACAAACAAGGGGAGAGGTGGCAGAAACACTGTCCCAAATCCTCTAACTGCTAACTGTTGCTGACTAAGTAAAAATACCTTTTTGGCTTAATGGTGGCTAGACACAACGGTAAAAAAGTGAAATATAAATCTCAATTAGCTGGACATGGTGCCAAAAAAGTAAAGACGCACAATCAGAACTAGCTGATTTGCACTCTTTATACACAATCGTACTGATACTTTGGCTGCAAAAAAGAACTCGAAATTAAAGATGGCATTTTAACCACAATTAAGATCATCATATTTTAAGCTTGAAAGATGTACATGTAATGTACTCTTCAAATCAACTTTACTACACTGACCATTCTGCAAATGTTTGATCTTAAAGCTTGTGTCTCAATAATAGTGGAGGAACCTGTTGACCTGTTAGTCAACAACAGGTTCATTTATATGTATGTTTACTGTAATTTAGGGCTGTTTTCTTCATATACATGTGATTTTTGACTGCAAGCGTTCATGCATTTGAGCATTCTCTGCTGTTCTATGCTGTAGCTCAGTCAAAACCTGATCCCTACCAGAAAGGTACTAGGACTCATATCTGTAAAGGCGATAAGAACCATATTACTATGGCATTCAACACTTTGTGTGAAAAACGCATGTATGTCTATAAATCAGGTAGGACTGTGTGCAAAGTGTGAGATTTGAGTGAAAAAGTAAATTAATAATGTTATTGTTATGCTTGTTGCTTGTTAAGAAAGAGCAATAAGAAAATAAAATATGCTACTGGCTGTAAAAAAAAGCAGCCTTAAAAATTAACGATCAATGTATCCCTAGAAAAACGAATTCAAATATCAACTACAATACACAACAGGGTCAAAACACCTCAAAAATGGAAACGCAGTCAATCTAAAAGTGTTACATGATCTATCAAGTGCTGAGTTCTATACGTTTCCACCACTAGGTGTCCCTGCTAAACTTACAAACTTGAATCCCTCTGACTGGCTCACTCTCCCTCCCTCCCTCTTTTCATGCATGTGCACATGCACATACAGATGCATTAAGACACAAAACATCACTGCAACAAATCCACCCCTACCTACCTCCACATATATTTCATAGCACAAAGATTCAATGCATGCTAAGTGCTGTATGGTGTGTGACAATTTGGTTTGTGTGTGATTGCTTAGTTATTTTGGTGAAATTTTTAATTTGTTGTAGAGATTATATGCATGAGGCCTTTTCAAAAAGACATAAATACCTCAATAAGTAAGGCAGCCTGGCATTGCTCTTCTGTAATGTCTGTGATCTCAACAATGCCTCTAATTACAACTCCTCTGTTCATCCCTGTGACCTTACAGATAAACATCTGCACCCTTAGCAACCAAGAGGACACCAGGTGCATACTAGGGGGAGAGATCACTTACGCTCTGTGGCCAACAAGCATGTCAGAAACGGCAAGAAACTGCCCAGCAGGCTCAAGCTCGTAGTTCAGACTTCCTAAAAAAGTAAAAAAAAAGCTTCATACTTCAGATCACCAAACTTAATGGTACCACTATACCAGCGTTAATGCATCTGAAGGGTTTAAAAGGTTTGAAAGGGTACTGTTGAATGGAAAGAAGTCTGGCTTGAGGTTTCGAGTGCTGATCATGTCTGACACATTTGCGTGTTTGGGAAGGGAGGCTGAAAATAACTCAACCCCTCAGCCAGGAACTCAATCAAAGAGGCTAACAGGATGTGACCCTAAACCTTAAAAGCTCTAAACCTAAGCCATGAAATTTTATTGTGGCTTTTCTGCCCAGGCCAGTTAAAGAGGTGGACTTGTTAAGTCCATCACATCAGATCAAATCTTAAGTACATTCTCAAGCATCTGAGCATCAAAACCACTAAAAGATTTTTTTTCTTTTTTATGAAAGAGTGTGTAGTGTAAAGGTTCTGTGCTGTAAAAATACGTTGAAAAATATTAATAGTCATCCTAAATGCTCCCTGGGGCCAAGAGAAACAATGACAGAGCAACGGCAGTCTTTCTCTCTTTTGTCTCTTCTACACTCACAGCAACATGAGCCCAGGGCTTGATACCACATGATTACCTGTCAGCATGAATGCTGGGTATCACAAGAAAGTGTTGCTGGTTGTTCGCCCCCATCTTTTTTCTCTTTACCAGTTCTGCTTGTTCCCAAGACAACAAAAGGGATGACATTCTCTGCATTGGTGCACACAAAGGTAATGGAAGTCTATGATGGAGGGAGCTGCGAGTGAAATGTCTGCTACACATTCCAGCAGGAGGATTTCAGAGGCTCTAAGCTTGAGTTTCTAGGCTTTCAGAGAATATGCACTGTGTGTTGTGTTCCACGGTCAAGCAAGTATTCTGCCCAATAGGATGTACACTGTACACAGTGTACACAAAAATCTGAGCATATTGAGCAAAAGTCCAAATTATTCATCTTTCCAAGGTCTAGACTCTGAGATGGTCTGTTCTGAGAAAATTACCAGCTTTTTAGCTTAATTAATAAATGTTCTTCTTTTTTCTATTTCCTTTTCTCAGTGATGGCTTCTTCACAGCTACACATCCTTTTCAGACCCATAGCATTGAGTTGTCTCTTCAAAGTAGGATGGACAGAAACATCTGTGGATTTTTCAGATCTGAAGCAAAAGCAGATCTGATTTTCTCCTCTCTCTCAAAGATGAAAACTTTAAGTGCTGTTTATCTTATGGGGACAGTTTGAACTACAGGTTTGAAAACTCATGTTTTCTCACCTTGACTTTCCCTTTCCTTAAGCGAGTGAATCGTATATCTAATCCCCTCGGTAATTACCCATTAAAAATGAATGACATGTACTTAATGGCCATTTTGAATGGAAATTAAACAAATATAGGGTGGTCTTTTGTCGGAGACCATCTGTAGCAGGAGTACTTAATCTTAGAGGGCTCAGTGTCCAGCACATTTTGGTGATTTCCCTCAACATACCTGGGTAACTCATCAGTTAGCTGCCAGATTTAGTAGATGTGTTTGAGCAGGGAAATTACCAAACTCTGTTGAAAAAAACAGCCCTTGAGGGCTATCCTGTCAAGGTTTCATGCATTAGTCACTGACCCTTCACCTATAAATCTACCGTAATGCAGGTTTCACACACAACCCTGCTCTACACATCTGATCCAGCTAACCAATGACTTTTAACACAGTCATTTGTTGGATGTTTCAGAACAGGTTAGAAAGCAGTTCTCTAGGAGATCTACCAGGAGAGTTGGTGATCACTGGTTTAGTGTTTTCTTGGCGTAATGCACCTAACTGAACTCAGGACTTGTGCATATGTGAGATGGATAGCTTCAATGAACAGTGATTTGGACACCTCTGCTCTATAGGTTACTGTGCAAGTTATGTTCCATCGAAAATCTCAATTAAACACCATTAAGACAAACAGGTTTTGCAATTCCAGGAATGAAACTCTACTTTACCAGCCCTCAGCTGACAACATATGGAAGCTATAAAGGTAGATTGAGATGGTACTCTCCACAAAGTAACACCACCGCAAGACTTGGCAGACTAGAGTTTGATTCTTTGTCTGGGCAAGCACACCACACTATAACAATAAGAGTCCTCTGGCAAGACTCCAAAAGCTACATTCCTCCAAACACTGTAAAATGTTTCAATTGTAAGCTACCTCATATCAGAGGGCCAAATGCCATAAATGTAAAAATGTAAACTCGGCATTACAAAAAATCTTAGCACCGAATGTGCAAAGAAGAAGAACAGAAGAAATTCAGTTGCACTGAGAGACAAGAGAAAAAAAATCTATTCTAACTTCATTCAAATGATCAGCGATAGCTAATTTCCACACAAACTCACACAAAGTCAGTGTTCTAAGTATGTCATCAATCACTAATGGGCTCAATGTAGCATTAGCCCTGCATTTTCATGACAAATTCACCATAACGGTACAATCTTTCATCACAGAGACACTCCAGCCTCTAGCGTGAGTGTGTGCTTCTGTGTATGCTGCAGACACTCACGTGTAAACTTTCAGTACAAAGTCTTTCTCCTCCTTGAGTTCAGAAATGGTTTGCAGCACGTCGCTCATGGCCAACACGGCGCAGCCGTAGGGCCGTCTGTAATGTACATGAGGAGGGCCCTTCTTCGAGTCATTCAGAAGCATCCTCCCTGCAAACAGAACCAACACATTAGCATGTCAACATTCAAACATTCTACACCGCCAGGGAAATGGCTGATGACATTACATCGCAGTCAAATCAATACTGGTGGAACGTTGAAGTCAAGTCAGTCCCATAAATCATCAGACTGCATTTCTGGAATACCACTGCTTAGAATTTTTTTCTAATCTACCACAACTGATACCAGTCATAGAAGGCCTGAATATTTGCTGATTTGTTGAACTGGGTTTGTCAAAATAAGAAAATTGCTAACCAGCTGTGCTATGGTCCATATGGAACAATATTAATGTCACTTCATGGGACTGTATGTAAAAAGTCTGTGAAAATAAAATTAAATGATCGTTTGTGATGAAATTTTTAATTCCCAATTTTCATTTATTTTGATTTTTCATATGGATTGCAAAAACTAGTCAACTAGCTAACTAATAATTCCACAAGGTGCTGCTGTGGGCAGCAGACAACTATTTAACGACAGTGCCTCAGTTTAGTAATGAAACACGGCGGCTAAAACAAAAATAGTGAAGACTTCAGAAAGCAGGTTTTTTGCTAAACACAAAGCCCAAAGGACTTCATTAGTGTGAAAATACTACATTAGATGAAACCAATTCCACTGCAGGATGTGTAAAACCACAATGTAATACAAGCCAGACCAGACCAGGCAAGTTTGGCTATCGGAAACTTGAAAAGGGCTATTTAACTGACATGCAAAACAACCAATCATAGATTGTTTAGTGTGACGTGTGCGCAATGAAAACAAAGCTACATGGTTTATCAAGAATTAAGGATATATCATTTACTTTTTTACTAATGGCTTCAAACTAAACTCTTAAATAGCTTTTAAACAGGATAGTGTGACCTTTTTCAGTCCAGTGACTAACTCAATCTCATAGCTGTGAGGAGATCACTAATGACTGTTACTAACATTAAGTTTGGTAAACAACCATTTGTCTCCCATCAGACTGATTAAACTGGTGCCCAGAGACACAGATAGCCACAACTGGTGAGATTCTAAGAGCTGTGGTAATTGTACTCAAGTACTATGTATAGCCTCATCAGTCGTCTCTGTTTTAGTGTGCATTTTACGTCAGACAGTGTGTGTAACTCTGTGAACAGAGCATCTGAGCATGCACCGCACCTCAAAATGCAGTATCTCTCACAAGCCCCTACCAGTAAGCTGCTAGCAGAACACATTTTATTGACCCTCACTGACAACTAGTCAACTACTTTTTCAAAAGACTAGTCTAATCCTTAATATATGCAAAACAAATGAAATGTACCTCTTAATTTTTACATACTCATTTAAAATAATGTAAATTCGATTAAACACTGTCACTGCTACACAATCATATATAGCATAGCTATATCACTAAAACAGATCAAGCCAATGTAACTATACAAATATAAACTACAGAAGTGTCTCCCTTTGATGGGGCCAGTCTACAGTGTTCTGGGCCTTTTTTTGGCTTTGTGAGCCAAAATAGACAATACCATAGTTACATAACAGCGCTTGAGATGCAAGCGCCACAGCAGGTGAGGTGCTTGGAAACTGGAGTGTGAAGGGAGTGGACGAAAGGAAGGCAGGGGCTTTAGTTCTGGTTCACTGGGTCTAAATTAAGACTGGGAACATTAAAGGGGCACTCACCAGTCCTGATCACTTGAGCAACAATGTACAGGTCTCTCTTCATGTCCTTATTGCTTAGGTCCTGCAGAGATACAGAGAGGGTCGAGGTGCATGGAGCAAATAATGTCAATTTTACAGAACAGAATCCTTGCAATTGTATTCAATGAACTTAATCTGCACAGTTTATACTCACAATATAAATTAATCTCTTATGCATATTGTGAAGCTTCACATATTATGTCAGTACTTGTATAGTTAAATGTAGAGTTATTCTGCCAATTGTCTATTTTCAAGCAATATGTAAATGCATGCAGACTCCATTTTTTTAAAAGCCCAGTGATGACAAACTCAAGCAATATCATATGTAAACATCACTTGCATTTGTAAACCCATTTTGCCACCATAATAGCGGCCTTTACCGTAAACAACGCGCAGAGTCGGTCAACTTTCTCTGGGTTCTTTGGGCCTCCATTTTTGTTGAGCCTCACCATGAACTTCTCACTGCAACAAAACATTGAAATAGTTTAAGTGGCACTAAAATCGTACACTTCATTTGCCAGCACCTAGCAGCTTCATCACATAACAACTCAATGAGCCCTGTTGTTCCTTAATCCAAACATCCCTGTGTAACGTCAATTAAATCCTGCCTCCTGCGGGTGCTCTAACTCAGTTCCAGCTTTATCGGAGGAAAAAGGAGGTGGGTGGTTAATAACGTCCCGTATCCTCTCCTCATCTTCTGTGGGGGGTCCATGGAGGCAGGGATGGAGAGACAGAGGGATGACAGGGGGAAGATGGAAAAGTGGGCAGCTCTAATCAGATCAGAGGGAGCAGAGGCGCACACTTTCTGTCTGCAGCAATCCAGCCTAATGGAGTCAAGGGCGCCGGCAGGGCACTAATAGGGCTGAAAACTCAGCCAGTGTCCCCGAGCCTGAAGGGTGTCAGGGTTATAAGAATTTGTGAGAACCAGAAATGGAGAGTGGAATCTATTTGCGTCACAGCCAAAAGAAAAAATAAAGAGTTGGACCACATACAAATTTAGGCACTAAATCAATGCATTTGATGAAGATGTATTTGACATAATGCAGTTTTCTGAACACTGGCTCAAATGTGCCATTTTCTGGCCTGTAAACAACATTTAACATCGTACTGCTACTATTAACGGTGGGTGATGCAGTGAAAACATAACCACAGTAGTTCAATATTTTTTCAATACAACACTTTTCAAAACATATTCTCATATTCAGTTTTTCTGGGTTTTGTGAACAACTACGAACAGACACAATACATCAGTAAACCTGTGGTGCCACATTTTTAAGGCTATGAAAAACTATTAGTATGATGTTTTTCAGTAACCATGCTACATAACACAGACATAACCATGCCATACACATGGTTTGAATAGAAATATAACAGTGTCATGTTACCATTACCGGTAATTCTCATGACATGCCAAGTGTACTCTAGTTAGCCTTTATGACATGAATTTTTTTTTTGTTGATAATAGTAACATGACACTGTCATAGTACCGGAAATAATCTGCCAAGTTCTGTCTTAGGATAAGCTTTTGCAAAAATAAACCATGTAAGAAGGAGCACAAGAGACAAACACACTAGCAGTAAAGTTCTGAAGTCGCAAAACAAACAGGAAGAAAGGGAGATATACTAATAAGAAGGTGTTTCTGAACATATATCACTTTGGCAACTTTGTCTAATTATACTTAAATCTTTTATCCTAAGGACTACTCCTGCATTTTACAGTTTTCACGATACATCTACAGACTCAAATATGAAATTTCCAACCATTTTCTCAGGAGTGGTTAGTCACCAAAATAAGAACAGCATAATGCTTAAAAACTGATGGGCCATGCTGTGCGTGTAGTACTTTGAAATACCTTCTTTAGGTTTACACTTGCTGTTGGTGCTTGTTAAAAAGTTCTCTTCTTTCCAAGAAATGCATCCCAAGTCGCTCAAGCAAATGCTACACACGCCTTCATCATCTGAACCAAAATGGACTAAAATCAGTGGATTGCCATCTGGATGGTCAGTTGTGGCTTCTAAGCCTCTCCACCGCACTCAGAATTGCCAACTCGACACAGATGACTGCTTTAGTGGGACACATTGACTTATCGCTCACACTCACAATATAATGTGTGGAGGGTGTTTTTTCAAGCATTTCATTTTTAGATAAGCAAGAAGGACAATGGTACCCAACAAGCCACATGAAGACCAACAGAACTTATGTGCAGAGACAGAGGGGTAGAGGCAAGAATGAAATGTAACTCTTTGCTATTTTTAAAGTTTCAAACCTAAAAAAATGATCAGGGATTCAAAAACTATTAAATTAGACAATGGGACTCCTCACAACTGCACAAGACCTGGTAGACTACCAAAACCAATGGAAAAACAGTACTTAAAGATTTTATCTCTGAGGAGAGAAAATCTGTGTTTCTGTCCATCCTTCCACTGTGAGAACACAACATAATACTATAGGTCTGAAAGGATGTGTAGCCGTCAAGAAGCCATTAATGAAAAAACGGAAATGGCCAAAAATGAAGAACATTTAGAAATCAAACAAAGAAGCCACTGGTGTGTTTTTTTTTTTAGAACAATGGACAATGTTCACCGCCAAGGTCTAGGCCTCAACACCAAGGAATGTGTTTGGGATTACTTGGGATCATGAGAAGCATAAAATGCAACCAACCTCTAAGACTGACCTGGAGGTGAGGAAAAAGGAAAAGCAAAAAACGGACACGCTAAATAGTGAAAAACTTTATTTTATATTTAGTTGTTGAGACTGTATAATAACTTCCACTTAACAGCCATTTTGTTTGGAATTTAAATAAATGCTAAGTGCTCTTTTACTTGTGTATACCTGGGTATGTGTCTCTGCACACCAACACTGAAGAACAAATTCCTGTACCTCTAAGTATACGAGCTGACTCAATGATTTCACATGCACCCCTGCCAAGAATGCCCGATCAGCTAGCTGGAAAACAACATCTCTCCCTAGAGGAGACAACACTGTCCTCTGGCAGTGATGACAGGTATTCATTAAAGCCTTTCACCATTAACACAGCAGTATTATTTCTCCGGCTTTGTTCTATTCAAGTGCCGCTCAGGCTATTGTGCGGAAAGCTACTGCCTTTCAAGGAGCAATCATTAGCTTGAGGCACACATGCTAACAGCACGGTTACCGGCTCAAGTACGAAAAGGGCGCTAGGTTACAAGGTTGATGTATGATCTACCTAACATAAAGAGACATGTTCAGAAAGCCACACTGGCCTGAAAAAGAAGCAGGAATTGATAGAATGGCAAAGCAAGAAGTACTGAACCATGGGACAATGCATCAATCAAGTACTGGCTCAGAGAAGACTTTATGGTTGAGCGGTTGTTATGTAACCAGTGGTGAAGGACAATCAACACGTTCCAAAGAGAGTGATTGAGTCAATGAAAGAAAATGTAAATGAAGCACACAGCAGCTTTAAATCCAGCTGTGAAAAAGAAGGCATGAAAAGTTTGATTGACACAAGTACGCCTTAATGATAGTCCATGTGGCGTGGGATGAGTTAAAATGAAGTGGCTGTGTCTATAGGATTCTTTTCATGTAAAGGTCAAGACTCCAATGTTACACATCAATGTTGCAGTGGGTTCACGATGCCACTGTAATATGGACATCAGTCCATATTTTAAACACAACACGTACAGTGTACACTTGACAACGGACAAATACATGTTGACAAAAAGAAGGAATCTTGTGAATAGCACTGAAGATATATTCCATCAATGTTTCATTAAAGTCCTTGAGCCTCACTGGCATGGCAGCAGTGTTATGTGGAAATGGGGGTGGGAGAGTAACGAGACACAGGGGGAGAGCTCAGGGGGCCACAGGGGGTGAGTGCAGCCAGCTGTTGTAGATAATGTATGGGGAGGGAATGGGAGAGGCCTGATAAAAGGCTGTACAGATGGTCTGCTGGTGGGGAGAGTAGATGTGGTGCTGAAAGAACAGTTCCTTGCCTTCCTGACAGCTTCCAACAGTACCTTCTGTGTGAGACATGGGGAGAATCCCAACATACTGTGCAATTACAGTACTGTGTACAAGTCAGATACCACAAGTTACACTTTTCAGGAGATCTTTCTGAGTAGATTAGGATGGAAGGGGAAATTTTGAAACTATGTGAAAAAACAGGAGTTTCTAAAGCCGTCACAGGTAACCAGCTTCTATCTTTGAATTAGAGAGGATAAAATCAAGCTCCACTCTTGCTTCAGATCTGAAAAAAAATCCACAAGTGTTTCTATTCATCCTTCCATTGTGAGAAGACAACTTAGCACTATGGGTCTAAAAAAAGGTGTAGCTAAAAACAGACAAAAAAGAACAAAATTTCCAAAGCAAAGAATTTGCTGGTATACTTAAAACAATGGACTGACCACCCCAGAGTTTAGACCTCCCAATCATTGAATGTGTTTAAGATTACCTGGATCATGAGATGCAGAAAATGCAACTTCTAGGGCTGAACTTTTGGGCATGTGAAAAAATCCCTGTAGATTTCTTTGAAAAACTAAAAGCAAATCTCCCAAAAGAATGGAAGCTGTAATAAAGACAAATGAAGAACACAATAAATCCTGAAAAAAAATATGTTTAGTTGTTGAGGGTTCTGAGAATTTTTTTTGTTAAAAACATGCTTTCTGCTTGAAAACTCTGAAAACAGAATTGTACTAAATAAATGACATAGTTATTGAATTTTGCACAGTCCTGTATATTTGCATTCCAAATAAGTGCGGGCTGAATACAGCCTGACCCAAGCAGACTCGACCCATTGCACCAATCTGAACCTTACCTCAACCTGCCCACCACCAAACAGAGACCAAATACAATTCAATATTTCATTAGCAACAGTGCTTGCTAACTTACTTTAGAAACAGTGTTAAACAATGACAGACACCATTAGCTCACTGATCATCAAAATTAAAAATCAGTAGCTTTTAATTATCACCTATTCCAAATTAAGCTTAAGTTCTACTTAAATTGATTTATTTATTAAAAGTATTTAGGCTACATAATGTGGTGCTCTCATGTTGGCCTCATTAACCCCAGCAGACCTCTGTGCAAACAAAACAAAGGTATTAAAACCAGAGAGAAAGAATGAAGTAGAGAGAAAAACCAAAGTAGGGGTAAATGCAGGTCAAAATCTGTTAAAGGTAAAAGCTTTGACAGATGTGAACATGAAATTCAATTATGTTAAACAAATATTTAAGAAATGCTGTCCAAACTTGAGTCAGTCAGGTTCTGAAATATATGTCAAGCTCTACTTGAATATCAATGTGTAGGCAAAACGGAAGAAAACCACTGCTTCAATACCTGTTAAAAGGCTTTGATCCAAAAGTCCACACTCTTGATGGCACTTCAATAAGCCCTCAGACTTATAGCTTATAAATGTCTAATCTGTCTTTGCTTAATTACAAAGAGGTGCAATATAATTTTGGGCTGACCCTGTAGCCCACTCCAAGGTAAGGGAAGAGTGGACAGCTTTCGAGTGGGAGGCTGCTGGCCCATTGCTGGACTGTCAAACCTCTGATGAGTGGGTGGACAAAGAGAGAGATAGAGAGAGAAAGAGGCTGAGGGAGAGTGAATAATCTTTTGGCTAACATTAGACCCTGCTGGTGGTGCTTATGTAACGTTACACTGCATGCACCTTCAAAAATGTGAACCAAAACAGTGTTAGTGATACCTAGGGTAAGCTGCACAACGTGTTTTATGATGATTCTATTAAGTAAGTGATTCTATTGAATAAAAATGAACAAAAAATGATATACATATATTATGTATTATATACATATCATTACAGAAATCATTCTATTTTTCTGAATTCCTAGAAAGCCCTGAGAGTTATTGTAGAGATATTGGAAGTGTGGCAGATCATATATTGAGTTTGATTTAGTACGTTTTTAATAGGTTACTAGTAACATTTACCTAAGTTATGTTTTGCACTGCACCCCCAACCTATGTCGCTTCTGACCTCCAGGGTCTATCAGTGATTTCAGTAGCTTCTAGTTGCAAAATAAGTTGCCAGAAAAACAGTAAAAATCAATGTTTTCATACATATTTTGCTCAAAAGCATCCCCTCTGAAACTGTGGGAAATGAATGAAGTGAAAATCCCATGTCACTTATTACCAATTTGTTATCATGCAATAGATTGCTATTAAAGGCCTGTATGTAAAACTGGGTTGCAGAAGAAACAAAATGTCAGCCTTCTTCTAGGATAATATTAGCAGAAGAAGAGGTAACTGGAGCAAAACTAAATGCACTTTGGAAAAGTATGTGTAGATGTGTCCCAAGGCTCAGTGAGGGAGTTCCTATGAGGGTGTTTCTAGCTCTGACAGCACGGCAAAAAATAATGATTGCCTCCCCAGTTGGAGCTCATTTCCTCTTCCTGTTAGTGCCAAGCCTCAAGGGATGAGAAAGCTCTTGACAACACATTTCCCTAAGACGTTAGCCAAGCTCTGAGTAGAAGGAGCCATTTTAGGCTGATGACCTATGTCCAGCTGTCTCTATGCAAATCTTTTTTTCTGAGTATTATAACAGAATTTGTAAAGCTGGCTAAACAGTTCTGTTGAGCAAAGTCCAAGCGAGGCTATTTCACAGCACTGAGACGATTCTACAAAATGACGGGTATTGGAAAAGAACCAATATAAGGGTCTCTATCTCTACAGACTCTAGGCAAGGCAAGGCAAGGCAAGTTTATTTATATAGCACCTTTCAAACACTGCTGTCATTCAAAGTGTTTTATAAATGAGAAAATTCAGAGTCAGAGTTAAAAAAAGTAAAGTAAGCACAAATAGAAAAATATAATTGAAAACAACATTAAAGACATTTATTTATATTTATATATCAGTAATGTTACACAAGTAAGCCTGTGGCAATCACTGATGTCTGCACTATGAAAGAATCTTCATTACATAATAGATAGTCTTGATCCTAAAATCTGATTGGCTGAGACTGGCATTTGAAGCTGTTGTAAAATACCCATAAATTATATAAACAGCTGGCCAGAAAAAATGTTAATTGCAATTATTTTTAACAATAAACTACAGAGGCTTGCCCATCCAGCATTCTTTTGAAATCAAGGCATCTGAAGAGTTCAAGGGAGGGAGCTTGTTCTCATTTGCATTTCTACTCTTCTGGGAAGACTTTACGCTACATGTTTAAACATTGCTAGGAGGATCTGATTGCATTCACCACAAGAGCATAAGTTAGGCCAGGTACTGATGTTGGAAGATTAGTTCAGGATTACAAATGCCACTCCAACTCATCCCATAGGTACTTAATGCAGCTGCACTATTCTAGAGAGCACAGTTCTATTGCTCCAAAGCACAAAGCTGGGGAAGCTTTATACCCCTCTAGCTGATGCCTGGCATTATGCACACAGTTCAATGCCTGAGTCAGAAATGGGTGGACCTTAAAGTAGCTTAATTCACTACTTAAAATCTGGATACTTTTGGACATACCGTGTATTTATAGAATATTCGTGCATTTTTATCATATTTTGTTTTATCATAGTTGTTTAAGGTGGTTTAGCTTCACTAAATGACCTTTGGTCACATGGTCTCGCGGCTTACTGCTTTACTATGTCCTGTAGTCTTACCATACTGAGAAGCACAAGTCTACTTCAACTGCAAAATCCAACCAAAACAAACACTAAAAAGAAGAGCTATGCATACTGCAGTATCTTTAGACAATCAAAAGGCACTGCTATACAAAGAAAGCCGGAACAGTGTGTCACCCACCTTAGCTGGCGGGAAAACAACAATCTGTGATTAAAAATAGTGGTTACACTAACACAGCTGCAAGAGGAACACTCAGGCGCCATCAAAGGGCATTTCATACATAAATATGCAGGCTCATCAAAGTTTTTCAGTCTCATCCTCCCTCTCTTCAGACAGTTCTGAAGACCAGAAACAGAATGTGACACAAGTGATTCCTTTCCAGTAGTTACACAGGGCAACAAGAGAGCTGCACAAGTCTTTTTCCTGATACAACTAGTTGAGCTGTTTTTTCAACAATGGCCAACTGTGAATTTTCTATCTGAATGAATTTTAACTGTAATATCCTCCCCACTTTAAAGACAAGGTCTCATAACATGTTTAGAAGCCGGTTGAGGAAAAAACCTGAATACAGTTGATAATGTGTATCATTTAACCTTATAAATGGATTTTCCAAACAAATGATTTCTTTGAAAGCCAATAAGAAGACAGGCCAACACTGAAAGAATAAAACACCTCCATATGTTTACTGAGATGTGGGTAAAGGCAGTTTTTATATTATTATTATCATTATTATTCAGTTGTCTGTTGCTAATTCATTTACTAAAAGTACATAGTTTGGTGAAAAACTTACTTTTGATAGGTGAAAATCTTACTTCAGTCTTTCAGTGTCCCACTTACTTGCTATTAGCACTAACCTGATATACTACATCTATATGTAATTTTATTTATCACAGTCAACTTTCTCCATATTACTACGTTGCCCTGTTATATTTACTGAGCTGTCCCAGAGACTTCTTCTATCCTTACACAGATTGATAAACAGCTCTTCTTCCATCAAAAGATTACGTCCTAATAACTTCATATTTTTAAGAAACTGAGATGTAGTTAGTGTAATCTACATTAAGTGACAACCTAAGAACCATGTGTGTGCAATGTTGTGTTTTCCTATCATCACTGTCATAACCATGTAGCTCAGTTTTTCTTGTTTTTCATTTATTATTATTATCTTTGATATCATTTGAAAATGGCAGCTGTCACTTGTGAGTCCACTGTGTGAAACTGTCATGAGTAAAAGACCTTCAGAAATGCTCTAATAGTACTTTTAATAACATGTTAAATATAATAGTATACATTTAAGTTAAGAATGTTTTTCCTGTTCCAATAAAGACACCAGTTTGAAGACATTATATTTTGTAACAAAATACAAGTTTTTTGTGTATTTTGGCATGTCGAATAACAAATAATTGATGGAAAAAATACTGAAAAAATCATTAAAATATGCATCAATGTTAGTACACTTGCTTGGGGTGGAGATGTTTTTTGCAGATAAAAAAAAAGTTAAAAATTATGATGGAAAAGTGCTGAATAAAAAATGTAAATGCAAACAGTCATCTGATCACATGATCACGTTTCTGTTTTTGCACAGCAGTAGCTGCAAAACATGACAGAAGGCAGAAAGTACCAGTGGAATTAATTTAAAATGAAAACCTACATTAATCTCATCAAAGGAAAAAACAGTAAAATAACAGAAGCTGCTGCAGCTGATTTACAGACATTTCTTGAACCTTTATGTTCAGTTTCTACAATCTTTAGATTTAAAATCTAGCACAAAATTAAACAAAACAGTAACAAGAAGCTGCTCAACTTTATTCTCTTGTATAGAACTGACGGAAGTGTAGCCTATTTTGCATTTCATCTTGAATATAATTGAACTGCTTGATGTAATGTGCTTTAACATTCATCTCAATGAAAATATTTTATTATACTTGGAACTATCATGATTCAAATGGGATAATTTGACTTCTCAGAATGCTCCTCACCTTATATGCTTGCCCTCCCTAAGGTCGTAAAGGGAAAAGAAGATGTCTGTGTCTTCGCCAATGGTGTTATAGGTGAAGCTCTTGAGATTGACAAAGAGATGGTGTGGTACAGGTATCCGACAGGCATCGCCATGACGCTGCCGCACGCTGTCCCCCTAAGACACAAAAGCAGATAGTCACGTTTATTAGCATTAGCATACAGCTTGAACGCTAAATTACAACAGCATGTACAGCACAAAAGCACTGTTCACTGTTAATATATAAATAAAAGTGCACAAGAACAGGATACAAACTAGGTGCTTTGCATAGACATTTAACAATTCATGAATATGTATGAACATCACTAGTTTTCTGCTGGCAAAGCCTGTGACCTGCAGACGAACTTACAACTCTAAGACATTTGCAAAATCACACTTAGTTTTTCTCTTCCACACTGTTAACAAGGTGTTTCAAACAGGTTTTGCAACAGTTTGTGTCAGCTTTCAGCCCAAAGACAACAATGACCTATACGAAAGGGCTAAGTGTTTGGTGCAAAGAAAAAGCATTGTGAAAGGTGGTGACTTTATTCAAACAGGAAAGAACAAATTTTTACCTGGGTTGTGCTTTGCTGGACGCTGTGTCTGCTGGACAGATGCTGGAAGGGTGGGGGGTAGGAGAAAGATGGGAAGAAAGCAAGAAAATCTTTCAGTAGACATGTCTTATAAGAATCCTAAGTGATATGTATGTCTGGTTCAGTTAGAGTCTAGCAGGTGAACAACATTGCATTGTCAGGTGTGTCTCAAGTGGATGTGGGGGAAAGCCTGAGGCAAAAACACTGAACCATACTGACTAAAACATACTGACATAAGGGAAAAAACAGTGGCTACTGGCCTTCTAGAAGCAATGAGCAAACATAGCAATCTCTTACTGGATACTGAACACCTACAAGAAATACTTTCAATATACCACTGTAATACCTAAAAGTCTAATCAAATTCAGCCCCTTAAATGGCCAGGACCTGCCAGCAGGTCCAAACTTTTATAACACCTATATAACCTTTTGCACTGTGGCCTTAATATATAATAAGCCTGGGATTTTAAGACACATTTATTATATTCTGGAAAAGCAGAACATTTATGCAATGCTAGGCATCTGTACTAAATTGTATGTTTTACAAATTTTACTGCACTTGTAACCCTTTAAAATGAACAGTTTCATTTCGGCCCCATTTCAAATTTTTATAAAAGTGCATTGGTATTGGCATCAACAGATACAGCAATGCACAAAAGCCACAGACAACCTTTCATTTATTATCAGGTCAGGTTATTTATTTTTCAGGAAATATTACATGTAAGAGTTTCCGTAGTTTAAAAAATCATTAAAAGATATAGAAAAAAATAAGACTCCTAACAACTGTACAAGACCTGGTATTAATACCAAAACTGTTCCCATCAGATAAACAGTAACTAAATCTTTCAATTAAGCTTCACTCTTGCTTCAGTTTAAAAAAAAGAAATTTACAGGTGTTTCTGTCCATCCTCTCACTGTGAGAAGACAACTCAGCGCTACGGATCAGAAAGGACAGCTACTGGTATTCTCAGAACAACGAACTGACCACACCAGAGCCCAGACTTCATCATCATTGAATGAGTTTTATAGCTGGATTGTGAGAAGCAGAAAATGCAACAACTTCTAAAACTGAAGTTTGGAGATGTGGAAAAATATTCCTGCGGATTTCCAGAACAGAACAGAACAAAAACCAGAACAAAAGCTGTAATAAAAGCAAAAGGCAGACACTAAATATAAAAACAAAATATATTTAACTGTTCAGAAAATGTGTATATATAAATATATATAAAATGTACATATATACAAAATCAAACATTTTCTGACAGTGATGTTTCAGAGTGGAAGACTATAATGTTACACATTTCAGAGCTTTCCTCCTTTTCATTTATACATGTCTGTGTCATACCGAGTGTGATAAGGATCTAGAGGAGGAGCAGAGCAGCTGTGAGCTCAGGAACAATGGAGAAGTCTGAGCGGATATATTCACAGCAGGGGCCTAAATACAACTTTCACATGCGCTGGAACCTTTAACTGTACATGAACAGACATTTAAGCATGCACAGTGATGTGTTTTCATTTGCATCTCAGTGATAAAATAAAGGCATCACATACGTGCACCCCCAAGTACTGATGCACAAAGACTCACATTCGCATCCATCACTCACTAACCACACATGAATAAGTGTACATACACACTGGTGTTGCATCTCATCTGCAACAGACATTGCAGCAAACACGTGCTCAGCGGCAAGACAAAAAACTGCAGACATGTACATACACACCCACACACATACACACACAAACACAGACACACACACATCTCTAGGGCTCGGGTAAATGATGAAGCACTGCACACATGCATGTACATCATTGAGGTGATAATAGGCCTGTAATGTTCTATAACAAGATCTCTCTCTCTCACACACACACACACACCCCAGTAGCTTCCCACTCTAATGCATAGGGACCCATTCATATTTAAAAGCATTTATGGTTTATCCCTCCATTTTACCTTCTACTTTGTTTTATTTTGTTTTCATTTTATTATATTTTAATTTAGATTTTTTTTCTTGTAGCACTGAAAATTCTGCAAATTCTTTTTATTATTGAGTAATAAAATGTTTCTCTCTGTGCTAATGTACTTTAGTTTGTTAGCACAACCGCTACAAATGCTACACACAACTGCTATGGCAGACAAACACATTCATACCCATCATTCTTCAATCTCACACACTATCTGTTATGAAACCGTTTATAAAGAACAAGTTTAACACTGTGATGTAAAGCGAAGACATGCACGCACGCACACACACACAGTTCTTTGCTGTAGGGCCTGAGTGAATTATGAAGCTTCTACTCAGGACACGTTTTGTTCTCTGGTGCCTTCCCCAGCGTTCAGCATAAATTACTGCGCGATCAGTGCAGCCCCACATCTGTGAACACACCAGTGGGCATGTACAGATACGACGGCAGATTAAAACCAACTCACAAGCCTAAAGCCTTATCTGATCATGTTCTGCATGTGTAACTTTGACACGGATTAAACGACAGCAAGGTTTCTGACATCGCCAAAGAGTAAAGCACGGCAGCGGCAAGAGGTACGCTGAAAACCAGCGAGGTTCCATCAGCTACTCAAGGTCTAATTTAGAAAAACTTTAAAAACAAATATCTTCCTTCTGTTCTCAGTTTTTTATCATTAGGAAGGCTAAATGCATGCCTTGAGGGACTCATTAATCCAGAATGGTGCCTAAGAGCAAAGCTAGTAAGCATGGCCTACATTTTCAGAACTTTTCTGCAATTATAATGTTTGAGAGAAGATTTGGTTACAGCAGTCCTATGTAGGTTCGTTACATTATTCCCCAGTACACTGCCTTTTCGTTGCATGATTTTTTTTACAGGTGAATTTGCTGAACATACTACACAAAATGGCACATGGCAGGAACTCAGACATGACCAGATGGCATGTAAAATGTTCCTGGCATTTCTTATTACTCCCTGGGGATCAAATATGAAGTGAAATATGGAGCAAGTAGTTACAAAGCAAAAATGTATGTGAGTGAATTTAGAGAAAATGGAACACAACCCTATGAAATTTATCTATAATAGGGCTCTGAAGACTACACTACACTACACAAACCCTGCAAAAACTGAAGGTGTACAGCAGTTTTTTGATGCTTTTAGGCAACAAAAAATGCAGACTTCATAGCCCTGCATTCTTTGTTGTTATTTTTGGTACTGGCAAGGAATTCCTTGGCCTCCACAAACTCTTTTGAATCATACACCTTCAAAAGCCCTCTTCCACAAAGAACTCGAGCAGTCTGTTCTCTTGTTAGATCTATCTGATCTTGGAGGTTTTTGGCTTGTGGGCTCTATAAGCTAAACATTAGGGTAAGCACCCGAACCTTCAGATCAACAGACAGAGCATCTTCTGAATCCCAGGCTTAGTGGGTTTATGCTGAAAATCAACATCAACATTTGAAGGCTAGCTCTGCTACAACTTTACAATGTCACTTTATAATACATTTGCTAATAGAATAGCAATCAATCAATGATTAAAGTGTTTACAATCTAGGTAACACTTTATATGCAGTCTATCCCCATAAGGATGGCTTTCTTTGTCAGTAATTATAATCACTGAACAGAACTGATACAGAATGAAATTAAAGAAAACTTTTTGTAAACATTTTACCGAATCCATGCTACATTATATTAATATAATCATCTCATAAACATGTTATGGAAGATGTCATATGCTGTCATGAGTGGACATGACTGATTATGTCCAGTAATAAAACAGCACCTTGTTACCCTTACCATTTCGCATTACCATGTATGATGTCATGATGGCTAAATAGAGTACATAGCCTAAATTATTTTGTGACAAGCAAACATTATGGTAACTGTCATAATAATAAACAGCAATGGTGACATGGCACTCTTATATTACTGACCAAATGTGTTATGTTATGACAGCTCACAACAACTATGACAACTTCCATGACATGTTTATGGCATAATTTTGTCAATGATATGTAGCAGGATTCAAGTAGTGCCAAAAAGTTCCTGTTTGTGCTCTGTTTTCCTGTTTGTGCTCTGCAATAAGAGAAAGAAAAATATTTTTGCATCAAACACTCATAAAATCAATTCATTTTCCTTTATATCAATACAATGTCATTTACTTCATAAAGCATATCTCATGTCACCTTGTAAATATCGATATAAGCTGTTCATAAATACTTAAACATTGTTTATTAAATACATTCTTCAATGCTTATGCTTGTGCTATGTAGTCATTATGTAGCCTTCAAATTAACTGTATTTTAAAGTTACTTTAAAATACTTAAAAAGAATTATATAAAGTCTGATTTTTCTCTCCCTTGTCGTATCTCCCTCGGTTCCTTCTGTTTTTTACTGGCTATCGAACCGTGCGCTTCTAATTCATTTGCGACAGGGAAAAATGGCAATGAAAAATGAGTGTAGGAGGAGGAGGAGGTGAGAAGCGAGCCTCCCTGCCATCTCCCCTCTAAAATCAGTGCCAGCCAACAGGTCCTGTGGTGCTGCCAGACCACAGTGCCAAGGCCAGTAAGGCACTGCCTGCTCCATGCCAACCTCCGCCATCACTGTAACGATCGTCCTGGCAGTGCTTTGGCCACTGTCCTGTCCTGATGGTGTTTTTTCTGCATCAGGTATTTTGAGACACAGATTAATCCATTAATCCATGATAAGTACTGCTACAAACAAAGAACGATGGTTATGTTTTGTTGTAATAACAAAAACATACGTTTGCCCCCATTCTAGGGGTACGGTACATAAATGATGTGCGAAATAATTAGCTGGCTGATTTGTGAACATGTGAATGTTCAATTAATACTTCTTTGTTTGAAAAATCTATTTGGACACATATGATTTATGCACACTATAAATCCATGGTTTGAACGCTTTCTGGCATGCTATCTTTAGACGATGTTTGCTGTAGAGCTTGGTGCCAATATTCAGCCTCCAACACTGCAAACATTGATTCGAAGGCCTTGCAGTAAGACAGTATATTTAGATACTTCAGCATCACATGGTGTAGTGGGAGAGGTGTAGTAGGCAGGACTGAAAATAGTGCTGAGCAAAAGACCAACAGTTTAAGTATTTGAAGACAAGTGTAAATGCAATCACACATACACACACACTTGCACACTTTACACATACAGCAAACATAATAATAATAATAATAATAATAATACTTATATTTTGTAAGCATTTAAGAAATAAAATGCTTACTTTAAATGGACCTTTTATGAACATTTGTACGTCTGTGAATAAACTGTTGTAATATGTTTACACCTAAACACATCATCTATAATCTGCGCCAGTAGACAATCTTGTCCCACTTTAATTGCATAGTTCTTAACAGAACTGTCTGGAAGTCTGTAATTTATTAACAAACTATCTGGTGAATTCACAACAGCATTATGTTTGGAATAAGGCGCAGAACCAGTGTTAGGTTAGGGCATGGCTTAGGATTTGGGTTGAGTCCACACCGGCTCCAGTCCACACCGCTTGTGCTAGACGTCTTACATCTATTAAAAGCAAGCCCTTAAGTGCTGCTGAGTAATCCGTTTATACATTGTTTTTACCATTTAAAATAACAGTTTACTAAATGTGATGATCTTGGTGGGCCAGCAGTTGCAGACAACTGCGCTGTACTAATGCTATGTGGACGACACTTTTCTTAATTCAATGAAAAATAAAAACATGACTGTGATTTCACTGCAATAAACAGATCTGCTGTTTGTACTGTTGAGTTTTAAACATGCTGTAAAACTGTTTAATTAGAAAAGAAAACGAGAAAAAACATGTTTTTAAGGAGCTGAGTCAGGGCTATGGTACTACCCTTATTTATTTAAGATGATTCCTCAAACAAGACATTCCAACCTCTTACCACAGGTTTTGCACTGAGCATTTTTCTTATCGTGCTGTAATCTGAAGTGATCCCACACGAGATTTCTTCTTCTTACTCTGTGAGCTTCCAAGGCCATGTGAAAAGTGATGGTTTGTTGTTGTATTCTAAATCAAGGTCACATGGATGACTGGCATTTATGATGAATTAAACTAAACCAACTATAATGCATTTACATTAACAATAACAGTTAAAGGCCCTTTGCTGATAAAATTTATTAGAGTTTAGACTACAAATTTTGTGGCTTAAAACAAGACGCTTCTGAATAATAGAGGATCGGATACCTACATAATAAACGAGGGCTCAAATATTCAAATTATTTTGGCCAGTCCCAATAATTTTTGATTTTACTAAAAAAGTTACTGATAAAATAAAGATCTCAGCCAGGAACAAGTACACACAGCAAAAAATTCCCTGAACAACCTAGAAGTCCCTAATTTACCTTTACCTTTATAAAACAATCTATTCCTATTTAATTCTCCACTGTTATTAACTTATAAACCCACAGATGGGCTGTAAGCTTCCTCTGAACCACTGTCAAGTCACGACTGCACCACTTTCTTCACCAATATGAATAAAACATGCAATTTATTCATATAGCCGAGCCATCTTGGGAATGGCACTGTATTTCAAAGTGGAACCTGTTATTTTCTAATTGTCAACCCTACAGGCAGTCTCCTGGCAACGGCTGCATTGGTTATGTGTATATTACACATGTATAAAACTGCTTCAAAAATGTGTGATTATATGCTCCTGCACTGCATTGCACTGCACCAGCATATTAGTCGGACTAATGTCTGACACAGCCGAATGTCACAGAGGAACACTATTTAACCGACCAAACACAGTGTTAAGACTTGTTTCGAGTTGAACAAAGCCACCATGATGGAAAATTACACCTCTTTTTCTGTAAATTGAACTATCAGTGTGAAGACTGTTTCACAAGGTAACACCGTGGACCCTCTTAGCAGTTTTGTTTAACACACATGCTAATATCTGTGATCTGCCCAGCGCTAACAAGTGATTATGGTGATCACAGTTTGCAAACAATTTGCGTGTGTTATAGCGGCTGGAACACTCACCATTTTGTAGAGGTCTGAAACGCTAATCTGGTCTGCGTCTACCATTTCAAAGTCTTTCCTTGGTACAAGATCCAGGCCTAAGTGTCTGTTGAAGAAAACAAAAGGAGATATAGTTGTAGGGGTGCTGGAGGCAAGAATGAAGAAAGGGTATTTAGATTAATGAGTCAAGTTTAAAATATCTAGAATGACTGTGGCTAGTCAAACAGTGCTGAACCTGTTGTGGTGGCTGTAACATGCATTAAGTAAGCTGAACATAAGGTTTCCACAAATGCATAGCTGTTGTTGTACTGTGTTATGCTAACAGGTGTGTGCCTCGCTGCTTCTCGGTTAAAGCTTTTTAAAGCAGAACGCTGTCAGGGGCACCAGCAGTAAATAGTGACTTGGCAAGTTTCTAATACCAAGCATAAATAAAGCTCCACTAATCCCCTGGGTGTCCTGTCTCTCATTTAGAGAATAGATTTGAGTAAATTTACTAATTTCATTACTAACTGTATGTTTGATAGTATTAACATTTATTTATATTTTTATTCAAACTATACAAATAAAGTTTCCTCACTTTTTGAGACTAGACATATGATTATAGATATAAGATAAAAAAAATATTTGGTATAGAATATTATGGAGATTTTCTTCACATTCGCATACGCATGACATGTTTAAAGGAAATCAAAAGTGGTTCTTCTATTAAATCTCTCCTAAGAACCCTTTTTTGTCATTGATCTTTTTAAAGAGTTTAAATGAGAAAAACTTGCATCTCTCAAGATCATATGAATACAAAAATGATCCTTTAGTTTATTCTGCTATTGAGATTTCAAAT
Organism: Colossoma macropomum; assembly: GCF_904425465.1. NCBI lineage: Eukaryota > Metazoa > Chordata > Actinopteri > Characiformes > Serrasalmidae > Colossoma > Colossoma macropomum. The sequence continues at coordinate 9,587,891 of NW_023494810.1, forward strand.
TTGTCCCATCATGACACAAACAGGATGCCTTAAAAATAAATGCAAATTAAAAACAAACACTAATTAATTTATTGAACCATTAGAATACATTGAGCAAGCAAAGGCTGATGAGCTACATGCAATTACAGAACAGGCTGATGAGTAAGATGAATGCTTCTCATTTATCGCTTCAAGGTACTCTTAACTACATGAATACATTATATTATGCCTGCAAGTAAATAAGGGGACTTTTAATTGATGCTGCAAGGTACAACATATGCCAAAATACAACAGCCAGTATTTTCTTAATAACGTGTCTATTTTACCTTTTATAAAGAAGGGCTGATAAAGCGCTTACAAGCGTCCATGTATAAGAAAAATCTGACATTGTACATCAATGTTTACTTCTATACGAAACAATACACATAAACTCTTTTATAGGTCATTCAGTTAGAATGGTGAACTAAGAGGGATTACATATTACAGACAAAGGCCAATGTAGCAGCATGACTGAATTTGCCTGGTGAAAAACCCACCTGACTTAAATGGGAAAGGATGCAGGAATGTGAAAAAGGATTTCGCTTCCAATAATGGTTATTGAACTTTAACGCTGTAAATCTGGGGGGTATCTGCTTGCTGAAAAAAAATAAATGCAGGAACTGTCCCTCAGTCAAGGTCACTTTACACAGCTGCAAAAAAACACTAACTAGCTAACTATGTTAACTGTGCACCAAACATTTATGCCCCCTTCAAGACCACATCACAACAGGAACACCCATAATTACTAGATTTTTGCTCCACCCTGGCGAAGGAAATAGCGAGGAAAAAGTCCAGAGTGACCACAGCTTTATGCTAATATGTTTCTACCTTAAACCATCTAAATTAACCCCTTATACATCAAGCTCATTTTAAAACTCAAGCTTATTGTAATCTTAAGGTTAATAATCTTAACACTTATTATTTAGTCATTAACTACTAAAATCTATTGCAGGTTGATACTGATAAAATTCATTATCACAATATTTTCACATGCTTTTATGATGGTATTTGATGATATTTAAGATTTCATAATAAAGATAATGAACTCATACTTCCTGAGTGCTGCTACTTTGGGCTAAAAGAACATACCAGACACAACTTGCTTTGAATTTTACCAAAGGGAAGCTTCCTCCATATTGTAAACGTTAAGGATGGGAATTTCATGTTGATTTAAGCTTTTGCTATCTGTTAAAATTGCTAAAAGAGAAGACTAATAAGATTACAGATTAATATTAGAACAAGATTATTCAGTGATTGTAAATAAATGTATATAATGTATACTTTATGCACTTACAAGAGTGAGGAATGGAAGTCAGGATTGCACTTTTTTTGAATAATGACCAACGGCACTGGACATAAACATCAACAAATTTTCCCACACATAAGTGACAGTCAATTTATTTAGGCACTCTTAATTAAATACTGTGATGTAACTTTCAAAGGCTCTTGAACAGCTCCACTTTGCCCTTCAGGCTCCTGTGTAACTTTCAGATCGGTAAGTGCCACTGACTCCCTTCCATTTCATCCCATTTACTCAATTATCTGCTCGCTCACCCAGCAGTAGATGTGCCAGCGATGTTCTGCTGACAGTGTAGTGCCTAAAAGTGTCTTGCCATGAACAACCTTGAAAGAAAAGTGGCTTGCATAAAGCTGACATGGATGTTGACACACTTCAGTATGTTGACTTCTACGGCCCCAGAGGAGTGTTGGTTTCGATTACCGTGTCCTCCATCATCCTTCAAAAGAATGAACTCCAAGACCGTATTCTTAGTAACCAAACATGCAAGATCAAGGGGCTAAAAATACATTAAAAAAGGAAATCTAAAGCTACCTAGTGATGTAAAACGGTATCCTTTGCATTTGCACCTCTTTACAACTACTGTATGTACACAAATGTATCTAGTGCCCTGGGAGCAGGATAGCTGGATGAATAATTGGTATAACTTGATTAAAGAAACAGCACATACTGTTTAAGATGTACAAAAGCTCTCTCTCTCGTCCTGTAATACGACAGGGAGAGCTGGAGATCATCTCTAAATGATAGAAGCTGAATAGAAACTGAGAAAATCAAGAGGAACTCAAGTAATGGAAAAAAACTCCCGGCTGTGCCATCGCACCATGACAAAACAATATTTCTTAAGCGGGTGAAAGACCTGGCAGCAACGTGGCCCTCCACAGCCCAAGCGAACCAATTTGCTCGGCGAGCAGAAAAGCCGCTGGCTTCGTGTTTCTATATATGGGACATAGTGTCAATGTCTGAGGCTCACAGGAGCATGCTCAGCCTGACAGTGAATGACAGATTTTAGCATTTCCCTAATTTCCACCGTCGAGTCATTTAGGCCGAGTCTATTTAGGACGAGCGGAGAACGGCCATAATCCATCTCCATCTCCATCACCCACTGACTGTGTACTTGGGAGGCCGTGGTCTATCTCACACACTGGCGCTTTTCCACACTGCTTGTTTAAACACTGACCAATTGAGCGGGGATCACTGGGACTGGCTGTAAAGCATGCCAAGTTTTTCGGAGAGGGGAAGTACTGAGTGTCTCTGACTTCAGACTAGAGAGGGTGCCTCATCTAAATGCTTTTTTAAACAGGACACGGTGGAGGAATGAACTGTTCCTGTATTTGTAGTAAGGCAAGTTCATGCTGTGCACAGCACTGATGAAACACTATCTTAAAAAACATATCTGGCATCTCTGTGCTGTCCCATGGTCATTCAATTTTAAAGGACAGCATCCAGACTGGTTGGACATGTGCATCATATTTCAAGCAAGAACATATCCAACCTCATGCTTAATAAGGTTTCACAGAATAAACCGTAAAGTCTAGAGTTACTACTGTACAGTATGTTTTGCTAAACTGTTCACTAAACACAACTAGTTAAAAGCATAATTCCAGTCAGTACCATAATAAATTACATTTATATTGTATATTTACAGTTTTTGAACCTGCAATAACAAATACATGGAAAAAACGATTGTCTCTTTCTACAAAACAAAACTGTACAGAAAACACACCAACTTTTCACCAGATTCAAATCATAAGGAAACATCTCTTCTGCAATACAAATTTTATTTACACTGAAAATTGTGGATATGCATTTTTACCATAATTTCTGCATTTGTTCTACCAGAATTAGAACAAAAGACTTTAGAGGTCCGAAGTTATGTGTCATTCTGCAGTCAGTATCTTGCATATATTAGGAGCTTCTGATTTAAGCAGATTTCTCTATAAAAAAAGGAAGGTGATTTCAAAAGTTGCCTCTGTTTGCCAGTTGAAATACGAATAAAGCTACATACTGTGATGGCTTAGCCCTGTCTCTGTCTGTTTCTTCCTTCTTGTTTACCTTCCCTGTGTGCCCGGCTATGTGCTTTTGTTTTTGTTCCAGTCTCCTCCCATGTCCTGCCTCCTTGTTATCTGTCTCACCTGTCCCTATATGTAGCCCCACCCTCTCATTAACACCAGGCGTTTCTTATTTGTTCTCTGTGTAATGATTGTGTTTGCTTGGTGTTTCACAGGCCCTCTTTTGTGTTTTCTCAATTGTATTTTGTTTTTCTTCATGGCCCTCAGCCCTTTGTTTTCTGTCTATTTTAGTATTTTGATCTTTGGTATTTTTTCATTACTCTGATAGATTCTTTTTCATTATGGATTTCAATAAAAACATGGACCTGTGCTTGCATCCTGCCTCTTCACCTCCCTCAGCATTTCACACACATGCTACAAGCAAGCTAACACTATTGTGCACTATTATGACGTCATATGAAAGTATGTCTACTATTAACCTTTGTCATTATTGTACAACACCACCAGCTACTCAAACTGTAAGTTACAACTGCCAAAGCAACTTAACTAACACATTTGAAAAAGCTTAGTGGTTTGCGTGGGATATTTAGCTGATGTTGCCAATCAAATCAGTGCACAGCAGTGTTAGCTAGTAGCAGCAGATGTATTCTGGATCCTTAACAACCTAATAATTCAGAGGATCCAGTGACATTTGGAGGAGGAATGCTTGTACAGCAAAATGTACCAACTTTGGAACATTTTAGTTTACCACAGGGCCACTCATTTGTTTTTGTCACACAGAATATCAGTTTAGAACCAGAGTTCTTAACATAACCTGCTACAAAATTATGACATTAGATGTTTATATATTAATGAGCGAAAAGTAACTAATACTGAATTACAACATGGCTATTGTTATTGAAGGAAAAAACTATGACCTCTACTTAAAATTTTTTTTGACAAACAAACACGCTTTTCTTTGTTAAATTGGTCAGGGGATGGCAACTTCCTGTGTGAAGATTTGAGCCCTTTGTAATTCATTTATACGCTCACTGCCAGTGTTTAACCTCACCATCCACCTTACCTGTTAGCTCTAATTAGGGACCTTATAATGAGAGAAATGAATCCCTCTCTTTGAATGCTTGCCCTAATAAAACAAAGGGATAATTTACCATTACCTTGCCCCATTCTAAATGCAGGCTAGAAGCAGGGAGAAGGTTTGCGGTCGGACCGTGTGTCTGTATACACGCGCATGAATGGGTCCTTGTAATTACTATAACAAATTGAGCAGCAATTATACTGCTCATGACCTAGCGCGAGAACAACATATATTCCAATAAAACAGTTCCAGAGCTTTGCCAGGAAACCCAATATTGGAAATGGGGAGATAATCTGTGCTGTTTTATCTGTAATAAAGTCCTTTGACCCCCTCTTTCCTTCCTGTTAACCTTAAACTGTATAATAGGATATATTCATGAGTTTTTTGCTCCTAATTCAGTTTTTTTTATATGGACTGTAAAAGGCTGTGATTACAGAACACAATGATAAATCTGTTAGTGGTATTTATATTAAAGTGTTTGGGCTGTCCTTCAGCTGTTTCAGTGTTGAGTTCATAATCTGTATCTAACTGTTCTAACAGAGGTGCCTCGTTATTTCTTATCTGCAAATGGAAATGCAACCATCTGTGCTCTATAAGACAGTTTTCAACGTCAAAACAAAATATTTCAAAAGTTTAAATATACAATATTGTGCAACAGTCAGAGCCTACTCTTCATTTATTCTATTTCCAGTCAAAATGGTCACAAAGTATTAATTTATCTAAAAGCAGAAAACGTATATTTCCCAATAAACATAACATCACATTTTCAGTATTTAGTGTCCACTCTTTGCTGTTACTACACCTTCCATTCATTTTAGGAAACAAGCTTTCTGTTTTAAAGAAATCTGCTTCTTCTATTTTGTCTATTTCCTTTTCTAAGTAGCAGTTTCCTGACAGCAACACATCCATTCAGACCCATAGCGCTGAGTTGTCTTCACACAGTGGAAGGATGGACAGAATCACCTATGGATTTTTTCAGATGTGAAGCAGCTTGATTTTCTCCTCTCTCTCAAAGATTAAAGTTTTACACAGACATTGGGCATGAAGAGCTGATTATGTACTACATACTGTTGAAACACAAAACACAAGTCTTGATGTTTAATCATCGTAGCCTAGTAGCCTAAATCACTGTCACAGGAATCCAAGTACTGACTTTAGCACAATACTGTATATTTTAACTTCTGAAATATGTCTTTTTGAAAACTCTCTCGTATAGAGCAGATGGTTGCATTTCCATATGCAGATGGGAAATAATGAGGCTGTTAGTTACAAATAGACTATGACCTCAACACTGAAACAGCTGAAGAACAGCCCAGCCCCTTCAATGTAAATATCACTAACTGATATCATTGTGTTTTATAATCTAAGCCTGTCATAGATTACAGTTCATATAGAAAAAATTCTGAATTAGTAACTAACCTTGATACGTATGGAATTGAAAAGCACAGAAGTGCTTGTTTTTGTAAACACCTCAGTGAAGTCACCCAGGTGGTTGAAGTCTAACAAAATACTGTAAAATGTCCTTCAAATTCAGTTTGATTAGGTGTCATCTTTGGCCCTCAGCTGCCTATAAACCTTGTTACTGCATTATAATGCTCCTATATATTCGCAACACAAACAGTTCAGTCCAGAATGCTGACTGAAAGACCATAAACAAAGCCAAATGTCTAACACAACTGACCTCCAAATAAAACTGACAGCCTACACTGTCTGCTCAGGATACATGAGGCAATCACTCTATTAAGTGTGGCTGGGAGATGCAGCTCCTCGCTAGAGAGCAAGTCGTCTACTTTTTCATTAGGTATGTAGAACATATTGTGATGATTAATGAGCACAAAGGTCAAATACTTATTTAAGATCTCTAACACTCTAAGAGTAGAAAAGGTCTCTAAAAATGTAATGCACCCTCAGAAAGAAGGAAGGTGGGGCACAAAAAGGTTAGCTTCATTAGTGTAAATGTGAAATTGCATGTTGTCAGAATCTAGCAGTGTTATATATAAGGATGGCCAATATAGACAAAACTTGGCAAAAAATACTGCGGAATTTGAATCTTCATAACACATGATATGTATCACAACATTTTGTTTTTCTAAGGTTTACTAACAAGTTGGAATGGAAATTATTTTTATTTGTATTAAATGTAATAAACAAACAATCAAACAACTGATAAAATATGAATATAGCATAATAAGCTAAATATCCAATCAGTTAATCAGTTACTAGGTAGATTGAAACAGAAATCTTCAGTGCATTTGGCCATAGTGCTAGAAATATTGCAAATACTTACAATATGCGTGACGTGATTTTTTTTTAAAATAATCATAACTTACTGTGATATCACCCAGCACCATATAAAATGATGTTTACTTACTCATTGCCCCAGTCAAGGCGTACAGTAATGTGGCGTTTGACTTCACGGATTTGATCTTGGGTCAGGTGACCAGAAAGCATCTGCCGCCTCAGGTCGATCAGCTCATTCATCACGTGGCGCAGCTTATAGAAGAGGTCCACTTTATGCTTCTGTTGGGGAGAGAATGAAGAGATGATCAGAGGACAAGGGTGAAGTTCTTTACCCTAAAATAACACTCATTAGTAAACAGCAATTTGTATGATAGCACCAAATAACCTTTTTTGTTACACAGGTTTGAAACTATACTGTGACAAACTGTCATACTGAGTGACCACCACTGCAGCTGCACTGTACATTCTTTACAAATCAGACAAAAAAAGAAAAAAAATTGCAGGCGCACTTTTGGGAGACACAGCCATGAATTTGCTTTCCGCAGCGTTTGAACTGTCTCAAGGATCAAACTGTTACACAGAGTAATTTCACGTTGGCTGGAAATGTCCAGGAGAACCAGCAGAGCGTCCAAATTGGCAAAATCAGTCCTCTGACATGCTATAACAGTGACAACAGAGCGGAAAATACACAAGTCTATTGCGGCCTCCGCTCCCATCCAGGCCTCTGAGGCTCAGAACAAGCATATTCCCGATTCTGTCAGAACGACAAGCCTATCATTCCAAGAAGATACTCATATCTGTACAGCTGGGTCAATCCTGGGACAGGCTTCTCAATAAAGCAGATCATGTGATGGTAAAGCAATCATCACATGTTTAGAATGTTTAGAATCAAGTCATGATTAATATCTTTCATACGTTCAGGTAGATGTTTATGACATTATGATATAACATCTTTATCTCTAGCGATTGGTGATTTGGCATTGTGACACGACATTTTTGATGCATGATATGCATTTTAGTATTTATTTTTCAAGAGGTCTGACAAGTTAGAACAGAATAAAAGCCCTTGTGGTGTCACATTTAAAAAACTATCAAAACTGTAAGTACAGTGATTTTTGTTTAATATTTCACATACTGCACTGCACTAAATCCAATTCTACAGAGCTACTTATGTAAAACCTGTGATTGATGTGTCTGTTAAGTACCTGAAGATATCCACAATATGCTACAAAAAAAAATTGAGATCATATTGTGGTTATGATCAGTATTTAAAGAAATTATCAACTATTTTTTTTCATTATGGAGAGTGGTCTAGAAGAGGCTTAGAAGTGGTTTAAGTGTCTAAGATTTACTTAAGGAGAAGTGACACTACTGGTGCAATGTAACTGCTACAGCTTTGCATAAAAAAACTGTGATGAGTGTTGTAATAATGTCTTCTAGCTTTGTGATATTATATGTTTGTCATATTGCCCACCCCTACTTTCAGCACTTCTTTAGATTTTTAGGTCTCTCTAGCAGAGAGGTAACTGATCACCATATAATTAGGCTACCAGTTAAATAACAGTGAACTATCTATTGCTGTTTTATATTTCCTATTAAATCTTGTCAGATTGGATTAATGGCTTTTTAGGCAAAGAAACAAGGAAAAGACCTTCTGGTCTTCCTGCAGTGGCAGTAAAGCCGCTAGGGAGATACACTCAGGGATTAACCTCAAATTTCGGGACACGAGGGGGAAACACGAGAAAGAGAAAGCAATCCATCTTTAGCATGATGAGCAGTATTTGGCCCACTTTGGCTTCACTGTCCAAACAGAGAGAATAAGGCATTCAGAAAGCCCTTAAAAATTCCCTTTTAACACATCAAAATGCATATTATACATATTTTAGAGAAGTTGTCTATTTGATGTGCCTTGCTAAAATGCTTGTTAAAGGCCTTGTGTGTTCCTTGGCACTGAGTACTGGCATTTCAGCTTGTTTCCCTGTAGACTCATAAGTGTAGTGCTTCTCCTGCACAAAAACTGCCTTGATTTTTGTACCCAAATTAAATTAATTTTCACCCCCACAGGCACCTAAACCAGCAGAGGATCATGCATACACTGGAAAATGTGCTGTAGACTGAGCAGCATGTGTAGCACAAGTGGCTAAAAAATTAAACAGACCGTACCTTCAAGAAAGCTAAATGGGTGTACATAACAGAAATCTGTAAACAGTACCATATTAACAGATTATGATGTCCTATGAACACTCCATGAAACAATACCTTTAAATTTATCTTAAGCCAAGAATGAATTATGCATTTAAGAGGTATATATGAATTTGAAAACACAAACTCATTTGGCCTATCTGTAAATGCTAAAATGTTTCCCATTCATAAATTACAGCTAATTATTCTTATAGCACTAAAAAAGCTGCAGCTGATTTAACTACAGAGTCTGTAGCCTCAACTGAGCAGCTACTGGAACTAGACTAAAGCAAGTAGTCTAAATGAAAAAATCCATGGTTTTGCATTTTACAATCACAATCTATTAATTACCCACATAAACACTCACGTTTTATCATAGCTATGTTGTATGTTAGTCTGTAGTATGTGTGCTGCATAGGGGTGCAACGATTATTCGACTTAGTCGACTAAAATCAACGACCAAATTAGCTGGCAACTAACTTAGTAGTCGATTAGTTGGTGACGTCATTACGTGTCTTTCTTGCGCTCACTAGGAACGTTTTGACATTAATGCTCACTGGAAAGTTAACAACAGTGCGATGGCTGCCTCAAGAACAAAATCCTCGAAAGTGTGGAGCTAAACTCCCAAAAAAATGTTGTCAGTTGTGCTTTTTGTAAAGCCGACCTTAGCTGGTATGAAGGCACATCCTCCAAGCTCACTAAATAGTGTGTGAAAAAGGCACATATACCATTAGAAGTGCACTCATTAGTGCAGTTTGTGAAGTGCAGAAGTGTAGTTTGGGACGCGGCGATAGTTGTGCTAGCGAGCTAGTTAGCTAATGCTAATGTTAAATTCTGTCCTACTTCATGTTCTGAACTGAGCTGTAACATCTTCTATTTCGAAATGCAGGTTCTCTGGAATCGTTAATGAAGCTGAAACAGAGAAGGAAGTAACTGTTATTCACAGCGACCCTGTTCACTTTCCAGATAACGTTTACATTTTAAACACTGCATCGGTTTTTTAGCGTCGACGCCGCCGGTGCGGTCGAATTCGGCGAACACAGGAGAGCAATCCAAACAGTTTTCTGTTCTCTGCGAACATTTGGCACCACTCGCTAACAGTTTGAGGAAGTAGTTCTCCGTAAACACACAGGCCAGCTGGACAAAGGGTTACCGTTGAAATTAACTTTACACAAAATTGTTCAAATTTAACTGTTTATAGAGAAGTTTTCCACAAACATTCGCCACTTTACCCCCCGCTCCATCAGAGCGCATCTCCTCTGCAGAGGGGAGCATCTGCTCTCACAGACGAGAGCGAGACTCTCACAGGAGCACGGAGAGACGCTGACGTACCTCCGTTTCAATAAAGACCTGTGATTGTAGAATTTAGTTTCAGCAGAGTGTAGACAGACAGCAGAACGCACAAAACACTATTCAAATGTAACATTTAAATTTAGATTTATTTTTTTATTTACTTGATTAAAGGAAAACGGATTCAGTTTTGTTATATTTTATTGCTGCTACTTTGCATATCCTTGGTTATAAATTTTGACAGGAAAAATATATTGGAGTTTAATTTTTTTAGTGAAGTTCATTAAAACAGTGAATTCTTGAAAGGTATTCCTCTTCATTGTCTTCACTGTTAGTTAGCAAATGTATAAAACAACCTCAAGCTAAATAAAAGCTAATAGCTACATAAAAGTTATTTGGTAATGTAGTGATTCATAATCCGCATAATCGATTATTCGTTTCAGTAATCGATTGATTATTAAACTATCAAATTAGTAGTTTGTTGCAGCCCTAGTGCTGCATACTTATAATGTTACATTTCAAGAAAATCAACAAAATTGCTCTAAGTAGCATTAGCGTAGCAACTCATTCTGAAATAAACACTGCAGGAAGACAGGTCTCTTTCCAAACTACAGCTGTTCTTAGCTAAGAGCCAGTCCTACCAATTGTGTAGACTAGAGATGAAACGGTTACCGGTTTCATGGTAAACCGCGGTAAAATTAATGACGGTTAGTAGTACCGTTTGAACTTTGAAATATCGTTAAAACCGCGGTCGATTACCTCGGTGTGAAAAACTCGGAGATTCGGAGATATTTCAGCCTTCTAAGAAGACCAAGTCTGACGTTTGGTCATATTTTGGGTTTTATAAGGATGCAGAAGGAAAGTTAATTGAAGATGACCACCCTGTCTGCAGATGACCACCCTGTCTGCAGAACAGGCCGAAAGAAAATAGTGGCGAAAGGGGGCAACACACCCAACCTTACGAGTCATCTTCGCGACCACCACCCACTACCTGCAAGAATGCAAGGTTAACTTTAACGGAGAAGTCTGTGGGACTTCGAAATAGAAGAAATGTCACGGTTTGTGTGGTTTAACTTTTGCTTATGGTTCGTTAATAATATAAAATGAAGCTTTTAGCGTCAATAAAAAAAAAACAATCGGTGAATCAACTGTGAATCGAAACTAAAGCTTTTAACACACATTTCTGTGGAGCAGAGTCTCCAAAATGAGCTCTGAGTTAACAGTCACACACTGAAGAAGTTCAATCTGCGCAGCTCCCTCTTTCTCGTCTCGCTTGCAGTGTTTACTGTCTGAGAGGAGAATAACACCGTCTCAAATCACTCAATGTCCCCTACATAGTGCGCTACTGTTCAAACAAACACGATCATCATTAACAAGCAGTTGAGTTTAAATAGGGACTTTGTAGCCTGTTGTTAACGTTGATTATAAATGACTTAGTCGAACATTTCATGCACTCTTTGGGTGAAGGATTTGCTATTTCATGATCCACGAAGTGCACTACATAGTGCACTACATTTGAGACGGGACCTCGCGCGAGTAAATGCTGTGTGCCGCTTTTAGGAAAAGCAGAGTTTCAGAGATTAAACTTCAGGAGTGTTTCTGCCGCAGTTTAGATGCGAAGTTGTGTTTTAGTTTTGAAATGCTTTTAGAGAAGCAGCTCCACAGGTGAAGACACACTGTGAGTTCTACACTGTCAGCAGCTCACAGCACGGTCACGCAGTTCCTCTGTGATTTGGCTGTTTTCCCTGGTGCACTGTATTGATTAAGGGTTCAGCGCCACAACGGCACAATAATGCTGCAGCTGCAGTTCGGACAGAAATCCCCGAGTGCAACACGTCTTAGAAGTAGTAATTCTCCATTAAGACCCACCTCAGAGTTGGTCCAGATTTAATTCTCTATGCAGGGAAATCCCTAGTTGTAATTAATAATAATAATAATAATAATAATAATAATAATAACACATTTGCTATTCTTTTGTTTGCAGAGTATTACAAGTATTGTAAGTAATACAAAAGTAATACTAAAAATGTATTGACCTTATTTTTTAATGTTTATGCAAACAAAAAGTGCATATTGCTGCCAATTCTATTTGTGTTAATATAAAAGTTGGTGAAACGAGTTTCAGTTTGTGTATCAGTATTTAATTTTTTATTTATTTTAATAATATCGCGATAATACCGATAATCGTGAGAATTTTGGTCATGATAATCGTGATATGAAATTTTAATATCGTTTCATCTCTAGTGTAGACCTAAATGTCCTAATGCTAGTTATGAACAAAACGGCCGCTTGTAACCAACTGAAGCCCTGAGGCAGTTGCGGATAGCAATGTATGCTAAGCAGAGATTGGAGGACTGAGAAAATAAGGCAGAGCATGGCTGGTGTAATGATCTGATTGGCCATAACACAGCGACAACACTCACTGAAAACAAATCAAATATCTTAAAAATTCTTTTTAAATGTCTGTCCAAAAAAAACGACAGTCCAAAATGTTTTTCTCTTGGGTAATGTCATGCTCTAGCCAAGGCTAAAAGATTGAACAACGTATTTGATTCTCAGTTCAGTTCCTCAACAGACAAAAAGGAAACAGTAAACATTTAATGATGGAACAACAACGGCGGCCTACTGGCAGAGGGACTTAGTCTTTTTTTAATAATAAACAAAGTATTTTGCTTTTAATAGTATTGGACAGGTATACCATTATATATTGAGTCCTACATGTCTTGGCAGTCACAGTTCTCTTTAACTTTTATCTGTGGCCAATAGCCAATCATGCAATACATTAAGAGTATGGGTTAACTGAATTCAAGGTTCAGATATATAGACCTCTGCCTGACAAGTTCCTTGTCAGCACCCATACTTTGTCAGCACTATATTATATTGTAGTTGACATTTTCTATACAGTTATAATCATCAATTCAAATCCAATGTTATGGTGGATACTGCCTTCTACATAATAAAGTATAGCAGCACATCCACAGTAAAAAGTTGAACTCAGCATTATAGCTCTGGCTGTGTCTGTCAGGCTTGCTTGTCATGTTAGTGTGTACATTTAGCCCTGGGAAACTCAGAAAAGACAGATATGTGAGTTTGGCTGTCTGGTCTGACATGCTGTACTGCGTGCCCCCCTGTGCTCTTCGTTTCGAGAAACATCTCAGGGTGACAGTTCTGAGTGAGCCAGCCCTGAGGGACCACTACACAGGATGCATCAAGCATGAGTGTGTGTGTGCATGTGTGTGTTTACAGATCACTCACACACACAAGCACATTGGAGGACATGTATGTACATATGGAGCCTCCTGTGTCAATATTTTCTGCAAGTATTGTGCCAAGGGGGACTCCATAAGTGTTTACCATTTCAATATTGAGAGCACACAAGAACATCCATCGCTGCTTCACCCTCTTACACATGGTTGGTTCACATCATCGGTACTGATACTGACTACCTTTGCGTCTTTTAACATATGAACAATTAACCCCTTAAACTGCAGTCTTATATTGTTCTGTTACAAATGTGTTATATATTTGGTAACCACTACAAAACATAATTTAAATAAAACATAGATACTAGAGTGAGCAGCTAAAGTGTTTGATAGCCGCTATACGTAATGGTATGCACAACTGATCTATCGAATGCTCTGCCCACAAACATGTTCTATCACAGCTGCTGCAATGTTGGACTAAAGAACGTTGGCAAAAAATCTTTTTGAACGTAATGAGAAATCTGTAGCTCAAAACTTTTTGTCAAAATGCCTACAGATTTGCGCAAAGGTCCAAGACCATGCTTTATTTATTTATTTTCCATTTATTTTCTCTCAGTTTTTCAAAGAAATCTGCAGGGACCTTTTTCCACACCTTTAAAGTTCAGTCCCAAACACATTAAAAGATGTTGAGGTCTGGACTCTCTACCCATTTTTCTGAAAATATCAGCAGCTTCTTCGTTGGATTTTCAAATTTTTAAAGTTTTGTGTTTTTGACGGCTTGTTTTCTCACAGTGGAAGGATGGACAGATACACCTGTGGGTTTTTTCAGATTTGAATCTAGAGTGGAGCTTAATTTTCTCCTCTCTCTCAAAGATGAAAGCCTTAAGTACCGTTCATCTGATGGGAACGATCTTGTCCAATTTTTTTGTTTTTTGTTTTTTCACTTATTTTCTGAGTGATGAGGGAGAGAGGGGCCACCTGGGAGGGCCCACCCAGACAGATCAAGGCCAATCATGGTCTCTGGAATTCCTGGGCACACATATGGCAAACACTTGATGATTTGATGATTGTGCCACTCGCAGGCCCCCAAAATCCCTAAATTAAGAAAGCAAATGTAGATGTATACAGAAAAGAATAGTACTAATTCCAAATGCTTTTTGTTTTGCATGCAATAAGGTCACATAATTAAGACAAATCGGTGCATGTGGAAAATCTGTCCTTATCATTTCCAACATGTCCAACTATAACAATAAACAACAATTAGCTACGACAATATACTCCAGCTTGGCACAGTAGAATTTTAAACTGAAAATTCAACTTTGTTTGGTGACAGATCACAACTTTCTCGTAAGGTTGAATGGGATTTTTGTTAACTTTTAATAACACTCGTCCAACCTCGCCATGAAAGAACGCATCTGTGGGTGCAGCTTGGATAGATCAATTGAGATAGACAGATCACCCATTCTCTAACAATACAGCAAAATTCAAGTGTCAGTTGACAGAATCACATAGTATCTTTCAGCATGACCTCTGCAGGCCACAGGCATTTCTAGCCTCTACAAAACACATTCATTTAGCTCCTCAGCAGGCAGGAGTATTAAACAAAATAAGGGGTAATGATGAAAAAATAAGATTCAATCAGAAATTAGGGACACAAGGGGAGCGTCTTTATCCATCACACAGAGTTACATTTCAGCTAGGAGGTGCCTTTGTCTTTCAAATCCATTTTTGCTTTGTTTCTCTCCATCTCTTTCAATCAGCTGCACTTGTTTTGAGGCCTCTCTGCTTTATGTGTGTTTATGTGTGTATGTGTGTGTGAGTGCGCCTGCTGGCATCCTCTCTGATCCTCTGCAGTGCTCCCAACTGGCACATTAATATATCAGCTGGCAGCATCTCCCCTGCTGTTTGTGCCTATCACGCTAGCATACAGATCTAAGATCGGTTTTGCCATCTAAGTCGTTCTTCTTATCATAAGACTATAGGTTAAAGACCCCACATCCAAGACCAGCAAAGCTGAAGGGCCTATCAGACTGAAATGAAATAGTTCCATCTAAATATTCTCCTAACGTATTCTGATATGATCATAAAAGAAGGCTATAATCTTTCCCTCTAATCTACCACACAAATATTTGTTTCAGTTCATGCTTATACGGCTGATCGAATCTCGGCCATGCAGCTCAATCCGATCCACGCGATTTAGATGATTTGGGTCTTTTTGATTTCACAGTTTAATACATTGTGAATTCAGGAAAAAAAGGTAATAATCCTCATTTTTGGCTCACTTTAGTCCTATGTGGCATAAAATGCATATAAATGCGTGTTCATCTGGCTCTGTTTCTTATTGTAAGAGAGAGAGAGCAGGAGAATTAAAAATATCTTCACTGTCATTTCAAAACCATGCACATGGACCAGGTGAAATGGTCCAGAATTACTCTGAATAATAAAGTTCAATTATAACTGACTTTTTTTTATTTGATTGAATAATCATGACAGCTCCAGAATCAGTGTAATTTTCTTTAGTTTTTAGAGTGGTTTTATGAAGTGGTTTGAATTCCTAACACAAAATGTTCATCCTCAATACATTCACCCACAACAGACAAATTCATCAGCCTCAGCAGTACAATATCACTAACAGTTTTAAACTGGATACACGCAGACCTACAGTCTTTCCTTGCACAAGCTTTATTCCCAAAGTCATAAAAGCTCTGTTTTGAGTGCTCAGTCTCCACAAAACTCAAGGCGCACTTTCCCTATTGTAAATTAAGGATGGATCGCTTTCAGCATGCAATCCATCAGGAGCCTTCTGAAGCTGCAGTGAGTTAATGAATACTCCGATGATAGGACAACTATTGACAGTAATATCTCATCTGGGTAATAATGACTGTACAGAAGAGAGACTAAGAGACACCAAACTTTACCAAAGCTTAATGTGTATAAATCTTTAACGTCTTCGAAGTATTTGGCTGAGAAACTCTGCTTATGATAAATTTGCAATAAGTTATTACAATGTTTACAAGTTATAGTGAAGATTAACAATACAGACCACTTGACTTGATGTGCATTTGAAAGAAAATGTTTGTAGTGTTAAATCCTGGTAGAATACTAACCTTAGATGTTGCAGTTAACAACAGCATGGTGTTGTTTTTATATAAAAAAAGTTTTTGTTTATTTAACTGTAAATGTATTTCACTGCACAAATTATTATGTAGCAGAGACAGTGACTCGATTTGGACTCGAGGCTTAAGACTTGAGAAAAAAACATAAACAAAACTATTTAAATTAGGAGCCCCAAACTGTTCCCTGTCCCACACATTTTCATGATCACCTGCTCTAACACACTCACATTAGCTCAGAGAAGCTTGTTAACTGCAGGGCAGGGGGTACTCCAGGACCAGGGTTAGAAACCACTGCAATAAATGAATACAACATTTTCCAGTCTTACATGTGACTTTGTCTATCAATTTTGCTACAGCCATGTTCAGTCATTACCGTAATGCTGTTCTCCAGGTTCAATACAACTTCAAACTGCAAACTATTCATTATACAAAAACCATTATTCTGATAGACAGACTGAAGAGTTACATGTATTCATTGGAGTGTTTAAAAAAAACAAACAGGCAAAACAAATTAAATTGATGATTAACATGCAGTTTGAATAGCAAGTATGCTAATGTAGCTATAATTTAGCTAAATTACAGATCATATTCCTTTAAAACTTACTTAAATTTCGCAATGATTAGCTATTACATTAGCTACATAGCATATTTGCTATACAAGCAATAAATAAAACAAACTTTTAAAGTTTTGCCAAAAATTTACTATTATTGGTGCAACCGTCAAAGCCAGGGGTCGGCAACTTGCGGCTCTTTTACTGCCCTGTCACGACTCCACAGCAAAATTAGATTTTTAGGTAAACGTATAATGATCAGCAAAGCTTTATTTTACTGCAAAGGAGGATTATTTTAACACAATTTTAACAATAAATGGCCTTAAACACTGGAGTTAATGTATAACTGCTAATTCACCAACTTTTAACCCTGAAGGTTGGCGGACAGACTGCTGGTCACAGAAACACAGACAACAATCTCACCTAGCTAGTAGGCAGCAAAAAGGCAAACAGAAAGATTTAAGATGAACATGGATAATTTGGAGACGAATGGACTTATTTGGGTTTATAATCACTCCAGCTGGTTTCCTGATATGTTTTATCTGCAACGAGAAACTGTCAAACACTAAAAAGTCACGAAGCTGAAGTCAGCTTCTCATTCTAATTGTCCCGTTCCACCTAAATGATGCAGCAGTTACATTCTGGTGCCTTAGGCACCATTTAAGGTGGAACAGAAAAATTCAAACAAGAAGCTGGAGAATGAGAAGCGACTTCAGCCTCGTAAAAGTCGAACATTGAGAGACATTTTACAAGAATTTTTTGGTGGAAAAGCAGCTATAGCTGAGCTAAAGATTAAAACAAAGTAAGTCTTTATTTTTTTTGTTTACAATATGTTTTTTAGCCTATACTAGGGCATGAGCACATGCTGAGACATATTTACTGCAACGAGGATATAAGGGTTCGATCCCTGTTGATGCTATAGCCATCCATGGCCGGAAGTCCAAGACAGCATAATGGCCTCTCTCTCTGGGCGGGTAGGATGCCTCCCCGCCTCCCCCCATCACCCAGCACAATGCTAGCCAGTGCAGGCGTTTGTTAGCTGATGTAACAGAACTGGTGGTTGGTGCTTTCCGCTGTGCAATGACGTTCCGTTAACGGCAGAAAAGATGTGGTGGCTGGCTTCACAGGTCACGGAGGAAGCCTGTACTAGCTTTCGCCCTCCTTGCGCTGGTGGTATTGTGTGACTGGAGGGGTCCAAAATAGTGGGTGGAATTGGATATGTCTAAATTAGGGAGAAAATTGGGGGGAGAAAAAAGACTCAACTCGCACAAGCCTAAATCAACTTGTGAACATCTCTGCTATGTAGTCAAATATGTAATCATGTAACTACATTTGAATAATCTGGTAAAACAAAAGTAAGCCCCAGTCTATTCAGAAGATTCAGATTTA
Organism: Colossoma macropomum; assembly: GCF_904425465.1. Lineage (NCBI taxonomy): Eukaryota > Metazoa > Chordata > Actinopteri > Characiformes > Serrasalmidae > Colossoma > Colossoma macropomum. The sequence goes on from NW_023494810.1 coordinate 9,606,264, forward strand.
CTCTATAACTACACAAGGTAAATGTTTCACCTATTCCTATCACCTAAGTCTCATGTAATGTCTCTGGTTAACCATGAGCCCATCTGAGCAGAAATCACTTCTAGCAGTGCATTAGTACAATCAACAGATCTGAAAACAAAATAATGACATATGGAGGATTACATGCAATGCATGACTGGCATGACTGTGCTTTAGGACATGTTACTGGTGATAATTCTGGAGTGTGTGTATGTGTGTGTGTGTGTGTGTGTGTTTGGTAAGGGGACACTACGGATCTTGTATACTTGAGCCATGTGAGGAACGTACTGAACATTCATCTCTACTTGCACAACTGTCTGACTCACTGACTTTCCATAAAAAGAGAGAAGATAACCTCTCAGAGGTACATGAAAGTATGAGGATAGATGAAATAGCAACACTAAGAGAAAATGTGTCTGACTAAACTGCCATTAATTATATGTTTCAGCAAGAGAAGGCAAATTCAAATGTGAAGTTCTAAAGCAATGCAAAATGTCTCTTCCAAATGTAGGCGTCCTAATTGCAGGCGTGTCATTCACTGAAGGAGAACAATTTTGGAACAGTGGCAAAAGTCATAATGGCAAGTGCCAAAGAAGAAAAAATGGCATCTGTTGTAAGCTCTTTGTGACAAACTCTTAGACAGGTTAGTTGCTAAAATAATGCATTGCAGAGATTCATTACATGGGTGACATTTGGAAAAGGCTTAAACCCAAAGCCAAAAGATATCTTTTACTGTAAATTAATTATCCATGGTATAAAGCTTTCTCAACTATTGGAATCATCTACTCTATTCATCCAAAAATTCTTAATTTTTACAAAAATCTACAAATTGTTTATAACCTATAGAATGTTAATATAAAAATATAATTTTTTGTATATGTGCAACAAAACTGATTGTATATTATTGGAAACACAAATTTCAAACCTTTTGTATAATAGCATAGTTATAAACCTAAAAATAATCCTAGAAGCTGGATGCATTTTCTGCTTGTCACAATTGAAGTAATCCAAAAAAGAATGGCTGCATTGACTGGAAAATAATAAAGTGTTGTCTCTGAGTTCTGCAATACACATACTTATCAGTGAACACACATTTAATGTCATCTATACATCTGGCCCTGCTGAAGCCAACACCAAAAATAGCACAAAAGTAGGTTTTTTCCCATTACAGCTTTGCTAGTTCAGTGGGCTAGAACTGCACATTATGACTCCTAGATTATCTCCCCCAGGACGAGAGAAACACCACGTCATGCCTACACTCTCTGACCTCCGCAACACACAAGCAAAACAACAGTGCACTGTACTGTAGCGCTATCCTTTCAGTTGCGTAAGATGAAAGGAAGACATGAAAGAGTCAAAACAAACCTGGCAGCCAATATTTTTAGCACTTAGGTACTGTCTGTAGGTGGAAATACTCATACAGCAGGAAGATGTAGTATTTATAAACCGATAAAGTATTACAGATGTAATATTTGTAACATTTATACTAATGACTAATGATCAACAAGTATATTAGGCATGAAACAAATTCTCTCATTATACTTTACTCAGGGGCATAAAACATATCTGAGAGAGACGTATATGACTTTTTTGAAGTCTAACCTCTCGCTGGTTTCAAACCCTCCAGCTAGTGTTGTACAAATATCAGACCAAAAATTCCCTTTTTTAACCGCCCACTGTCCTTGCTTGTTCAAACATATGTGTGGGCACTGGAGAGGGTGTAGGTGCTGTGGAGAGAACTGACTAGCGCAGGTGAGTGTTAGCACCAATGCTTGCGGCCATGGCACCGCTACAATGGCAGAGGGAGTGGGTGGAAAGGTGTCAGTCAGCCTGCTATGAAAGCTAGAGGGAGGCTGACTGAGAGCTTGAGACATAAATAGAGGACACAGCAATACTAGCATGCTAATATGCTAATATTACAGCAGCTCAGGTGAAGTGTTTTTCTGCATCTGATTCTTGTTGATGTTTTAAAACACGTCTCCTGTTTTCTCCGTAACACTCATTAGTATATCATGTATAATTAATGAGTTACACTTTGTAAAAGTTCATACAGGCAATAGTGCTTAATATGGAAACATTACTATATGACATGAATGTATGTTCTGTTGTATTTTTTTTTTACTCCACATATTCCAGGTGATCCTTTTAGCTAAACATTTGGCCAGGAAATGCACACAGGTCATTTCCTCCATTGAAAGCTTCATTTGACAAACACTTTAAGCTCTTGCCAACAGAGATCCCACTACAGCCAAGCTTGAAATGTGTTTAAAATTGGGGTGGGGGTGGTGAGGGTGTCACAGGTTTGAATTAATCTCACTTTTAAATGGTAGACTTGGCTCTTCAGGTATTTCTGAAATGAGCATTCTGAGGCACACTTGCTTAAATTGGGATGTTGAATTTTTTTCCATCCATACCTCGTGTGTTAAGTAGAAGAGGAGACATTTTATTATGATCTAAACTTGATGAAAAGTTATTGTTGTGCTCTTCTTGCTATCTCTTACACTTTTGCCATGTTTTTGCCATTTCGTGACAACAAATGAACAAAATCAGAAGTGCAGCTTCGAAGCCGTCTATACAGAAGCTACACTGAAACAAAATGTACTTCATTGTGTTACTCATGATGTAGTTAAGCAGGGCCGTGCACAGACGTGAGGGAGGGGAGCGGCTTAAGGTGGAAAAACATTAAGATGGATTTAATTTAAGGTATATTTCAATCACTAATCAAGAAACATATTTGATCATCTTTCAGGTTTTTCCAAAGGCAGCCATGTTACTATCTATGCATGGATGTGAACCCCAGTCTCTTTAACATACTACTACTGCAATTTAATTGTCAAATAGTCTTGAGTTATAACTCAATTTAAGAGCTCCATAGAGTTCCACATATATCCCCAGTTTTTTGCAATAATAAAAACTTGGTGTAGCAAGTTATTAACACCTCTTATTGTCAACATTATGCCTGGCTGTTGTTTAAAATAACTCCATTAAGGAATGCAACACTTTCTTAAAGTGATAATCAGTGTTTTATTGGTGGGATTTCCAGCGCAGTGGTCACAGAACAATAGCCAACCCACAATTCCCGGGGTGAGGCTGAGCTTTCCTCTCGCTGAAACAGATCTTAAAGAATGGCAAAAGCAATATAAAATGTAGTTATTATACACACCAGAAGGGCACTTGTACAGTCTAATGGCAAAAGGGCAAGGATAATGAATTAGATAATATAATAGTATATATAATAGTAATATATTAAAATAGATAATGAAATTAAATCTGAATTATAACAAAATTAAAGTAACAACTCTCTGCTTCTGAGTGTTATGTATGAGAATAACAAGCTCAGTGATATTTTAGAGCCAGAGGTAAGGACTACCATGTTACAACACATGGAACAATGGCAGAGACAACTTTCAACCATACATTCCTATGTTCAACACAGTGGTACAGGCAGAATTTTTGGGTTGGGGAAATACAGTTTTCAGGAGAGGTCAGCTAGGAAGTACTATGGCCCAGCGACATCACTATGGTGAGGCTGACCAACGCCAACTAGCCAAATTTATTGTAGCTACCATAACTAGAGAACATCTGCGGGGACCTGGTTTCCAAGTGAGATCTGGCCCCTTGTTCAACAAGGTCTGTTACCAATGCGTCACCCAGTGCTCATTCAACCAAAGCCACTGCTTTGTAACCTAGGGTTCCAAATAACCATATGTGTGAGAAATGTGACTGGTGCCATGAATGAGTGTGTGTGTGTCAGTCAAACTGGCACACGAAGTGGCCTCAATCCTCTCCTAACCTGGCATGACCTTTAGTGGGGGCACGCAATCACACACGGCATGACACTGAGCTCCATGCTGCCTGGTAGGACTGTCCACTCAGTGTGTTTGGGGGGGTGGGGGGTGGGGGGTGCAAGCTGTGGGGAGACCAGTGCACTCAGGCCAGTGTAGGCCAGTAGGAGTGACCCGACATATGGTGAGGGATGAAGAGCATTACGGACATTCTGCACTGTAGAAACACCACAAAAAATCAACAAAAACCTTTAACAGACTCACTGGTTCACTTCACTCATCACTAAGAGGATCGTGTTAATAAATAGAGATTTTATCACTGTATTATACTTGTTTTAGAATTCAGTTTAATTTGAATGCGTACGTATCTGCATCCCTGTTGGTCTGTACCTTTACCCATACGCAGAGATGAGTGGTTTCATCTAAATCAGAGCTCGCCAGTCCTGCAGGGCTGATGTCCAGAAAAAGTCTGGCGATCTCTTTGCTTAAACTCGTCAGCTAATTACCAGGTTTATAACATGTGTTAGAGTTGTGAAATCAACAAACTGGGCTGGACTTTGGCCCTCCAGGACTGAACTTTGAGAACTCTGCTCTAAATAAATCCATACTATTTATTTAAAAATGCTACATCAATGTTAACTTTAATGTGTGCTAATGTATAGATTTCAGTAATTCTGGCTCATTGTTATGGTAGTTTTGTCACAAAATGCCCAAATGGTAGGGCAGCTGGTGTTTTCAATGATATAATGGTAAATTTTGAAAAGACTGAATTTATGATATTCTGATATGAAAGCAGGGGCTATTTTCCATTTCTCAGGCCAAGCTCTGAGCCATTTCTCCTCAAATTTCACAATGCGTCATAATTGTCACAGCTAATTATAACAATCAAATTGCATCGTTATACGTGGAATCAATGATAAATGCTTCCAATAAACGCTGTCATAGGGATGTGGTTGGGGGAAGACAGAGCGATGTATCTAATTCTGCAGTAAGTAGCTTTCCTCACTCATAGAGGTGAATCATCTTTCCCACCTCCAGATGCCCACAAACATATTATAGCCTCTCAAATAGCATTCCGGAGAACTTTCAAAAGCCGTTCCTGCTTATAGTCCCATTCAGGAGTTTAACGCTTGTTTAATGTTACGAAGCTCCAAAAACTCCCTTGGAAAAAAGTCTTAACCATGGAGTGCATCTGCTGTCAAAGAAGAGCAGCCTGTTACTAAAAGCAAGGTGTCCTGAGTTGCTCTCTGTCTATGATGAAAGTTGCCAGAGAGAAAGAAACAAGCAAAAAATAAATAAAAAAAACATCAAAAGACCATTACAATAGGACATTCCAGACGGTTGCCAAGACGACAGTGAAACAACCTCAGAGTTTGCCATTAGCCCATGCTAAGGTCACAACCTTGACATGATGCAAGGCCCTGGACAAGAAGAAAACTACAAACCCCAGATCAGCAAGCTATAAAACCAACCAGTAGGCCTTGCAACAGCATGAAAAAAGGACCATGGGCAAGAATGCCTAGATCTGTATGAGATCTGGGGGAATAAAACATGGTCACTTACCGCCACAGAGGCAAGCGTCTCCTCTTGCTCTCATCCTCAGCTCCAATGGGGAAGATGTAAACATGAGCTGCTAGCCTGACGTGAGAAGCAAATAATAGCCTGTCAAATAGCCCGAGCCGCTTTCCTCTGCAACTGGTCTCTCTCTCGCTTTCTAACGCACATGCTCTCTCTCTCTCTCTCACGTACACACACAGAGCCACCCACGGAAACCACGAAACGTAAGGATTCCAAAGTGGAGCTGTGAAGGTGTGTAGCATATATCAATAATCTCATGCTCTCATTTAGCATAAATACTCCACAACTCATACAGCATGCTGCTTGTCCCTCTCCTCTGTGCTTTCTTCTCTCTGTTCCTTCCCCAAACTCTCTTTTTTTATCCCCTCCTCACATTCTGTGTTATAGTTACCTAACTAATATTGCGTGAAGCTCTCAGCAGCCCACACACATGCTCCCTCCTCTCCGTCTCGCAAAAAAAGCATAGAGCCGGGGGAGGTTGTCATTGGTCCAAGCGACTGCCAGTTGCACTGGCTGTGCCATGCCTTCCTCGTCCTACCAGTAATTAGTCCTCACAGGCAGGGAAGGATATCACAGTTGTAAACACAACACGCACTAGCTGGTTTGCTAGCATGTAGTAGATGTGATTTCAAAGGCATGAAACATCAAGGTGACACTGAGACTGCAGCTGTGCTTAGAGTCATTTGATATATTTATACATTATAGATGAAATGATGCATTAAAATGTGTGAATAGGTTTATGAAGGTTTTTAGTCTTTCAGATTGTTAAACTGTTTATCATCAAGATACTGCAAGTTCAGTCTTCACTTACTACATACCCAACACTAGGAGTACATAGTATGACATCAGCAGGTAAAACTGGACATCACAATTACTTCTTTACCTTGTAATTAAAACTAAAGTTTTAATTAGAGTGTGGACATGTCAAGGGTGCTGCAGATGGTACCACAGAGCAGCGAGCTCTTTAAGGAAGTACACTGAACTGTATATTGTGATGAACTGCTATCAAAAAGGATTCATTTGAGGGTATTTGCAGTAACAAAGAGTCATATATGAATCACACTCAGCTAAATCATGCACTGTGTTTCCACACAATTTGTTTAACATTCAAAGACCTTATTAGAGATATGCAAACACCTTGCACTGTGAAACTCCGAAGAAAGACCCAAGGAAAGTAAGAATGCTTAGTTAAATAAATGTTTTTCTATAGGACCCCCATTTTAGGAAATTGTAAGTAATAAACACTCGGTTGTTTATTTCTTTCCTAAGTTTTGTCACTGGATTAACAAAAGCTGATTCCAGGCGTGGCATGTCCATCCGGTGTTTACTGGTGTTGTCTTTCAACAGGAGGACCAATGAAGTGTCTCTGCCAGTAAGGTAGGCCATCCAAGGCCGAAAATCAGAATAAAGAAGTGAAAAAACACTAAAAATATTGTCCAGAATAAAGGCATAAATGTGTCAAAGATGACCATACACTAGCATAACATAAGAGGGCTTACCATTAGCTGAAAACTCCTAGTAAGTTTCAAGCACAGAAAAAAAAAATGTTCGTACATAAATGTACATAAAACGGCTGTAGAGTTTTTGGACAAAATCTTAAGGACATACAAGGTTAGCCAATGCTAGGGATGGGCATTTTGGTCAGGCGTCCAAAAAAAAGCACCACTCAGCATCCCACCATGACCCATGCCACAAATCCATAATTGGTGACATGTGGCTTGAAATTTAGACCAAGAAAGGGAGTCGATCTAAAGTCTTTAAGATTAAAAGACAAATGTTAAGTGTCTGATTTCAGGCATCTCATGGTTTTTAAGTATGAGAATGTATAAAGTTACAGAGAAGCTTAGCTGCTTATCCAAAATTCTAATTTACTATTTGATTATTTAAATTGTCACGACTGTTCGAAAATTGTTCTTGACTGGTCAATCACCTGGACTGAACTTGACTCATGATCACCAGAAAAGACACCCAGCATCTGGTGATGTCGATGAGATTCAGACTTCATTCAGTCACCAATTCCATGGAATTTGCTCCGAAGAAGGAGACATAAAAACTGAATTTAAGTGTATATTATATTCAATAACATCTGCTTGCCCAGAATGCAGTAACCACTAATAAAAATAATAAAAACAGTTGTGGTGCCTATTTGATTCACCCATTATTCTGCACTTTGACCTCTGTCACTGTTTCATTTCAAATTCTAAAAAGCTAGAAAATAAAGCAAACTAAGAAAAAAAACAGTGTCAATGCCTAATTACTTGGCTGCACTGTGTAGTATGATATCCCACTTTAATGATATAATCTATAATCTATCTTCTTTATATTGAACAGCATACTTTACATCATTACGGAAGAACATTGTTTCTGTTTGTTGCATTTGAAAAATGTGATGCAAGTGCAAATGCTATCATCAAGCTTTCTAAGATGGTCTTCTGGGAGTTCAAGTCATTACAGAAGCATTAGGCTGAAGCATACATAGAGAAATAATGACATAATGATTTAAAACCCAGCACAGCCAGACAAAACTCATAGCATAGGAGACACAACATGTTTGGCAGCAACACAGCAAAGACAACAGTTTTGATGGAAAGGAAACAGAATGGAATCACTGTGGGGACAGTTTACTGCAATGTGTTATGGGAGGTCTGGAAAGAGGACAACCCGCTGATGGTTTAAAGAAACAGATTTAAAGAAATACATAAAAATGTGACAATGTAGCTAAAGCTGAACAGGAATTAAAGGGCCAGTTACCATTATGCTAATGTGATCAGTCTCACTGGCTTTATAGTATTCATTTAGAGCATTTATTTTAATGGGAGGCTACGAGGTCTGGTTCATGTGCCAAAAGGTGTCTCTGTTTGTATATTTAGCCTGGCTCATTGTCACCACCCAGATGCTCAAGTATGGAGCTCCAAAGAGACTGTAATAATCAACACATTACACAGATCAGTGGAAGTCAGTAGGTGTCAGTAAAGAGAAATGGGAGCATGAACCTTTAATAAGATCACCAGCTGAAGATCAATAGCCAGAGAAAGGCCTTTGGCATGGCTCGAAAGCAATATTAAAGTGAGAGTTAAGGCTTCGGAAGATGATTTCTTCTTCTTTGGAAATTAAAAGAGTTAAACCCTTAAATTCTCATTCTTATTCAGTAATTACAAGGAAAACAACACAGATTAAGTTATAGGACTGATGAACTGAAGCCTGGACCTGTCAGGCTTCTAGCCATTCAAGATGATAAAAGATAAAGGCCACAAAACTTGTCAACCTGTTTTTATTGTACAGCATTATCTATTGAGTTATTCTTGCCTTAATCAAACTTAAATGTGCAATGCCATTGCATTGATGTTGTCTTGTAGTACTAAACAAGCATGTTAAACAAGGACTCAAATGTAATTAAGTACATGTTGTACAGTACTTACATTTACTTTCAATTTTAATTTTGCACTGAAAGCTTTGAGTCTGCACCTCTGGCTTTTTTCTTATTGTTTTGATGTCATGAAATGACAAAAACATGGCAAAATGCTATGAATGTTTTTCTTTCTGTAAAACAGATTTTAAACTCATCAGTAGACTTTTATAATTCTAATCTTAATACTCTTCTCGACTACTTATGAATACCAGAACTGTAAATAAAATCAAAATAAAATAAAATAAAATGACGTCACGCTTTTGTTACTGCCAGCAATAACTGTGATTTTGAAGTTTATTCAGAATCAGGCATCACTGATACACTTATGAGATTACGAATATCCTGATTACAGATCAGTATTCAAAATACACCTATTGAACATGTACATGCAGCGCAGTGATGCATCAGGCTATGGTAATGTTCCAGGCAAATGAGTCAGAGGCAGTGATTCATCTGTCCTTTTTTGTTTTTTTTCTTCTGCACTCTATGGAACAGAAGCAGAGCCTGCTTTAGCATACTACATCCACTCCACTGGCATTCACATTCAAATGATGTTAACGTTGCTATATGCTTGCAATAAAAAGCCCATTCTTAGACTCCCCCTGAGAGTTCTCTGTGCTGAAGTCATTTGTGTCTCACATTTGAACAGACACTTTGTTGGTACATGAAAAAAATCATCTGTGAACTAACATATGCTTCACCCCAAGTATGTAGCTCATTAAATCTTTAAACCGAAGGCAAAAAGGGTCCATTTCTGCCTTTTAATCTACCATTCTTTTCCAATAACAATGTGATTTCTCAATGCTGCTGTCATATTTTCATTGATAAGTAAAGAACATGATGTAAAAAAGTACATACATTTTTTTTATCACAAACTACTATTTTGAACAAGCAAACAAATGAATTGTAACATACTTCACACTGTAGTCACTTGTTATTGGTACAGTGCTGAAAGAAATTAATAAGAGGTGTTTCCATAACAATGTGAATTGCATTCTGATTGTTTGTGAATGCTCAAACAAAAACTAACACAATGCATCCAAGTACGAAGACATGATGGTGCTTGCTTTACATAGTGATAGAAAACACAGTAGCACACAAAAGCTCCAATTTCACATGCTGATAGATTTTAGTATAACCTCTAGCAAGCAGCACAACTACTATAGGAGCTATAGGGGCAATTAAATGGCAATTCCACCAATTTGTCATATTTTCTGCATAATTCAATCATCTTAATGTAAACAAAGTCATTCAGACAGTTTTGCTGTGAAATGGTTCACTGTAGAGAAACTTACTGTCTCAGATTGGTGATAGGAACTGGGTTTCGCAATGCCTACAAAACAATTACAGTCATTTTATTTACTCTCCAAAATGAGATTTATATATGATTTTATAAGACAACAGTAAAATAGTGGTAAAAGTTTATTTTCCAAACTATTTTGCCTTACCAAGCTCTGCATGCACCTCTCCACCATAACCATTTATTGTAATAATCTTTGACAGAAGAAGCATTAAATGCTTTGGTTTTTGTCACCACCACTGTGAATACTTCTGACTTGGTAAGTTAGTCTACATTCTCAGAAAAAAATGGCACTGAACTGTCACTGGGGTGGTACCCCTCGCGTCACAGGTGTGTCTTTAGTAATTCTAGGTGAGGAACATAATTGCACCATATTCCACTCAGTTTTATTTTTTAAGTTGCATTGGCTCTTTTTCTTGGCTCTTATCTTTCCATTTTAGTTTTTTGTTTTAAAACATTAGTTTATGACAAGGTAAACGTGCGTACCTTTTCCTTGCGAAGAACTTATTAAAGTACATGTTTGGACCTTGAGACCACTGCAGTTCCATTGAGGGTACATTTACATTGTTTGTACCTTGATGAACAAAATTGTACCTGTGCTATACCTTTTTTTAGACAATGTGGAACAGAGCATTTCACATTAAACCACTCTGAATGACTGTTTACATGCAAACAATTCAATTATGCGGAAATCTTACTAAGAACAAATGGTGGAATTCCCCTTGAAAAGTGACACTGCTCAGTTCAAGTCTCAGAATGTATTACTGGCATGATAATCAGGGTTAATAAAGCAAGAATATAACCAATAGGGTTCATACCATTTGCTAAGTTCTTCAAAATGTTACTGTGATAGATACAGCATATGCTGCATCTTGATATATGGTCTTTAGACTCAAGCTACACTACTGTGGACAGAGACTAGAATCACGCAGCTGAAAGTTGTGTCAGACATTCAGCTGTGGCATCGAAAGTGCTTTAACAAAATACAATGGTTAAGACTAATTCTCACCACAGGAGGGACTAAACCACAAAGGTTGCGAAGTACATAATCTCCACATAAAATGAACAGACAAAGAGAACACGAGGTTAATACAGGATTATGAAAGAGTCTCGGTGAGATGAAGGGTTAATCTTTAAATGCAAATCATACTAATGAACTGCAAAACCTAAACGCAAGCACTTCTGCCCATATGCAGTTCCATACTGTCTATTGTTCAGTGGGGTCCATGTCGACGTAGTTTACTAAGCTTAATGTCTTGGATTCTAGTTCAAACATCCTAGCAGTCTGAAAAGTGACTGAGCTCCACCAATAATCTAAAAAGAGAATTTTCACAAGCTCTCTCTCTCTCTCTCTCTCTCTCTTTCTCTCTCTATTTCTCTAGGCTGTGATGCAGCCGAACAAGTCATCGGTGGGCATCTCTTTTTGGCTCATAGCACTGAATGACCATATTTTAACACTTGACTACAGAACAACTAGTTGCTTAGCAACCTTTACAAGCACTGCAGAGCAATGCAGAATATTCTGATGGCTCACGAACTCCACACAAAACTCAGAGATACGGCAGTTTGATCGTGATGATTTTTCTGGCAACGTCTACTAAGTCTGGACAACAACTTTACAGTTACGATATCACATGCCTACACAAGACACTGAGTTGCATAAGCCAGGGATATTGGTAGTTTTATATGTGGTGAAGATAGAGGAGGGAGGTCATGTGCGGTGTGTGTGTGTGTGTGTATGTGCCATGAGGGTAACCAACCCCAGCACTAGGTAGGACCAGCACTTAGCTTTTTTTAGCTTGTAAAATTTGCCATCATTGTAGGTGATTTTAAAAGCATGTTGCCATTTAATACTAATTTAATGACTGAGTAGAGAAATTCAGCTGAAAGTGTTGTACAGTAATGTTTTGTAAACAGAACAAACATCCTTTATTTTTGACATTTCTTCAAAATGCTTTTTTATTATGATACAATACAGTAATAATAAAAATAATTAATAAAATTATGTAATTACTAGTGGCGTCAACAGTGATGTTAACAATACGTTTATACAATCAATTATCAATTCTACTAATTTTTTTTAAGCCATTTAACACACTGTCCTTGTTTGACCCATAGGATCAGACAGAGTTACAATGAACTGCTTTCATGCTGTATGTTGCTATGCCTGGCTCTGCAACTGTAGTCCCTTCATTCAAATACAGCAAATTCAATTCTATGAACTTCTTTATCACCAAAGTACACAGAATATATCACACACTGCTGATGCTGGTAATACAGATAATGTCAGTAATGTCAACACTGGAAAATGCTTTCAGCAGACTACGCTGAACAGCGATTAGCAGGGAGAACTATGAATCAATCAATGAGCAGCAAACTAACAAAAGCAACAGCAAAGTGGAAGGATCCAGGTCCAGATGTAACATAGCAGTATGAGAATAAGGGGGTTATAATTGCGAGCACATGCAGCAGTTGTTGCTCTCATTGGGTGTCAGTAATGAAAACTGGAAACTATATTCACTCTATGGAATTCGTGATATTCAAGTTCAGGTTTAAGTGAACCTCGCGTTCTCACGGGTTAAAATAATATTACTGAATTACTGAAAGCACTAGATACATTCTGATAAAGCTTATTTGGGTCATTTATGCAGCTTTAACAAAATGCATTGCTTTTTAAATGGAAAAATCTGTAAATTAATCACTAGTAAATATACAAAAAAATGTGATTAATCATGATTCATTATTTAAATTGGGTGACAGAAACATAATATCATGATTCTTAAAGAACTTTTTTCACAATAACGATATACGATATACCACAATACTCATTTTTTCTGACATTGGATACACTGGAACACACAAAAAAGAACCAGAAGTGCCACATTTAAAAAATACTATAAAAATAATGAATACAATGATGTGTATTTAAATTTTCACATCCTGCTCTGCAATAATTCAAAATAAACAGCACTAATTATGCTCTCTTTGTAATGAAATACGCAGCTGGTGAGTTAAGCACTGACAGTGTCCATGATATACTTAAGGAAGCATGTTGTAACATATTATGATGTAATGTATCATGGTAGCGATAAATATTGTCATATTGCTCAGCCCTTGTAAGTGCGTTTTAATAGTACATCAAATCGACAGTGATGACTCTAGAAGGATTACAGGGGGTTAACTTTAAATGCATGTAGTATTTGTGTGCGTGTGCATGCCTTTGCATTACAACACATAAGAGACAAAAATCACGCAATAATCTCAGCAAAGTCCTCAGTTGCAATGACAGACTGCACACTGTTCCCATTCAGACAAAAAAGTGCCTACATCTCAATCTGAAATCAATCCTAGAAGAGGGGCCACTTCACTCGGAGCAATAGCAGGGTATTGATGGAGCAAATAAAGCATGCCATTTGACTGAGACTGAAACATTATCATTTAGCCCAGCAATTCACTCCGGAGCTCTAAAGATGAAACCACTCGGAGTGGAATGAGATTGCCTGGGGAAGTCAACAATATGCCGCATCGGAGGACAAGCTGTGCTGCGAGTGGGCTTGCTCAGGCTCGGGCCTGTGGATAGGCCTGCTCCTGCCTTTGGAGCGGTAGGAAATGAAGCTTTCTCTTTTTTACCAGGCACTCCCCACTGTGGCCGTTTGGTGAAATTTGCTTAAGCATAGTGGGAATGGTGAAGCAGGAGTGAGTGAGCCAGGAAGGAGGAAAGGAGGAAGTGGTACTGGAAAGAGTGAAACATGAGGCACTGAGAGGCTTGAGTATCAATTTTCGACTTTCTCTTTGCTTCCCTTTAGTGTCAGGTTTTCCTTCCAGTGGCGCAGTGACTGACTGCACTTATTTTTCTCATTTCACATTCTTTCCACACGTGTTTGTTGTAAACACACATTTTGTAGTCTAAACAGGCTGCAGATATTAGTACTGTCTTAAATGAGTACTAAAAGACATCCCCAAAATATTGAAACATAGTAATTTTAGACATTATTGATTCTGAGTATTAAACCAGTTAGAGTGAGGAAAAGAAAGGAAGAGGAGGAAGCAGTGGGGGAAGAGTGAAAGCATATCGTCACTGTCATATCATCTGAAAACACAAGCTGCTCTTTACAGTGTGAACATTTAATGATCAGCAGACCTACAGAAATGAGCCAAAATTTCTTTAAAAATCGTAATTATTATTACCGGCCCAATACTGAAATTATGGTTGATAACTATGACTTATAACCTGGTGTCCTATTTTTAGCTTGTGCGTATGCTGAACCACATGTAATCATCAGTGGTTGAATTTATCTTACTCTAGTCTTCACAGGGGCCCCTGCTGACCACTCTGTTTGTGGACGCGACAGCCCATGATGTAACTTACTGACCTGAATTCTGACAGAAAACTGACGATCACCAAGTATATTTTAGTTAGTCAGTTATTTTTATAGTCAGCATAATTCAGTTTTCGATTTGTAATATATTGTTATACAAACATTTTTATGACGAATTCTCAGAGAAGGCGGAGACATGCAGTATTTTAAACTGTTCAGATGTAATTACAATAGCTTACTTCAGATAGAGACACGAGTGACACGATTTCTGTCTTCGATAGCAGCAATGAGACGTAGGTAAGTTTGATATTTCAGTTTAAGATGAATTACATATGAATGCTTTTGCTAAATGCAGGCCAAGTTCATGTTCTACTGCTAATTTATAGTGATCAAAGCTCACGGCGAGGTTAATAAAACATTTTAGGTTAATGTTAATCTTGTTTTGGACCCAGCAAGGTATTCCAGTGTAATCCAAATGAGTGACTCATGATGCTCTCAGCTTTACTTAAAATGCCGTTCAGCAGTCAAAACTAGAGCAAAACAAATTAACATTATTACGCACACACATTATCAAAGCCGCTTATCCTTCTAGGCCGCTGGGGGTACTGGAACCTATCCCAGTGGTCACTGGGCGGAAGGTAGGAAACACCCTGGACAGGTACAAATGAACATGTAATATAATTACTTTAAATGATCAGTTTATGATATCAGTATTAACCACAATAAGGCCGTAATTATCAGTCATGGTATTTGCCTAGAAATGACATCAGTGCATCTCTACTAATATACATGAACAGCATTTTCCCTGCTACTATAATGTTATCATTTCAAATATACAAAGTCTTGTTATGACAGTGAAACACTATATTATCAGAACAGAACTATGCTACTAAGCCAGGCTAAATGAGAAAAAAACAAAACAAAAGCATTCTTCACAGCCTTTAAATGTTCTTCATGCCACTGGCAGTAGTTTCTTGCACTCAGAGCTCTGTGTATAAATTTAAAGCTAACTCGCTCAAAAAATGCAATGTTTTAAAAATAAAGTTCAATGTTGCTGCTGTTATAGTTGTTCTGAACATGCATGAGGGTGACTCTAAGCAAAAGAATACTTTGCAGCTTGACCCGGTCAGAGGTCCAGACACTGGGTCCACATAACCCTCCACCTTATCTGGCCCAGAGCCATCAGAGTGGAGTTGCCTTAGAAACGGCACTGCGGCAGGCACTGGTGTGCTAGCCAGATGAGCCCACACAGTTCACTGCTATTAGGATTCATGCTAGCAGGCAGCCAGAAGCACAGACCACAGCAGAGGCTAGCTCCGTCCACCTCTGACTGAGGCCAAGTAACTAATAGTCTTTCTAGACTCATTTCCACAGAACGCCAGAGCATCACTGTCACAGAAGAAGAATCATTAATTACAGATAGTTAAATGAATCACTGCATTCATATTTACTTAATTTACCTTATTTACCTCAAGACAACACTTAAAGCATACAGAAGATGACAGAAAAATCATCAGTCATCAGTACAAGTTGCAATGTTATTGCATTAGTTGATAATTTTCTTTGTATCACATGGAAGTATTTTTTTATTAAGAAGGCAGATAACATTTGGCAGAAATAGCATATGAGTGATACTTCTAGAATTCCACAAACTGTGGAAAGTGACACATGGTAAACCACGTGTCCAAAGGTTTATAGGCAACTTCTCATCCTATGTTTGTTCTAAAAATCAAGATTATTAATCAGGAATTTGTTCACCTTTGCTGCAGAAACACCCTCTACTCATCTGGAAAGCCTTTACATTAGATGTTGGAACATTTATTGAGGATTTATTGCATTCAGCCATAGCAGCCTCAGTAAGTTCAGGTACTGATGTTGTATAATTAGTTCTAGATCACAAACACAATCCCAAAGGTCCTAGCTGGAGTTTTAACACTCCAGAGAACGTAGTTCCAATGCTCCACAGCACAATGCTGGCGGGCTTCACACCCTTCTAGCCAACTCTTGACATTGCACAGTGACCTTAGTCCTATGTGTGGCTGGTGATTACACATGCTGTGTATGCAAAACTGAACACCTGTGTCAGCAATCTGTGTACCTTGCAGTAGCTGATTTCATTAGAAGGTCTACAAACTGTTGCACATGTATAAATGGAGATTGACTACAGTAATTATTAATGACATTTGACAATACAGCGCTTAGATAAACATCTGGCCGAACATCTCCAATAGAAGAGGTACAACTAAGATGGCTCAGTCTAGTACATGAAAACAAAGGCAAACAGAGCCCTTACATGGCTAAAGTGGTACCACCTCAGTTTTCACACTTACACTTAAAATACCCATAAAATAAAGGGTTTTCAGCAAGACTGCTTAGGTTTTAGAGATGTGTTCCATTTACCAAGTTTGCTGGGTAAGTCAAATAAACCTTGACTCTTACGAGAACTTTACCGTTTTTTTTTTAAAGATTGAAGAGTGTACACCATTCTGCCTTTTTAAGAGCATGTTTAGGTATTTAGTGGTTTTTAAGTTTGTTTTCTAAGGGCTCCTTTGTGTCAAACGCATACTGAGAAGCATTCATCTTACCAAGTAACCTTACAAGATGTGTAGAGGTCCATGGCTGTACCTTTGGACCTTAATTGACAGTGAATCACTAAATCTTGAGTGTTTTGTGTGGCTCACCATATTTTCATGGTCAACTGTTCTCAGGTCAAAAAAGATGGCTTTAGTTGGCATGCTGTTAAAAACTCCATTTGATGACAGTTGACCTCTCTGCTTGGAAAGGTTCACTTTTGATTGAAATGTTCTCTGGCGGATTTTAACACACACACACACACACCTCTCTTGTAAACAAGGTGATAAGGCCAGGCCGAGGTTGCAACATCAGTGCTCATCAGCGTGTGTGAATCTCGGTGGTGCACAGGACAACTTGACACTCAGCTTTGACTCCAGCCATGCTAATCACACACTTCCCACTACGACTGTCATGAAGCATGAACCTCATTCACTACAAAGCACAACCCAGAACCTACTAGAGTGGAAAAGATTTTTATCTCATTTGTTTTGCATACTACCTTTCTGAACAAGCAGACATATAAACAGGAATGTGTCACACAATCATTACTCTGATTAAACAAATCAATAATGCATGTGTAAATACAATGCATGAACAAATATTGCACTATTTTCTAGGTATTTTAACTTATTTGTTAAAAATCT
Organism: Colossoma macropomum; assembly: GCF_904425465.1. Classification (NCBI taxonomy): domain Eukaryota; kingdom Metazoa; phylum Chordata; class Actinopteri; order Characiformes; family Serrasalmidae; genus Colossoma; species Colossoma macropomum. The sequence continues at coordinate 9,623,891 of NW_023494810.1, forward strand.
GTTGCTTACCATACTAAGGTCAAAAGGTCAGTGTGTATGAAATTTGGCAGACATCTTCTTCTGAGACCCTACGTCCAGACGCCATTCTAAAAACTGTCTATCATTTGTGTTCTACTGGCCCCACAACAGCACGTTGTGCTTGGACACCACTTGCGAAGTAATTTGCAGACAGTCATTTAGCTCTCGTAGCAGTTCGATGACAGCCCACAGAAATTGCTCTCAGAAGAACTTTGTTTTTTTGATAATGATCTTGGATCTGATTGGCCAATAAATACCATATCTGTGGGTTTATGAATCTATATCAGATTTAAACAAGCAACATTGTTTGTTTGGGCATGCTACTAGACTTGTTGGGTTCATCTGATTAACTTAAACACTACAGGAAACTTGAAAAAAATTATAACCAACTTTCTTCATACGAAGTAGCATAAAATGTTAATCTGGGTGATCTTGCCAAAACTGGCCAGTCTGAACCAGTTGCTAGCACAGTTTGAACTGTCAGTGATAAGTAGTGTTTTCACCATAGTATCCTAAAAATGTAAACAAGACTTTTGGTTGACTCATATCAGCGATCATACTGGAGCACACACTAAAATCACACACAGCACATGGTGAATCCAAGTTTTCCCTCTGTACGTTTGTATATCTTTTGAGAATAAATGTAGCTGAGTGTCTGTATATCTAGCAAGCAATTCAGAGCAGATGGAAACTTTTTTGGATTGCACCTGCTACTTCTGACTATCACGAAGTCGTGTGGGTTTTGCTGATGTGCAAAAATGTTAACGACAAATCACTGCTTTTGCATAGAGTCTTTCTTAAGACAATCTGCTTTGCTACTGCATACTACTGCTGACTAGCTAACAATTAGCTTGATAAACAAAAGTTTGTTTCCCGTCAGACTGCTACAGAATGAAGCCCATAAATGTATCAGTTATTCAAATGGCTTTACAGGGCTCAAGCATTTTAATTATTGATTTTAATGAATTTCATCAAATATTTGTTACAGGCCTTCAACCTACACGGCTTGTCATCATACATCATATGTTCTCAACCAGCACGTAATAATAAATTATATGGCGATCAAATCGTGATCATTAACACATGCCACCTATATGACACTGAATGTGTGAAAGACTATACATTAACAGCGTTTCACACATTGACTGCAAGCAAAAGTAACCTCTGGTTACCTGATAGAAACGGCTGGAAATGTGTTTCACAAAGAATGACGAGTAAAATTCGGCACCATCAAAAAACTTTCCATTTTTAAAAGACATTTAAGGACTAAATCTATTAGTGCTACCACCCCCAATAAACACCAGTGATGCCCCCTGGATCTGACACAGCTTAACAGAAATGTTTTTCATAATGACTGAAATATAAACTAAAATCATGTGTAAATGCAAATGTTAATTTGAACATTTGCATTTATAGATGTGTTAAAACCAAGGTCAATGAAAAGATCCAGATTTATATTACCTTTATGTTACTTTATATAATTACCAACACTTCTTGGCTGGAATTAATTCAGTTTATAGTGAGGAAGCTTGAAATAAGAACAGCTAAAGGGGGCAAGAACATTCTCAATGCGTTCATTTAACAGCAGGAAATGATGGCTGTACTACAAGCTTTGGTGCATCTATGGGCCATTTAGAAAACAATGGCTTTGTTTGCAGTGCCTTGCTTTTCCACTGCTCACTAAAGCTTTACATGTATCAGAAGAAGACATATCAGACCAGGGCATTCCTTATATTAACTTAAAACCTGTGTACTTCAACACAAAGAGGAGCAGTGAACAGTGGCTAACATTCAGTGGAACATGTACTAATATTGACAGGGAGCATGCTTTTCAGGTTTGCAGAAGAGAAAGCCTAGGTGACAACATGAGTGTGGCTGAACCTGTAACACAGTGGCTCTCCACACTAAAGAGATACAGAGTGAAACAGAAAAAGATTTCTTGTGCTGTTTTGTTTCTGAAATGTAGCCTCAGGGAGACAGTGAAATGATATTGCAATGATGATGTAAGGTGCGATAAATTCCGATTAACACAGACAATTTTACAGCTCTGACTGGATGTGCAGCAAATATCAACCCTGCAAATGAAGAATTTGCAACTTAAGTTGTTTTTTTTTATCGGCACTTGGCCTAATAACACTCATTTACAGGCTAGCATTATTGACCACTCAACTGTCCAGAGGGGTGTAAAAAGCTAGGTCAGGACAGCAGTGGTGAAAATCACTTGCCTGGTTGGGCAAGCTCATGTTTTGGATTTTTTCAAGGACAAGCAATTCGACATGATATTGTCTTTCTTGTGTTCATATACAAAACCACCCTCTATCACAGAGTTAGATAATGATAATGTTCAAAATTCTTCTGAGGTACAGTGTTAAATATTATCACTGATTTGATAATAACCTTGCTGTAGAACGTGACAAACACCAGACCACTAAATATAGTAAAGCAACAGAGGAAAAAATACTTCCTCTGCCAGTTAGCCTACCCAAACCAGGGAGCTTAAACAGTCGAAAAAGGGTGTAATAACTATTATTGATAAATTTAGGGCAGAGAGGCGAGGTGGAGGTGCTGCCTCTGCCATTTATAATGTGATTTTACAGTGAACACTATTTCAGACATAAACAAGAATAAACATGCTGTCATTGGATGCCAGTTTTCCGGTGAGTCATGTTTTCAAGCCCTGGATTGTATAGGAAAGTAAACACCTGTTTAGTTTCTGTATTTCAGTTTAACTGGTAACATGACATGCCCTCCAGACAAATGTTTGCATCCCATTTGCGATTGAAGACGTCAGTTCTTGACTACACTCTTGAAAAATAATGCAATGAACGTTACCTTGCTAGCAAGCTACATGGATGACGTTTCAACTCAGAGCACTGATTTTTCTAACTTTAATCAGACTAGTGATACAAAACTGATATGTAGGAGAAGTCTAAGATGAGCACATGTTTCTTACACATTATGAGGGGTCTATTTTGGACAGTTAATGCTAAATTCCTGTGTGTTTGCTAAGTAAGCAAGACAGCATCACCAACAAGCCACCATAAACTCACATGGTGAAACAGGTCTATGTGTGTCCGTAAACACTGACCATTCTCCACAGCAGTCTCTGACTCCGGTTCGAACACATAAGGCCACCGGACACGTCTCGCAAAACTCATGAACTGACGATGGCACTCCTTTCAACACATGGCGGCACTCTGCGACTGACTGCAAGCACTGTTCAGTTTCTCAGCACCCCACTCAGCATTTAGCCATTACTACATTAAATTAAAGCTATATGGAGACCACAGAAAGCCACAGTAGATCACATGTGGCTTGAAATTTACACAGAGAAAGGCAGTCAGATAAAAAGAGAAATGGTAATAGTCTATTACCACCGCTAATTTTATTAGCCTAGTCTTTCTCGCCAGCTTGTATTTTTCAGCTCCAAAACAGTGCGTTTGCAAAGAGGCAGTAAACTGATTCCAAGCATAAATGATTTTGAAAGGTTCATTTCATTTCAAAGAGTAGAAGCTAAAAATGAACATGAACTTGTTTACGTGCACTTTATAGCACCACACTGCTACGTGATGCTATACAGTCTCACAATGTTGTGGTTCACCACAGCCGGTTTTAAACTACACACAGTAGCGCCGACCCTGCCCCTGACCATGTTCTGCCTAGAGAAGAGTTCTTTAAAAATGTAAAGTGTAGATAAAAAAGCTAATATACAGTTTTTTATTTTAAGAACAGGGGCGGCACGGTGGCGCAGTGGGTAGCGCTGTTGCCTCACAACAAGAATGGCCTGGGTTCGATTCCCGGCCGGGCGACCAGGGTTGTTTCTGTGTGGAGTTTGTATGTTCTCCCCGTGTCTGCGTGGGTTTCCTCCCACAGTCCAAAAAAAAACATGCAGTCAGGCTGATTGGACATGCTGAAATTGCCCCTAGGTGTGAGTGAGTGTGTGAATGTGTATGTCTGTCTGTCTGCCCTGTGATGGGCTGGCGACCTGTCCAGGGTGTATCCTGCCTTCCGCCCAATGACAGCTGGGATAGGCTCCAGCACCCCACCGCGACCCAGAAGGATAAGCGATTTAGATGATGTATGTATCTATGCATTTTAAGAACAAATTATTTGTCTTGAAGAATTTATTTATTTCAAGTTTATTTATATTTGATTTTTTAAATTGTTTTGGACAATATGAGCTCTTCTTGGGACATTACTCTTTTTCTTGGGACAGTAAAGCCCACTTGTCAGATCAGGGTATTTGGGGAAAAGGTTAATGTTGAACGCTGCAGGCTAATTACAACAGCATTGTTTTTTGGTGGTCCACGTGTTCACTTTGTAATCCAACCCTAATTACATCACCCATGCGCGTGTCTGTAGTGTAAAAGATTTCACTCTGCTGATATGTGTGGGCAATGCAATTTGGGTGATGCTCTTATAGGGTTGATGCAATTAAAAAAAAATCTAATTCAATGTTTTTCAGTACTTTTTAAGACCTCAATATAGCATAAAAGCATATAGCAAAAACAATACCCTTTCCACTATAACAATGCACACACTTAAACGTGGTCTGAAATAATGTCTGTTTTATTAAAGCTGTTTGGTTGAAAAAACATGGATGTATGCATTGAAATTGCATGATCCATACAGACATTTCAGTATGTTTGACATTGGTATCAGTTCCGGTGTCCTCTTTCATCAGTCAGCTACATATTTTTGGTTGGCGGACTATTCTGGATTATTTTAATACACTTAATATTTATAATATATTCAACAAAAATAAAATATATTCAACAAAGTCTTCAGGCATCCTCTAACTATTTAATTAGGCACGTCCCCCAATCTGAGTCGTTTAATACTGAGTACCAGCTGGTATACAGTCTGATCCATAATTTGTAGTTTCATAGATAACACAGCTGCACAATTCTGGTAAGATTATGCTACTCTGCCAATTGATGCTACAGGGAAATCAGTTCATTTTAGTATGCACTGGACCTTCTGGGTTTTTCAGCCTACCCTGTAAAATTTTATAAAATATTTAATACTTGGTTACACATTTGATGGCTCTACCTGATGATTTGACTACTAGTTACTTTAATACTCTGCAGTGAAATCACTTCATTTTTGATATGTGCACTGTAAAATACACTCTGTACATTTAATTTTCCCTTTTAAAAAAGTTTGACACTAAAGACATTTAGACCACTTTGTTAACTTCTTAAAAAACGCACCTCACTGCTGAAGGTTGTGGATAATGTCTCCTTAAGGCTTTACAAGACTTTAAGGATCTGCAGGAATGCTGTATCAGCTGTAAGCAAGATTTAGCCACTATGAATCTCAGTTGTTATTGGATCCCTCTGCAGTGTGTTTGGTCACAGAAACTTTTATCGTAGTAATAATAAAAATACGACACATTGTGCAGCCCTACGTCACACGTGAGTCTAAAAAAGCAAAAAATAACTTCAACTTCTACTTTCACATGTGTCAATAGCTCATATTTATAGAAGTCACAATGCATCAGATAAGTGTGGGAAAAAAAGCCATTGCATCTCCTCATGTCTTCAAGACAGCTTACTGCCGTGACAAGTACTGTATATTAACAATGACACCAGACGTCATGGACAATCATGACCCGGCAAGGACTTATATGACATGACCTATTTGTGTTGTAAATATAAATGGATAGAGAATCAAGATGAAGACCTCTGCCCTTGTAAAGGTCATTAAACACTAAGGTGACAGTTCAACCACTCAGACTGCATGTGCATTAATCACTGCTTCAGTACTGAAGAGAGTGACCTCATTGCACAGAAAAATGACCACATCCATGACGGCCGGAGCAGCTTAGTGATCAAATGGTCCATGTTGGCTCCTAGCATGCTGATGAGATCACGCTGTGAACTGGAACTACAGAGGGCGTTCTGTGTATCCTGCTGTATTCTCTCTGTCTCTTTCTCTCTCTCTCCCCCTCTCTCTCTCTCTCTCTCTCTCTCTCTCTGCACCCAAGTGCCACTTGGGCTGCAGGCCACTGACATGGAAGTAAGCTTCCATGACAACTTTTCACTTCCACTCTCATCAGCTCTCCATGACTCAAAACGCCATCTCCCTTTTACCTCATTATTCTGTGATTACACATTCCACCCATGTCTCTAGCATGAAAGCAAGTTCTAATTGGGCTTTGGGGAAAGTGGGGAGGGCGGAGGGATAAATCAACCTTGAATTTAATGCAGATGTCTAAGCACTTTAGTGCACTTTAGCACCCCTCACCTACTGTCTGTCTCTCTGTCTCTGTCTAACTCTCTCTCTCTCTCTCTCTCTCTCTCTCTCTTTCACTGAAGTGAGAGGTATCTGTTTTATCAGACTGGAGGGATGATGGACGGACTTTAAATTTTGTTCCTCTCACGGTCTCTGAGGTCACTTGGACATTGAGTAATTGTTAAAAAGTGTGACATTTATGTCTTCCCTTCTCCAAGGTTTTTCTGGTGAGCCTGCATTTCCACATGAGAAACTGGGGCCCGTACATTCTTTCAAAACATCTGCAGGTTTATGAAGAGCAGTAGTACAAAATAGGGCTGCACAGTTCTTGATTAAATGAGAATCTTAATTTTTTGGCTTAGAATTGAGGGGACTGGGGTGCACTAGAAATACATAGTGTGGGCTTGTGCTAGGGGTTGGACAGACAAAGAGGCAGAGCTTTAAATATTTGTTCAATACTTAGCACAACTTAGAACATACTGGCTCTGACTTGGAGCTTTGACCACACAGTGACCACACGTCCCTTCTCCTATTGTTCATGCAACATTCAATGCGGAAACACTGGGGTGCAAATGGCCATGTTAATATCACAGGAGCACATCACAAGCAGGAGCAGTGTGGTGTAGAAGCATCATGCTTGCCAATTCAAATCTAAAATCCAACCTGATTATGTGACATGCCATCCACTACAGTCAGCACACTACCAGAATGTATGCTGTTCTAAAACTGAATTGCTCTGGGTAACAAATAAAGATTTTAATAAGATTTTCTGTGTAGCCATTATACAAATAAGCATACAGTAAATCTGTCAAACTACATTAAAGTGCAGTTACACTGAGTTTACAGTTTCAGATTATGGGAGCATTAGGCTTTTTTTGTGTGTAGACCGAAATATGTTGCATTCAAAATCTCTATGTTAATACAGGGTCAAAATAATTGTCCAGCTTTACACCATGAAGTTTGTCCTACTTCATGGCTGATTTTCACCAGATATCGGTAGCTATTGGGACACTACTTAAAAGTTGCAACAGATTGCAGAGTCACAAGATCGTAGGATGATTAGCTGCTTGGACTCACTGTCCTACCAAAAGCTGAGTTGTTTACTATCCATGTTTCAGCAAACATGTTGTCCTGTTGTATCTGCTTGGGTGCTCTTTAGTAGTGACAAGAGGTCTGATGAGGAGAGGCATCCCAATTACAGTACACTGTGCTGCCACCACCTTCGTGTACAGACATGGATCCATGGGGCATAAGCTGGTGCACCTGCACCACACATGATGTTGTTATGTTTGGTTTTATAGCTATAAAATCTTATCCCATATCTTAGAAAGGATGGTCGTGGTTATTCAAACACATGGATATTTGACCTCATCTTAGTATCTGTTTACTCACCTGGGTATTGAAATAAGGCAAACGTAGTTTGGAATCACAAATGAAATAAACTGTGTATTATCTAGTAATATTTGAAGTTTTTTGACAAAAGGTTTGACATATAACTGCAGAGACTGTCTGGGTCAAATGCAGCTCATACAGACTATCAAGCAAAATATTGACATATAAGTAGAGCTACTTAACAAAATATTTTAAACACAAAAATCATTTGGTGTTCATTGTGCAACTCTGAGTTATCATTCTGTAGGCCTGTTGGAAGTAGGCTATGTTCAGTGACATGAGCCTAAAATAAAAAGATAAATCACTAAATCAACTGGCACAAGTTTTACTGATGTTACTTCGAAAATTCAAAGCCAGATGAGAAATTACTGCAATTCTACGCCAATATTACCAGGACTTTTTGAACGTTGTTCTATTCTACTTTTTAAACCAGGACATAACAGCAGCTTCTCTTACATGTTTATTTCTTATGTACTTGTCTTGTGTCTCGTTTTTATACACTCCACTACACTGGGCATAGAGTAAACAAACAAGCAATCTGAGAGATGGGCAGCTTCTGATCACAAAGCCAAAAATACTCCAAGGGATTCACAGCTGACTACATGCAAGTCTGAACATTCAAAATCGATGAAAGATGCATGTGTACCATATGGCACAAGCTCTTGTGTACTTACATCAGTTCTGTTATAAGACACATTTTACCAGCCTGAATTCATTACTCAAGGCAATCCATTAAAAATGGGTGAGGGTCAACTGAAAGTTTCGGTGTGACCGCTTCCTGACCCCTGTCTTACAAAGGCACCGATCTGGAAACCTGTCAGTCATCCCGAATCCCGAAACCAGTGGGGCACAGCTGCTATGAACAGAGGCGTGGGCCCAGCTGGGCATGAATCTGGCATCTCCAGGCTGAAGTCAACACTGCAGGGAACTATTATTACAAGACAGAAGACAACACCACTGCTTATCAATATCAAAAGCAGGGTAGTTATTAATAGTTCAGTCTGTTAGGATCTCATCATATTTATGTTGGGGAACTATTGCTTTGGAGAGAACTTTTTTAGATTTGATTACATCCTTTTTTAGATTTTATAAGTGAAGACAAACATCTGCTAATACGGTGAAAGAACACTATAAATCATCCATAAATATTATCATCAATCTGGCTTTTAAATGTCAAAGCCAATCCACGCCATATTTAATGGACGAAGTTTGCTTCTTTATGCTTTCTAGTGAAACATTTTTAAAACAAGTTGCAGGATGCTAGTTGCATGTGACATATTTTCAGTGCAACTAGGCAATTCTACAAAAAACATTTAAAATATACTCACAAATAACAGGCAACACATTCGATCATCCCACTACTTAGCAACACTAGTAGCTTGTATTTTTCATATATTGTAGCAGTCTGGCTACATACTATGTACGTAGATCACAATATAACAGATTAACTCTGACACAGTCGTTCAAAAAGTTATGTTAACAAAACAGTAATGTTAGCTAACTAAGTACTTAAGCTAGGTAATTAAACTAACTGGTTATCATAAAAAGAGGAACATTATTCCAAAATACAATATTCGGTCCTCTGTTTAATTTTCTTGTCCTTGATGTGTCAACTGAAATCAATCTTTTGAACTAATCTTTTTGGTAGGGTATGTTATCGGTGCTTGGCTGTTTCATGATGGTTGTTCCATAAAGTTTACACAGGTGCTGAGTTTCAGTCAATCTTAGAGTTGCACGTATGTTCACAGCAACTAAAGTTGCAAGGAAGCTTCACCGTGTAAAGCCAATCTTAGTTTTGCACTGGAGCTATGCAGCTAATGCAACTAGCAAAAAAATCATCACACACTTGGCTCAAAGTTGGTAGGTAATCTCAAGAAGACTTGCTTATGTGGTTTCTGACACTACATGATATACTGTTACCTATAAAATTGGACAAAAGTACAGACATAATTCAAGCTTCAATATGACTGCAACTGCTGCTTTACCTTTGGGCTCGAAGCTCCAGTACATAGTTAAAGAAAAAAGATTCGAAAATCAAAAATGTCTTGACTGATTAACATTTGAAGTGATGGGAAAGCTGTGTAAATTTGATGACCTGTCACTACAACTCTGCACTGCAACAGATCATTTACCAACGCTCAATTTTATCTGTGTAAGTGACAAAAACATTGTATAACGGCAAATTTGTACAACATTGCTCATTAATCAACCAAATACATTGTTAATGCCACATTTGTCAACAAGCTCTGAGGGAAGAGGAAAAGACTCTGGGCACAGTGCCAAAAAACAGATGAAAAGCGCCAAAAAGTACAATAATCAAATAGTCAGTCACAACAGTAATGGTGCCCTGCTTCTGGATCACATGCTTTTCACACAGCTATGCCCACAGAGCATAGCTAAATCCTCACTATCACTTTGAATGCAGCCCTTCAAATGTTCTGTTAGCTACGTTACGCAATCCAGATCATTTAGAATTAGTCATCCTTACTTCAGCCAGCCTCCAAATCAGATATTATTTTCTTTTCGCTGAATTAAGAGCCTGCTCATCTCGAGGAAGCTTATTATCAGTCCTCATGTCTCAGGAATTAAAGATGTCTGGAAATGTTACAGTAAATAAAAGCCACTGCAGTGGTCTTGAAATAGAAAAATAGCAATGACAAGACGTACACTTTAGTTATTTTCTGTGATTACTGCCTTTGATCTTAGTGGAGGATGCCACTGGTTGCTGATGAAAGACAAGTTTTTCATTTGTCTTGTGACTGTGAAAGTTACACACTGGGTTGATGAAGCATTTAAAAGGGCAATGACCTCAAAAAAAAATACAAATCCAGCACAAAAGGTCAACTGGGGATGCTATGTCAGTGGAGAGGATATATACTGCAAGAAATCTTGTAAATCAGAGCTACTGCTACTACTAGTAAAACAAAGAAACTGCTTTTTAAAAAAATAAACCGGCAGCTTAATTTCCTACCTTATCGATATTACATGATTATTAGCTAACTTTTCTACAAAGCATCCACATTTGGATCGTTGGCTTGTCAGAACAGTCTGCCATCTGAAGCAGATCATTTGGTTACCTCACAAAAGAACATTTTCCTACCCCTTAGAATTATTTGGTTTATAAAGTAAACATATTGTCTCGTTCAGACTTGCTGAGCTGCTAAAATTATGTCAGATGTTTATAAGCATCTTCATAGTAGGTAAAGGAAAAAATGCTGTTGGTCAACAATGGTCAAATATTTCTTCCGTCTGGCAGTTCATAATAGTGACTAACTGGTCTGGAACAAACTAGGAGCCGCAGCAAAGGTAGTTTGAAACATTCAAATGGCCGTTTTTACATTGAAATGTGTTTTTTTTTTCTTTGTTTCTTTATATTTGACAAATATTCAAATGTTGAATTTTGACAGTCCTAGTTATGGGCTGGGTAATAAGACCATACTTATCATTGTTGTGATTAATTAGTTGACAATATGTCACAATATGTTTGTCTGAGTATAATGTGGTAATTGTCAATATGAAAAAACACTGACCAACTGCATGTTTGATTACAAAGAGAGCATGACTGGTCCTGTATTATTGGATTTAGTGCAGTGCAGAAAATGAAATATTCAATATAAATCATTGTATTCATAGTTTTTGGTCATATTTTTTAATTATATATTTTTGTATTTGTAATTTTTAAACTCTTTGTCTACTTCTAGTTTAATAGATATCAGAAAAAAGACATATCAAAAAAAAAACTTTGTGATTGTGTATATTCGTTATCATATATCGATTGTGATATCACATTTTTGTCACATTGCCCACTTCTACCCTAATGTGTGCTGGAGCCAGCTCTGAATAATGTTTCAAAAATTTTATCTCTCAGCAAGGGCATATGTGTCCTTTCTAAGACTAAAAAATGCTGACTCACTTCCTTCAGAGTGCCTGTGTCAATATTGTATACAGGAGCATCAAAATGGCACTGAACCAAGGCCGAATAAAACAGCCACACAGAGCTGGTTACATCACACAGGCCAAGCCTGGGAGCAAGAGAGAAGCAGAGAGAGAGAAATTTGGTGGGGGACAGAGAGAAAGAGACTGACTCAGAGAGAGAGAGAGAGTCATTGTCATTGTCATCACTTACACTAATGCTTAATAATCCTCAGTGGAGGCCTACATAAAGCACACTGTCAGAGCTCATACTCTTTCTATTGTGAAGAGGGCATGCTATTCACATCTTCAACAAAGCCCACAATGCTCTCTCCTGTCTGATAATTATCCAAATCATTTTAGAAGACTTTAAAATGGTTAGCTTATAAGGCGGGTTTTATAATGAGGCTCTAACCTCAGAAAAATTATCTTTGTGCCAAATGCTTTAGCCTGGCACTATTTAATGAGATGTTACATGATAAGATGAGGCAACTCTGAATTCTTGATTCAATTAAAAGTTGAAATGGTAATGGCGAGGAAAGGATTCTGTCACCGAACACCAAAAGCATTTTCTGACACTGAAACGATTCCGAGATAAATTCCTATTGTGGACAGACAGAGAGTTCAATTCATTCCCACAACAAAACAGCAGCATGCTAATCCAGTCGCTGAATGGCTATGTGCACTGCAGTGGCGGCTGCAACTGTGCTTGTGCCTGGGCCAAGATGGAGGACGAAAACCAGACTGGCTAACACTCACCACATACAGCTGTTTCCACAGCACAGCCCATTCCTGCAGGGTGGAGGTGACCTCAGTTATGACAGGGTCTTCAAGGGGCAGCGCTGTCTCGTATTGCCTGTATGAGACACATATACAGAAAGAGAGAGATTAGTGCTGGATAACATTCGAGCTGTGCAGACTGGAGTGTGGATTTATAGTTGATTATAATTCCATCCATATTTACTGGGAAAAAAGACAGCACAGAATCAAACGGGGAGAAATATACTGTTGGTGAAAAGTTTACTCTGGTATAAATGCGCAAAGTGTCCCATTTAAAAAAAATGTGATTATTACCCTGAGAAAAGACAGTCTACACAGTCTCAAATTCTAATTATAAAACAGAGCTACAGTCAATAGACTGTTATGCTGCTCGCATGGTCCAAATCTACTGATGAATGAAGAACCAGGTTTTGTTGAAACTGAGGGGCTGACAACTTACCTTCTTAACAACTAGACTAATAGATAGCTAAACAGGCTAAACAACGGCAAGCAGGTCAATCTTCTCCTCTATTAAGACTGACTGTTAGGCTTTTACATGTCCATGTTTTTGGTAGATCTGCCTTAAGCAGTATTAAACCCAGTGTAGAAAAACGTTTGTTAGCTAGCTTATGTTATTTAACACAATACAGTAAATTACACATAGGCGCTAATGGAAACTGGCATTATTGTTGGGGTGAAGATTTGGTGAGCAAAAACTGCTTATATGGTGAAGATGTCCGCATTACATGCTATATTGCGATATGTTAATGATTACATGACAAACAGTTAAAAGGTTCATGAAATGATTGCAGTATACAATGATGGGTGGCTGAAAGTCCTTGTCCTCCATCAGCGGTCTATGGGTGCATTTCAACAACAGTACATTCTACACCAACAATACTTCTTGTTGGAAAAATGTTTATTCAGATAATTATTAATTGTAACTTTAATTACTCATTGAAAATCTTTATTATTTTAGACTATTTTTATGTAGTAGCTATTTTGTAAAAGCAGAAGACAAAGTGAATGAGCAGGTATCTGCTAACGTTTGGACATATAGTGTATTTAAACAGTAGTGAAATGCAACCACTACGCATTGATGCATTTCACACCCTTCAAAAATAAATAAAGTAATAAGCCATGAAAGGCCATGTGTTACAGTGATTTTACCTTGGGCAAAGTGTGTTAGGCACAACGTGATGCACTGAAAATGTATTATAGGGGATCAGAGCATTATGATTTTTTTTTCCAGTGATGGTAAATTCAATTTATAGTCTGTATGAGGAACTGTCCAAAAACAACACCAAAGACCCAGTGAACATTTGCAGCTATTTTCCTTTCCTGCTTCTTTTGTTGTTGTCCCTACAGCGTTGTACTTTTGTCCTTTTTCAGAGTGTGCAATGCAGACTGACTGGTCTTAGCAAGCCTGCTTTATCTGCACAAGTTTTCAAACTTATACCTGCAGAAGCGAGAGTTAATTGGGCTTCCAGGGACTAAGTGTATGTGTGCGACTTTTCACTCACAAAAAATCAGATATCATTTTTTCAAGTCAAGTATGCCATGCTGTGAAGAACACACTGTCAAGGATGTGATTGAAAAGTCTGAGATTGTGTGGCTGTATCTCTAGTTGGACTAACTATTATAGCTGACAGATGCTAGGACAACTAAAGAGATATTTTTCTGTTATAAGTGTTTTCTTGCTGGCACATCATGCAGCGTTAGCTCATTAGCTCCTCTACATCTGACACAAAAAAAAAACATTTACCCACAGTGGTTAAACAAAGTTTCAGGTAACTCAATGAAAGGGATACTTTGGACCATTTGGGAGATAAACAAGGGTGAGCATTACGAGGCAAAAAAAAAGTAAACAGAGTAATTAGTAAAAGTCTCTATCATCTTAACCTCACTGGCTGTTAACACAGTCACAATAATGCTGATGAAATGCATGAATGACTTTACAAAATGTTTCTTGGTTATTATCAAATCTTTCTTATGTCCTCAGCACAAAAACACAAACATAGAGAAACTTATCAGAATGAAAACAGAGAGGAATGGACAGAACGAGTGAGATTATCTGAGCATAGGGGTATCTGAACTCATTTTGAGTTTAAGCAGGGTTAAATATTGAACTTGGTGTGAGAAAGTGAACATTTACTAATATAACACTGAAAACCCTTAGACAGGCTAGCAAAAATAAGCAGTATTCCTGTGGTGGACATTTTTGATATGAACAGGCAAAAAAAGGCAAAAAAATACTACAGTCCTGTTTTTTCCTGATTTTTTGTTTGTTTTTTTCTGTCTCATTTTCTCCTTAACATAGCTACCCTTAACTACCATTTGATAGGAGAGAGACGACAACTAGGTTAACTTACAACTGTGTTCTCACAGCCCACTCCTTATTTTTCAGACTCATTTGTTTAGTGCCAGATGGGCATCGTCATCAGGGATTAGTAACAGGGGTTTCACTGATTTTCATATTGTGACGTAGATTCACACTTCAGTACTGATATAGTATAGCGTAGGGTAGATGATGGTATAGCGTAAGGTGCTTGCCCAGTTGGGGGGGATCAATCATCACGCGTGCCTATAGCAGAGCTGTACCACAGAGTTCAAGCTGCACAGACGGAATAATGATGTTATGTTGACAGTTTAAAAAGAAGTGTTAAATTTCAACAAGACTAACGTCACCTATTAATACAAAGCAATATATTTTAGTTGAAAAAAACAGGCTCTAGGATGTAGTTACTCTTTAAAGCAATTTTCCTCCTGTAAGCATACAACCCTGACATGTGAGAATTAATCTCTTGCACAAAAAGCCACACACACACGAGGACACACAGACATCAACAGTCACAAACCAAACCTGAAAACTTCTGAGGGGCAGCTGAATCCATGTTGTCCATGAGAGAAGATAAACGTCAGTCTAAACTGATCAGATTAAATCAAAGGGCATGTCTATCTTTATATCATATTACTATCACCTTGCTTCTTAAAGGATGCCACACTCATGTGCCAGTACATCAAAACACCGCCACGTTTGACTGGAAACAGGTGTGCTGCTGTTCCCTTATCTGCCATAAGGTATTAATGCTGTATTTGATGAAGCGCTAAAATACTTTCCGCTTTGAGAATTAGCATGTGCAGTTAATCCCTCTCAGATCATTTGAGCACATCTGTGAATGTCCATCACATGATTATAATCATTAACATCAATTATAGGAATAACATTCATAATACATTAACATATCTATTACAGTAACAGTCCCCCTCAAAACTGGTCATTTGAGAATGAGTACATGCAAGCTTGAGGAAACAGATCAGCACGCTAAGCCTTGTATGTGCTTTTAGAGTTTTTGGGGTGGTAAGAGTTGCCTGGCAGGCCCAGCAGTAGGGATGTAACCCTACTGTTACAAATTATACTGCAGCATATCATACTGTATTGTGACTAGCATGTTAGCATATTGCAAGTGTGGTAGCTTTGAGCTAGCACACTAGCTTGTGGCTAGAGTGTTCTAAAACACTAGAAAGCACTGATATAGCTCTGAATATGCTAATAAACTGAAAATTAAAACATAAACATATTACCATAAGGCGCATTTGCAGCCACTTTTTTGTTATTGAATTGAGACACGATTGTATTGTATCATGTATCAATCAAATTATGAATTTTGTGGATCACAGCAGAGGTCACTTTATTGACCTCTTATATGATATGAAAGATTGACTTAATAACCAATAACAGAAAGCCAACAGGTAAGTCAGTACAAATGGATCTATTTCTCCTCTATCAATGCTTTACACAAGTTTATGTGAGTAAATATCAAGAAGGTAAACGACTGTTTTACAATCGCTCAGTTGGTGACAGAGGAGAATCTGTGTCCGCCTGATATCACAATGCATTTGTCCCTAGAGGGGGCTGCATAGGCTGTTGTATTCACATTTATTTTCCTTATCGCTATTTCCTAAAATAGGCTGCACTACAAAGAAGGAAAAAAATCAAGAAAGAAATGACAAAGACCACTCAAGTACATCAAACTGCACTTGAACAAGACTCTTGGGGATGTAATATGTGGATTGCGTATGTGTTTTTGTGTGTGTATATGTGAATAAAAGTGTTTGTCAGTGTGCCACACAGAGTTACGCACACCTGTAAGAAAGGAGAAGATATGAAAAACTTAAACAAACAGCAAAGGCTTGGTTACTGACAGTTCCTGATGTTCAGATTTCTATGAAATGTTAATGTTCTTGAAAGTGTGCTCCTTGTGGGAGTTGCAACCTAGAGTTTTCCTCTTCTCTCTTTGCACACACACACACACACACACACACACACACACACACAATGTCTTTTCTGCATGCAGAGCACATAGCATATTGTATCCCAAGTGCCTTGTTCAAGTGCAATGAAGTGTAGGATGAGTGCCTGGTCTAATACACATTAATGTTCAATGTGTTCCAACCTACAAATATACAGTGAAGTATACTGTACCTATCATTTAATACAGAAGGTCATACTATATGTACACAGTACTCCCTAGAACCTCTATAGCAACCCTATAGAATTAGAATGTACTGTCTTCAATCAGTTGTCTCATACTGTTTGATTTAGCAAGTTAAATAAAGCATTAAACTTGCAGAGGAAGATTACTGCACACATTATGCTTTAAATAAACTGAATTATTCAGAGGAACTTTTCTTCATGATTCTACTAGGAAAAAGTCAAACTGTCTGACAAACCCTGTAATTATATGTACCCTTTTCTAAAGATTAATTCACCTGAGTCTTTTATGGCATAAATGTCAAACAGAATAGCTGATTAAGAAGCAGAAAGGTCAACAAGCCATTGAGAATTTGTTAAAAAGCAGTCAAAAACTGGGACAGTAAGAGTCTGAAATAAACCACAAGCTCTGGTACTATTTCTAAAAGCAGAAAACACTGGGAGTATTCAGTCATTCTGGCCCAAAAATGTCTACCTGTTGATGGCATGATGGTATCATAGTAGTGCTGCTGGAAGAGAAACAGTGTGTTTCTAATATGTCATTTTTTACTAGTAAATGAAATGGCCACAGAAACATGCAGCATGTATTGCTTTTTTCCATCAAATGCAGTGCACACAAACATTATTTCACAGGGAAACAATAACCAACCCTGACGAGAACTCAACATGGTCCCAGTTGTTATGACTGTGAATACAGCAAAGCTATGGTCAGCAATTTTTTCAAAAAGATCACTATATTTACTAGGGCTGGGCCACAAATTAAATAATTGCATTGCACACAGTTTTATTTCCCATATCCTCCTGTCTGATGTTTTCCTATATTTGTCAGTTTTAGTATAAAGTTTATGATTTAAGGTATCTGTAATGAACATAACCACAATATTTTTAAAAAACTGACTAATCAGTAAAATGAATAAACAGCCTTGATCTCAAATAAGGTATTCTTAGAACAAATAAAACTAACTTAACAAGTATAACTTGACAAATATCCCCCCCAGCTTTGAAATCTAGCCCATTAACAATTTAAACAAATAAACATGAGTGTTTAATCAAACCAATTGAGTGTTTTTGAGTACATGTGGGTTGGGTGCTTGAAAGCACTTATACTTTGAGATTTGTCTAATTAAAAAGTACTTATTCCAAGAATACAATAACAAAAGAATATTAAAGACATTTATCAACATATTTTTATGTGATTGCCTTTGAATTGGAATCTGTTTTGTGAATGTAAATAAAAAGGAAGTCACGCTAAATAATTTACACAGAATAAAATATAATTAGTGCATTTATAAGAAAGAAAACATTACAAATGAGGTCTAGAATATTGCTTATTCTCAGCGTGATAACTGCATTTTAAATCACCTTTTAATGTTTCGACTCCTCCAAGTTTGACTCTTTTAATCCTCACTAGCTTCTTCTGCTACAACTCTAGCGAAGAATGATACGTCACATACAGTGCATAATGATATCGCAATATGAGGGTTCTCTCCAATGTTAATCATCACAAATTCATACTTGCTGTTTGAATCTCTTTATTCATACAGAAGACAAACAATACGTTCAAAAGTCTGTAGATGGCTGCTCAACCAAAACTTCTGAAATTAAGAGTATTAATAGGGAGTTTGTTCCCCTTTTGAAGCAGCAACAGCCACTACTCTTCTGGGAAGGCTCTACACAAGAAGGAATTGCTGTGTCAGCAATGAGTGCAAAACAGCTGAATTGACTAATTAGCAGTGTCGGATACTTTGGGACATTTACTGTGTGAGTGTCTCCTCTGTTAGTGTTTCCTCCAAGACATGTGAAACTAGCCCCTGTATCTTGGAGCCGAGTGCAGTCTCTACAATTGAGTGTATATAGGCTGACAGGCTTGCGAGTATGACCAGCACTGTTGTAGAGAGGAACCAGGCCATGTTGGGATTCAAGCTCAGGGCCACAGTAGGATGAAAACTGAGCCAGCAGTGCACCTCACACTGTGACAACACATATGCTTGCCAATGCCAGCCAATCATAACTATACTTTTTATTTAGAATTTCAGGGCTAGCAGCGCTAAGAAGTTGTGAGGTCTGCATGGAGAGCAAGTCAAAATCATTGATGTTGTGGTAGATTTAGAAATCATCTCATACTTGGAGTTCATTTGGCTTCAGGCAGCACTAAACAGAAAGAAGTGCTGTGTAAGTCTTGACAACAACACCAAAGAGCTCTGCATGAAGAGAGCATACATGTGATTTAACTATTTTCTAGTTCATTTATTCATTTAGTTATTTAGTTTTTTTATCACCACTTCAAAGAACAGATTTGAGTACACTATATTTTTATTTTAAAACAAAAAAGTTTAGGGAGGTTTAATTATAGTTCTACTACCCTATTATTATTTTTGCATTTTTATTTGCTATTTTATTTACATTTTATTTATGTATCATAGTGATTATTATGTAACATTTATTTGAAGAATTATTCATTTATTATTTGCTTAATTTTGCTGCTGCTCGACTTGTATGTGTGAATCCATTTTTTTGTGATATTGCATGTCATAGTACAATCACAATATTTGGCATTAACACTGCAATGTAAAATCTGTCCATATTGTGTAGTCTTGTACAGCTTCAGTCTCACACTGCCTATTTAGGATCACAAACACATGCTGCATGTTGCTGGGCTAATGGGTCCCCAGGCAGCTCCTGCTCTTTACAAAGTCTTACATGTGTTTCTTACCTACCTTGCATTGCAAATCTTGGCATCCATAGTCCCCTGTGTATTTATTGTAGAGCTGTCACTATCATTTATATTAGAAATAAGTCATTCATAGATTATTTTTATGATTTGCAGATGTCGCCTACAAAATTCAAGCCTCGAATGCCTGATACACCGTAAATTTTGTCCCAAATCGCCCTGTGCATGTAGAGAGCTGACATCAAGCTCAGTGCCAGAAGCTAGTAAATCCTGATCGAGCTAAAAAAAAAAGGAACTGTTGACAGTTCCAAAAGACTGTATCCCAATCAATCAGAAATAAAGGGATGCCCAAGGGTGCAACGAGAGTGGATAGAGTCAGTAATAAGAAAAAGACAAATGAATAAATAACATGGTAATCTCAAGATGACTCTCTTTTGGAATCTTTCCTTCTCTGTCACACTTCTCTAGACTCTTGCATTATTCCTCACTGAGGCAGCCTCACATAATTCAATTTAAATGCACTTACCCTCTGTTGGTGACCACAGCCTTCCTCAGGTAAACATAATTGGCTGGGAAGATCCCCTGTAAGAACAAAGAAGAGATTTACCTTTCTGCCTTAGTAAATAACAGCATTAACACAGCACTGCCATTAGTAAAAGAAGAATGAGACCTAGACTGAGAGAGAGACCTTAGACCTAGAGAGACCTATACTGCAGGTATATTACTATGAATATCTCACCCATTATCTCAAGGGGATAACACTCAGGCCCATTAAGCATTTGCCTGCAAAATGTCCCAATCTTTACTAACTCTCCTGTGGGCATAACTATAAATGTATAGGAGTGATGACATGTCAACTACACTTCTCCATTCAATTCAGGAAGAAAAGAGAAAATATGTTTTGGTTGCTGAGACTGTTCTAGTATCAGTGTTTCTACATTAGGCTGATTGAGGAATGCAGAATGAGGTTAGCACAGCTAAAGGATCTACAGTAGGCTGCAAGCATAATGACTAAACCAGTTCATTAAGATAGTTTAAACAGCTGCAGATTTACTTTAAAAAAAGGTTTTCAGTGTCCTGATCACGAAACAGCTAAAACGTCACGAAGTAAACACGTAGCATGAAATTATTCTTCTTCTCAATAAAGTAAACTTGTAGTTTACCGACAACGTGTCAAAAATGTGATGCTCTAACAGTCTATTTTTCGCTGACATTTCAGGCAACTACTTTTGTTGCCCTTTGGCAAACCTTGACATCTACCATGATTAGGTACATTTAAGTGGTAATGGCTTATGTGACATTAAATTCACCCATTGCTGATGCAGTTTTACTACTAGCACAAAAGCCTCTGGAGCCTGTAGCACTCCAGCAGCGCAAAAGGCAATACCATGTTTCAAACTACCGGCTATTAAACTTGTATGAGACGATCTAGACAAGAAAGAATTTCCATTTACAGTTTCTACATAACAGCTTCATCTTCAAAGGGTTAAGTCAATTGAGGGCTCCAAGTATTCTCATACAAACATCCGTCAACCTAATGGGAGAATTCCATATGCAGGACTGACAAATAAGTGCAGCTTATTCATTAGCTGGAAGAGTTACAAGCAAATTATCCACCTCTACTATAAATTTTTTTGCATGTGGAAAATGATCTTGTTCAGTGTCTATAGCATATCCTTCTAATATGGAGCAATGTGGACAAAGAGGGCCAACTATGACCACCTATGTATATACCCATTTGCTTTTCTCCACTTGTTTTCAGTCATGTATTTTTTCATCCTTCTACCATCCTATAGAAACCTACAGAAATAAAAACTCTGTTTTAAAACTAAAGCCATCTAACTCAATAAAAGGCTCAACGGCATATGTAATGATAGTACTACATAGTACTTGTTTAGCTAACCATGTTATCCTTTCCTTCATCCCTCTATCATTGCATTAAAACCTAATCAATCAATTATTCAATTGAATCGATTACTTATTGAGTTTTTTTAGCTGTTTTTTTGACAACTATTTTTTTTTTTACAATTATTAAATCTTCTAGAAAGATTTAGGTATTCATCTAAAGCACGTGACTGCATTTCATATTCATTGTATGTTCAAACCCTTTCTTTCCTCTCTCCATCGTTCCAAAGACACCTATTGATTTCACTTCTCTCTGAAATTTCAAGCTACAACCAACAAATTTTAGAGAAAGATGAAGAGGCTGACCTAGAACACGAGTGCATTTCATACTGAGAGAACTCTTATCTAACCCAGCTAACCTTTCTTTCATCTCTCCATCATCTCATAAAAACTCAAAGATACTACTCCTTGAATTATTACAAAGCTAAATTTGGTAGAAAGGTGTAACTATATATCCCCATGTCCCTAAAACATCACTGTATTTCAAAGTTTCACATAGAGATGGGAGATATGGCAAAAACAAAATATAGTGATACTTCAGGACATTTTCACAATACATGATACGCCACAATATTTATTTTTTCTGATGAGTTGGAACTCAATATTTGGCACACTGTTTTGCTTTAAACAGAACTAATTTTGCTCTCTTTACCATGAAACATGCATTTGCTGAGTGTTCTACAAGTACTGGTGATATGGTATGTTCATAAGAGCATACTGCTTTTCACTGCAACATAAATTATCACGATAACGATATATGTTCACACTGCCCAGCCCTAATTTCACATGAGTAAAGGGCTGATGCATAACAATCCATTCATCTCTACTGTCATCATCTGACCTGCTTTCAGATTCCATTTGAGACGCATTACAGCATCACTTTATGACAGTGAAATGATGGGAGATGTGAAATTAGCTTAGAGGCAAAGCAGATGTGGCAGCCTTTCATTCTGCTCAACCTCTTCAGTCATTAGCTTGTGTACCAGGAGCTATCTCAAGGCTTTGTTTTCAACCAAAGTGGCAAGACAGAATGAGAAAAAAGCTATTTCACATGTTTAAGACAATAAAGATGAATCAGCCAGAACAATTTAAATATCCACACTTTGTTCAAAGTGTCCCTTGTCAACTATACTGTATTTGGCAGATATGCTGTACATTTTCATTTGTAAAAGCCAGGGTTATCTCATAGGATGGTGAGTCACCCAAGCTTAAGTTGCTGGGATTTCATCAGACAACTTTCATGGAATGCTGACTCACTGTTGTTCACATGTTTAAACTTTGATCACTTTTAAAGGCTGTACAAGTTGCAGTTATCGCTAGTGATAACATAAGCATGGTGTCATTCAATATTAATTTTTCCAATCATCTCATAGTTCCTTAAAACAAACAGAGAAATTATGCTAAAAGTGTGGATTCTAAACTTTCTGCTTTTCACAATCCAAATAATCCCAATTACAAATTTAGCCTAATCAGTCCATAAAACCTTACTCCGCATCTCAGATGTCATGTCAGTGTTCTAATGAAAATGTTCTTTCTGATCTTTTTTCTTTTCTCAATTATGGCGTCCCTTCACACTCATAGCATTGAATTGTCTTCTTACAGTAGGAAGATGGACAGAAACACCTGTGGATGTTTTCAGATCGGAAGCAAGAGTGGAGCCTGATTTTCTCCTCTCTGTCAAAGATGAAAGTACTGTTTCCCAGAAATACAGTTCTAAATGTTTCTCGGCTGGTCTGTTGGTGACAGTCCTGGTGGTCTATCAGGCCTTGCACAGTTGTTATTTTCCTTTTATGTTCCCTTTCCTTATGCAGCAAGAGGATTATCTTATATCTACTCATCTCAGAAACACCGTTCTAAAAAATTACTGGCAGTTTTGACTGGAAATTAAATGAATAAAGGTTGGTATCTGACATTTGCACAATACTGTATATAATTACATAATTATATTGAAATAGTACAGCAACACAAAAGTAATAATTTTCAACCTCTGAGAGGTATTATACACTGAGTGGCAACTTCATTAAGTCCACCTCCCTGTACTAACACTTTTTGTCTATTATATCAGCTCTACTTACCTTATAGGAGCACTTTGTAGTTCTACAATTAGACTGTAGTCCATCTGTTTCTCATACTTTGTTATTCCCATTTTCACCCTGTCCCTTAATGGTCAGGACCCTTACAGGACCACCACAGTGCAGGTACTATTTGGGTGGTGGATCATACTCAGCACTGCAGTGATACTGAGATGATGGTGGTGTGTTAGTGTGTGTTGCACTGGTACGAGTGGATCAGACACAGCAGTGCTGCTGGAGTTTTTTCAAACACCTCAGTGTCACTGCTGGACTGAAAGAAGTAAAAAAAAACAGTATCCTGTGACCACTGATGAAGGACTAGAGGAACACAAACTGTGCAGCAGATGAGTAACTGTTTCTGACTTTACATCCAGTGAGTGAACACAGTATTAAAACTCCAGATGCACTACTGTGTCTTATTCACTCATACCAGCACAACACACACAAACGCCACTACCACGTCAGTGTCACTGCAGTGCTGATAATGATCCACCACACAGATAATATCTGCTCTGTGGTGGTCCTGTGGAGGTCCTGACCATTGAAGAACAGGCTAACAAAGTATGCAGAGAAATAGATGGACTACTGTCTGTAATTGCAGAACTACAAAGAGCTCCTATATGGTAAGTGGAGCTGATAAAATGGACAAAAAGTGTAGAAAAAGTTAGGTGTACTTAATGAAGTTGCCGGTAGGTGTAAGTGTCCTCCAAATGTAGCACTGGACCTGTTATTATGCACAGCAGCTTTTCCAACTCACACACGCGAGTCAACCAGTTCAGATGACCTCCAAGTGGGTGTTACTATAAACACTACAATATTTCAACAGTGATGGCATGATGCCCAGACTTGGGGCACTGTCACTGAGACTTTAATTAAATTACCAAATTATGAGGAAATTAAAAAAATCTGCAAACAAGAAAATAGATACAAAATGGTAAAAAAAAGCCCTGTCCTCAATGAACTAATAGAGTGCTGTGAAAAAGTATTTGCCCCTCACCCGAGTTCTTCTATATTTGCTAATGTGTCACATTTAAATGTTTCAGATCATTCAACAAATTTTAATATAAGATAAAGACTACATGAGTAAACATAAAATGCAGCATTTAAATGATATTCCATTTATTGAAGATAAAGATTTATTCAAAACCTATATCACCCATGTGAAAAAGTAATTGCCCCCCTAAACCTAACAACTGGTTGTGCCACCCTTGGCAGTAATAACTGCAATCAATTGTGTGCAATGAGTATTTTACATTGCTGTCGAGGAACTTTGGCCCTCTCTTCTTTGCAGAATAGTTTTAATTCAGCTTCATTGAAGGGTTTCGAGCATCAACTGCCCATTTAAGGTCTTGCCACAGCACCTCAAATGTATTCAAGTCAGGACCTTGACTCTGTCACTGCAAAACCTTAATTTGTTTCTTTTTAGCCATTTAGAGGTGGACATGCTTGTGTTCTTCAGATCATTGTGCTCCTGCGTAACCCAACTGCACTTAAGCTTTAGGTCACAAACTGACGGGCAGACATTCTCCTTCAGGATTTTCCGATAGAGAGCAAAACTCATATTTCATCATTATGACAGGTCATCCAGGTCCAGCAAAAGCAAAGCAGTCCCAGACCATCACCTCCAACTATCACCACCATGTTTGACTGGTGGTATGATGTTCTTGTAGTTGAATGCAGTGTTAGCTTTATGCCAGATGAATATTATATTATTATCCCAAATATACTGGGGTAATGTAGATGTTTTTGGCAAATACAAAATGAGTGTTTGGATTCTTTTTGGTCAGCAGTGGTTTGCACCCTGCAACTCTCCCACTGATACCATTTTTGCCCAGTGTCTTTTCTTATTGTGTAATCGTGTACACTGACCTTAACTGAGGAAAGTGAAGCCTGTAGTTATTTAGATGCCTGTCTGGGTTCTTTTGTGACCTCCTGTATAAGCTGTTGATGTGCTCTTGGTGAAATTTTGGTAGGTTGGCCACTCCTGAGAAGTTTCAATGACTTCGTTCGCATCTGTATTTGAATCTCGTTAGAACCTGGCATCAAGTGCTGCTTTTTGAGACCTTCTAGGCTGCTTCACATTGCCTAGTGTTGTTTAGATTACAGATCTGGCAATAATCATGCCTGGGTGTGGCTAGTGAAGCTGAACTCAATAGTAAACTGAATTTGCTAAACTGGTTAATTTAGTAGCTGAAGGGGTAATTACTTTTAAGTACAGTAGGGCTGAAAAGCATTTTTTCTTCAATAAATGAACTCGTCATTCAAAAACAGCATTTTGTGTTTACTTAGGTTATCTTTGTCTGATATTAAAAGTGGTCTGATGATCTGAAACATTCAAGTGTGACAAATATGCAAAAATAGAAGAAACCGGGAAGGGGCAGCTACTTTTTTACAGCAGTGTAGAATCTACCCATAAGCCAACCCAACGTGATGCACGTGAGAGTCAGGTTTGCTGTCCCCACTCAAGATGACTCCACACCTCAAGGCAAAACGTGCACCTGAGTGCATGTTAATTATCCTTACCTTATGCTCATAGTCCCAGTGTGCATTACGTGCTGGGCAGCATTGACGGCATGTTTTCCCTTGAGCCTCTGCTGCTAACTAAATCAATTGAAAAAGAAGGGCCTACAAATGAAGAGAGCCCGTGGAAAGGCAGGATAAATATCCATCCTGCAAGCTTGCACATCTGTGTTATGCCACCACAACTCTGAGATACGGCCTTTTCGGTCCGGGCGACCGCAAAGCCCTCAGCTCATCATAAATGTACAGCTCCTCTTGAATCATAGATGGCACTTTCGATGCTCTCATTTGAGCCGACCTAATTTACTTGCTCTCTTAAATCTCGCGCGATGCTTCGTTTGGCATTTCCACTTTGAGAGCCACAGTGTTTGGATGCCTTGCAAACCAAATGATTGCACACTGACCAGATTTATCAGGTTGAATCTGAACATAACTAAATCAGTATTTCTGCTGCTTCCGTTCATCCCTTCTTCTGTTGGATGTGAAAGCAGCAAAGGAGAAGATTAATACTAAGTTACTAATTAAATGCACATGTAGAAGTTTCCCCCACAATTTCGATGCACCAGTTGTCTGTTTGACCACTTAAAAGGCCATGACCCACGGGTAACCCAAACATAATTCAGCCAGTGTGCATTGTAGTCCATGTAGTTACTAAATCATAAGCCTAAGTATGTAGTAGGTCTTGGATTTTTACAGGCTAAGGTTACATCAAGTTACCTGTATTAGACATTTACATCACCTCAACATAATAATGTCATAGTCATGAGATATTTATAGCACACAATGTAAAACATTATGTAAAATACTGCTAATTAGCATATGATTAGCATTAGAGTGCAAACTGGCAGAGTGCCAACTCCGTAGGAATGTGCAGGACACAAAGATAGGGCATTACTTTCAAATGCTAAATATAGCTGTATTTCAGAACATATAACCCAAATTCTTGTGGACTCAGGTATCAGTTCATGAGTAAGGAGATCTTGATAAAGATGTTGGACAAATTGCTGTACAAAATTTAAAAACAAATTACCAAGTGCGAGATAAGATAATAAACTGCTAAAAAAACGCAACAATAAATCAGCTCAAAGTGAAAGCAGAAGATGCAAGAAGGGCACACAAAGTCACTGAGTGCATATTGCAGGAGCAGACTTTTGGTCAGTCCAGGTCATTCAATCCTTGGTCTTCTAGGAAGCTGCGCCTTTTTCCGGGTACAATTTTCCCGCAGTAAGATCTAATACCATGCAGCACAAGCAGCTAGTACTGCTTAATCTATCCCAGGGAATAAATAAGTGAGTGAGAGGGAGGGGGCAGGCGATGAGGGAGAGCAGAGATAAGATTGTGAACAGCGCTGGTGGTTCTGTCATGGGACCGCAGAGTCATCCGTCTCCCTAAGTCCAGGGTGTCTCCATGGCTGGGTGAGGAGAATCGGCCGCAGCAATCCCATTTCCCTGCGCTCTGGGGTGCTGTGGGGCTGGGATGCTGGCCAGGGACAGTTGCTTTCTTCAGAGATGCACTAGAGCACAGGTGCCCAACTTTTGGACTGTGGCACAAGAGATGACTAGAGGTTTTGGACTGTGGCACTAGAGGTGGGTCTGGATGTTCATTTGATGACAAAGCAAGCACTGTCCAGAGATTAAAAAAAATGAAAATTTCAAGAAATCACTGACAGTCAGCCCGTTGCAAATGTGCTTCACATTAACTTTTGATGTATGAACTGCATTTTTATGCTGGCTCACACACACATATGACACAATTAGTTGCTGAACCTTCATTTCTGTAGGAGAATCACTGCATCAGCTCTATAATCATAGTGCTGAGCGATACCTAAAAAAAAAATTCAATATTGTCTTACTAAAAAAACTAGATCATCACAGTGCCACCCAAATAACTGCTATGGACATCTGTGGAAAAACATGGTGTGTTATACTTTCAGAATTGTACAACTTATTTGAACCACTAGAACATTTAAGCTGCCCTACTGTCACCCAATGGCTCAATAATGCCTTGTAACAACCCATCATTTTTAACAATCACTGGACAGCAGCAGTAAAAGAGAAAAAAAAACAATTACATGTGAATATTATTTAATATTATTTGGTAGACTAAATTAGTTCTCTAGCACCTGTTTCCCAACAGAAGTGATTATCATCTGCCAAGCATCGACAATGGGATACTTATCAATCTTCAATGATATCTGATTGCATAAACACTGTAAGGCCTGAAACATACTTTACGCAAGGATGCAAACTCCAGTGACAGCGCTCGGCCAACGTACTGCAAATGCTCTGTCCTTCTGTACAAACCACACGTTCTGACGCTGCTGTGGAGGTTAAAACACTCAGTACTGAAGGGGGAAATAGAGTACAAATCAGAGAGGGATCTACTGTTATTCCAACAGCCTCAACAGCTAAACATGGACAGTAGAGTGAGCTGCTTTACCTCTTCTCTTGGATTGGAAATGCAACAATTAATCATATTTTTATCTTAGCGTGAGACTCAACTGCTCGTCTGATATGGCAGTTGAGAAAACACGCTGGCAGTACAAGACCGCTTGGTCAGGCTTGGCTGTCGTTATAGCGCCTCTTGCTGTAACATTATGAAATGCGTCGTGACACATTTTGAAACACAACTGCGCGTGAAACCCCTTCTGCGTAGCTCGAAGTGTCTGCGGTCGCATCCTTGCGTGAAGTATGTTTCGGGCCTAACTCTAAATATATTTGCCTTTTGAAAGCTATCTTCCATGTCTGCATTTGACCCGGACTAAGGCTGCCAAAATAAAAATAAAAAATAAAATTTGTCTTTATTAGCTATTAAATGTTTAATGTATTGCAAATGTCCCACAGCTCTTTAGGAACAAAGAGATATATCTACTTTTAACAGTAACAAGCAGTAATACAGTCTGCTAAAGACTTTTTCTAATTTACTTTCTGAGTCTTGTTGACAGCACTATTCTGGACATATCCTAGTACCATTGTAAGAATGTTTCTACAGTAGCTAATCATCCCCAGTTTGGACGACCAGGTAGGCCGCGTTAGAGCCTGTGGGTCGAGAGCACTGACACGTTACTAATGGTCCTGCTCCCAGCTAACATGAGCTCAAACTGAGAGAGAGAGAGAGAGAGAGAGAGAGAGGGACAGAGAAACAGCCTCTGCATGTCAGAACCATCGCTGACAGCCTTTTATTCTCTCTATTATGTGGGAAGCACAATAACTAGTATTTGTTTGCTTAATTATTTGATAACGCATAAACATAGCTTGTAAAGGCCGTTTTGTTGATGTCCCTGCACTCAATTGTTTTCACTCTCACATAGAGGAGGAGGAATAATGAACCAAAGACAATCACTGTTACATATTCTTCATCCTACTCACCAGTCCCATTTACAAGATGCTAAACTGGTTAAATATAAGTGAATGTGAATAAGAAGTGGACGATAAGACCTGAATTCATCATTTAGTAGCTAAGAAAACTGAAAAATATGAAAGGAAACAGGCATATACTATGCAATATGATGATTTGATTTTGTTATCACAATAAATTAGGTCATGATAGGCTTTTCTGAGCATATTGTGGATGTAATCAGTATTTCCACAATACTCACCACCTGCATGTGTCATTAAAAAGAGGTTTAGAAGAGGCTCTCAAGTGTTGGAGATGTCAAAAGCCATGGTTATGCTGGACAGTCACCTTGATATTTTTTGCACCGGCGTGGAGCAAAAATTAGGCGAGTATGAGCGGTTCTGATGTGATGTGGGCATAGAGGTAAATTTTTAAATGTGGTACTGCTGCTTCACTGTGTCTGTTCCAACTTATTTCAAAAACACTAAATATTGCAATACTTATGATACAGGCTTCTCTGTAACGTAAGCACATTACCTACCATGCTGAAACAGGCTATTAGAAAAAGGTGTTGCGAATGTTGATAGAAACTGATATATGAATTTTTTATTTTTTGCACTTTATATATATTTGTTCCCACCTACCTCTGAAAAAAATGCATGTAGTGCTTTTAACATGACCAAACAGATTATTCAGTTGAGGTGAAGTTGAAAAGAAGGTTAATGATTGAACACTTACTGGATATACAGATCAACATAAATAGGTTAAAAGGTTTACAATACTGTAAAAGCACTGCTGTAAAACCACTAAATTTGAAGATAAAGTACACTGCGAGAAGTCGGTAGAAGAGGCATGTAAGTGTGACACAGTAACAAAGTAAAAAGTGATGTCAGACTGAAAATCTGGGAGCGCTTCCTCAAAGCACCACAAATACCAATGTATTATCATTTTAAGATAGTAGATTAAATTCTTAGTTGAGTTCTGTCGCTTTAAAGGTAATCTGTTTTTAATTTAATAATATGAAAACTATAACGCTGGTGCCATGGATTAGGGATTCTATTTTTATAAAGCTATAGGGTTTACAAAAAACATCTTAGCCCCTGATGCTGTTGATTAAAAGGTGAGCTATCTGTGAGTAACAGCCTGTCAGGCTTTCTCCCTACCTCTCTCACCCCCCTACTTGATCCCTCTCCATGTGTGGTAGCAGGTTGCGTTTCCGCTGCCATAAAGAGTAATGATCTGCTCTAATAGGCAGGAATTCATCTCTGGGGACTTGGGCCGATGAGGCCTGGCTGCAAACACTGGAAACTCTCTCTCAGCAGAAACAAACGCCCTGGATTTTAGAAGTGTTTGAAAAAAAGAGAAAGTACTGGTGCAGTAGGAGGACTCCTATTTAAGTGAAACTTACTTTAGAGCAGGTGATCAATCAAATCAGTGCATTCCTCAGGTTAAAATGGGGTAAATGGAGTGTATCATTCTTCTTCACTATGCCTGAAGGAGGCAGCTGGATCCTGGAGATCCTGGAGAGTGGCCTGAGATCTTAACGAATACAAGTTCTTTGGACTTACCGCTTCGTGCTTGTGTTGACCTATTATATAAACATTACATGCTCTTGGGATGCATCTTAGTACACAAAGCTAAATCATGTTCACTGCCAAAACAAGGTTGCATTATCAAGCCAGATCTATAAATCCAAACTGATAGTAATGCTAATGTTTCAAAACATATATTTAATGTAGCGAATAAAATCTGTCAATAGGAGCAAAAATAATGTTGTGATGTTTGGCTCAATTAACATAAAAAATGTACAGTAAAAAAAGTCTGTGCAAAAGTAAGAGACCATCCTTCATTTATTGCATTTTCAGTCAAAACAGCCATTAAATACAAGGAAAAAAAGCAGAAACCAGATAAAAAACTCTAAAGTTCAGTCATAGAAGTTGGTTGCATTTTCTGTTTTTTTGTCTGTTTGGTTTTTCTTAGTAACAGCTCCTTGACAGCTACACATCCTATCAGACCCAAAGCATTGAGTTGCCTTCACACAGGGGTATGATGGGCAGAAATACCTGTGCATTTTCAAAGATGACAGCTTTAAGTTCTGTTTATCTGATGTTGACAGTTTTGGGGGTCTACTAGGTCATGCACGATTGTTGGGAATCCCAATTTCTCTATATCTTTCTAAAACTTTTTCATAGTTTTAGAAACCTACTTTTTCACTTTTTTCCCTTTGACTTTTTCCTGTCCTAGTGCAAGTGAATTGTCTTCTATCTAATCTCTATTCCATCTCTAATCTTTTATCTATCTAATCTTCTGTACTTAAGAACCGTTTTCACTGGAAATTAAATAAATGCAGGGTGGTCTCTGACAGTACTGACCATAATGTGTTTTTCAGGTTGTTCTGGCTTTGATACGTGCACGGATCAGGGAGGGCCTGATCCCACTTACACTTTTACCAGCAAGGCAATAGCCTGTTATTTTGAACGCCATGGCATGAAGAACATTATGAGCCATCCCATTCAAATTTCAATCAGTGAACTGTCTCCTCCTCTGATAATATCTCTGGCAGTACCATCATTTCCTATCACTTCCTATCACTGAAATTTCTAGACTTTCTATGACTCATGAGTGCTCACCTGTCCACCTAATTTTCACACAGCTACCTACTGTCGCCTGCCAAAATATACTGTTCTCAATTCAGAGCCAGAAATCATTACAATGGCGTTTTATTGCTCTGTGACACTGTACACATTTGGTACAGCAAAAATTGGCAATGAACAGTGACTACAGAGACTCAGAGTGAAGAAACCAACTTGTGGTATCTCAGTGTAGGATCTGAAATGTGGCTGATTTTAGTTCATCAAAGCAAGGTTCCTATCAGGAGGATGCAGGTGGCAGCTGAAGACACTTCTCTGACTGGTCAAAAACTTGTAGAAACGCAAGCAGCCCAATCTTTAAGAATGCAAAGATGAGACCAGGCATACTTTAAAAACTACACTCATTATTGTGTATTCTTTACTGGTATGGCAAAAAAAAGAGAAAAACGAGACATAATTGCAACATGTGCGAGTGTAAAGTGCATAATTTAGAAAAATGATTATGCCTTAGACTAAATGGCTGGGGAAAGTACTCATCATATTTCCAATGCGCTATGCACTTTTGCCAGTCATTTCACTCAACAGCCTAACTCTCTCTGAACAATTCAGACACATTGTTCAGACTGCCAACAGTTTGCATTGCCCACTTGTCAATCAAGAACAATCTTATTGTTTCCCTTATTGTATAGAATCCATGCTAATCTTAGAGCTGCTTTTGGCTGCTATGCCAGCCTAACAAGTCATTTCTTGTCATCCTGCCTGGTGAAGAGTAGGATGGTGACATTTCACATAATAATAAATAAAAAAAAACAGAGTAGCTGTAGTGCTCTGAGCTTTTTAATACGCAGGTGAAGAATCCATAAAAAAACAATTTTTTAAACCATTACCGTAAACAAGCTCCAGGGAAAGATGCTGACGCTGTGAGTTTTCGTGTTGATGGTGGCCTAACTAGGATCAGGATTTGCCTTCATAACCTGCAGCTTTACAATAAGGAGTGACAGTATGAACAACACATCCTCTACAAATCTTAAACGTGCCACAGGAGTACTCACAAGTACTGTACTTCAACCAGCTGCTTCCTAGAGTTGTGCTACTAGGGCTGCAACAACTAATCAACATCTATAATAAAATAAATAATCAGACACAGTTTGCAACAAATTTCTTATCAATTAGACACAAAGATGACAGAAATAATCTGATGTACAGAAGGATGTTACATTGAAGTCTTACAACAGTGATGCATCTCCCAGAAGAATCTCCCTTTTAAGAATTTATCTTGGAAAATAAATGGTTTAGTTGCTGATGGCTGTTAGCAAGAATGACAGCAGGGAATCCTGGCCTCTAAGACTTTGTAATAATAATTAAATATTTTATTACGATTTTTAAGTTATTACATTTTGAAAACTACTTAGTCTGAAAGAATAAGCTGAAACCTTATTAACCCCACAAAGCATTTGTTTACTTCTGTTTTGTTACTTCTGCCTGGCTAGGTGAAGCTGGAGCCCACAACTCTTTTCAGGTAAGCATTACTATGGTACATACACTAGTAAGTGTGTATCAGTATTAAAGGGAATATCTGTTTGATGCTGTGGTAGAGCGGCAAAGGCAGGTACATTTGTCCAAATTTACTTGGAATAATATCTTTGTACATGAACTGTCATTCTAACAATGTATTTTCCTTCTCCGATAAAGTTGCCATTTGGAGACCAAAACACATTCTTAGAAATGAAAGTCCTTAAATGGTTCTTAGTTTGGATCCTATGGTTCTAGCCCACATCTCTCTCTCTCTCTCATTCTCTGCCCTACAGTGTCTTGGCTGCCAAAAGCCAGAAGTAGATGGTCAGGGATAATTTGGGATGAAAGTGACAATACAACATGTTGGTGATGGTACCCATCTATGACCATGTATATAATCACTTAAAGGAAATAATACTAAAGTAATGTAACTTAAAACATCTTTAAGTATTACAGTCAAATAATAAAAAAAAAAGTATTTTCAATTCAGTACTGTAAAATGTCAGAAACCACCCTTTATTTATTTACGTTCCAGGCAAAATAGTCATTAAGTAAAAGTTATTCATTTTTCAGCAGATCATATAGAAAATAATTCACTTTACATAAGGGAAAAGTTGAAGTAAAATAAATTAAAGAGAAGAAAATTATTTAAAAATACAGAAAAACTGGCGCTCTTTCCAATCGTTTAAGACCTGGTAGACCACCAAAACTGCCACGATCAGATAAACAGCACTTAAGGATTTCATCTTTGAGAGAGAAGAGAAAATCAAGCTGCTTCAGATCTGAAAAAAATCCACAGGTGTTTCTGTCCATCCTTCCACTGTGAGAAGACAACTCACTGCTGTGGGTCTGAATGGATGTGTAGCTGTTAAGAGGCCCTCAATGAGAAAAGGAAATAGACAAAATAGAAGAACATCTGCAAATCAAACAAGAAGCTGCTTGTGTTATCAAAACAATGGAATGACCATCCCAGAGTCCAGACCTCAACGTCACTGAATTTACCGAATGCAACCAACTTCTAAAACAGAAAAGGAAAAGGAAAAGAATGGAAACTGTAATTAAGGCAAAGAATGGACACTAAACACTGAAACACAATGTTCAGATTCAGATGTTCAAAAAATATATATTTTCTACTTCTTTTTCTGATGCCGAAAACAAATGACTTATATTAAATGGCCGTTCTGACTGAAAATAAAACCAAGTCTCTGACTTTTGCATAGTACTGCACATTGCAGATAACAGCTGATTTGGTAATCTACGTATCGTATGTGCCATACTGTGGTTTTATCATACAAATCATGCAATCTCTAAAGCCTTTCCTTAAATATTCTATGAAGCACAACATAAGATCATCATGCTGAAAAATGTGGCTTCGTCCTGATCTATATTCCCCTGCACTCATCTGATGCTGCTGCTTGCAGCTAGCCCTTGTGTAATCAATCACGGTGATGGTGCAAGAGAAATGTAGCAACTTGCAATGCCATTAGAATAACTCACCCTGAGGCCCCCTCCAACTGTCCACACTCTAATCACCTGTGCTAAGAATATTGATCTATTTGTATTAGTCATCCATGATTAGAAACGTGATCTGTATTTGCATTAAAGGGTTTAATATGAAAATTATACAATAACTAGATGATTCAGGTAGTTTTTTTTTTTATTTACTTTCTAACCCATTTTCACCCTAAAAGACAAAATGGTGACACTTCCGGGAAGCTGAAACCCTTACTTAAACTTTTAAGACCCAATGCTGAAAGTAAACCAACTGAACATACTTTCATATTATGGACCGGAACTTGTGACCATCCTCTTTTTTAGCACAAATTCCAGTTATCAAAACCAAATATTTAATATAAAGATAAAAACAGTGTGGAAAACACCCAGCACCATTCCTGGATTTGCTGGACTGCTAAAAATCTGCTATATTGTTTCCATATATAACATATGTACATTATACATTATTGTGCTATATATATATATTTATATACATATATATATATATATATATATTATATATATATGTATAATTCTACATTATACAGAAACAACAATTTTCATGGCTCTAGCATTTACAGATATATTACACTTAAAAACAAATTAGGGTTACAATGTCTTTATATTTTAAAATAAAACAGTAAGTTATTTTAACAATTACACCTTCTTGAGCCTCAATTTAGTAATACTGGTTTTTAAATCTATTATATAGAATTCCAAGTACCACAGAAGTGCTCATCCCCACAGTCATGTTTGAGTCACGGTGAGTGCCATATTTTGAGGTAAAAAACATGTTTTTCTGCAATTTTAATTGCAATAATCTATAAATGACTATGAGATATATTATTTAAATGACATAAAGAAAACAAATGCCAAACAAATATAATAAAATATATAATGAAAGTTGTGGTCCCCAGAAGTCATGTAACTGGTGTTACTGCGTAAAAAAACTCTTAGTTTGAAATAAAAATCACACTGGTGACATCACTTGACTTCCACAAATTTATTAAATTACATATTTTAGTGGATATTCCATGACTGACAACATGTGGTTTGATGCTCTGTAGCAGCCATTTTGTAAAATCCATTTTTCATTAAAAATGTCACTGGTGTTACTGCCTCTAGTATTACCTTTCTTGTGTGTAACACCAGCGAGGATTCGTAACACCAGTGACACCTATGGACAGATAGAAAAGTGGACGTTTCTGTAAAATGACCCATAAATATAAATAAAATTCTGTTAAATAACAAAAACAAAAGTGTCTTACATGTTACATTTGAAACAAGTGAATGAATGTGTAGGTTCTGTCACACTCTTTAGGGACAGGGACAGGACACACCACACAGTGGGTCAGTCATTGATGTCCAGTGCATATCCCTCTGCTCGCAGGTAAATGGTGAGTGATCTACCTCATTCACACTGTGTCTCTGGCCCTTAGCTCACTCTGTGTGGAGCTTGGCATGCTAATCACAGGCCAGGTGCCAGCACTGTGTCACCTCTAGAGCAGATTAGCATGGGTTGGCACGGATACCAGCTACTCGGCACATAGTGGGGGATGGCGGACACCTCCAGCATGTCGCTTTGAAGTCCTGCCACATGGCATTGACCACACGTGTGTGGAGATCGCCACAACATGTCCCAGAGCACCCACCTGGAGGAATGTGTAAAGTGGCATGCAGGAGTTGCACACCTGTGTCCAGCTGGGAATAGAGCTGGCCACATACTACACAAAACAGCGCTCTTAGGTAAAATTCTCCTGCAAGGTCATCACAAATCTGGGCTTGATTTTTTAAGTGGTAACAATGATGCTAGCGGGCTAATTTAGCAGTACGAATGAACACTTACCAATACACAGAAGTGTGAAACAATGTTTTATTATTCAAAAACAACCAAAGGAAATCTTTTCGCCACTGTGGGTTAAGATGGTATGTACCTGATGCAGTTTGGTTGACAGACACCTCCTCTTCAGATGAGCTAATGAGCTAATACTAGAGCTTACCCTCAAGAGAAACACAACAGCTAACACTAAAGCTAACCATAGAAAGTAATATTACAATTCAAGACTAGAGGTAACCCAGGAAGGAAACACTACAGCTGACACAAAAACTAACCCTATAAGGTATCACTACAGCTAAGACTATAGCTAACACTAGAAGGTAACACTAAGGTTAAAACTAGAAGGAAAAAGTACAGCTAACACTAGAGCTTACAAATCTTTGCAAACACACTTAGGTTAAAGAATGTGTGCTTCATATTAGCCAAATTAACATAAAATTCATTCAAGTTAGACACTACACTGTCTCTTGTTGCAACAGTAATAGGTGGCTAGTCTTGCAGGACCAGACATAATCTTATACTGAGAAAACGTTGTTGGCTAATTGAATTGGTTTTCCCTTGCAAAAGTTTCTCATGGTTGTACCCAGACATTCCCTTTACGGGACCATGGCTGGCCCTGCAAGACTAGTAGCTTAGGTAAAGGTCTTTCTGGTGATTTAGCAAACTCAGTAGCAGCAATGCAGTGTCACATGCATGCAAGTGTATAAACACTCAATAGGCCTATTTTTTCAAATGTAAGCAAACCTCTCACACCGTACTGTCACAAATGCACATAATCCAAATGACTGCTGTGTTTAGTAAAAACAAATGATTAGCTGTGTAGCTGAGTGCTGTATACATTATGTTTATACCGGGCCCATTGACAGCAAGCAGAAGGTTGCTCACAGATTCATCCATAATACAGGACAACACAAATATGAACCCTTTTCATTTGTCTACATGTGACATTTCCTGATAAGCCCAGTTGGATAGCTATTATAAAGTAAAGCCCCCAGCAACAAAGCATTGTTATAAAAAATGTCCCTGCTTCAGCTCCCTGAATGTAATTTTTTTCGGTAGTTTTTTGGGAATTTTTGCCTCAAGGCCTCGTGAGGCAAGGCTGTATGCTACTCTGAGCGATTTGGAAGAAGGCTCTTTATACATTATCGGAGTATTAGCTTTTAAAGGTCAGTGGAAACTGAAAGCTAGCCCAGCAATCCTCTGTAGGGTGAACTCTGCTCACATAAAGGAAAACTGTTTGAAAATGTCAACCCTTGGATACTAGTTCCTTCTGTATTTCTCTGATTTGTTTAGACACAGCATCTATTCTACCATATTTCCAAAGGAAGCTGTAAAATCTTTAAGTTTTAACAATATATATACCTCATGAAGCTGATTGAGAGAATGCTAAGAATGTGCAAAGCTCAAAAAACCAAAGATGGCTGTTTTGAAGAACCTAAGTATAAAACATATTCTGGTTTGATTAACACTTTTTTGCTTACTACATAATTCCATATATGTTCCTTTATAGTTCTGATGTCTTCAATATTATTCTACAATGTAGAAAATAATAAAAATAAAGAAAAAACATTAATAAGAAGGTCTGTCCAAACCTTTGACTTGTACTGTGTATATACATTGGCCGATACTGATACATAGCTGACTGATTCTTCCATCTCTGGTTCATTCCTAACAATGGGCCCTATTCACCAACCATTCATCATAAGAAGACATTTCTTCTTAAACCCCACTTACCCAGCTTTTACGAAGATTCTGACATTCACCAATGCTTTTTTATTCAGGATTTGTTCTTAGGTAAGAACAGAATCTACACACACGCACAAAGGTGCAAACAATAGAAAAAAAAACACACAAACACTCCAAGATGGACGAAGGCTTCACTTCACAGAGGAGTAAGCTCGTACCAAAGAAAGGTAGAAACATCAGTTCAGTGGTACGGATTTTAAACACCCAGTGGAATGGGAGCAATGAGTGAATATGAGCGAGTTTTCAGTGCGGCTGGGAACACTGTTAAGGTCTCTGCGTACTTCTTGCGAAACGAAATTCTTGAGAGTTGTGTGAAGCTGAAAGCGCCTTCACTTTCTGCGGTTTCGTGTTGCCTGTCGCGGATGCTTCACGTGACGCTATGAAATTTTATTTTATGAAAAGTTTCATGACTGCTGGAGAACTATTCTTTCACAGTTCTAACTATGGCGACGTTTGAGTTCAGAATACTGCCACCATTTAAGGTGGAACAGGAAAATTGAAAGCTGGTGAAACAGAAAGCTAACTTCAGCCTCGTCCTCTTGTGAACCTAAATATAAGGTAACCTGTATGTTTTGGTGCTCAGTACTAGTTAGCATTACCGAATAACAGACTTAGCATCTTACATTTAGGAGGTATTCATTGTTTATTTAACAAATGCATGTTTCACAGTGAAATATTTGTGTGTCTGCCGAAGCCAAAGCTCCTCAAAGTTGTCCATCTTTGTTTAATGACACGCCTCTTTTTTACTGGCTAATCAGAGGCTCTGTCGCGTAGCGTCTTCGCCCGCGGAGTTTGCCCAGCTGCCATGTGCATGATTACTTTTTTGCAATATCGCCCAGCCCTACTGTGAATAGTTTTCTTGACCAAACAATGAAACATTTATTAATCTGTTCTGTAAAATTCTTAGTAATCATAATCAACTAGCAAGGTTTCACTATGACATCTAATGTTTTAAACATTTCCTTTTTCATAAATAAAAATATTTAAAAATAGGATTATGCAGGCTATTTACATAGTAACAAAGGCTTTTTAACAGATATAAAGTAGTATAAAAAACAGTACCAGTATTATGTAGACGTTGGAGCTGGAGATTCCTTCAGCCAAGTAAAAAGTCAGTAGATAAATCTAAAAACATGGTGCTTACAGGTAACACTCACCCATGCAGTGGTGCAGCAGATGCCAAAGCTGTAGCAAACATGATTTGAGTTGCTTGAAACCTGATTTCCAGACTCCCCAACTGCTTTCTAGGAAAAGCTCAGTGGTGCATGCTGCGTCCTCACCTCACCTTGACTTAAGCTCTGCCCGTGTCCAATAAGGTCAGCAAAAGCATAAAAAAATCACTACCACATTGCTCTCCTCTGCGAAGTAGCTCAGTGTTCACAATGTTAGCGTAGCAGTGGCGCAACACTTCAGGGAGATGAAATGCCAAAGCTCTCAGCTCTGCTATATGAGGTGAAAGTAGGTGTGATTCAAAGAGCACCTTTAGCTACTGATAAAAGGGTGTAAAATGCTATTTGTCATGACAACAATTCTACAAAATACAGTGGGGCTGTGAGCTTTGCACACTACAGAGCCTCACACAATGTATTCAGAACGCTGGAGAGAAATGGAAAAATCAATGCAAGTAAGGTTTACAGTACATTAGTTATAAGCTGTTATTGTGCAATGCAATGATTGTGTTTATACTTTCTAAGTTTCAGTGAATAACAAACCTGACCATCATATCTGCATAGCTATAACAGTTTTGCTTGTGAATCAAACTATTCTGAAAAAAATATTTCACCCCATAAATAGAGTGAATGAATGTCTGACTAAATGTATGAATGAACATATGAATGAATACCAAAAGCACTCAGTAACTGTTGGTCACAGTGCTACCAGTTTTAGATGTTAACAGCTTAACATATATATATATATATATATATATATATATATTTTCAATGTTTACCATGTCCATTCTTTGTCTTTATTACACCTTCTATTCTTTTCAGGAGACTTGCTTTCAGTTTTACAAAGAAATCTGCAGGGAAGAAATCTGCTTTTTTGTCTATTTTCTTAGTCATTTTCTCAGTAACAGTTTCTTGGAAGCTACACATCCTTTCAGACACACAACACTGAGCTGTCATCTCAATTGGAAAAATAGACAGTAACACCCGTGAACTGTTTGAAATCTAAAGGAAGATTTAAGTACTATTTATTTGATGGTGACAGTTGTTAGGATTCACATTTTCTCTGTGTCTTTAAATAACGTTTTGAACATGTTTTGGAAACATCTAACATCATCATATCTAATACTTTATCTAATACCTAATAAACTTATCTAATACCTAATAAACGTAAATATTTTATCTAATCTCCTCAGAAATAATAACTACTACAAAATACCAAGCTGTTTTGTGGCTATTTTGACTGGAAATAAATAAAGGGTGGTCTCAGACTTTTGCACAGTAATGTATATTCTCCTCAGCCACCTCTTAACTATATACTATGAACAACATCATTTTCAGCGATGAGTATGTAAGGTTAAACAGCATCACAAAACAAATCCAAAACCACTTTCACGCTTTGCCGCAATCTTTTCAAAGGCAGACGCATTATCATCCTAACAGTGGCACACAACACAACAGCTCACAATGGAGTCATCTGAACAGAGGCCAGGCTGTTCTAAAGCTCCTTACATGCCATTTCTCTTTCAAAGACGAAAGAAAGCTTATTATTGTGGTGACTTGAAACATGCCTGTATACAATGGGTTATATTGTAGTACACAGTGCACTCCAGTATATTACAGACATACAAGGCTATTCTGTGCTATTCTGTGACACTTTGGCATCCACCTGGAATCCATAACTGAAAACATTACGCAAAAGTACATTTTCACAGCAAAATGTGTTAAATGGTTTTAGATAATATGCACCAATTTATAAACATATTGTGCAAATGAGAAACAAGCATCAATTTGTGTACCAGCTGCTTTCAACAGCCTTCTGGTAAACAAGACACCTATTACAGGGAAAGCATATTTAACGCTTTTCTTTTTAATCTGGGACCATGAATAAATGTGTCAGACCGAGTGAGACTATTTGAGGTTGTCAGTCTCAGAGGAGTGAGGGTGTGATGATATTTTAAAAGTGCTTGCGATGGGCAAAAGGTAGTATTACAATGGCAAACACTGGGCTGAAAACTAGTTTGTGAATTCTGCCATGGTAAAATCCACAAAACTCATTATTGTGGCTTCAAATGTATGGACATTTCTTGTTTCCTAGCACATTTTAAATGTCTCTTAATGCAAAACACCCATCTTACCTTAGTTTTGTTAAGACTACTTTGTTTACAAATGGTATAAATCTAAACACACAATTTAAACAGCAAAATAAAAATATTCTCTCTATTGATGAACTTGCGACAAACCTAAGATACACAGAAAATGAAATTTCTGTGCTTCACTTGCTGTTATCCTGTTAAAATTATGATAAATTATACACCGATCAGGCATAACATTATGACCACCTCCTTGTTTCTATGCTCATTGTCCATTTTATCAGCTCCACTTACTATATAGGTGCACTTTGTAGTTCTACAGTTACAGATTGTAGTCCATCTGTTTCTCTGCATACTCTGCCCCCTTTTACCTTGTTCTTCAGTGGCCAGGACCCCCATGGACCCTCACAGAGCAGGTACTATATGGGTGGTAGATCATTCTCAGCACTGCAGTAACACTGACGTGGTGGTGGTGTATTAGTGTGTGTTGTGCTGGTATGAGTGGATCAGACACAGCAGTGCTGCTGGAGTTTTTAAACACCTCAGTGTCACTGCTGGTCTGAGAATAG
Organism: Colossoma macropomum; assembly: GCF_904425465.1. NCBI lineage: Eukaryota > Metazoa > Chordata > Actinopteri > Characiformes > Serrasalmidae > Colossoma > Colossoma macropomum. The sequence goes on from NW_023494810.1 coordinate 9,666,219, forward strand.
TGCACCAACCCAAAATATCCAGCCAACAGCATCCTGTGGGCAGCATCCTGTGACCACTGATGAAGGACTAGAGGATGACCAACACAAACTGTGTAGCAGCAGATGAGCTATCGTCTCTGACTTTACATCTACAAGGTGGACTGACAAGGTAGGAGTGTCTAATAGAGTGGACAGTGAGTGGACACAGTGTTTAAAAACTCCAGCAGCACTGCTGTGTCTGATCCACTCAGACCAGACTAACACACCACCACCACATCAGTGTTACTGCAGTACTGAGAATGATCCACCACCCAAATAGTACCTGCTCTGTGAGGGTCCATGGGGGTCCTGACCACTGAAGAACAGGGTTAAAGGGGGCTAACAAAGTATGCAGAGAAACAGATGGACTACAGTCTGTAATTGTAGAACTACAAAGTGCACCTATATAGTAAGTGTAGCTGATAAAATGGACAATGAGCTTCGAAACAAGGAGGTGGTTTTAATGTTATGCCTGATCGATGTACTTACATTATATAAACACATTTGTGATTCATTTTATGCCAGTGTAGAAATATATAGCTTTGAAGATTTGAATGTAATGATCCTAATAAGCCCTCTGGAGTCACAAAAGGAATTAAATTCATTCTCAGATTAGGAGGTGGAATATTACTGTGTTTACCTTGACAGTAGGTTTTTTGGTGGAGAACCCTCGGAACCATCCTGAAACAGAAAGATAAAATGCATTTAGTTAACCAACAGCATTCAACACTTTAAGACACAACCTCAAAATAACTGAAGAAAATAAATAATGTTATTATTATTGTTATTGTTATTGTTCATACTAATATTACTAATACTAATTCAATACTAATATTAATACTACTACTAATAATAATAATAACAATAATAATGTTTACACCGTAACTAAGAATAGAACTAGGAACTAAAATATGAAACAGTATATTTTAAAATTATTTTAAAATTGCCTCTCTATCTCTCCCTCTCTCTCTCTCTCTCTCTCTCTCTCTCTCTCTCTCTCTCTCTCTCTCTTGTCCTCTCACATGGAAATTCAGCTCAAAAAGTCAAGAAGTATTGATTTGATTAAACTCACAGGGACATACAGGAGGACACTAAAGATCTTTAAATTAATCCTAGTATTTCCATTTCCTGGACGATTCCAAACCTTTTTAATTCTACAAAGAACTAAGAATAATGAAAACAAAACTGATTAGCAATAGCTGAAGCCGCTTTAGGGCTTTCAAACTACATCTAACATCAAATCCCTAAGAACATTTACCTGTTAAATACAGGCATCATCTTAAGCTACAAGAGGGTCTTGCAATTTGCAATCTAAAGTTCTCAGCTTTGAATACAACTCAGTGTTTTTCTGTTACACCTCATTTTAAGCTGCTGACAGATGATAAGCTTTTTTTCCACTTTGCTCACAGTAATGCAACACTGCTACATCATCAAGATGCACTGTAGATTAGCAGGAGCCTTGAAAAACATGCACCAGTTTATTTGATTTGCTGTATCTCAATTTAAAACAAAAAAAAAGACAAGATGTGAGAAAAAGAGAGTGGGTGCATGAAACATTACTGTCTCAATAACCAAATCAAGTTCAACCTCAGCAGAAAGCTAAAGAGTAGAATTTAAGGAATACTTTTTGTAAAGGTTTGTTTACTAATTTGGAGCACTGATAAGATGTGGGATTTAATTTCTCATCCATGCCTGTACGAAGTGAGTCATTTCTTGCCACAAGTTTTGCCTAGGTTAAGCAGTAGTGCACACAACATGTGTAGGTTTCATTTGAACTTAGTAATAGGGCTAGATTTGCTTCCCAAATGCTTCTTAATATTAGGCATACCAGAACAAGTTATACCAGAGAAAAGGAATGGAGGAGTGAAGAGTCTGATGGATATGGATGACGAACTGACAGAGGAATGGACACAGACAAAACTGACAGAGAGATGGACCAAAACAGAAAGAAACAGCCTTTGGCCACGTGGAACACATGAAGGCAATCATGGACATCCCTCTCCATATTTTGAACCGTATGTCATGTTTCACTGAAAGACCTTGCCTGCAAGCCAATGGCCAATGCATACTGCCATATCGACGCAGCTGTTTTCTGTGCAGGTAATACAAATAAATAGGATCAAAATGTGGAATAAGTCAGACTTTAAGGGTCTTACATAAAAATGATAAATGTCAGCGCACAAGACTGTATATCCACAGATCCTATAAGCCGACCACACGGCCAACCTTGTTCAGTACGAGCAGGGAAAAGCTGCCTGAGCCTTCCATATGACTCGTATTCAAGACACTTAAGCAGTAGCTCATATAGTGAGAGCCACCAGATGGCTGCTTAGATCGTACAGATGACATCTAGAGCCAGCGACACAAGATGTCTACCACATACAGAGGCGAGATATCTGAGCCAACAAATATACAATACTTCCAAGATCTACTGTAAAGAAAACAGATGTTTTCTGTGAGATCTATTTGAGCAGTGTTGAACACAGCAAGATTTTCAGGAGAACAATGGCCTAAACCCCCAATTTACAACATAACATTATTAGTGTTAACTTTTAAATCATTATGCCTTTTGGGTCAAACTAACTTATGCCTTTTGGAGTTAAAATATTTCCTTATTTTTCACAGAATAAACACAAAGAGAGAATAACTTTTTGTTCCTGAAGTCTACTTGAAATATCTGTATGGCCTTATGTAGCAAAAATTATGCCTGAAAAAGACTGAAAAGCAGCCTAGGCTAAAATGTGCGGCAAGAACACTTCACATGGCTTTCATGTGAAAGGGTGGGCAAAACTGCTGTAGGCTCAGTGGCCAGTCATGAGTACGTGTTCATGGGTGTCACATAATCAGCATGAATTCAGAAAAGAGTTATCATAATACAAATGGTCTCAGGAGTGAACGGTAAATTATGAAACTTCACACAGTACATCAAACTCTTTTATTTCAGACAACAAATCATTTATTTCAGAAAAGCAAGGAAAATTTAGTGATATTTCTATGATATGAGCTCTTTAAGTGAGAAGAGCGGCGTGACAGTTTTTCTCCTGTAAGAGACAGACTCATAGGGTAAGAAATATAGTGATATAAAATAGACTACAGTGGCTAGCATACCAATGTTCAATCTAATTATTCTCTGTCTCAAGTCTATACCGTTCCATCTCAACCCTGGCAAGAGTCATAAGACACGCTTCATCCAATACCATACGAGTATGAAAGACTAAAGGACTCATTCGAAATCTAATTCAGCCATAGGTTGATGGTTCTGTTCAATCTCATTTATCGATTTCTCCATTTCAATCTCATTGTCATTGTCTGAGTCTGCCTTTGTATGGAACAATCCATCTGGTCTCTCAGACTGAGTAGTCTTACTAAAACTGACAATGTTATAAACATACACCATAACTAAGAACTGAGGGGGTTTCTCATGGTAGGATCACTTTTGTCATTTAAAGGAGTGGTCAAAAAACCTGCATCTACCTAAGGCCTAATCATTCGTAATTAAATGTGACTTAAAGTAATTAATAATGGGATAGTCTGAATTTGACGCTGAAATGTGAAAAAAGACAAAGTGCTAACACAGCAGAGGGGTTTAGAGAGCAGATCAGAGTCATATCAGGTTTGGGTAATGTTATAAGGTAAACAAAAGAGGGAGAAAGAGAGAGAGAAAGAGAGAGAAACAGAGAGAGAGAGAGAAGGTGAAGACCTAATTCAGGTCGCTTGACTAGGAAAGATTTCCTGTATTGACTTTGAAACGTCATGCTGGTCCGACCACGCTCCTCTGATGACTTAATGCATTAATGTGGTCATTTGCTACCGATTGGCTGTGACAACAGCAGAAAATATTCATGACCGGCTGGCTAAACTGAACGCACCTGTGGCCATCTGTCCCAAACAGGACACAGCACCTGTCGCATTAATCATCTACAGTCCATATATGTTAGTGCTCTTTCCTCATGGCTTTTGACCAGGGCAGAGATTAACTACAAAATTAAGTGGCTGCCAGTCAGCATCAGGTGGCTCTACTATCTATATCTGCTTAGTTACTTGAACTGTGGAGTTAGCAAATGTCATAGATGTGCTTCAGAGTCTAGACTGAGCTTTTCTGGATATACAGTGGTTCCAGCATTAGTCAGGATTTAAGAGGAATAATTCACTGTTAAATGAATGTCAGCTAGGGCCAATTAGCCTAATGGATATAAAAGTCCTAATTGATATATTGGTTGACTTAATAAAATCAGAAGACATTAAGCTTTTTATAAATGTATCGTTGTTCCCAATAATCCCACCGATAAAGCACCAACATTGTACTGAAGTAACTCTGATGTGAACATCACTCATTTCTGAGAATTTTTGAACGTTTCATGTTCTTATGCCACTCTTTACACAGCCTGCTAAAGAGGCTGTGACAAGCTGCTCCCCTTTGTTACAATATTGTGAGCTGACCTTGTAAAACTGAACACAAAACACCACTAAAATTTGAAAAACTTGAATTTATCTTGAATCTTAACATTAACTATTATTATTATCTATGACCGTTAGTTGTTTATTTTTTGATAAGAATATACTGATTTTATGGATTCCCTGAAGTTTGTGGCTTGTTAAAATTAGTAATAAAGACAAAATATTCATATCTGTTGTTCCCTAATGAGATCAAAATCAGGTGGTCCTTATAAACATTTATTTACTGCTTAATATTGTATTCTTCTGAGGTATGTCCACTGACTATCACGTCATAAAAAAGCTTGCAAAAACCGAAGCAATAATCGTGCATGTTCCACAGGCTAGCTATGGGCAACAACCTTGATTTATTATCACAGTGCTGGTAGATGGTGTGGTGAATCTCCCATGAAGGAGACATTGGGCAACCATACAACTGAGTCTAGCGTGAGTGACAGCTGATGAAATGCGTCGTCTGTCTCCCAACAGGGTTTCACTAGAGGGAGTTAGGCTGTCAAATCTCGGCTGTTATTTGCAGTTACGATGGCAGCATGTCTTTCATAAAGTGTGGCTTGTTCTCTCACACTTTCTGGACCTGAGGGATGGCCCGATCTTTTCCTGTTTTCCCCCTTTTCAGTGCTCAGCACTTCAGCTTTACTTAATTTCCAGGCCAACAAATGTAGAATAATTTCTGCAAAGCTAAAATTATTTTACTGATTTTTCCAACTGGATATTGCTTAGGCCAGAGAAAACGTGTATTATGGTGCAGTCTGTAAATAACTGGATAGTGACAATATTTATTTTCATGGGTGTGTACACAGCTCCCATCAGAGAAATTGGCAAAAAAACAGCTTTGCCTTCCTGAGCAGTCCAATCTGCCAACCATCCACTGCTTCAGACTACCAGCCAATGACAGATCAGAGTCTGAAGGTTTCAAAGGGTTCGATTTCACAAGGATCCATTACTCCCAAAGCATGGGACCGCAAGCAAACAATCAATGCGCTCAGAGAACTGCTCACCCCTGGAATCTGAGCTGTGATTATTCCATGCCCTGAAGCCAAACCTACGCTTATCTCACCTACTGATTCAGAGCTTATCCACTGACCTGCAAGCACATTCTATTTGTCGAGCCATACACCGCTTATCATCACAATATGGGACTACAATGAAAACATCTGATTGTGTTTTGTTCTGCTAACTTCAGATCCAATTAAATTACCACTTTTTATAGCATTCTAAACTTTATTTTAAAGAATAATTTACTTAAATCTAACAATCTTGTGGGTGTGGCAGTTGCTCATTGTGTTTTACACGGCTCAGTTCTGGTGGCACTGCTTCAAACTAATTCAGACCATCGTGGCACAATGACGTTAAAACCAGTATGTGAATTTTACTCACTTCAATCCTTACGCGTTTGAAGTTATTATTATTGCTTTGCACTACATTAGTTTACACTACATAATTATGTGTTTACATAATTACAAAGTTATATAATTACTTACCAAATGAACTACATTTACATTCGAATTATAATTCTGTATCGACAAGTTTGAGTCTGCACTCTTTCCCACTTGGCACACTTTTCCCATTTGTAGCCAAAATGTAATACATTTTCATAAAATTCAGAGATAAAAATACCTCTTCTACTCACAATCTGGTGACAACTGAAAGTTTAGATTCTGCACTTTCAATAGAATTTCTCTACTCATTTTAATTAACTATGAGAGACAAATAATTAAACACCAACAAGCTTTTGTTATTGCCAGGGTTAATGTTATGAAAAAAAGCATGACACTGGAGCTATGGTACTGATTACACTTCTGTGAAGAATCCTGGAAAACTACATTAAACTGTGATGTTATGTGATACGTGCACCATCCCGGAGCCAAATATACATCATTTATTTCAATACAATAAGTAGACGTCTCAATTCAACACATTTTTCGACACAGCAAAAGTAAAAAAGGAGTGCCTGAAAATGTGCCATATGTTAATCTTTCCATTATCAGCTTATTGGAGCATTCAACTTAACACAGCAGAATACAGAGGTGTCCAGTCGTGAGCCACAGCAAAGAAATCAAGACTTTTGAATTTAGAGTCAAAAGACACCTACCCTGCCTCGAGCTAAGGGCACTTTCACAGATTGAAACATATTTCTCTCCCAGTTAACAGGCAACAGATCACTGAACATGGGGCAGCTAACTCCAAATTCCTGTGCCATCTCTATTCCTGGAGGCTTCAAATGTCACGCTAAAGCCATGGACAGTGACAGGGAACGTGAATGAGCATGCTCTTTGAGTGACCTTTAAGTAGCGACATATGGCAACCAACCCGCTTCTCTTTCAGAAACCCAGAGGGCAGTAAAACATGGAGAGATATATTACTTGGAGGACTGCGCATTGAGTTTTGGAGTAAGAAAGTCACTAAGTCATTTTTTTTCAGTGAGATTCTCAAACTATTTCATAAAGCGATTCATTAGCATCTCAGCTTGCCAAAGTATTTGTGCACCTCACTCCTACTTCAACCTTAATATGTTTTGGTTGCTCTGCTGCCATTATTGTCGAACTCTACCATTACATTAGCATGTAACCCAAACAGCGTAGAAATGCAGATAATCCTGAGTAATCAATACCTCTGTTCTAACCTCTTTCAGCAATTTCCTCGCTGTTTGGCTAAATGATCTGAATGATCTGCTCTACAGTACTCGTGTTGAGTACCCAGCAGCATTTCCACCTCCGCACCTCTATCTGAGCTTTAGCGCAGACACGTCGAAGCTGCTTCGCCTCTCATTGACAGTGTCAGCGCGGCTGCTCTTTCCCGGGAGATCCAAGCGTGGGCTTCGGCTCAAATCATTCTGGTAGGGGAGGACGGCCGTAGCTAATGTCACGCCATCAGACTCATTATCTGAGAAGGCTAACATGTCTAGTCCAGAATCTCCCATGCAGCCACGTCTCAGAAATACCAATGACGTATCGATGTTAGCACATTCAGCATGTAACTGGCCATCAGCAGCACCAAAAGATGAGTGGAATACCTTCACAAATACAAGCTAATGAAACAAAAAGCTATCTAAAGCTGGCTAACAAGAATCAGCTGGCAATATTTAAACCACTTTCATTCATTAATATGAAGACATATCCACCAACTGCTATGAAGTATTCAGTATTATGAAACCAATGTCAGGTGTGAAGATGAGGAAGGGAAGTCTGGACCTGCCAAAGTATACTTGGAGTTTAGGGGGTTAGTAATAAGCAGCTAGCTAACGGAGCTTATGAAAAGTACATGGCTGCAGCAGTAAGTGAAAAGGAAGTGAGATGTCAAAACGGGACGCTACAAAGTGAATAGTGTATTTATAAATAGTGCTTTATAAAATAAATGATACCCACATCTCCCCACATTTTACGCTGTATAAAAGTGCTAAAAAACTCATGGCGACTTCAGGTCATTTTTCAGGGTTATTTTGTTGCAACAGTGACTTACCCTCACACTTTTCCAGGATCTGAACAGTCTCTCCAATCTCTAGAGTCAAGCCATGAGACACTGAGCCCCGGAAGCTGCATATCACTGTGAAGAACAGACAGAAAAAAAGGGATGAGAAAGAAACCCAGGACTGTGTACAGTGTCATGTAACTGCTGCAATCACCTTCTTCCTGTGTGAGTAAAATCTGTAGAACATCACTGACAGTTGATGTACACTGAGAAAATTATTCATCATTCATCATTCAAACGTGTCCACTGTTTGAACATGAATGAAATGTGCTACAAGTACACAATTATTGTCTTTCAATTTGCTTCTTCTGGCAAGAATTGTGATGTTACACATTTCATTCATATGCGCTTGACTGATACATTTGAATCATGTGCAATGATTCAAGCGCTTTGCAGGATGACTCAGGGAGTTCAGAACACTTAAAGTCAATATGAAGAAGAAATCAGCGCATTTTCCTTCTATATTGTGACATAATTCTGAATAAAACACGGCATTTCTGAGCTAGCTCAGCAGTTTAGCTTGGTGACAGGTGGGGGAGGGGTGTGAAACAAGCTATTATTGGTTAATTGACTTTAATTTTGGTTTCTGATTGACTTTAAATAATAAAAAAAAAAACTTGAATTAAATACTGATTAATGTTTTGATTTCAAAATAAAGATAAGACAAAACATTCATGGTGTACATTCTTGTACTGAGTAAATGTATATGTTTATAAAGCCTGCATGCTTTTCGTATTTCCTGGGAAGACTCTCCCTCTGAATTTGCAGTCTCTGTAAACCACTAGCAACCCAGGCCATCCCACTGTTTTCTTTTGTTTTAAGCTAAGCCTCTAAAACTAAGCTCTATTCCCATCCAGGTCATCTCTGTGCTGCAGCTGTGCTCTATCAAATCCAACGCTTCAGTTTCTTTTCATTGCCACACTGCAGCCTAATATTCTAATAGCCTAATATTCGAAGTAGACAAGTACTTTATTCTATCATTTATGCATTTAGTTAATTCAAGATATGTCAGAGATGGTAAAACACTTCAATAATAATAAATTAAAACTGGAGATGGGGTGAACTGGCCTTCAATCAATGTGAGCATCACTGGAGCATTCAGGCCATAAAACATTCAGTGTATTATGTGGTGAATGCAGTGCAGTGCCTTCACAGAAAACAGAAAACACATACATTGGTTTAAATAGACAGTGGCAGTTTTTGTCTCCTTTTTTTTTGTTTTTTAGCTCTGTACTCCAGCACATTGGATTTGAAATAAAATAGTGAGTATGAGGCTAAAAGTGCAGAATGTCAGATTTAACTCAACAATATTTACGTTTATTAGGCAAACCACATAGAAATCAGAGCCCTCTTTGTACACAGCTCATCCATTTTAACCAGAGGCATTTACACAAATTGTCTATAACTAGTCTCTTTTATAGTAGTCTCTGACACAACTGTGCCCTTTTTCTATAATTGAGATTCTGACACACTTATTATTTTCATAATCTTTTTTTTTTCCATAACTGAGTTCATGACGCATTTCATATTCTGGCTTCGTCTAATTTTCCAGACTCACGAGCCAAAACAACAAAAAACTGTGTCACAGTTCATTTAGCTACCGAGAGCACTGTATTTTACGTTTGATAGTGTGACTAGCATAAAAAAAAGTGAATAAGTTATTCCCCTTTGGCTTGTCGTACTTTGATATACCAATACATCTTCTCCTTACTACTGTATAAACAAAAACTACAGTGACCACATGTAGGTTGTTTGTGAAGCACATTTCTTCTGGTCAGCTAGCACAAAAGAGTTTCTTTTCATTGTATCGTCTCATTTACAAGGCGTATCCTGATACTGTCTTTCTGAATCATGCAAACGGATGTCTACATAAAATAAAAATCATTAAATAATCATTAGAGATCTTCTTAATGAACAGTTTTGAGATACATATGTGTGTCTGAGAATGATGAAATAGTTCTAAAATGAGCACAGGCACCTCTAGATTAAATTCTGCTTGCGTAGTGTTTTTCAGCTGAAATAAGTCCCGTCCTGGGAAATCTGCCACCCATGGTCATGCTGATTATATTAGGAAGAGATTATAATGGTCAGACAGTCGTAGTCCAACCCGCACGTCCATATCTGCAAAGCCTCAGTGAATGTCTCTAAATCTGTTTTCATCTGTGGTTCACCATCATGGTCTGTTTTTGCCAAGCTGGGGTGGTACACAGGAATCTTCCGGTGCCTCTGTGAATTCAACATTCAGGTCCACAGTAGTGCTTTCTAGCACAAACTGTGTAGAGGCTAACTGTTTGTGCTATTCCTAAGCAACTGAGCTGCAGCATGCAGAATGCAGGGCAAAAAAGAAATTCGGAGAAGAAGCAGCACTCTTTGAAGCTATTCCTTAAAGCTGAAAAGCACACAGGCGATAAGAGCCTCACCTGGCATCTGCAGGGAACACACTGTCAAGATTCATAGCTTTCAAATGCTTGTCCAATTAAAGGACAAGGAGGGTAATGTGTTTTCATATGGCGTATAGTTTTGGTTATAAAAACAGTTAAGGATTCACTAAGAAGGAGAAATGTCAATTGTTGTTCTACTACCCTGATGATAATGTTATGGTGAACATTGCCTCTTCAGAAGAAAATTCCTCAGTGGTTTGTATTTAAACAAGATAAACCCCAACAGCAAGACTTCAGCCTAATAATCCTGCTTAATGCTGTTTTCAACCACGAAACCATCAGATTTAATGCACAGACTGGGAGACGACATCTCAAGTGTTTATCTTGTTCATTTACTCATTCTGATGACATCATGTCATTTTTAATGTGTCTTCAAAGGCTCCACTTTAATATTTAATGCTTGTTCGGGAGTGTCTGCTGCAAGTTCCAAGAAGGCACTTGAAGGACTACTGACAGAAATCTATTTGCAGAAAATAAATCAAAGCATCATTAAAAGTTTTTCAAGAGGGACTGTACCAAAAATACTATGAATGCATGCAAAACCACAGACATTTTCTATACGGTTACTGTATTTTTACTAAAACAAAAAGGTTTGAAAGACAAAACGTATAACAGCTACCGTTCAAGTCACCATTTATCAAATCTGAAATGGCCAAACGTTTGATTCATAACTTTCTAAACTGAAAAAATGTTACTGGTGCTAAAAATGAATGAAGGCTAATAGAGGCCACTTAGTAACATACAAAAACATACTCACTGATAGTCATAGTTGGCCACAATAACCGCATTTACTACTTTAGTACATTAACTACTGGCAAACTATGATTCACTCAATTGCTCTGTGAACAACTATTTTAGTCTAAAATCAAACATGCCAGCCATTCACCGCAACAGAGAGGGGAGCCAATGAGAAAAACAACATGGCCTGAGAAAGAGATTACATTTTAATTAAGGCAAATAGCTTGTTAAATTAGCATTCGCCACAGTGCCTGCCAGCACCAGCGTCCATGGCAGTGACCGTGTGCGTGTGTGCATACATGTGATTAGTGCGATTCACTTGTCATAGTGAAGTAAACTTACAGCCTCCAGCAAGACAAGAAGCAGGTTAGTAAAGCAGTTTCAACTTTAACTCAACCTTAACACAATAGCAGGCTACTCATATCACTCCCTCCCTATTCGTGGTGATGCATATGCTAATTTAGTGGCCATACAAATGCAGCAAAGATGACATACAAGCAAATCCATGTTAGTTTGCATGAATGTATTCTTTCTTAAAGGACATGACAGCCCCAAAGGCACTGACCCCTTCTGTCCTATTAAAATGTTTGGCCTGTCAAGCAAAATAAGAACAAAAGCAGGAACCACGCTTCACAAAAGTTCATTATGGACTGGAAAAATGTGTTTGCATATTAATGCACATACAGATTGAAAGAGGACAAAAACTGATTTTTCTAACTTACAACATTATTAGCCCTTGAGAGGAAGTTGTTTCTGTTCTGATTCTTTCAATAAAACTGTAGTAAAGCTGTGCAACACTAGATGGCAGTGTGTTTAATGGCCCTCAGGGAATCTTCTGTCTGCTTCTGCACAAGAGATTTTACCAGATTTCTCTCTCTCTCTCATTCTCTCTCATGAGTCTCTCCTACAGTTGTAACCAAATTTCAGCTAAAGATGAAAAGCTTCCACTACATGGGTCCTACTTCTAATAATATGACCAAGATTTAAACAACATTTAGACAACATATCCTTATAATAATATCATGCTGTGGTTAAATGAGTATGATATCTGTAGTACAGCTATGCCATAATTATTATTACAATCTGAGAACCTTGAAGGAAGCCAAAAATATAATTTTATATTTTCTAATGCACTAGTACTATATGATTTTGCATCCTAAATGAACAATGATCTCTCTTTTGTTCTATCCAAGCAAAATAAATTGAAGTAAACCAGTCTGACGTGCTCTTGAACTTGATACTGAAGCTTAAAACAATTCTATTAAAATGCATTGGTCAGTTAATATTGTGACATGGTTAAAGGTCTTATTTTGACCCAAATAACTGATTGTATATTACATGAACACCTTTATTCATCACAGCACGCACAGAAACATTCGTCTGGAACTATGAATGGCGAAGATGCCTATGACACTTTTTTGCATATTCCAGCCTTCTACAATATCAATACTTGCAAAGACAGGTACCGTGATAACAAACAATAAATATGCCCTACAGAACAAAGACTAAGAGTTAGAGATAGAAACTGGATGTGATAAAACAGTAAATGCACAGACATAAATAGGCCTTCATTGGGAGAAGCAGTTATCAGACATTGCTCAAATTAGTGGATGAGAAACAGATGCCAAAACCGCTCATGCACATTAATTAATTCCACACAAAGTCCGGCCTTCGAAACAGCTACAGGCATTGAACAAGATGTGTGAAGCACTGAGCTGGCTGTGGGTGAGGAGAATCACTTTCTCAGTGTTCCCAACCTAATAAGAGTTTAGTCTTGAGAAAGCAAAGCACTGACCACAATATTTCCATGATATAGGCTCTATTTTCTGCCTCTAACACGAATCACTGTGCATAAATTCAAATCAGTTAAAGCACTGTATGCTTGCTCTGGGGCCAGTGGACAGTACTTTCGAAAATCTTTGACACGAACTTTGGCAAAATGTGCTTGCAACAGCCTGAGGGTGACAATAAACCAAATCGATGAGACAGGAGCGGAGCAGCTGTTGCACATTGCGTTTAGTGATGCTCTCATCCGAAGTCTATTTTACCTAAACACTTTGGACCCTCATTCCCAGCCTGGGCACGCTGCCGGCTGCCACAGCAAATAAACTGAATGGGCTATTTGCCTGTGGAGAGCTGGCATCCATCATCCGTGCCCTCTGAGGGGTGGAGGATGTCTGTAGAACTCGCACCCGGATACTGAAACCATGCATGAGTTTTCTCTGTAATGGTTTTGGTTCAGGTAAGAAAACTACTCAATGTAAAAAAGTCACTGATGACAATGTACCTTCACCTGCAGTGATTAGTTTTTGAAATGCTTCCTTGTTTCTTTTTCCAATAAGGTATTTTGGAACCTTCAACAGGCTGCACATAGTTTGTTACTGTTAAGTTAATCAAGTTTCAACTTTTTTCAATTTATTGTCAAAATAACTGGTAGATTACTAACGTAATTAGTAAAGTACTGGTTATTATTAATGTAGATTACTAATGTAATTAGTTACTAATATAATTAATAGCAGTAGCCCTAGAAAAAATGTGTAAAAGATGCATAGAAAGCACAGGAGAGAAACTAAAACTAACAGAGATCACTAAAATAATTATAATTATGTCTAAACTATGAACTAGAAACTCTATGAGAAGACAACTAGAGCTACACTTTCAGCTGAGAGGACTACGATGTGATGTCAAGAGCTTTCCAAGAAGAGAGCCCATGTTATGACACAGCATGTGGCACTATTGTTTGTTCTGTGTTGTAAACACAGAGGCTTCCTTTAATTCCACGGGAAGCCATATCCTAGATCTACCCTGTTCATCAGATAAAGAAACATCACAGCAAATCATGCATTCTGATAAAAAAGAAGAGAAATTATTGCACAATGCAGTGTGTTAGCAGTTGGACAACAAACTTTTTCATAATGAAGATCTTTTTTTCCTGCTTTAGATGGCACAATACTACTTTTTCTTTTCCAATACCATTATCAACTCTGAAACCATGAGTAAAAACTACTACGTTTCAAAATAAACTGTATGAAATATTTTGAATATTTGGAGCATGTCACATAAGATGGCCATCTAAAAGCAGGCTATTATGCTCAAACTACTCAAATACTTTTCTACCCTATATATTCAAACAACATGACTAATACAAAACAGGTTTTTCTTATTCAGTTGAACTCATGTATATAAATTGAAGCCCAAAGCCATTCTAAACATAAACTTCATAGGTACACAACTTTGTTGAGCTCTCATCTGACAGTAATAAGACATTATTGTGCAACACTTGCATTATCGTGTAGTTACTGTTATCACTGTTACAGAACTGGATCTGACTCATTCTTCTTTCCTGCAATATCCAATCCAGCACTTTCTGCTGATTTAAGCCCAATACTGATACTCAGTATCAAATCTGTGCTAGTTTTTCTGGCTCAAGGCCATATGCATGAAAATAACAAAAAAGAAATCGGATGTATTCTGTTAAAGGGAAGGCCAGCATAGACAGGGTTAATATAAGCTGCCAGATGCACACAGTGTTAATCCAACCACTGCTACAAATAGAGCCTAGTGCTCCACATTTATTCCTGCTCTCACACGTTACACTAACAATGAGGCTCAGCTGACCGTTCAGCCACAAGAGAATACCCATCACTCTTTCATTTCACTCTCCTCACTGCAGTAATACACTTTTCATTGTTTGAGTTGTTGTTGTTGTTGGCTTGTGATGGGGGGTGGTGGATGAGACAGGGGGATTAGGGAGGTGAGCTGTTGTGGTTTACTCTGTGAGCAGGGGATCTTTTTTAAAGAAAATTGAAATATAAAAGGGCTGTAATCTCTATGCCTGTGTTCTGGTGGATGGTTTGAACCTAGGACACCTACGTTTAGTAAAGTGCCCATGTAGCTGCCCACAACTGAAAGTACAAGGAGGAAAGTGCTGATGTCACTGGGGTCATGGAAAAATAATTCAAACATCTGGCCTAAGTAAGGGTGTCATGGCCGAGGGGTTTTAAAGTTTCCATCAGTTATCAGTCTGTGCTCACGGCCCTTTGTGGGTGGATATTGAAAAAGAGGGCTTGTGAAAGTGTTTCAGCTCTACTACATCTGATCTCTTTGCAGAGGCCATGCCGGTTTTAATCAAAATGTCATTTCAATTACATTTAGCAACAGACTGAGTGGCGAACCCTGACTAAGACATAGAAAAAGAGCAAAAAAGAGAGTGACTGGAAGCTAGTTTAAGAGGTCAGAATTCAGCGGGGCCTCATAGTTGACTGGCCTGGTCATTCTGTCCGGTGCTCCCTGAGGAAATCACAACCTTGTCCACACTTTCCCCTCAGGGCTATTTTAACTCCCGAGAGTTCCTGAACAAAACCTCCACAAGTAATTGCTAACAGCTAGCCATTACATTTGCTTTCCTTGTTACTGCTTTAATTCACAGACCAGGATATGTAAAGACTGGCACACGAATGGCCAGCTGCAGAGGGGGCATTCTCTGCTAATTGCAGAATTACAGACAGCGCATTTCTGCATGCTCTAGTGAGCGCCTTCACTGTGATGAGCCTGTGGCCAGGCAGGGCCAGTGCTGATCAGCCAGCTAGCTCTCCACAACAGGGCTAATGCTGCTTTTAAGTGAGAATCAAGCTGTAGTTTTGTCCAAGGAGGCTTTTGCCCAACTCATGTGGTTCGTGAAATGAGAAAAAAAAATACAGGTGGTGAAATCAGCTGGCATCTAATGATTCTGGCCTATTTTATCAGTGTTTTCAAACACAAATGAAGCAGAAATAATTTGCTAATTATACATATTTAAAATTACTCACACCTTCAACACTGCCATTTTTCTAATGTTATTTGATTTCTTTCTGTTGATGATCTGTATTAAAATGGCACTGATGTCATAACTCAGCCAGTTCAAAATTCTGACTTCATCATCCAACTTCGAACTGTGTTCATGTGGTGCCTCCTTGTGGGAAACCTTTTTTCCCCATTAAATTGTGAACACTTCAAAGCAGCCTAATGCTCTCTCCACTAACTGACTGATTTGGGTCTTTGGGTGTCTGTGGAAAGATACAACATTACAAAAAAGCTGCAGCCTTTGCTGGAAATTTAGTGTCATGGAACAGTATGACTGCTTCAATTCCTAGCATATAAAATGATAGCTGCACATATATGCAGCCCACAGCTTTCCATTACAATAACTGAATACAAACTAAAATGCTTAATAAACTTATATTTACATGTTAATTTACATTCTCCATTAATATAATGATTAGTTAGTGATTTGCATCACGATAATGAAGTACTTCAATTTCCCTACTGGTCTTTGTTTCGAGTGAAAAACAGAATTTTTAGTCTATGGCTTAAACACTTAAACATTACATAATGCCAGATAATTGGCTTACAATTATCTGGTCCAAAACCACAGTCAAGAAAATGCATTAAACTTATGTGTTATGAAAAAAATCTGATGTTCAAAATGGGATGCATACAAACCGAACAGTGGCCCAGAAACCGAGTGCTGGATTAAACCATGAAGGGGTGAAACATTACACTTCTATCGGGGTTTGGGCCGATACAGCAGAAAACGCTGGATCGGATACCCTACGAAAAATAAAGAATGAATCCGATCTAGTCCTATAACAAATCCAGCCGGAAATACCTCACACTCACTTTTAGGAATGCATTGATATGAGAAATCAACATATCTGTCAATGCTAAAAACACTCTGCTCTTCAAAGCAAACATGGCATTAAATACTGGTTTGAAATATCACTATCAACATGATTCCGATACCACTGTCCATCCCTACTACCGTTTGTCTTTTTAGAGCATTTTATTTATAAGTGAAAAACACCGGATTGGCGTTGGTATCTGACAGGTATGGGCAGATATTTAAGGTTTCAGTATCGGTACCAGAGAAGAAAAAGTGGTATCATACCATCTGTATTTATATTTACTACTGTGCCCTTACACTCTAGGTATTTCAGCACCAGATCTTGTTGGTGTAGCCATCTCGCAGTCTGAAAATAAACTCATTCTAGTTCTCTTTTGAGATCTCAAAGCTAGGGATGCAGAAGATAAGTGGAAGCCTTAAAGGCAACTCCCTACCATTGAGAGGACAGGAATAAAAAAACATACTAGAGCTCAAGACAAGAACCCCAGGCAAAAACACAAATGTCAGTAGTTTAACCCCCTAAATGGCTTAGAATAGCTCAAACCAGTTGCATTGAAGTCCCTCTATATACTGAATAATAAGTCATAGTATGTAATAAGCATGAAAATTTAAGGGGTTACATCTTAATTTTAAAGAAAGTCTAAAAGCTAATTTCTTAAAAAGAAAAATTTCCAGGTAGAACCATTTTAGAGTCCTTCAGTTGGTCACTGTAGAAATAGCCTTCTCAGTGTCATTTTGAACCATTTCACAGTGGTCCAGTAAAGAACTGTCAAAGCATTTTAGGACCTTGCACTCAAGAGTTCACTATACTCTAACCTAAAAGCAAGAACTTCAATATCAACTCTTCAAAAGAAACTATTCATGCACAAAATAGGCTGAAATTTAAGAGCTAGGGCATTAGAACCTGAATGTCTCTTGGTATGATGTAACAGGATGAGATCTGAATTGCTGTTTTAAGGCCCTTGAATTATTCTGGAATATCATGTCTTGCTATCATGCTTTATTCAAATAGAAAAACTGAACTTAACTACGTACAAGACCTGTTCAATGATCAAAAGATAACTCTTCAGACATCATTGCCCATGAAAATTAAATCACACTGTAATTTTAATGTAATTTAATATTTCTTACTTGTAGCTCATTGAAACAAAGATATTTTGGTTTCTAAATTTTCAATCGGTACCAAATGTGTTTTTAAAGAAGCAGAGACATTTTTGTGATCTGAACTTGATGAAAAGTTATTGGTTACTGTTATGGGTACAGTCTTGTTTTGTAGAAAGAAAAAAATACAATTCTGTCATGTTTGTGAGATGGAATCAAAGGGAATCTCTTGATACAGAATGTAAATTAAATGTAATTCTGTTACACAGTTGCATAAGTACATTTAAATAATCATGTAATGTAAAAGGAATGTATGTAAAATCTCAAGAACTCCAGACTTCATATTCTGGTAACGTTCATGAATAGGGAACTCCTGCATCCATGACTTCCATTTCATAAATTAGTCCAGATGTGGTCAATTTCAAGGATTATTCAAAGATTCAAAGTGAATCATGTCATGAACAATTATTTTCTATCCATATTCAGTAGAACAACAATCTATAAAAATGAACAATTAGGTTCCAAAGCACTGCACTGATCCCTGCTTTCATGATTTAGGAAATTTGGAAAGAAAGTAACCTGGAATCGCATTGGTTTCAGGAAATAATCTAAAAATACTTGCGTGAAAAAATACTTGCGTTTGCAGTTGTCATGTCTCCATTATTTTAAGACGGTAGAGATGATACCACTGTCTGTGCTGTGGGTTCAGGCGATAACAATAGTCTGGATATGAACTGTAGTTTCATTTAAAAATATGTAAAAGACTCATTGCTTTATGGCCTTCTCAATTTAAGTTGTTGAAAGGACTAATATAAGCACATAGCGGCAATAATAGTTTGGTTACGCTGTATTTTATGGGGTTTTCTTTGTCTGGGATAAGAAACAGCATGAAATATGAGCAGAATCCTAGCCAGCAGCCACACAGCAAGGGGTGCCCTTATAACCATGCTCTCTAGAAAGCAATAAAAATCTATTTTAAAAGCATTTTTAAAAGAACATTAAGCCACAGACAAGCCTCTTGGGCTTGTGCTGTGGTAACTCTAGATGACTGGCTGTCTTGCAGAAAATTAGAGTAAGGCTAGTAGTTAGCTTGCCCTTCATATGGCTAGCACACATGACTAGCCACACGGCTCACATTAACCATATTTCTAACTGACAGCTGACATAATTAAAATGCCTGATACTGAAGTGTGTTCCAAATCTCAACACTGATGAAATAAGACTCATAGTCAAGTTTTTTGGTTTGTCTTTGTTTTTCTCTTTTAAATACACCTACCACCAACTCAGCAACTGTCCATTTGACATGAAATTTTTATCAAATAAGGTATTCGTAAGTGTGGGATACATTAATCATCAAAAAATCTGACATTTCTAAAAACTGCACCACTATAGGTTATAGTTACTAGATCATTTGAAACTGAAAATCAACAGCAAAATGACAAAAAATATATAGTTATGACATTCTGACACCAGAGACAATAGGCATCCTATTTTTCTTGAAATGTCTCAAATATATTTAATAAAGTAGCTTAAAAAGTGTCACAATTAGAAACTTGAGAGAAACTCTCAAGTTGCCCAGTCAACTTCCACTGCAGCTTACTGGAGAGACTGAGTAAGCTGCCCAATCCAGATCCAATCATCAAAATGTCTGGGATGACCGACAGCATGTCATCCATGTGCTAAACACTGATTTTGTTAAAATAAAACTAACGTTTAATTTAAGTGAAAGGCAGCGCCTTGTGGCGATGAGAGCAGGGACAAAAGTGTATTAATGAGGGATTATGCAGGATTAGATTGAGGACATTCTGATGGACAGATGCAACATAGCAAGTTCACAGTAACTGCCTTGTCTATTGTATGCAACTGTGCAGGCAGGTGCAGTGTTGTTGGAGTGAGTAAGTGCATACTGAATGGCTTAAAAAGGCAGAGCATTAACAAAGCTTAGCCTACTGCAGCACATTTTACTAGTGACTATCACAAATGCACACTACCATCTGCATGTGGTTACACCAAAATACAACATTTCTACATTTTCTACCTTTTCATATATCTGTATCAGTAGGTCCCAATGAATTTCAATATTGGTGCATGCCATGTTTGCAGCAGGTACCAAAGTGAAGAGACATCAGAAAATCACCATGAATTTTCGGCAGGTTTTCATGTACAATACTAGATCTGTCACTATCAATTCTATTATTTATTAAGTAATCTACTGATTATTTTGATGCTTAAGCGAGTAATCAGTTTTCTGAAAATGCCAAATAATAAAAAATGGACATTGAGAATGAATAATTCAATGATTCGTAAGTATTTTATTGGGAAAAAATCATTATCATCATACATATTACCACCTATTGTTATATCAGTTCACTGAGAAAATAGCCTAAGGCTATCAATTCACTGAGTAAATAAGTTTATAATCAAGTAATCATGACAGCCTTTAACTCCACTTAACTATTAAAAAAGGCCCCTACATTTAATAACACACAAAACAAAGACCCAGTAAAGTTAAAGCGAGTGAGTGTGAGTGTGTGTGTGTGTGTGTGTGTGTGTGTGTGTGTGTGTGTGTGCGCGTGTGTGTTGGCTGGGGGTGTGTGCTTTTCCCTTTAGGGTCCTGCTACAGTCAATCAGATCAACTTACTGACCTGAATAAATTTTGCTTAAGCTGTTTGCAAAATATGAGCTTGTGTGTATGTGTGTACTTGTCTTGCTACCCCTCTAAGTATCAAATGTCCACACAATGATAAGACAGCATGAGATTTTGTACAAGTGCTGGCTTCCCCACAAATTCAATGTTTTTTTGGAAACACTAAAAGAGCAGACTGATTGTCTTTTGGTTATGTAGGTTAAGTTTGGGTTTAAGTATAGATGTAGTATTATTTGGCAACATCAATACAGAAGAATACAGGAACGTTATGCAGTACTGACAAAACAATCACCATTATTAACTTTTGAGGGCATATCAAAACGTTGCCCACCATGTTATTTTTTTGTTACTGTGCCTTTCAGCCACTTAAACGGGTATAAGCCAATGCTTCTCCACCTGTTCTTTATATGTCACATCTGGTGCATATGGTTGATTATCAAGGACAGACATTTTGATGCATTTTTCTTTACTTAATGTAAAAATAGAAAACCCTCTAACCCCAAACATGCTTATCGCTGTTGTCGGAAGAAAACCTTGTATCTCCAAAATGACAACTTTACAGGAGAAGGAAAAAACATACATTACTATTAATGTAAGTCAATTCTTCATGAACTTTTTTTTAAATTATGTCAAAAACTGAAAAACGACAAAAATGGAGATATTAGGTTTTCTTCCGACAGCAGCATTAATAGATAACAGAAAATAGAAGCCAAGGCGCAGATGCTGAGTGTGATTTCAGTCAACAGGTTTTCTGTTCTTTACAGCACAGGGGATTGTGTACAAACTGTTGTCCACTATAACCCATCACATGCTAGAGACACAGCAGAGATTAGGCTGAAAAATGCTTGAGCATTCCTTTAAAATCTTATTCAGTTTTAGATGTCTCACTCTAATGAATTCCACACCATATCACAGTCACAGACAGTGTGTGTGTGTGTGTGTGTGTGTGTGTTTGTGTGTGTATGTGTGTGTCTAAACCCAGCATAAACCCATGTCTTCACCAAGGCAATCTGCCCTATCCAACGTGACTCGGTACACCGCACACAATGCATCCACTCTTCCATGGGATACATTACGCAACTGGCAGATGCACAAGACCCCTAAGCAATCAATTTTTGCATAACGTTTTTCCTCATTTTGGCCAAAAGAAAATTCTTTCTTCTCCCCATGTCAGTCTATGAGTGATTGCAGAACGTGATACACTGGGCTTTGAGCCAGCCCGATTCAAATATTAAGGTGGGCGTATTGCATATTTAGTAGGGGTTCACTTTTCTCACTGAGGCTGTGGAGCAGTGGAGGCTGAAGCAGCATAGCGGTGCCAGGCTCGGTGAGATTACGCAATGTTGGGATCCGAGTTGATGGGCACGCGGAATGTGCCACGCAAGCATTCCTGACTGAGCAACTTTGTGCTTAGCTTTTGTGCAGTTGTTTTCTCTACTAGAAGGGGGGTTGGGGAAGGACAAAGAGTCAAAGCGATGCTGTTTTTCACCCCCATACTGGAGCTATTGATTTTCCCATGAGCATCTTCCCCTAAGTGTGAGTGTATCTGCATTGCTACCCAGCTGGAATGCAACGTCTCATAACCAGCAGTGAGTGTCACTTCCTCATCATGGGGCTCAGCTGATATAAGATCATTGTATAAAACACATTACTTCTAAAGCATTAATCATAATAATCACCAATGCATTACTTTTACATGTTAAGGTGTTGTAGAGTAGAAACAACAGAGTTCAAGCACATACAACAATAGCTGATATAAGCACTTGACCCCTTCAAAGAGCCTTCAATTCCTCACTCTCATAACTACATAACTTAGCAATAATTTCACAGTTGTTACTGAATAATTGCTCTAGCCATGCTCCACCCACAAATGTGTTACTTAAAATTTAGGTAATTTTGACACTATAATTTCTCATCAGGTTGAATGGGATTTCAACATTTTCTTGTACTCGCTGATACTGAGTCCGATACCATGCTGCGTAACCTACTTAGAATTAAGTAGTTGTAAGTGTAAATGTGTGCAATGTATCCTAACAGTTAAATCACTAAAATCTAGCTGATTTTAAATAAACTGAATTAGCTAGCTGTGGTACGTTAAATAGTCATTCTAAAGAGTTGCGAAGCAACCGATCACGTGAACAACACACAAATTCTTGTAGCTTACAGAGATGATGAAGCCCTGAGTCTGACGACCACAGCTGCCAAGCACAGCCAAATACCAAAAATAACCATTCTGTGGTTTAATTCTTGGAATAAATGGCACATGTTGAAGTTACTTCACAGTAAGCCCAATGACCATGAGTTATTCTACTGCGTTATTTCAGCAGAAAATAATATATTTGTGCACAGAATATGTCAAATATTGGATTTTGGTTCACCTTGACACAAACTGTGCAGACGGAATCGAGGCAAAACGTTTCGGTTGGGGGCAGGAGCAGAACAAATAATTGATTTTCTGCTGTAACAGGTGGGAGCGGGATGAAATCTTGCAGAAGCAGCCGGTAATGGGACTGAAAAAACTGTCCCGTGCAGACCTCTATTTTACATCTCGTTGGAGTCTTTTGTTTGGCTGCTTGAGCTGTAGGCTGATGTCTTCTGAAGCCAGACATACACTGTGTGACCACTGTGTACAAACAAAGCCTACGATTTATATACTCACACTGTATAAAAACGTTTGACCGACCTGACCTGCTATGTGAAATGCAGCCTCTACAGGCAGCTGTCATCTTATGTCACAGAGCACCAGCTGGTATAGAAATGTTAGTATTGGTGGAGTACAAGTACGAGTAAATAAGCACGGTCTCAGACCAATGACTAATACCAGTATCGGTATCGAAGCGTCCCCTAGGGTGGAGCATGCATAGGTCAATTCATAGTAAACTACTGAATAACATGTCCTTTATAACAAGTCCTAAGATAAATAAATAATAACTCCCCACTAACTACCTCTAAGAAATGCAATAAAAGTACCATTTAGAGAGCTAACTTCAAAAGCAGAAACATTATTGCATGCAACACACGTGCAACCAAGCTTAAATAACCCTCACACTCCGTGCCTGTAGACTCTCCTTCCTTATCTACTGCTCTCAGTGATGTCTGCCTATGATCCAAAGCCCTGGCATAAATGCTGTAAAAGGTCAAACAATCGAGTGATAGACAGTGACACCCTGTCTGCCAGGGCTAGCCTCACAGCAGACAAGGCCCCGTCTTGTGCCACTTGGGCCGCTTAGCATGAAGGATGGGCGTGAGTGCAAAAGGAGCCAGTGTGGCATTATAGTGTGCTGCTATCCCGTCTCCTCCTCCAGTCCTTGCGCCTAGCAAGGTCATTGGATCACCAGCCACCATGCTGAAGAGCTAAAATGCCCTGCTTATTCTTGCCGGCCTCTCGCCTTTGTGTTGGAGGGTGGCACGTTGTGAAGCACTGTGTTTATGGCACAATCTGCTCTCCAACAGAGTGACGTGACAAGGACACCATGTGTGATTTTGCATTTGCTTATGAGAAGACAGAGTGACACAATGAGCAGCATTTGTTCTGCCTGTAACACAGTGACAGAGTCACTGATTCAGGAGTACAGAGCCCATCAGCAATAGACAAATATAAGACTCAGTACGTGTAACTACTGCATTCAGTAGGCAAGATGTGAGTGTAATGTATACTGCTCCAAAATACAGCCATGTTAAATTAACCGAGGAAATGTCTTATTTACCAATGTGCCTCATGTTCATCAGACAGTATGTCCCACAACACTAGTAAAATTTAATCTGTCACTGACTTTATTTTTCAGTCTTTTGGATGTAAAGAATTCCCCCTTTATTAAAACCCTGAATAAAACGATACAACAATGTTTACAGTGTGAGTTTATTTCCACATCAAGTCACTGTAAGGGCAAAAGTAAACAAACAGTAGCCTACCCTAGTACAGAGGTCAGCAACCCAAATGTTAGGAAGAGCCGTTTTATTCTTTCAACAAAAAGCAGACCACTTTGGGAGCCACAACATTTTATGTCCATTTTATTAAAGTAAAGTTTTTCCATCTTGACTGTGAATGTCATGTGAAAGTCTCAGTATGTGCTAATGCCCTAGTATAGGCTAGAAAATGTAATAGAAACAAAAATACAAACTTGCTTTGCTCTGCTTTAAGCTTTAGCTTTAGCTGCTTTTTCTCGCATCTCTGGCAGGAAACGTTTCCTCAAAAGTAGAACAGTTTCTTATAAAATGTCTCTCAACATTCAATTTTTTTACAAGGCTGAAGTCAGCTTCTCATTCACCAGCTTTTTGTTCAAATTTTTCCGTTCCATCTTAAATGGCGCCTGAGGTTCCAAAATGCAACTGCTGCACCATTTAAGATGGAACTGGAAAATTAGAAGGAGAAGCTGACTTCAGCTATTCAGTGGCTGACAGTTTCCTGTTGCAGATTAAACATATCTGGACACCAGCAGGAGTGCTTAAAAATGCAAATAAGTCCATTCGTCTCCAAATTATCAATGTTCGTCTTAAGTGTTTCTCTTTGCCTTTTTATTAGCTACTAGCTAGGTGAGATTGCTGTTGGCATTGCTATGATGACCAGCAGTCTGCGTGCCAATCTTCAGGTTAAAGGATAAATTAGCAGTTACAGGCTTCATTAACTCCAGTATTTAAGACCATTTATTGTTAAAGCTCTGTTAAAATGATCAGCAGAGCTTTATTTTACTGCAAAGGAGGATTTTTTTTTTTTTACTTAAAAATCTAATTTTTTGGAGCCGCAAAAAATGTAACACCTGCACTAGTTCAAAACGGGGACACAGTGCCAGAAAAGTTCACTACCATGTTCTCCAAACTAACACTACAATGTAGTGCATGCAATGTATACAGTGCTTACAATTTTTCACATCACAACATGTCTTACTGGTCAAAATATCTGGTTAATCATCACAGAAGGTAAAATGAATAAGCATGACAAACAAAAACATGGAGTGCCTGATTTCAAACACTAGATATAATAATAATAATGTCCTTAAGGTCTGACCTGAATTTTCTCTGCCTCAGCTTATGCCTATACAAAATTATTAGAGTACAAACATGCATAGGTTACAACACTAGGCGCCGGCTGAGCTAGAACACATCCAGAATGCAAATGCAAACAGTTTTATGCACATTAGAAGTCAATCCAAATCAGACATGTAGAAACAAGCACTTTTCTAACTTGGGAAAAACACTGCATTTTTCATAAATGAAGTTTTCAATTTCTCTTCACCCAGAGGGTGCAAACATAATACTCAAATCTCTTAATCTAAACTGTGTCGTTTCAGATGGAGGGTATTATTAGAATACTGAATGAACCTTTCACAGAACTATTTGCATGCATTATCCAAAGATGTCAACAGTGATGCATGTTGTATAGACTGGGTCCTATATGCATACACAACATGGACTGTGAAAGAAACTCAGAAAATAATGTAGGGGACACAGGCAGCAGTGGGACACACCAGGCCTTTGGAAAAAGGAACAAGCTTGGTACAAAAGACATCTGCCATGCACAAATGTCCCTTCACTGGAAGATACGTCTGTTTAGATTAGAATAATTCTCCAATTCAGGGATAGAGTAAGGCTAATTGAAAGCTATGAGACACAAAAGGCCTAAATGTAAGAAAAATAATTTCACTTTGATCATTTTGGTCGGCTCATGGAAAAAACCCTCATAGCATCATTTATTGTACAGGTAATTATCTGTTTTTCATGTGAAAAGATGGTAAATGGGGAAATCACAAACTACATAATACAAAAATCACATGTACTACACACTACAATAGCTGAGAGAGAGGATGTCCAGCAACACATCTGTAGCTTCCACAGCTGATTATTATATTAATATAATGTATTGAATGTTACCATAAAAAGTTAGCATATGTCAATAAATTTCCTAAGTTCCTATCCAAACTTCCGTCTTGACCTCAAGATCCACTATCATGGTGCTTTAAGCATTAAGAATGTGTTTATTTTTGCAATGTGGGCAGTCCTATCACTGCAAATCCGGTAGTTGTTAACAAGCTTTCAAGTACAGCAGAAAGCCTTTTGAAAGAGGTTAAACTAGGGCAGGACGTCTTGAATGAATGCAACTCTGACTCTAGGGGCGCTGTGTGTTGTGTGATGGGAGTACAAAAAGTGGCAGAGTGAGAAGCACCTCATTCTACCCCTTGCTAAACTGAAATGCCTTGATCAAGAAGATGCTCTAAGTCTCTAGCAGAGTTAAGTAATCCCTTTGCACTGGCAGTATAGCAGTAGCAACTTTTTATTGCGGTCAACTACTGCCTCTTTCGTTCTCAGGAGGATGGGGATGTATCTCGGGAGCCAGGTGGTGATGTTTTATTGGGCCAGCTCAGGAGAGATAAAAAACTCTGATTCCTTCGAGAAAATGAAATGGCAAACAGAACATCAAAGGGTCTTTTCTTTCGGCATCAAGCTAAATCTCTCTCACTCTATGCCACTTTCTTGCTTCTTCTGTTGCTCCTCCTGTCCCATTTCTTCGGTTTCCGTGTCTGTTCTAGACTCTGTCTCTTTTACTGTGTCTGAGTGGGTTTTTGGCAGACTCTGGCATTTTTCAGTCAGCCATGGTTACACGCACTGCCACAGGACCACTTAATGAGATCAGTGGCACTCAACCAAGGCGGCCAGACTGGACCAGGGCTTGCTCACCTTTGCTCAGGTGCACCGCTCCATTCTCAGTAATGCCTCTTGTTTCACAAGAGCCATGTCTCTCAGGAAAGAGATGATCTCTTCTGTTATCCCCACTATGCTACTCTATGTAGATTATTAAATCAAGAATAAAAGAAAAAAGAAATACCTGGCAGGAATAGACAGACAGTAATTGGTAAAGTGTGTTGTACAATAAATAAAGTAATATATCAACTAAAATAAGTTTTTATTCAAAAGTGTCATGAATAAAACATATTATCAACATAATTTTGTCTTTCGGTTTACTTACTTTGGTAATAACTGTCATGTAACATAATTTATCCATAAGGAAATCATGTACACATCTGAATCAAGTAAATTCAAATCATCACTTTTTTCAAGGTAGCATGTACAACCTAACAACACACAAAAAGGCCATATCTGGAATGAAACACATACATCGCAACAGCAAAATATCACATTCATCAAAAATAGTCCTGTAAATGTTTAATGTATTATGATGTAACCGTACGATGAACTCCTGCTAATTCGAATGCTTCACAAGTTCATGAATAAAAAGAGAAAAATTATTTGGCCAAAGTTGGCCCATAAGAACATTGGATCTGGCCTGACAAAAGGTTGCCCTAACTCCCCCACTTCCTCTTTCAATAAGTAAACATTTTAATTTACCTTCTTCCATTTCTTTAAAGATTAGATTTTTAACAAATCCTTTATCAAGATTTGAAAAGGAGATTTAGGGACCACTAGAGTGAACATCTTTTCAGGGACTTTAAAGACAAAAAAGTCTGTTTCGTGTGTAAAGAAACCATATTACATCAAATATTTAAAGGACACAACTTTTACTAATATTATGAAACCACATATATGCCACTTTTTTCCACATACACTGACAACATGCGAAAATGTAAGGCTAACAGGCCAAATAGCTGTTTTGTCTTTTTTGGCCTTCAGCCCACTACAAATATTACTCTTTAGCCCCTGAGAAAGAACAGTTGTTCATATTTACAATATCACTGCTAGCCCATCCTATAAACGTTTCTCAGACAAAAGATCTTAACCTCTTAGCTTAATCTACTTTTTTAATAGTTGCACTGTGGCAATGGAGACTTAATCCAACAAACAGTACAGTACAAACAATATATGTCACTGTGAATGTCTGTGCTGAAACTAGGTTTGTGCTAATGCTGATTGGCTACTACAGCCTATGGATTCAGCATATTCTTTATTGTAAAGGCAGAGCATAGACTAAATCTAATTGGTCTCAATGATTTGCATTTTCCTCGTCAATCTACAGAGTTACAGTTTAATTATTTTTACGAATGCTGTTCTACACATTTTAACAATGTCAGAATATAATCTGATGGCCAAAATAAAAATCAGTCTGTAACTTACTGTCTATATGACAAGACTATGTATATTATATTATTACACAATAATATCCATTTGGGTATACAGGAAATGATTTGTGGTAACATTTAAAGCTTCGAGAACCAAAATGCATTCACTGGAGAAACAAGAAAAAGGCTGGCTCATTTTTTACAAGTTAAATATCTGTGATATGTTTATAATACAAAATTAGCAATTCAGGATCCAAGATCACAGGCAACATGCCCTAGTGTCCTTATATAGTATTTTGCATGTGCACACTTCATCATAACCTTTCTCCCTCCAGGCAAAGCGAAATGAAGATGGAGGGACACAGGATTACAGTCCAGATGGTGGCTCCTCATAGTAACTGGACCAGTAGGCTAAGCCACCATTATACAGGCTTAAGTCACTGTAATCGTTCATCTCCCAATGGCTGCATATAATGCAACGGCAACAATCAACAAACAGTTATGTACAGAATGATAAAGAAAAGGTTTATAAGGAGTTGAACTACATTTCTAAAAATTTAATTTCTAAAGAATTAAAATCTAAAAATAAGTGATTGAAACAAAATCTCTTCTTAGCCATGATATGCATTTTTTTTTCTTCTGCCGCTGTTGCCCCCAGGGGTGAGGAGTTACCCCATGAGTCAAAATTAATTTCATATTGTTGTGCTCAGGTAATGGATTAATTAAAGAGTCTCTGGTTCTGTGCAAAGTGGGACTGGCGGGAAACCATCCTGTCCCGCAGCGCTCCTACACTTGGCAACTCCAAAGTGCCAGCCGCCGGCCAATTCTGACACCTAGAAAAAAAAAGCTGACAGGAAATCCCGAAGGGCTACCTGCAGAACTTCCCTGAAGCCCATGTCCCACAGGGTTGGTCGAGACACCTGAAGACACAGAAAAGTGGCATCTCCTCCTGAAGTTACAAGAAGCCTGGCTGCAGAACCAAAGTGTTAATCAAACAAGGTCTGGAACAACTTCAACCATGTTCGGAGGCCATTCTGGACTCTGAACTGACTCAGTACAAGCGATATGCTGGTGGCACAAAGCATTATTTGCTTCGTTTGCTCCTTATTTAGGCTTGGGACCATACAAAACTGTAAAAACTGTTACAAGACTATTCCTTCGAAAGACAAAATTAATGAACTTGAGATTTTGTATGTATAGATCTTCACATTCATTTTGTTCTCAACTAAAACAGACAATGTGTGAAATTGTATATACATTTTTTAAGTGACCATAAATACTTTTTCATGTTATATGTTGCCCACAACACCAAAAAAATAACAGCCATTGTTTTTCTCAAGAGAGAGTGTTTACGGGGGCCCATCCCATTTTAGCCATATGTGAAAAACAACTGGCTGTACTCTTATGTAATCTCTCCAAGTGACAAAAACCCCAAGGCAAAACAGTAAACAGGACATCAGCTTTAATAAGGAGGGAGAATTCTACATTTCAGGGCTGTACTTAAACAAGACCTACTTCCTCAGCAAAGCAGGACAGAACTGAAATCACCTTCAAACCAACCTCTTTCACACTCGAAGACTGTCTTCAGCTAAAGCACAGTTAAATATAAATCCTTTCACAGTGGATTCCTTTTGCGCTTTGTAGTGTTTTTGTAGAGGTATTTGGCAGTGAGGAAGACCAAAATAACTGCCGCAAACAAAAAAGGGAGAACGACTGGGAAAACAAAAAGGGACAGACAGTGAGCCCAGGCTATTCATGTGAAAGAAGCAAGATAGAAAGAGCGCACAAGGAAGAGAGGTAGAAAGAAAGGGAAAAAGCAAGTGAGAGCGCAGCAGAGTAGGTATTAAAAAGGAAAGTAGAAAAGAATGAGGGTCACTGAAAGGCTGAGAAAGCGAGAAAGAAAAAGGGCAATATTGGGAGCAGAGGGGCTGGGAGGAGATTGGAAAAGAGACAGTGAAGGAGTGAGAGTGAGGCCGAGTGACAGAGGGACTAGACCTGAGCTGCTGGACGAAGGCAGATAAAGCCCCACGACCAGATGGTGTTCACACATTCACGGATTAGTGGCAGAGATAAAAGTCTCGGCCGGACACGCATGCGTGCTGTACACGCTCTACACACGCTTACAACACACGAGAGCATGGGTTACTTCGCTCATAACAGGTAGATGTTATGTGCCAAAATTCGGTATTAAAGATTGCAAAAAAGCCTCTTTAATATACCATCTGAGGATTTGCTGATTTATTATCTGGCCCTTATTTAGTTAAATGTGTGTGTGTGTGTCTCTAAATGCTAAATGTGCTGACACAGCGCATCTACCCTGTCTGTTGCTCTACTTGCTTTGACCCTCCATCTTGAGGTCACTGATGTGTCCCATAAGCCATCTGTCATCTTCAAGATGACCGTGTGTGCGTGTGTGTGTGTTGTTCACTCAAGCCTAGACATGCCCTTTCCTTCCTCACACAACCTGTGGTTCATGAAACCGATTGCATATTAACTAGAACTGCAGCCGAAGCCTAATGTTTTGCAGCGTTAAAGCAGCACTACATAAAATTTGAGAATTTGGAGACCTCCCGGGTGAAAATGTGTAATTGCATGCAATGTGCAGAGGAACATCTTGTGTCAGGAGTTGCACTTCAGAATTCCATGAACAGATGAACCTAATGATTGTACGCAACTTGAAAGGGTAGAGAACAGTGTCAAAACTGCGTGCAGGACGTTTCTTGTGAGGATGTAATTAAATTTTCTATTATTTTCATCATATCTTCATCAGTATAATGTTGATTTGCACTTGAGACCTAAGGTTCAAGCCGGAACCACTTTTTGAGTCTGGGCGTATAACGTTAATACGTACAGATGCGTGACATGGTTTGAAAAAGTCCTGCGAAATCCATCCCAACACCCCTGACTTTTAAATGATTTCAGGCTTTACGGGTCGACTCGTAGCTAACCCATATTTTAACATGTTTTTTTCTTCTGACTCCAAAAAAACCTTGCACAGTGCAGCTTTAAATAAATTTACCTATGCATAAATATTTTTCTATTATTAATTTATTATATTGACATGAAAATACCACCCCTTTTTGGCAGTGTTTCCCAATTTTCCCCAAATTCCACCCACTGGCTGGTGATGGGGGAGAGGGAGGGCCATCCTACCTACCCAGAAAGAGCAAGGCCAATTATGCTCTCTTGATCTCTTAGACTCCCAGCCATGATAACTGTAGCATCACGGGGGGACTGAACTCACTATCCCAACAATATAGCCAATGCTTAGACGCTTAAAAAGGTGATGCTCACTATTCTCATTATCATACAGGACTATTTGCTGTTGTCTCTCTAGACTCTCTAGAGTTTACTCTGTATGGTGCAATAAGAAAAAACATCCAGTGAGCTGTAGTTCTACAGAAGAAAATGACTTGTTGATGAGACAGGACAACAGAGAATGGCCATACAGCTTCGAGCTGACAGAAAGGTTACAGTAACTCAGAAAACCACTCTGTACAACTGTGCTGAGAAGAGAAGCATCTCAGAATACACAACACATCGAACCTTGAGGTGGATGGGCTACAACCACAGAGGACCAAGTCAGGTTCTACTTCTGAAGACCAAGAACAGAGACTGCAAGAGGCACAGGCTCACCGAAACTGGAAAGCTTGGAAAAACATAACCTGCTCTGATGAATCTCAATTTCTGCTAAGGCACACAGATGGTAGGGTCAGAATTTGACACTAACAGCATGAATCCATGGACCCAACCTACCTTGTGTCAACAGTTCAGGCTGGTGTAGGTGGTGTAATGGTAATATTTTTTGGCACACTTTGGGCCCATTAATATCAAGCAATCATCGCCTGAATGCCCCAGCCTATTTGAGTACTGTTGCTGACCACATGCATCCCTGCACAGCCACAGTTTACCCATCATCTAACAGCTACTTCCAGCAAGATTTTGCACCACATCACAAAGCAAAAGTTGTCTCAAACTAGTTTCATGAACAACAATGAACTCAATTGGCCTTGTTCCCCAACCATTCTTAACACAAAGGTATAAATAATTCTGCAGTATAAGAACATGAATCTGACGTAGGCTTTTTCGTAGGACCTTTCTTAATAACAAATTAAAGAAAAAACTATGGCCCAATGTTCTTCAGTGGCATTCCCAGTCTCCAGATCCGAATCAAGTAGAGTACCTTTGGGATGTGATAAAACGAGAGATTCGCAGAATAAAAACGCACCTGAAAAAACTGCGGAAATTGCATGATGCAATCATGTCAACATGGATCAGAATCTCAAAGAAATGTTTCCAACATATTGTGTAATCTAGGCCACAAATAATTGAGGCTGTTTTGCACGCAAAGGGAGGCACTACTCAGTGTTATAATAGTGTTCCTGATAAAGTGCTTGGTGAGCCTATATTCATGAGACTGAGGATTTTTTTCCTTCTCCAAGCTGAGGGAGAAAAAATTCTCTCTCTGCTCATCCTCCTGCTGTCCACTCACAAAAGAAACTTTATCACATGATCAGACTGTGATGGCCTAGTGGGAGCTTTATCACATTTAACAAAACTCTGGTGAAACTGCAACTTGTTTGACTAAACTGCAGTGACGGTGTCCATGCTAATGTTACTGTGCATGTTTAATATTGCGGTATACCAAATCATCGAATGTAACTCGGTACATGTGTAGAAGCTAATCAAAACTACACACTTTGGAAATGACAATCACCATTTGCCACCATGCAAACGTTAGCTCAATCATGCAACAAAAAAAAACGCATCTTACCTATTCCAACAGTGTGACCTTTCATGCACACACAAAATAAATACCACTTAAAATTAATTAGACACTTTCAATTTAAATATTTTGATTTAAAAAACACATTGTGTGTCGCGTCCATTCTACATGGTCTTGTCCAGCACTTAAGGACTGATGGAATAATATTCAAGAGATTATGCTTGAAGTTCTAAACAAAAAGTTCCAAATCTCTGAAAACCTGTCTATGTTAGGTTCAACCACCAAACTTAAGGACTCTGACTTTTCCTCTTTTGAAAAGAGATTTTTTTATTATTTTGATTTTATTTTGGCTCTTACAACAGCAAAACGGATATTACTGAGACACTGGAGTAAGAGACATACACCCCCTTATGAAGAATGTTCTACAACAATGGCGCAGTTAGCTGCTAATGAGAGAGTGACATACTCTCTAGTGAATAGTCTTGATCAATATATGCAACCTAATAACCTAATGTAAGTATTATAAACAGGCTGTAACCATACACTTGAAGGAAATGTCAGTGTTGGTTCTGGGTGGGTTTTTTGTTTGTTAGTTTGTTTTTGTTTTCTTTTCATCTTCCTCACCCTCTGTTTTGTAACTGAACATTAGTAGTGGTCTTGATGGCTCATCAATTGAGTGAATTCATTCCTCTTCCCTTTTTATTTTGTGTTTAAACTTTCAATAAAATATTCACTACAAAAAACACTTTGTGTGCTACAACTTCTTATAAGTTTGAAAGAGATTTTTATCAACATTCTGTATTGGTGTATAAGTGGGCGGAGCATGGATAGGAGCATGAATAGGTTCATTATTCTTAGATTAAAAAGACTCTAGTACTCTGTTAGTGTTTAGACTCCGCTACTGTCACTTGAATACAGAGCTCATTGAAGTAGACATCCTGATGTGTGCTTACAGTTCAACATAAGGGTAATTAATTTAATCACAACCTCAGTGTTCACAACTCCAATGCTCAGGGGACAGGGTCCATGTGCTCCTTCTGTCTACGGCTGTCACATCACATTCAGATGTCACCAGCACCACGACAGACAGAGAGAGGGGGAAGCACCCAGTTACTGAGACAAGACAGTAGCTTCAGAGCTTTTTTCCTCCAGTGTCAACTTTTCTGTTTCTCACTTGCTTTTACTCACACTCTTTACAGCACTCGCTCTCTCACAAGAGTCCACTTATTCCCACTCTCTGTTAAACATAACCCTGAGTTTCCAACTCATTTGTTAAAGTCAATACATACAATGGGTTTGCACTCACTTCACCTGAAATCACGGCGCCACAATCACTCTATGGAGTGTGTTGAGTCACGCATTTGACCCACTCATTGGCACGCATTTGTTCCCAGTTTGAACTGTTCTAACTCACTGCGACAACTGCTTGCACTCACATTGCTGGAGGTGCTGTGTTGCTCTGTCTCTTCAGAGCTTATTGTCTCATAATAAGCCATTATGTTCTACTGTATGACATTGCAAACAGACAAATCATTCCATACCTCATGAATGCTTCTTTTTCTTTTCCTGCATCTGTGGTCCTTACAACAGAACATTTACAGCACTCATTTTTCACTACACAACATGAGCAAAGCATCAAATTTTTGTGAATGTGGAATTTTAGGCAACTGACTGGTTTGGTTCACCTGCCACAACATTCAAAAGAACATACAGTTGCAAATGAGCATGGCCTCCAGGTAACTCGGACGAGCTATATTCAGCTCTCAACATCGCAGTACCTCCCTGCCAATTAAAAATAGATAAAGTAAACATGCTCAAGAATCAGTAATAAGTCTAGATGCTCTCATCCTTTCCTATCTGAAAATAGAGAACTTCTTTTCCTTTGGGTAGCTACACTGCCAAGGCGGGTTTCACATAGTAAACAACAGCAGCAAAACATTTGCAAATTAGAGATAAATATGTCCCATTAAAGCATGCTTTGATGTTTATAACATGGGTTTTATCATCAGACAGGCAAAAATGTCAGCGAGATTTGTCCTAATGGTGTTTGACGTAGGCTACTTAGGTGCTAATCATGAATGTAAGCTCCTTGAACCATGGTAGCTTTGCCTCTTGCTAAATACAGTCCTAAACACTTGATCAAGGTAACAGAGAAATGGAACCAGTCCTTGCTTTCAGAGCAATTAGTAAAAGGAAGTTAACTGAGAAATACAACAAAGCTCACTGTTTTAGCAGTTTATTAGTAAGGGCAGGAAAAGAGGGCTAGATGTATTTCATCAACAGATATGCCAGAGAATGATTTCAACTGCGTAGCATTTCTAAAAGGACATCTTTTTAATTAAGGGTTAATTCTGCTGATCATTTAGCGATGTAGCAGTCATTCATATTAATTAGTTCACAGATTTAAAGATCATGGCTAAGGCTAAGCTTAACTCTAGTTTGCCTTCACGCTGGTTACCAAGTCATGGCTTATATAGGAGCTAGAACACTTTGTATTATATACCCTACATAAGATTTACTTAACAACTGAGCTAAATGTGAATACAGTGTATAAAAGTGTGACCAAGGCCACAGCACTGTAGTGCTACTTTTATTATTTCATTTTTCATGGCACTTCAAGCATATGTGCATGAAATATAATTCACAGAAAAGTGTCCCCATGGCTTAAAGGAGTAAGTGACCCAGGCTAAATTCTGTACAACCAGGCCAAGTGGCTCACCTGTGCCATGCTCCTCAGCTCAGGAGAAGGATGGCTGAGCACAGTAATAATCAATATTACTACCACACAGCCACCGGCACTCCTACTGTGCTCGCAAATTTGAAATCACCAACTGCCTCGAAAGAAGCAAGGCAAATCCGCATGGGCATCAACCACACACTAATAACTCCACTTGTCAGTGTAACAGTAAATTAAGCACACACTCACAGACATACACACAAAATCCGGCAGGCATAGGGGCGTGAAGAGAAGCCTGCTTTTCACTGCAGCGAGGCCTTATGGGGCAGCTGCTCATGCCATTTCCCAGTTTTATTGAACACCGTGTTTTATACGATTGTGAAGAGTATGGCACCCACTCTCTTCTCAATCATAAAACATTGTTTAGGCCTCTCAACCAATGAAAGCACAGAAAAGACACACTGAGAAAAATACTTGAACAAGCACTAGGGCAGTATCAGTGATGCGTGCACTGTTGGGTAAAATAAAAATGGACAATAATTTATAAGCCATTGCTGTTATGCAGTTAATACTCTGGCTATGTAAACAGTCATGTATACGCCGTTATCTGTTTTTTTAATTTGAGATAAGGTCTTACTCACTGTAGGCAAAACCAGATTAACATACCTAGATTTCTGCTTAATCTTAATACTTTGATTAATCTGGGTATGCTTTCCAAATTTCAGTCCTTTTTTTTAATGTCTAGCTACATAACTGGATCACAGCATAAATAAAAGTTCTCTATGAAAATAAATCTTATTATTGCACTGCAACAGCAAACAAAATAATTGCTATAACCTGCTTTTGTAATCAGGGTACTTCTGTGCACTCTTAATGGCATTGTGGCCACAGCGAGGGATTCTTCTCTTGAACAGAACTATATTACATATAAAATGCATAAAATTTCAAGAAAGGCACTTCATATTATAATGATTACATGAAGTAAAAGCCTTGATGAAAATATCCTATCGATAAAGTTAAGAAATGTCCAAAAAAAACTGTACTGACCTGTGGCAGTTTGCTTCTGGTAAAATTGCCAGACATTCTGAACCCACTGGTATTCTTTATTCACCATACATTAATATATTTATGAGTCACTGCACAAAATCATGTTTTGTTGAAAAAATGTAATAGTATTTCTGAACGAAAAGCCCAACAAGAAGTCTCCAAATTTTGAATGAAGACTTATGGCTCTGGTCCACATACTGCAGCTCCAGAGGAATAAACAACTTTTGAAATAAGTTTGGCGCCACTGCTGATAAAGTGGGCAAAAATGACAACAA
The DNA here is from genome assembly GCF_904425465.1 of Colossoma macropomum. Lineage (NCBI taxonomy): Eukaryota > Metazoa > Chordata > Actinopteri > Characiformes > Serrasalmidae > Colossoma > Colossoma macropomum. The sequence goes on from NW_023494810.1 coordinate 9,703,483, forward strand.
AAATGACAATGAACAAGATGAATACAAATATACATTGTACCAAATATATGCTTGAACAAAGACGGCTTAAACACTGCCACAGGGAAATTTTCCCATGAAAAAGATGTTAATTTCATAGAACATAAGAGATAATATTGCTGATTTAGTTACCATAACAGCTTCTGGCTGGAGATCTAAGCCAACACTGCCACACAACATGCAATTTACTATCATTAATTATTAATTAGTACTTTTTATAGTCGCCCGCTGGACTGAGGGGTAGACCAGGAATTCAAAGTGACATTATTGCGTGAGTCAACAGAAGCATCTCAGAGCATGTGATGCTCAAACTGTGTGATGGTGCAATGATTTTCCTCAGATTATGTGAACATGGTAAAGCACGGATGGATTGGTTATAAAATGCTACCCATATGTGTTGCTGCATTGTAACTCCCCATGGGTCTTTGGCCTTAATAACTTGCACTGACCACAAAACAACATGCCAATCCTTACTGAGCATTTTAAAACAACCTGAACTCCTTAATATACTGAGGAAAAACTGATTCTACAATTGTTTTTTGTCTGGAATCCATGTAGGCATGAACGAGTTACTCCCTGAACTCCAGCAACCTGAGAGTGTAAACCTCAATGCAGGCCCACGAGAGCAAGTAGAAGAAGAAAGACCAGGGGAGACCATGTGCGTGAGTGAGAGAGGGAAATTCTCAATGACGTAACACTGCCATTACTGCAGCAATTACTGCAGCAGAGAAATTCTGCTTGCACAAAATCTCCGGCAAACCTTATAATAACGGCACATTAACATTGTGCATGGCAAATCAGACTTAAATATTTATACCTTTTAATGCCACAGCACAGTTCCATCAGTGGAAGGGAGGGAATCAGGGCAGCGTAATTGCCCATCAGTAGCGACGCAAGAGAGGAGAGAGGAAGAGATGAGAAAAAGACTACAGGGAGCAGGGACAGCATGGAAAGAAGGATGACACAGAGGAGAGACTGAATAAAAAAGTGAGATAAGGAGAGAAGAGCAGACGACTGGAAGTAAAAAGATAAAGAAGCATGTGGGCTGCTTGTTCATCATTTGTGATCATTTTATGGCATCCATTGCTCTCCACAACTCTGCAATTCACTGTTAAGGCTGCTTCTCAATAGCAAACCCAGAAAGCTTGGTTATAAATATCTTTGAAAATTCTGCTTTAGTCCATTACAGATCCTAATCGCAAAAAAAGCTGCGTTGAGAGCAAACAGGAATTCTACAGCTGTTCTTAGCTCTAAACAAGGTATATACACTGGCCGATGATGAGCGAACTTACCAAAATTGATTCTTATGTGATTATCTCTTCATTCTACATTCATCAGATGGCCTTACACCATGAAATCACTGTTATGGGAGATAAACAGGAGGCAATAAGAACCATTCAGAAGGGAATATGAGGAGCCATTGGAAACAGCTTAGATTTAATGATGAGCCTAATATGTCCAAAGATTTTCAGACATCTTTTCAACACAGTGAATTTACCTCCTTTAAGCTACCTGCTGGTAGTGTTCCATTACACACACATAGCTTTTATATTCTCCATAGAGAAGCATTGTGAATACAATGGGATGCCCAATGTCAACTGTCAAACAGAGGGGTATAAAGGAGGGGCAAACACGCTATTAATACTAGGTACTAGGGATGTACATTCCAACCAGTTTTGATATTCGAGTATACACATGAGTTCATAAATGAATATCCAGTTAAATGTAGGAGAAGAAGAAAAACAAACAGGGACAACATTGGTGCTCCACAAAAAGCACGCAGAGGAATACATTTCAATATATTTATTTATTTATTAAAAATAAAGGGAAATCCATAGGTTTATGGTTATTTCTTGTCAAAAATGTAAATTAAGTTCATTTGTAAAAAAAAAAAAAAGTATTCAGCCTAGTTAGCGAAAAAGCATCCCTGCCTCTATCTTTTCAATCATGTCCTCTTTGTCAGCACGCTCAGATTAAAGCGCTTGTACTTGGTAGCAGTCAAATATAACACAACTTACATACTCGCCACTACAGGTAAACGTGTATTCTGTCTGTATGCTTTCCTTCCCGTGATGAAATGTAATTAGTAGGAGATTAGTGATTTCAGTATTTAAATACAGGCACCACGATTGGCTAACCAAATACTTGAATATCTGTGCACATTTCTAATTGATGTCCTTAATTTCAGAAGAAGGATGAATGTTTACAAACTTTTGGACAGGAAATAAGCCTAGTCCCGGACCATACAGCATTCCCAATGGAGATTCTCCATTAAAAAGAATGTGTAGTCCAGGACTAAGCTTAGAAAACTGACCCATAATGTATTACTGAACTGAACTAAAAGAAAAACCTTTTAAAATCTTGGTACAATCTTGTACTGGGTATCTTACTACCAAGAGTTAAATGATAAAAGCTAAGTTAAAATACACTGTAAAAAAAGCCCTAAGGCACAGTTGGATAAAATACAATCAAAACAACACATTCAACTCCAAACACAGTATTTACATAAAAACTAATGCAGTTTGTCACACAACTTCCTCCTCACCATCAAAAGTAGTCAATCAAACAACATGGTATCTAAAGTTTGCTTTGTTTGGTCTTTGCTAGAGGCTATAAGGCTAATGTAGCTAAGACAGAGTTTACGCATATAACCCCACATATATTCCTACCTTTCCTGGTTGTTTCAATGTCAATGACAGTTTATCGTTCCACAGAACAACAGCTGTACATCAAATTCGTATTATAATAAAATATCACCTCTTCTACTTACAAACACAAATGTGCTATAAGAAGAAAGTTTAATACACCCTGTTTGAACATAATTTCTCCACTTGTTTCAACAAGATATGAGTGAAAAATAATAAATAAAAACTTCATTCAATTTCATAAATGAGAAAACACCAACAAGGTTAAAGGTAAGTTCCTCAAAAGCAAAAAATCCAAAACTATTTGTTCTGTCCTGCAACAGTGGATTAAGTCACATATGTCTTAACAAGGCAGGTTAAGAAGGAGCAAAGCTTACTGTATAAGTCTGACCTGAACAGCTACATATATATGCCTTTGAAGAGAATTTACAGCCACATTTTGAGCACGAGTTAAAACTATTAGCAGCTTGTGTTCCAGCTCAAAACTCGACATGAGAGTTTGACTGCTGAATATAGCCTACAAAAATACTTCTGTAAAACTGTACTGACCACTCAGTGAAAGTATGACTTAGAAAGAGCAAAAACCAACAAGCAGAATTCAATTAAAAGGCCACGTTGTTCCCCCTTTACTTTTCATCAGGTGGACACAGACAAAGAGGGGAGGGAGACATTAATTGCCACCCTAAAAGCCATCTCTTGTCGTAAAAGATAATTACAGTTGTGTGTGCTCACTCCAGTGTTTATCTGACATCCCAACAGAAAAGAGGTCAACCAGAGGCGTGTGCATTTTTGGTGGGCTGCATGGTCATATTGACCTGTGCCAACTCAGACTGACAGACTCACACAAACACACCAAAGCCAGGCACAACACAGCTTACACAGCCATTAACAAAGTAATTTGGTCCTAATCAATAGCTAGGGAGGCCAGAGTCGCCTCTCAGCAGACAAAAAGTGCCTTGTTGTAACAGCTGACTCCTGAATTCTATTCTGGGTGCGCAGAACATGGCACACTGGGTTTTTTAGGAGAGCAAATAATAAGTCCATGTTAGCAACAGTCCATTCAGACCCTCTGGGTGAAAACAGAATTTATTATAGCTGCATCTCGCCTTGTGTTCAGGTTTGTTGTGATCAGGTTTGTTATTTTTTAAAAATAAAACATGTTTTCAAATATACAATGCAGCTAAACATTCCTTCACACAGGTAGATTTTAGCCTGCTTGCACCAGTTCACCATGTTTATGTATTTTCTTCGTTCTTCTCCAATATAGGGGCATTACACACAACTGACACTTTTACGTTAAGATAACCTAGACAAAAATATCATGGTTTACTTACAGATACACAAATGTCTTCCACCAAGAATCTCCAGACGAAAATCGTAAAAACCTACAACAAGGTGTCAAAACGCAAAGACTTTTCAAAACATTTTAATGGTAATGGAAATTTGAAACAGTGGTTAAAAATGCTGCTTGCTTCCTTTGCTTTCGTGAGCCAGTCAGTGCAGATATGTTTAAACAGTTTGATCAGCAGCAGAGTGAAAATGTCAGCCATGCAGACTATTCCATAGTTTCTGTGAAGGACAGTAGACAAGTAATTTACAAACACTGTTCAGGCTGTGTATCAGGAGAACACCCAACACCCAACATACTGCCTACATAGTGTAATAAATGCTTTAAGTTTACTTCACTTAAACAATTTTTATTTAGAGTCAGCCATTTTTAGTTTTCAGTTTTCAGCCAAGTGTGCCCTGAATTTTGGTTTCATTTCCAGCCAAGGCGACAGTTTCACAGTATCACAGTAAGAAACTATTAGCTATTAAATGACATCCTCATTAGGTTTATTACATCAGCGTTTTTTTGGGCTAATTGTGAAAGGTAGTAAATGTTTCTTATTTTGGTCTTTCAAAGAAATGGGGAGGCTTGCAAAATTTTGCTTGGAAAAAGTTATTTGGCTAAGTGTGCAACCTTTAGCCAACAGGCTATCAGATTCACTGTTAGGAAGTGATGATGTGATGTTGAACGGTGTTGGCTGTTGTACCCAGTTTGTTCCATGTTAATTATTTTTAGGACTTTTTTTATTATATTTACAATGTTCATTACAATGACACTGCCCATTTGTCCTTTAATCAAATTCTAGCTAAGAGACAACAGCAGCAAACTCCAGATGCAAATGACCACAGTTAACTCTATAACCTCTTGTTAGATCTCTTATATGTATTAACTATGGAACAACAGTATGGAACAAAAGTATTATATTGACAGATGCAACCGAAAAAGTAAAACTAAACAAGTAACCACCAGAACACAGCAGTCTGAAGTATACATAGTTGATATTCAGAAGGGTCGACTGGCGTGTTTCGCATCTCTGCAGCAACTTGCTTCCTAAACAATGCCAATCTGGTAACATTTTCCCTCCATCAGCAGCGGTTGTTATGGCAATGCAGGAATCCCTCTGCCAGAGTTCCGCAGGGCTGGCCTCTGTTTCACAGTGGTTGCCATAACAACAGCGGAACTCTCAGTCAGAATCCCACAATGCTTAGGGCCCTTCAGCTGGGACAAGCCTGTATGGAAGATAAGTCTCACTGGAACCAGTCAACACTACCTGCCTGAGAAGCAGGAAACACTTTAAATCTAAAACTCCATACCATTACACAGAAAAAAGACAAAAATCACTCTTTATGCCCCAGGTTCCCATCAAGTATACATAACTATGACAAAAATGTGCCAAAAAAAAACATAAAAGTGTATAGCATGCAAAAGCTTCAGCAGGAAACTGAGGTCAGAAACTTCTTAACTCTGAAATCTTACTTTAACTGTTTAGTCACCATGACAACTTCAGATAGGACTGAATTTAGAAAAGAAGCTATTATAAAAGAACTGAAGTTTAGTTTATAATCTTATCCTAACTTAAACAGTATTACACAAGCAGCCTAAATCTTCCTAATTCCTTTTTAACCTGTTTTTAGCGTTTTATGCAGTGACAGGCAGCATAGTTTACTATAACTAGCTGTTACATTCATCTACACACTTAAAAGAACCATGAAACCCTTTTCATGATTAAAGGGGGCTTTGCACCGTGAAAGCGTTCTTCAGATTGATGGAAAATGTGTTGAATATGGTTCTATATAAAACCTTTCTAAAAAATGGTTCTATATAGCACCAAAAATTATTCTTCTATTGTTACAATGTCAAGCTTGTTACAGTAGAAGAACCCTTTTTGGTGCTACATAGAACAGTTTTAAAAAGGTTCTATATAGAACCATCTACAGCGCATTCTCCATCAATCTGAAGAATGCTTTCACGATGCAAAGAACCCTTTAATCATGCAGAGGGTTCTTTGGGCATTCATGGTTCTATATAGAACCATTTTCTTTACTAAAGAACCCTTGAAGAACCATTTTTAAGAGTGTGACAGCTAATTGTCAACACTGATCAAGTAGGCTAATATTTCCTAACTTGAGATGCCACAAGATAAGATTCTTAAATTAAAGATAAGATTTGCTTCTGTAATACGAATTTGTGAAAAAATCGTATCTTTATCTGTCAGAGTTTAACTTAAGACAAACTGATAGGAAGTTTCTTTGATATAGCTGCAAGATTAATTTAGGTTAAGCTTCATTTGGGTTTCACACACTCTCCATGATCAAGCAGATGTGGACACATTTGTAATCATGAGAGCTTTGGGAGACCTAATCAAAGTCTTTAAAGCAGTGAATTTGGGCTACTGTGAAACATCAACACACTAAATACAATGATTTGCATATTTATAGTCAATTTACTTCAGATTATTTTAAGCACCAAAAGCACACCATCAGAGTGTTTTTAGCAAGCACAGAAAAAGGAACCACTGACACAGACTGAGAGGCTGCTCCTGGCTGTAACCCACAGAGTCTTTCAATCGATATCTGGGCATCCTTCCTCGAGTAACCTGCAGCCTGCTTAAACCCGAAAAAATATATACAGCTATGCGTCTGGTCAAAAACTTACAAACTATCTTTATTTCTTAGTATGGATTGGTAGCTGTTACTAGGTCTGAAAGGTCTTGTTGCAGGCTTAATAAATCACACAGCCTATAAGTCTCATTTTGTTAAAATAAACATATGGCTAGACCTTAATGTTGTGTTAACTTCACCTACGGCCTGCTGTTACTGTAACATACTGTTATTAGTTTACTAGGCGAAGCTACATAAAATTATCTTTTTTTGTACTTAACAGCTTTAATGTAAGTATAACTCTAAAATCAGCTAAACTCACATCCATGTTTTGCATGGGAAGATGCATTTAAAACATTTTAAATCCAAACTACTTCAGGAAGGGGTCTGAGAGGCCAGATGTTATACAAGTTTAAATGTATCAAGTCACATTTGACAAAAAAGTCCCACCCCCCCACCCCCAAAACTGTGATAACACCTACCATTGCTGTTCTGCATTTGACAAGAGACCACCTACCTTCACAGCTCCCAGCTGAGTTTCTGACGTGACTACATTATAACGTATGTGAGACTAATTTGTCTAAATCGCCATTTTCTTAACTGCTGGTTTAAGACACTGAACAAAAATGAACAACTGCATTTACTGCAGTCAGTCATCATTATGAAAATGGTATGTGAAAAAATAAACTGGCTAACTGGACAACCGCGACCATTCAACTGTCAACTGTCAAGAAATTTCAGAAATTCTCTGCTAAAAACATTTGACAAGCAAAACTGGATACCTCCAAACAGAAACTGGTGAAGATAAAAAAGTCAAGTTTAAGACTCCTTTTCCCCAAGAACAGGAGCTGATCAAAGCCTGTGCTAAATATCCCGTCACAAAAACTTTCAACGCAGACCCTGTTTGCAGAGCGACACTGCCTCAAGGCGTCATCTTTCATTCGAGCCAGCCAGATCAAAAGCCACCAATGTGCCTCTATCTTTCATGTTCCAGCAAATTCAGGGAATCTTGTGAAGCTGCTCACTGATTAACGCTATATTGTTAGCTGCCAGCTCACAAATGGTTTACTGTTCTCAGTCAATAGCTGAGGAGAACAAACAAAGCGTGAGCCACCAGATCTGACAGATCAGAAGTTCTCTTAGGCGAGGTCGGCTATAATTACCTTCAGCTACACAGTGAATTAAGTTCTGCAGCTGAGGATGGTGTGAACGTTTGATCTAAATTGAGATGTGGCACACCAGTAGTGCTATGGGATCATGTGGGCCTGCTGAAATGTAACCTTATAGATACTGTTCTACAACAGAGAGTGATTACTTCCTACCTTGGCTTTGTCCCACCCATGGGTTACCAAGTAAAACTGTGATTTCCAGGGTTCTGACTAAAGTCTCCATGTCAATGTTTTGCTAATGAGGTGACTCATATAGGTACAATTCGTTTGCCCAAAAGAGAATGGGAAAAAAAAGGAATTCTCCCTTGGCCTTGTCACTGCAGGGTTCTTTCTAATGGGGTCATGTCTAGAATTTCTGATGCATTTCTGTGCAACAACATCTGTCATAAAGTGTCTAGAACAGAGTAGTAACAGGTTTGCAGTGAAAGCAGTAGACGCCACATGTTAGATGCGTTCAGGACCTTGGACAGTACCACTGGGACTTCATGCGTTCCAGAGACCAGCTCATGCTGATCTCTCACCTTTGCCTAATTATATCATTAATCAGCGGTAATCAGCACCAGCTACACACTTAAAAAAGTTGTTTTTTTTTAAGGGTTCTTTAGTAAAGGCAATAGCTCTGCATGAAAGCTTAAATGGTTCTTGAAACTGAAAGTGTTGTATGTGGTTCTAAATAGGACCTTTTTTTCCGATACAGAACCATATACAATACATTCTCCATCAATCTGAACTCGCAAAGAACCATTTAAGCTAAAGAACTCTTAAATAATCCTCTTTTTTAACTGTGTATTCTTCTATGCACTTAAGGTCTCTCTGCTGACTTCCAAGAGAACATTAAACTTACAACATATAACAACACAAAACAACTGACTCATATTCATCTGATTATCATCATTTTTTTTAGCTCAGCCAGTTCAAATCCATTATAAAAGCAAAGCACTCTGCTGTATACATGATTAACCCCTTAATCCCTTAGAGCCTATACATTTAGTTTCTCACTTTCTAACTACATATCCTGCATGTCAGTTTCATAGTGGTTACTAGAAATGCATTGATATCATGTTTTCCAGACCAGGTATGAGTATACCTATCCAATACCGATACCATTATGAGCAACCTACTTAGCATTACGCAGCTATAAGTGTAAATAAGTGCAATGTACCTTGACAGTTAAATCATTACAATCTAGCTGATTTTTGACAAAATGCATTAGCTAGCTACATTACGTTAGTTACTTTGGATCGAGTAGAAGATTTGGGTTTTGTTCCACATCAGAAAAGCTCTTCTTTACAGCTATACGTAAAGTATGTGTCATAGTTTTGATCCCATGCTCCTCATCTGTCTCTTTCCACAGCAGTCTCTATAGTACAGTGACAATAGGAATTGCAAATACATTCAAAGAGCTCACTTGTCAAGTTTTACACCTTGTTGGAGTCTTTTGATAGGTTTGTTGAGCTGCAGTTGAATATCCCCTAAAGCCAGGCATGCACTGCAATTTTAGAACTCTTGTTCTTTGGGACAACCCACACCATATGTTTGAATTGATCACCATGTACAAAAAAACCCTACAATTTATGTGCTCACTGTAGGAAAAAACTCCACCCGATTGACATGCTACAAGCAAATGTGCCCCTTTAACTGGGTCTGACAATAATGTCTCTCTGCAGCCTATTTTACAAAGACAGTTTTAAAAAGTGAATGTATTAATGTTTATACCTAGAAATTATATTCAGCCAAGCTGAGCAAAGGCAGCATATATAGGCTTTGGTACCGTAAACGTCCATTTTCTTGCCTCTGTTTTGTTAGCCTACGTGCGTTCACCCACATTGGGGAAGCAGCTGTGATTGTGTTTGTGCGTGCTTAAATTGGCAAAAATCACACAGTGCATGCCTTGCAGGAATATGCCAAAAGCAGAATGTTTAAAGTGACCACGGCATCTTGAGTCATCTGTTCATTAGCATAGAAGCATACACTAGGCTTACATCACATGATATCAGATGTTGGTATCTGTGCAATTCTTGTGAGTCTTAGCATGTGTGAATAAATACGATATCGGACGGATACCCGATACCAGTATCAGTACTGATGCATCTCTAATTGTTACCAAGTAGTTCACATATAAACCTGGATAAAAAATGAGGAAAAATACTGATGTTGGGTGCCTTGGGCTGCAAAGCAAACAAACAAATGGATCCTTGACCAAATCAGTGCTCTCACTCGAGACCTAGATAACCAAAATGAAGTTGATAGAAATAAGAACAAACTATTAAGAAGTCTACAGATCCAAACAGAAGACAGGATATTCTGGATAAACACTATAGATAGGGTCACCAGGTCCAACTTGCAAAAGTAAGTAGTTACTGAATAACATCCCTACTGTCCAAGGGGTTAATAACAATAACAGAACGTTTTTAAAGTAAGTGCAACTGTAAGCATTAATATGAATTTCTTAACATGTTGCTAAATTATTGTTCATTAGCAACTAGCACTACTAACAGGTTGGTCAAAAACAGTTAAAATTAGTTATGTTGTCAGCGGTCTGGGCATATAACATCCAATGATGTTGGCTCTTAGGTATGTGCATGTGGGGGTGTCCTTTTGACTCAAGAGATGTCTAATATGTGTAATAAGAGACGTGTAACTCTATAACGAGAAAAGCAGAGGCATGATAAATTCTGTCCTTGACCAGCATCACCTCCACAAACACGCATGTCTAATTGCAGAAGTCATTTCCCTGGCAGCACAGATGAGCAAGCACCCTATGGTCAAAGCAGACCTGAGACATTAAGGGCATGAAATACTGATCGAAGCAATTCTGTCCATGTCTCTCTCCATCTACATTATGCATGTGCAGAGACTATTCTGATTTCTCTCTCTCATACTAACTCACTTTACACAGTAGCTCACTGCCATCATTACAATTTCCATCCAAATCATAACCATTTCAATGGCACCACAAAGTCATATCTTAAAGATGTATTGTATAAACTCTGCAAACATTCCCAGAACCCAGGCAGTCTCAATAGTTTACTTTTAACATTAGTATAAATTGAGATGACAAAACGAATATTCATCAATATGTTCTACTTTAAACATATAATATGACACATGGCAGGAAATCTCAACTGAACAATCCTGGAGCTGAAGTAAAACAAAGACAAAAGCAATCACAGGCCTACTAATACTCAAGCTAACATAAGGGACTCTGATTAGCCCCTAATGGATTTAATGATCTTGTGAACAACAATTGTCAATCTCTCCAATGGCTTCCCCAATCACACTGCGTATCCCTGTCGGCCTTTTCTCTGTTATACCCTAAATGAGCTCAGCTTCTTCATTAAGCAAAGATGAATATTCAAAGATGAATACTCAAAAAGAGCCCACACTCTGCATGTGCCTGGGCTTCCATAGCTGTCCTACAAATACAGACTCAATTAGGGGACATAATGGCCACGACTGTTTGTTTGGTAAGTCTTTTCTTTATGTTAAGCTTGACAAGACAAACAGACTCCCACAGGGACCAGACAATAATTTATTACTCTGGATTTGTCTACATGCCCCATTATGCTCTTATATGGACAATGTTTCATTAAAGGAATACTTCAAAATTGTGGGATTATGAATAAATGTTGTATAATGGTTCTTAAGCATGGTATTCAATGAGTCAGTCATCAATAAGCTCCTACGTAATTTGAAAGACACCAAGTGTTATGTCCTCATTAGCACTTGAGTGAACAACCTGGTTTTTAAAAGTAAACTCATCAAAATCTGCATGAAAAGCTAATTATCTGTGAGAATTTTGTAGACTGTGAAATGCAGGCAGACTGTTGGGTGGCATTTTATCAGACTCACAACTTAATCTGTGGCAGACATCCTAAAAGCATACTGCTCTACTGCAGAATCAAATATGAGACACATCCCTTTTAACAATTAATGTTAACATCAACTCTTGTTCTCCTCACAGTTAGATCACACTTCATATCTCTAAATTATATTATTGACTTCTGCTTTGTGCTAAAAACCTGCACTGCCACTAAGTCTTCCTGTCCCTAAGGTACTGCATATAACACACTGTGTAGTATTGAAATTGAAACAACACTGGTTCAAAATGGCTTTCACAAAGAGAATAAATCCTTAAAAAGCCTAGCAAGGAAAAACACCTTCAGTGATGGGAACTCTGCAATGCAATTTGAAGGCTGGAAGCTTGTGCTGTATTCTCTGCACCCCATTCCATCACAAAGGACCATTCATTAAGGGGGCAGGGAGAATGGCTGTTTTTCAATGGTGCGCCAGAAACTTGGGAGCTCTTTTGGAGAGCATCCACGAGTTACCTCCTCCTGCTGCCTTGGAATGCAAACCCTCCACCCTTATGAAAGATTGACTTGTTGGTAGCAAAGCCATGCCTTGTTATTTCCTAATTCTCTGGTGCTAGTGCTTTTTTGTATACAATGGTAGGCATAGCCTAGTCAGTTTAAAAGAGCTTTTTTCATGCACGTCGGAGAGGTTTGAGCTTTGATGACTGGTAAATGATGTTAGGTGACAGCACTGTAAGACAAAAAAAAACCCAGACTTTGTGATATTGCTCTGTCTAGGCAGAACGTCACAGATCCACTGTCAACCTTTTCATGTCGGTTTTCTCCGACAGCTTTGTTGTACCTCATGAGATGAGAAAGGACGCATCTCAAAATTCTGTCACAAGGCATTCCTTTGGAGATCACAAGCATATCACGCAGCAATCCGGTCTGAAAGAAGTTTGAGCGGTTTTGGTAGTCCACACTGGAACATATTACTCACATCACGTGTGAATTGTCATTTAAAATAAACTCTCTAATTGTGCCAAGAGGACTGCCATTTTATCTTGCACTATGGGCCAGTTTCCCAGACCCATACTAAGGCTAAGCCGAGACTAAAAAGCATTTTCAATGATAATTCTCCATTGACACTGAAATTTAGTCCAAGATTAGGCTTAATCAACATTCAAGAAACTGGACTATGTGTCCAAAAGTTTGTAGACACCTGCTCACCCAGAATTTCTTCTGAGATCAGGAGTATTAAACAGGCGTTTGCCAGCCCTTTGCTGCAGTTACAATCTCTACTCTTCTGGGAAAGCTTTACACTAGATTTTTGAACACTGCTGTAAGGACTTCATTGCATTCAGCCTCAAGAGCATTAGCGAGGTCAGGTACTGAAGATGGATGATTAGTTCTACATCACAAACACCACTCCAGCTCATCCCAAGGCCCAACGCTTGAGGGCTTTATACCCCTCTAATCAATGGTTCGCATTGAGCATGGTGACCTTAGGCATATGTGTATCTGCTACAGAGTATCCTGCACTTTTGTTAATGCTTTTCTATGGAGATTAAGTGTCAGTGTCAGCAAGGGGTGCACCTAAAGTAGCTGTATTCACTTATTAGAAAAGCTGTCTCTAATATCTCTTTTTGACACAGGCTATAGTGTATCACCGTGTATAACAGACTAGGCCGCTCATGGATGTGCCTTTCATAACAAGCATCTTAAGCTCCTGTTTAAAATGTTTTTTGAACGTTTCACAACGCACTTAGTCTTAAACTGCCCCATCCCTATTGCTTGGAATGTGTTGCTGGTAACAATTTCATAATGAGCATACATTTACGAAAACAATGGAGTTAAAAGGTAAAACATTAAATATCTTGTCTTGGTAATGTTTTAATTTAAATACTGTTCAAAATGAATTTATAAATCACTGCTGTTTTTATTTGCATTTCACATACTCTACCAACTTTTCTGTAAAATAAACATTCTGCTTGTGCCAGCTACAGATGTGAGGACTGCCATTTCATCTTATGACTCAGCAGAAGACTATACCAACCCGTGCTTTGCTGGAACTTGAAAGAGTATGATGTAACAGAGCTATTTGGTTCCTCAATAATGATGTAACTGTAGGTACTCAAGGGCCATTTAGCGCTATAATTAGGTTTCTGTGCCAGTGCTGACAATAATGACTCAAAATTCATTCTGAACAGTGAAAACTGGCTCTTGACAATATGAATACCTGTGTCTGATTCACAACAATTCTCTCTTCTCTCCCTCTTTGGAAGTAACTGAATTCACTGTGTCTCATCATTTTGTGCAATCTTTACACGTGATATTGTAGATGACCTAGAAAATTCACCAGTGTTGTTCACCTTCTTCCTTTCTTACTGTATATGCAAGACGCTTACATAAAAGAGGCAAAAAGCCTTGTCCCCTCCATGTACATGGTATAAATGACTGTCCACTCTGTTAAAAATATAGTACACTGTTGATGGCTATGTAGAGAATTTGGTACTGTATTAAGTACTGGGCGATATATCATCTGCACTGGTATTTCTGCATAGGTGTTAGACAGTGATTTTTAGTTTTAGCGGTACTGATAGTTAACAAAAGCTCAATTAACTGCATATTTAAATGTATACTATTTGCTGGCTGCTTCATACTGTTTTCAAAGAATAGTTCCAAACACATCCTAAGTAAATAATCACTAGGTTTTCTTACTACAGAAAAGAAAACAGAACATAAACAGACCAATGAACAACTATTTTACCATGGAGTATCAATGCATGGGTTCTTTAACTGAATTAATGCAAACTTAAATATCATTTGACACTCTGATACCATGATATATTCGGAAAATACTGCCGTGCTGAATTATATCAACATCACCCAGCACTAACTGTAATATGGAATAACATTTATTGCCTTTTGTGGTGATGACTATGCTGATTATTTGCTATTGTGGGAGGTTCATGTCTTTCCTTGTCTATAAACTACTTGATTTGTATTGCATGTTAACTGCCTGGATGTGCCCGTTCTTGTGTTATGTTACGTAGATATTCGCGTGTTGTCTTTTGTACATATATTCAATATGTATAGCTATCCGTATAGAAGGAACATTTTCAGTAGAGGACAACAAAGCCTCCATATTTACTTCTTCTGCCAGGCAATTGGAGCGAAATGCTGATACCGCTCTTTAACGTGTCATGCGTCATGATATGGTTATAACATCCAGCCTTTTACATTCTGGTCATGCCTGCTAGGAAACATATTTCAAGACCCTGGTTTTCAGCGTTATGGTTACTGCGTGGATCACACTGATGTTACTGCTAATAACTGGAGAGATAAACGCTTTTCTTGAGTTTATACTGCATTTCTTTTCTCTGTGCACCTGTTGGAAGAGTGGCTCAACGCATTAAGACGCCCCCTGCCGGCCATACGCAACATTTAAGTCATGACAACGA
Source organism: Colossoma macropomum (assembly GCF_904425465.1). Taxonomy (NCBI): domain Eukaryota; kingdom Metazoa; phylum Chordata; class Actinopteri; order Characiformes; family Serrasalmidae; genus Colossoma; species Colossoma macropomum. The sequence goes on from NW_023494810.1 coordinate 9,718,503, forward strand.
CATGTTAACATCACGTTAGGATTGAACAACAGAGTTCAGAGACTAAACTGCCCAACCAATTCTCAGACAATCTGCATCTTATGACAGCCGCATCGAGCCATGTTAGCGGCTAACAGCCTCTGTCCTTTTGAGTTTTGCCCTCACTCACTGCAACAAACGAGGCTGAAGTTGGCTTCCTCTTCGAACTCCCCGTTCCACCTTAAATGGTGCAGCAGTTCCATTCTGGCGCCTGTACCATTTAAGGTGGAACGGGAAATTCGAATAGAAAGCCAACTTCAGGCTTCGTCTTCAGCATAAACAGTGTTAATGCTCACCATTTCCGATGCCCTTTAGCTGGCAGTTATAATCCTACTGAGTTGTGAGGACTCAAATGTGTCTAAACGGAAAAAAGATGTTAAACTCACTTACCGACTCCGAGCTTTTCGTCCTCCGTCGGTGTCCACATGATCCCGGTTTAAATTCCCCAAGACACCAAACGCGAAACAGGACAGTTTTAGCTACATGAAAGTTGTGATGCGCTCAAAAAACGTTTGATGGGGGGGGAAAAGCGACAGGCTAGCTAAGCTAGGAGTAAATCAAAACAACGTCTAGCTAGCTGATTAAAAAGGCTTTGGCGACCATACTTCGTCCTCTGAATGACACATCTTCTCAGCTGAAGTGTTTTCTCTCTCTCTCTCTCTCCTCTCCCCCTCTCCCTCTCTCTTCTCGGAGGTTTTCCTCTTCGTCAGCAGGAAGGCTCGCAGAGTTGTTGTCCAGGAACCGGGGGAGAGATCTTGTCTTTTCTCTCCCGCACCGTCCACCCAGCTAACACGGCGGAGAGAGAGAGAGAGACGGCGGTCGTATCTCTCTAACTGGGTCGCACATCAGCGTCTCTCTCGCTCACTCTGCACCTCTGCCGGGCTGAGGGAGGAAAAAAAACCGTTACGAGATTTGAGAACCGTTACGAGATTTGAAATTTGAATCAGCACCGGCGGCGCGCGCCCCCTCCTTCGTCTTCACGCACGTGCGCGCGGGTAGAGTAGTACTTGCTTGTTGCTTGCTTGTTTGTTTGTTTCGCACCTCGACGCGAAGGCCAGCGAGAACGCGGCTCCGTCTCCTTCTCACTCACAGTCGGCGCTGCGCCATCTTTCCCCTGTCCGCCCGCTGCCGCCGCCGCCGCCGTCGTCACATGACACGCGCGCTAGCGCTCCACCGGCCCGTGGAGGAGGAGCGCGCGGCGGGCCGTGAGGTTCCGAGAAGCTCGCGGTACCACCATGCTGAAAAAGGACCGTTAGAAATCAAGGGAATGGTTCTGTTTAGCTTGATGGAAAGTGTTTTGTGTATGGCTCTGTATACATTCTTTAAAAGGATGGTTCCTCAAGGGCCCTTTAGTAAAGAAAATGGTTCTATAAGGAACCATGAACACTCAAAGAACCCTTTGTATGATTATATGTTTCTTTGCATCATGGGTTCTTCAAAAATGTGCTATGTATGGTTCTATATAGAATTGTTTTGAAATAGGTTCTATTTATCACTCAGAATGGTTCTTCTACTGTTATGATGTCAAGCTTGTAACAGTAGAAGAACCCTTTTGGGTGCTATATAGAACCTTTTTCAAAAAGGTGCTGTAGAAAACTATCTGCAGCACATTCTCTATCGGAATGAAGAACGCTTTCATGATGCAAAGAACCCTTTAATTATACAAAGGGTTCTTTGAGTGTTCATGGCTGCTCATAGAGAACCATTTTCTTTACTAAAGAACCGTCTTTTAAGAGTGTAGGAGCTATTTGGAAATGTTTCTATATGGGACGAAAAAGGGTTCTTTTGTTGTAACAAGCTTGACATTGTAACAATAGCAGAAGCCTTTCTGCTGCTATATACACTCTTTAAAATATGGTTCTTCAAGGGTTCTTTAGTAAAGAAAATGGATCTATATACAACCATGAACACTTTGCATGATTAAAGGGTTCTTTGCATAGTGAAATGGTTCTTTAGATTGATTCAGATTGTGCTATAGATGGTTCAATACAGAACCTTTTTGAAAATAGTTCTATGTAGCACTAAAAATGTTTTTTCTATTGTTATTGCTAAGCTCGACATAGACACAATAGAAGAACCCTTTTTGGTGTTACGAAAAATCTTTTTCAAAAAGGTTCTATTCAGAACCATATACAACACACTCTTCATCAATCTGAAGAACACTTTCACAATGGTAAGAACCCTTTAATCATGCAATGGTTTTGCTCTTCCCAGCTCCTCCCCTGTTTCAGATATGCATTGAGGGTTATTTGACTGAAGTTCATCTTTGATAGCCATAGCAGAATTGCCTGCAATGTGAACACAGCCTTTGTTCTTCAGCTGTAATGTGGGTTAAGCAGCCATCTGTCAAAGCAGCACTAATTCCTTAATATTCCACAGTAATGATGTATGGTGTGGATATAATTTTGACGAGCGTGAATGACTTGCCCTACCCATATATGCACTATGAGGGCCATATTCGTACCGCTGAAGCACTTGGGAACCACGTTGTGTTTTCAGTTGTGATGATGTGTCTCAGTTATCATCACTTATCCCATAATCCAGTGTGATCCCGTAAGATTTGACACGTGGCTTTTCCCAACGTGTTGACTGATTATTTTGTGATCAAAGTCTCTCGGCCTCCTTCCATATGTTCTCCCAAGGATAATACCAATTATGCACCATTTTAACTGCTAGAGATAAAAACAAAGACTGGTAGAGGAAGACATTCGGGTGGTCATGTGGTCTGTTATCTACAATACTGGTGAATGACTTTCAGCCTGGAGCAAGAGAGTGAAGTACAGAGTGAGCAGAGACCCTTACAGCAGGCGTCCCATCTCATTTACCCAAGCGTTCATTTTGCTCTGTGTGTGTGTGTGTGTGTGTGTGTGTATGTTTTTAGCTCTTTGTGAGCTCACATGTTCCCAGGATGATGGAAAATCTGAAATTCATTGCAGTTGTGAAAACACAAAGTGTACAATCTTTATTAAAGGAAATGTTTAATCATTTACAACAGCTTTTTTGAATTTAAGTGTTTTAAACATTTAATGGGATTGGGCCTATGACAGTAGGGAACCCTCAGGGCCTTCTAGGCTTTATTACTTCTAATGTAGGACTGAAAGAGTAATTGTTTTTATATTGAAATTGTTATTCAAAAGAGTGCAATATATTTAAATCTCAAGAGCAGCATTTTTTTATTATAGCCTCCATCATCATTAACAAGTCTGAAGTGGGAAATGTAACATAATAACACTGAGCTCGGAAACTACTTGTAGAAAAAACGTGCTGTGACATTGCAACACAACTAACTGGCAGTCTTGCACAGTCTGTTCAGCATTCGAGCCTCATTCCAGAAAAAGTGGAATTTATGATATTTATGGTAAAAAAAAAAAACAGGCCTGGGCCTTAATTTATAGAAGAGAATGGCAATTTAAATCGCAGTTGCAAAACTGGTCAGAAAAATCGTAAAATGGTGTCTTTCCCAAATTGGTCAGCCCTATTCTAGGGCAAAAAATGTATTTAATATAAACATGATACTTGTTGTATTTCAATACTGCAAAATATTGTAGTAATACTCTTAGTTCATTCTTAAGTTTTGGGTTTAAGGGGTTTTGGGTTTAAAGAGTTAAATTCTTGAAACACCCAACAGAAAATTGTCCAATCAGACTTTTCTTTCTCCACAGTAAATAGATAGAAACAACCAAGCAAGCTCTCCCATTGGTGTGGACTTCAGTGAAGGCTTAACACGTCAGATTAACCTGACTGTAGAATCAACCAATCACGTTTTGATTTCCAGTGGCTGGGACCAATTTTGTGAGAAAAAAAGTCACTCTAGAACTTTTGGAAGTCCTAGATACATCACAGACTGGATGCTAGCAGAAATTAGCATTATTGTAGAGGTGCTTTTTCTCATTTTCTTCTTGCTGGGTTTTGACATTTCTAACCTGAACTGAAGCTCTAATATTCACAGTTTACCCCTGAACTATAATGTACATTAATGACATAATTTTTTTTACCCATTTCTTTTGTTGTGCAGCAGTTGGCATTTTCAAAAAGTGCAAAAAATAAATAAATTTCATTGTAAGAATGAACTAAAAAGCTAAAAGGTTTTAACATACTGTTTTGCATTTTTATAGAGAAACGCTACTTTTATTACAAAAGGTTAAACAGGCCAGAGCTCTTTTGTTCACTGAGGTTAAGTTTGGGTTGGGTGAGTCAGAGCACAACAACATTTAGTCAAGTCAAACAGTAGGTAGTGAAAAAAATAACCCACTAAGACAGGAACACGCAAGTGTGTGTGGCTGGAGGGCATGCAGGAAGCTCTCATTATGGCCCAGACAGAGATGGAAGATGGAGAGGTGGATTAAAAAATTATGAAAAAAAGTAAGACGCTCTCCACAAACCAATCAAATATCAGGATGCGCCCCTACAACCAATCAGCTGTCTCATGTGTTGCTGACAGTAGAGTTCCAGCATGCTGCATTTTGCAGGCAGGCCTATTCAGGCCTAATCAATCTATAATTATGCAGACCCTCCCCACACACGCACATGGATGCTCATGGGGATGTGCCTGTGAGTGTGCTCAACCGTATTCATACTGGCACGCAACATCATGCACACATGAACAGACGAGTCAACGGCACATATACTGCACTGGGACGGTCTGAATTGATTTTTGGGAACCTGTTCTATGTATCATTACAAAATTGCACTTGCTACTACAGCACATGTACAAAAGACTGTGAAGAACCATTTAATCCGCTCAAATGTTTCCATACTGACAACAGACTGAGGTTTATTCACAGTTTTTGTGGTTTGAAATTCTCATCAGCTGGTAAACCAACTGAAACACTTTGTCCTTGGACTGTGAATTTAGCGCAGGACGCAGGAGCACTTAAAGTGCTGTTCTGTTATTCTGTTCTTTCCGCTGTACGCTGACATCACAGCTCTTAACAAGACACATCCTCAGCCTGTGAAAAGAAGATCGTGTGACACAGACGTTCCTTCTTTTGGGGTCATGATGTTTAGAGCGAAAAAATGCAATGCTTTTTTTTTACAGTTTCTGTTAAAGGCCACAAAATGGCAACCCATTTGGGGTTTAATCCAAAATTCTCTGAAATTTTATCAGAGATAAAAAATGCAGAGGGGAACTGTCAGGGCCCTCTACACCCTCAGAGAGGGTCTAAGATATTCTAAAAACAATATTAATAATATTAAGCAGTTCTAGTTTTATCTGATCATATTAATCAACATCTAAACAAACACAAGTCTAAGCAAATAAAACCTTCAAACCTGCCCATTCAATTTGTACTGGAATGTGAGGGGTTAAATTAAAGAAGCCCCTTTGTCTCCCTATCAGGATTTTGCTGCCTCTGCTATTGCTGAAGAGAATGCTAGTGACTGGTGGTCCAGCTATAAATTTACAGAGGGCCAAGCAATAGTAATTAAATGAGAGACCAGTTTCAAATGATGGTAAAATGGACCAATCATATCTTCCCTCTACAGGGTGGGATTTGTTATTGCTAATTTTAGGACATGTTCCACCCGCTGTGGGGACGAAGCGATAAAAGCCAGCTTGTTGGTTTGTGACAGAAGCCGAGAGTAAGGTTACCGCTACTGAGGAGGACATTGCTGCAAATTTTAAGAGTCAAGGTTTGCTACTGAAAAAATATATTTGTGAAAATGAAATTTGATGTGTGAAAAATTCTAATATGTAAAAATTCAGCTTTTACTAGCAGGAGTTTGTAATGAAGTAAATAAAGCAGGATACATGTGTGACATTCTTTTTTATTAAAATCCAGGCTCAATGAAATGTGTGGCAAAAACAAACAAGACAAGAAACATATTTAGTGTACAAAGTCACTTTTGGTGCAAGTACTATCAGCCAATTTAAAGAGTGCCTGCATGTTTACTTTTGTGCCAAAAAGTGGTCAAATGGCTAAAATACTTTCATTAAATATGTTTTACTGACTCAGACAGGAAGTTAGACAGCTGTATTACATTAAAAAGTCAATGAAAAAGCCTTTCAGTAGAATGTTAGCTTTACAGCTACCGAGTGCTGGTTGGTGAGCGGATCATTTTGTATCTTAAGTAAGTGAAGTACCTTTATTGTCATTATACTTATACACTTTGCATACTATGACAAAATTATTGTTTCCCTCATATCACAGGGTCAGCCATGATACAGTGACCCTGGAGCAGAAAGGGTTAAATGTCTAGCTCAAAGGTGCAACAATTGCAACTTAGCAGCCCCTACATTGAACCCACAACCCTGTGCTCAGTCACCCAGAGCTCTAACTACTTATCTACCACTGCCCCAATGAAATGGTGTTATTCTGTGCTGTATTGAGAAAATACATGCATTTTCCTCTTTCAAACACCATATTTACAATTACTGAAGAAATCTGATAGGTAAAACTTTACTATTACATTCTGTACTAATTACATGGCATATGCAATTCTACCTCTAACCTATAAACATGCAGAAAATGAATGTGATGGAAAAAACATATCACATCTTTTTGCCAGTCTACTTTTAGACAAAGAGTTGTTTACCAACAAATATTTGGGAGTTTTTTTTTGGTTTTTTTTTGCAGTTTTAGTGTTGAACTGAGCCACTTCAATGAAAAACTATATATTAACCATTCCACCCTTTTTTGGATCCAGTTGTTTTGTTTTCTATTTTATTTTGTACCACATTTTACATTAAAAAGCTAAAAATATGCATTATTCACACTTTAATGACCCCAACATTTTAAACACAGGGCATCAGACAATACAATACCGTGTTTAAATGATTTTTACAAAAAATGTCACATATACAGTTTTTTTTTTTTGCAAGGGCTTAATTAAGTCTGTAATTACTGCGAGCAGCTCGTCTGTATCCATTTATGATTATGCGCATGCGCAAATACAGAAAAACGTAAGATCTCAAAAGAATGGTAAACATTTGGAAAATAACCTGATTATTGGGTTGAAATTCAGGTCTCTTTATTGGATTTGAAGAAATCTGATAACTGCTTTAATATTTGCCCAACTGTAGAATTCTGTATGTAAGTTTTGGGGATTTTGGAGACCTCTCTGGTGGAAATGTGTAATTGCACACAACATGCGGAAAACCCCTACCCAAAGTGGATGAATCTGAGGATGTGAGTGAGTTATCTACTATTGTCATCAGTATAATGTTGATTATGTATTTGAAATTTAAACATTGAGTCTGACCTTCATTTTGAGCCTAAGCATGGGACATTAATACTTAAAGTCATAAGACAGACTCCAAGATACTCCCTCAAAATCTCAGCCACGTCTGACTTTTAAACTGCTAAATCAGGCTTTACAGAGCAACTCGCTTCAGCACACAGACATTATACTACAGTATGTAATACTACATCTTTTATTTTACCAAATGTTACATAATGCAGCTTAAAAAAAACTGTAGAAATATTATTAGTGTGCACTCATAATAATGCACAAATGCAGCTTGAGTAACAGCGCCCTCTTGTGAAGAATCTTCCATGAGTGAGTGAGTGAGTTACTTGATTAGTTACTTTGTTAGTTACAAGCCTATGAGATGCTTCAATTCCAATAAAAACAGAACAAGCTTCATCCCATTCCCCGCCATTCACCATGGACCGTTCTCAAATCATGCACGCCGGCTGAATTCTCATCGTTTATCGAACCGTTAGTTTACCTAGTAGCGGCAGATGGGTAAACTCCATTTGCCTGTTTATTTTTAGCGCATAAAGGTGATTTGTCTGGCAACACTCAGATCCTGAAAGAATCTAATGAAGGTCCAGAGCGTGAGGTAACCATGGTGATGCGAATCGCAACCTGCGGAGGCTCCTGTGCTGGTCATTGTGTGTGCAGCTTTGCCGTGACAGAACGTTCTTAATCAAGGACTTGGGCTTTCATAATCACCTCTATTCACCTCCATTCAGTTCAAAAGCTTGTGCTTGTCTGACTAGAAAGCGCGAAGGCCCTCCAGAATCAGTCAGAATGCTCCACTGGGGAGCTCGTGCTTATTCGCTTCGTGCCAGCTGAAATTAGAGTCTATTGATGTTTGACATGATAGTGAGATCTTCTAGTGAAAGAGATGTTGTTTGATGTCTTAATTGAGAGTGATAGTTGTGAGTGTTTGAGAGCTGCTTGTAGATACGCTTCACACCACCAGTCAAAGGTTTGGTCTTTGATTAAATGTGTGCTTAAAGCAAATCATAAAGATACAATCCTAAAAGCTGTTTAAATGCTTGATTTTTTCACTGCCCATCCAAAAGTATCCAGACACCTCTGTTAATTAATGAGTTCAGCTTCTTCAATTGTGCATACAGCTTGTAAAGTCCCCATAGAAAAGCACTGACCAGCAGAATGGGACACTCTGGAACAGCTATACATGAGCCTTAGGTCACCATGCCCAATGCCAAGCGTCAGCTAGAGGGGTATAGAACTCCCCCCCCAGCACTGGGCTGTGAAGCAATGGAACTCTGGTGTGATGGAGCTCCATCCAGCAGTTCTAGGATGAGTTGGAGCACCTGACCGCACGAATGCTCTTTTATCTAAATGCAATCAAATCCTCACAGCATTGTTTCCAACATGTAGTGTAAAGCCTTCCCAGAAGAGTAGAGGCTGTTACTGCAGCAAAGGAGCACAAACTCCCTGTTAATACTCTTCATTTCAGAAACATTGGATTTGCTGGTGTCCAGAAACTTTCAGAAGACGAACTGCTACATATAATGTGAAGTTTTTAGTGTCCACCATTTATTTGCCTTTATTACAGCTGACTTGCTTTCAGTTTCTCAAAGAAATCAGCCATTATTTTTCCACACCTCCAAAGTTCAGTCTTAGAAGTTGATTGCATTTTCTGCTTCTCCCAATTAAAGTAATCCTAAACACATTCAGTCTGGACTCTAAGGTGGCCAGTGCATTGCATCAGTATTGCTACTTCTTTTAATTTTAACAAATGTGACATAGTGCAGCTTTCAATAACCCAGAATCAGATAATATCCAAAATGAAATACGAGGATGGTTAAAGAAGAAAAACATAAATTCAGCATAACCCATCTGCAGGCCTTTGTTGCCCATCGTTGACCCTTTGTCCGTCCAGTCTATGGTTTAAGAGGACTTTTAAAGGAGGTAATCAGAGCTGGCCCTGGTCTGGGACAAAAGCCCAGTGAAGAGATGAAGCAGAAGCAGCGACTGTAACAGTCTGTACTAAGTTCAGCGCCGCATTTATCTCAAGGCCAGAGATGAATTGTAGAGAAAGCAGCGGTGTTACATAAAAGAAATGGCCCTTTGAATAAATCATGTGCTCTGCTGAAAGGCCTTTGTGAGCCGTGGCTTTACTTTAGGGCAGCAGCAGCAGAGCAGGAGAGCAGGGCTGACTGTAAATGCTGCCACTGCTGCTGTTGTTGTTTGCCTTTTTTACTTATCATGAAACTGAGTGCGTTTACTTGCAGCACAATGTGCTGTTGTTTTTGAAGGGTGTTGTTTTCCATGACCAGTAACTGGACATTTGTTCTGTTACTTGTACATTATTTTGTATATTGCATAATCTGGAGGTCAGTATCTTTTTATTTTTACTAAAATGAACACTGACACCATCACTTCCGTACCCGATGTGCTTGGCGAATACAAAAAGATTGTGATTGTAATTATTTTACACTTTATTTATATACATACTATCAAAGCTGCTTATCCTCCAGGGTTGTGGGGGCAGCAGGAGCCTATCCCAACAGTCATTGGGCGGCGGGCAGGAAACACCCTGATTTCAATGATTGTCTGATACTGACCTCTAGTGGTCATTTCAGCCTTTTTCAGGCTTAGTCGTCAATAGAGAGGCAAATTACTTAAAGCCCACATGGAAGAAAAATGTACATATATTTGCTCACATTGGATATGATGGCCTAAAATATATGTGCTAAATATATTTAACTACCATTTTTCTTTGTTGAAATATGTGCCAATATATGCAAATATATGTCAATATATTGGAATATACACTGATCAGGCACATTATGACCACCTCCTTGTTTCTACACTCATTGTCCATTTTATCAGCTCTACTTACTATATAGGTGCACTTTGTAGTTCTACAATTACAGACTGTAGTCCATCTGTTTCTCTGCATACTTTGTTAGCCCCCTTTTACCCTGTTCTTCAGTGGCCAGGACCCCCATGGACCCTCACAGAGCAGGTACTATTTGGGTGGTGGATCATTCTAAGCACAGCAGTAACACTGATGTGGTGGTGGTGTGTTAGTGTGTATTGTGCTGGTGCGAGTGGATCAGACACAGTTGTCCCTGATGGGTGTACTGCACATGTAGGTCAAATATACGCAATATTGTCAATTGTATGGAAATATATAACAAGCTTGCACATATATTGTGTCATTTTAAAAATATATGCAATATCTGTGGTGTTTTAAAATATCTGTGCTAAATATATTTAACTGTTCATTTTTAATTTAAATATATTTAAATATATGCCAATATATTTAAATATTTTAAAATTAAATTCAAATATTGAAATATGCACTAGTGCCCATTTTATGGCTATATGCAAATAAATTTCAAACTTGACAAATATTTTGTAAAATATACTGAATATTTCCTTTGCATATGGGATTGCAACTAAAATTGTGTAATATCTTTCATGTTCTATGGGAGTGAGTGTATATTTACTCAAATTAAACTGTTTACTGTAGGATCTATCAATCAGAATTTTTATTCTGGGTGTTTTATTCAGAATATGGTTCTCTTAATAGGTCAATGCTCTAAAATGCTCCAGTACAGACCACTGATTCACATACATCACCAGTTTTTATAGCTTGAGGAGAAAAATGCAGCCCAGCATATTTATTTGTCATTCATATTTCATAGGAGACTGCTCAAATCGGCCTCGTCATCATTTTATTCACGCTGCCTTGAAATGAGGCATCATTATCATAAATGCAGCATTTTTCATGCTGAACTGATTTCTACACGAGGCTCACTCAGCACCTGATTTCATAGCCTGTTTGAGTTTTAATAGACTGATAAATAGGAGAGATAGATGTTTTGTAAATGTATATTCAGTAATAGTTTATGAGCTCACTCCTCTGGGTGATGAAGTCTTACAGCAGCATAATGGCCTCTGCTTCTCCAGCATTAGAAAGGAACTTAAAAAAATGAATGATTGTAAAAATGTTTTACTTATCTCATTTATTTATTTCTCAATTATCCATGCTGGTAAAAAAGGAAAAAAAGGTAAGAAAAACAAAAAATCTGGCAGCAGTGGTGCCAGACAAAAACCCATTAATTAACAGTAAAAGTGTGTTTTCTCAGTCATGGTCAAAATCTGTAAAATTACAGTCATTTAGTTTTTCAGAAATGCTGCCCTTTACCACAACTCAACAATTTCACCAGTGTAACTAGCAATTCTGACACAGTATTACCATAATAATGACAGTGAAATAATAATTAAACTCAAGTGCAAATGTGAAATAAAGGTGATCATTTGTTTCTGTGAATTTACATTCTATTTCTGTAAATTGACAAAAAAATACAGTGTATATATGTGGTTTATTTACATGCATTTGACTTTTTTTTTACAGTATTGACCACTGAATTTTACAGTAAAATGACAGGGAACTACTTTTGTTTTAGTGCTCTCAGTTTACTTTAAGCTCACAGAATTCTGCTGCAAGTCTTAACAGAATTCTCTGTAACAGCAGGTTTTCAGTGGATGCATTTCACATGTATTTGCTCAAAGAGGAATCCCACCAATTTTTCAAAACTTAGACCCAGTGAACCTGCATGTCTTTTGAGTTTTATATGTACTGCTGATGATGGTACAACAGTGATGAACCTGAAAACATAAGTTCTCTTCGGGAATTAATTTGCCTAACAACAACACATACTGCCCTGCATGTGTTTCTCCATAACGAATGTATTTAAAATAATGTTTTTGCCAAAATCTTATCTCAAAACTATCATAAAACAGTGCTTCAGACCTCAAGCAGCTTTCTGTGAGGACGATTTTAGAGGCCTTACACTTCAGACTTCTGGTTCCTGTCACTATCACTGTAACAAATTCTAACCCCTTTCACATCCGACTGCTCTGAATGACTTTGTCTGCATGCTATTTAATAATGTGGACTTGTTTAAAACAGTGAAATTCCACTTTACGGTATAAGTAAGTAAATAGTCCTCTTTGCTGCTGTAAACAGAGCTGAACACTGAAAACGCTGAGAACAAAACAGCCAGCAGGGAGCGCCGTTGAGCTAAGATGGATATACAGAGGACTATTGGAGGCTATTGAAGTTATACCGCTCTTAAGTTATACTCTCTTAAAAAAGATGCTTCTTCAAGGGTTCTTTAGGAAAGACAACAGTCCTATACAGAACCATGAAAACTCAAATATCCGTTTGCATGACTAATGGGTTCTTTGCATTGTGAAGTGGTTCTTCAGATTGATGGAGAATGTGTTGTATATGGCTTTATATAGAACCTTTGTGAAAATGGTTCTATATAGCACCAAAAAGGTTCTTCTACTGTTACATGCACAAAAAAATGTTCTTCAGGGGTTCTTTAGTAAAGACAATGGTTCTACATAGAACCATGAACACTTAAAGAACTCTTTGTATGCAGAAAGGGTTCTTTGCATCATGAAATGGTTCTTCAGATTGATGGAGAATGTGTTGAATATGGTTCTTTATAGAACCTTTTTGAAAGGTGTTCTATATAGACACTAAAAAGGGTTCTTTTACATCTACGCACTTAAAATTCATGGTTCTTCAAAGGTTCTTTTGTAAAGAAAATGGTTCTATATAGAACCATGAACATTCAAAAACCATCTGCATGATTGAAGTGTTCTTTGCATCATGAAATGTTCTTCAGATTGACGGAGAATATGTTGTAGATGGTTCTATACAGGACCTTTTTGAAAAGGGTTATAACACCAAAAGTGTTCTTCTATTGTCATAAGCCTGACATCATAACAACAGAAGAACCCTTTTTTTGTGCTTTATAGAACTATTTTCAAAAAGTTACTATATAGAACTGTCTACAACACGTTCTCCATCAATCTGAAAAACCATCATGAAAAGGCAAAGAACCATTTAAGCATGCAAAGTGTTCATGGTTCTATACAGAACCATTGTTTTTAACTAAAGGACCCTTAGAGAACCATCTTTTTAAGACCTGTCAATCTGTCCATTAATTTTTGCCATATGCCATATAACTGGTCTATAACCAAAGCTGGGCACAATTACGGGTAAAGGAAACAACAAAATGAGGAAAAGTAGTTTAATAGATTTCACCCCCTTACTGGTTTACACAGAACCACTTAAAGATTTTTAAAGCGCTGTACAAAAAGAGGCAAATGTCTAATTCCCAATCTAAGACATGTCTGATCAAGCTGAAGTACGCCAGAATGAACACAGACAGAGTGGCAAAGAAAAATATAAACCGTTAATAATACTGTTAATACAAATAAATTGCTTAAATACAGTGAAAGAATAGACACATTACAGCACTGTCTTTTTCAATAGGGTTACTGACAGATATTGTAGCTGAATGAAAGAACTGGCTACACAGCAGTTTGTTGAATAACATTAACGCAACACAGCAGATGTACGTGTTAGCAGGACAAACAAAATATGAATATGAAATGTAGATGGAAATGACCAGCTGCATTTACAGCTGCTCAAAACATCCTGTGTCTTTTTTAGCTTATTGTTATGAAGCACTTCGCTCTTATTGCTCAACACTACCTGTTTGGTCGACTCTTAACTTAGATGTAACACATGTACATCGCCTTCATTGTTACGATAAATAAAATAACACAGAATGATGGACATTAACACAGCAAATGTGTACTGCTTGAGTAATATGTTATTAAATAGAAACTCTTTACACTGTAGAAACCAAGAACACCTTTATAATAACTGTTATTGTGCGCAAAGTAAAACCTTTGGAATGTAAAATGAAAGATGTGGTTAAATACTGTTCAGAACAAATATTTAATCATACAGTATATTGCTGGTTATTTGAGTCTCACTTCAGTCACCATACATTATACAGAATCTGACCTTCCTAATCCATTATAGTCTTCTGCTTAGGCACTATGTGCCTGAAAGGGGAACTCCACCAATTTTTAATTCTGCATGATTTCATTGTTGCGATGTAAACAAAGTCATTTAAAGTGGTTTGATATGAAATGGTTCAATGTAGAGAAAGTTTCCTTACAGTGGTGGTGATAGGAACCAGGGGTCGCCATGTCCACAACACAAATATAGCCATTTTATTTACTATTCAAATAGTCAGTGAACCTTCAAGTGTCTTCCGAGTTTATATGTAAAGTTGAAGATGGTAAAATAGTGGAACATCTGAAAAAATAAATTTTCTTTGGGGACTATTTTGTACATGAATATATCCCTCCGCCAGGAATGGATTAAAATGAATGAATTAATAAGACGTTTCAGAGCAAAACTTTGTGAAACGGTGTCTCAGACATCAGGCAGCGAATTCATAAGCATTTCATGTAATAACTTTCTGTGTAGGAAGCTTTTAGAGGTGGATGTTAGGTTCCTATCACCACTGTGAACAATTCTGACTCCAAGTTTCTCTAGAACGGAGCACTTCACACCAAACTACTCTGAATCACTTTGTTTACATCTCAACCATTTAATTATGTAGAAATTTTGAAAAAAAAGGTGGAATTCCCCTTCAGTGTGCCTTTGATAAAGCCACCCATATTCTTTGTAACACTTTTCCAAATATCAGACCATGTTACTCAAAACTTTTCGTTTCAGCCTGTCACGATGAGCAGACAAAGATTTCCATTTGCAGTGGCCCAGTTATCCTGAGGGCCCTGGAAGCCGTCTTCATGGGCACCGAGAGGAATATGAAAGACTCCATCCAATTTACTGCATGCTCATTTCTCCCAGATGCTTCCACGCTTTGATATTCCTTCTGTGCAAGCTCGCTCCTCACAGCTGAGTGGCACATCCTTTCCCAGCAAACTGCACTAAGATCAGTGATTGTCAGAAAATGAGTGAGGGGCTTAAAGGAATACATCCCCCCTCACAAATGCCAGCGTAGCTGATGAATGAAAACTACTAAGGATCAGAAAGCATCATAAAAATGACACTGTGCTAACTGGTCCCCGAGATCATACTCAGGCAGATTAGCTCTGAGTGAAGATTTTTTTTCTTCTTCTTCTCACAAACATGATCCAGAGTTGCTTGTTCTCAGGAAAGAGAAAGACACTGTGCCTGGAAAGGAAGGAAAGAGATGAATAGAACATCCTGGGTTGCGTAAGAAGCATGCTGAGCTTCCTCCACTCTGTTTCAGAGGCACCTGCTGTTGTCAGAACAATGTCCAAGTTGTTCTCTCAGATGATTACACAAAACTCTGTTTATGTTGTGTTATGAAAAGTCCATTGTAGACTGGTATACAAATCCGTGTACTATAAACTCTACATGCCTAGCAAGAACAAACAAGTCAGTTCATATTTGCACGCTGGCTTGTTTTGAGCAGCCTGGTCGATAGCCGTTTAGTTTCAGGATTAGCTGAGTGCATTGTTACCTGGTCAGAGCTGAAGTTAGTGCAGTAGTTCTCAACCCTGGTGTCTTGCTTTCTGGGTAGTGTTCAGTTACACTTAACAAACTCCAAAAGAAAGTGGTACGCATCCTTGTCCAAATCTGCCCCATTCCCAATATTACGATGAACAGTAACCAATAAACGCAAGTGCCAAAAGTGTGGAAACAACATCTGCCCATTATCCACACCTTTGGGATAAAAGTTTTCATTATTACACTCTGCTACAGTGGCATAACTAAGATCCAAATTATTTCAAAAATTAATTTTAATAAATAAAAATAGGACAATGTCATTTGATTGTTTACTCACTCAAAGAAGTTGATGCTTTCAGGGCATGACACTCCCTCCACTAGTAACTGATGTCAATTGTAGAGTTATTAATCATAAATATATCCTGCTGCAAATTGTTGCGCCTCAGTGGAACGAACTTACCCCCTTGAACTTTACACTGCACAGTCACTCAGTTCCTTCTGCCTTGGTCAGATAATATGCCCCTCATGAAGTAAAAATGGGCATAATTATAGAGAAATCTGACTGGGTGCCACCAGCCTGGTGAAAAATTTAGCAGAAAAGGATATTGCACAGAGTTAGCTCAAAGCCAAAGCCCTTGAAAGCTTGCACTTTTTTGCACTAATTGAGAACACATACTGACTGCATTTACTGATTGCTCCTCATCAGGAAATTAATAAAAGCGCAAACATATTCTAAATATAATTACCAATAGAATTAGTCCACTTTCTCCCGAACTGTGTTAAGTCCAACTGACGCTATCCAGAAATAAACTGGCCCATGGAGCACTATAACAGGTGTGGTACAATATCTGACTTAATCCTAACATCTGTCATCGGGACAATACCAAGGGCGAGTTCCACAGTGTGGTTAAGTGTACTATTTTAATCTTATTCATCTTACGCTTGCTTCACAATCATCAATGGAGCAAAATGAGCATTGTGTTCAGCAAGATGTGAGTCTTCAGTGGACAGTGCAAACTTTCACGTAATCTTTTCTATTATATAGAAAATATACTACTACACATGATTAGTGGTAAGAAAGGTCAATATTCCGGTCTGAATACTAACCCATTTTTGGCAACCTACCAGGATCAGGCTTTTTTAAAAGAGCAGAATATCGATAATATTGTTTTCTTTACAACTCGGATTAATGTGGCCTTTATAAGCAGTAACAAAGCGAAAGTGGCTAATCCTGAAACACACTGATCAACCAAGGCAAATACAAATGTCCTTCTACTCCCCTCCAAAGTCTATTACTCCACCTTCACTTAAGCGGCTCATATGGTGGATTTTGCCGCCGGACTCGCGCCTTGCGGTTTTCTGATGTTTGCTTCCACTTCAGTGTGCGCAGTTTCTGCTGCCTTCGTTTCTCACGATACCACAGCTGCTCGCAGTACTCATCCGCTGTGAGCCCACCGACACCGATCAGGTTCAGCTCCTTCAAGCTCAGCGGCAACGGCGCATGGTTAGTGGCCGGCCTGGAGGCCAGTGCGTGCGGTTCATTGATGACTCGCAGCTCGTAGCGCGCCAGCATGCGGGAGAATAACCGCTCGTGTGCCGTGCACAGGTAGAGACCAGCATCCAAAGAGGTGATGTGCTGCAGGAGGAGACCACGGCGGGTGTGAATGACGTTATCTTCACCAGGGAGAAGCTGCGAGACACAGAGAGGGAGAGAGAGAGAGAGAGAGAGAGAGAGAGAGAGAGAGAGAGAGAGAGAGAGAGAGAGAAAGAGCACTTTGCAGTGAGCACTGAGGCAATGATGTGTTCAGTTATCACAAACTCATGAATTTCCAATTTTACCACTATGAATTTGCACTAGACCTGGCAATGGCATGAATGGTAGAGGTAAACTCAAACAAATTCCGAGTCAGTACATGACAGTTTTCTAAATTATAAGTTGATAAGGACTGAACACAACATAAAATCACAAAATACTATATATATTAACAATGTACTGGTTAATTAATGGATACTATAATGCATTTGAAATGTATTTTGAACACACTGCTCTGCAGAATTTATTATAAGAACATATTTTCACAGCATTTCACAAGTTGCTGAACATATTTCATTAAGTATTGTTTGTATGATTGAATTTAAGAATGGAACTGAAATTGATGTCAGCAGGAAAAGATATGCAAATTAACATTTTCATAACATTGCATCATTAGTCTGTGTTGCATTCACATGGTATTCATTATGAGGCGATATTCAGCACATGTATGCTGTCTGATTTTTGTGTGTTGAGGGGACTGACCTCCCTAGTGGTCTGAGTGTGGCTCTGCTGCATGACCCATTTGATCGTTGCCTGTGGTGATCGTGGCATGCACTCCAAGAAAGTTGAGTTGCTCTCGACTGCATAAATCATCTTCAGCTCAATGTCCTCAAAGCCTAAAAAGAATTTCAGAACCAGATATATTATTATTATTA
Source organism: Colossoma macropomum (assembly GCF_904425465.1). Taxonomy (NCBI): domain Eukaryota; kingdom Metazoa; phylum Chordata; class Actinopteri; order Characiformes; family Serrasalmidae; genus Colossoma; species Colossoma macropomum. The sequence continues at coordinate 9,736,519 of NW_023494810.1, forward strand.
TGAGACCAATCAAAGGCTTAGATGTAATGACCTTTTCAAAACTTCTGGGTTCATAAACAAGATAAAACAGGCACGAGGATAACAGCAGGGGCCTGTCTTACGACAAAAGATCACTTTTTACTGGGCAACATCACTATGGCAACCTGCTCTGAGGCAGGTTAGGTTTAGGATTTCGAACCATAAACAGCATTTTGACCTATCAGGGTGAACGTCTGACCAAATAGGACAGCTTTAAGTTTTTTTTTGGCTCACTTGTTTTTTCTTAATGGCACCTGTGGTGTCAGTTACAAGAAAAATATCATTATTTGGCACAGGAGACATAGATATCAAGAATATAATGCAATTGTTATTCCAATAAGCCCTGACATGGTGGCAGTGGCAACAGCTTTTTACCATTGTAAATGCTTTACTTTCAACACTTTTTCGTGGTTTTGTAGTTCCATCTTTGAAAAAACATACGTATCATGCAACCCATGTATCATGATTGGCTTGTCATTATAAAAATCACTCCTTTACATAAGAAACTAAACATGCGGTTGCATTTGTTAGGTTTTGTAAAGCTGAAACTTAGTCAGGAACCCGTGCTGAACATACTTTGCGAGATCTGTTTCCACTGTCCATAAAAGGAAAAGTTAATAATAAATTTCAACCCCTAGAGGGCGATGTGTACAGCTTATAGGGATATATAGGGTGATTCTATGTTGGTAAAAGGCAGTGAGTCACATGCGTGAGTTTAGAGGAGGGTGTTAAGATTTATTACCATCTGCTAGATCTTGACACTGGCTCCAGGGATCCCCATACCTCACATCCTGTCTCCGGGCGCGCCTGCACAACGGAATCGCAAGTCTGTCAGATGGTTCTTCACAATGAATGTATTTATTATTTTAACAGCAAGCAATTTTTGAAGTGTAAGAAAAAACATGTATGGGTCCCCACCCATATCAAATGTCAGAGACCACCATTCATTTGTTTAATTTCTAGTCTAAACCGCTATTAAGTACAAGTTCAGTGACAGAAAAAGCAGAACGCATGTATTAAGGTAAAAAATTAGAAAGAAACCTCAACAACTAAATATAACACAATTTTTTAAAGTATTTAGTGTGTCCACTCTGTTACCTTTATTACAACTTTTATTGTTTTCAGGAGACTTGCTTTCAGTTTTTTAAAGAAATCTGCAGGGGTATTTTTCCGGACCATTGTCTTGAGAACAACAACTCTTTTAATTTTTTTTTTTTCTTTTTTATTTCCTTTTCTCAGTGAGGGCTTCTCCTTTTCTGACCCATAGTGTTGAGTTTTCTTCTCACAGTGGAAGAATAAACAGAAACACCTGTTGCATGAGTGTCCGAAATCGCCATTTACACAGTACCCTTTACTAATTTTTGGAACTCTAGTTTCGGAAACTCCTGTTTTTCTACTTATTTTCCCTTCCTTGTGCAAGTAAAATATATCTAATCTCTTTAAAAATATCTAATGAAAAATAAATCACTTTTACTTAATGGATGCTTTAAGGGGAAATTAAATAAATGAAGGGTGGCTTTTGCACTCTACTGTGTATAAAGAAAGAAAAAAATCTACAATAATGTAACATATAATCATGTGCCTGTTTACACATCTTTATTAAGCAGTCATAGTTTTCTAATCACGCAGGTTATCAAAACACATACAGTCAACTTGTGTTGATTCAAGACGACTGTGTTGTTAGTTCCTGTGTTGTTTGGTTCAACTCTTTACCAGGAATATAAGCATTCGCTAACAGAAAGCATGGGAAAGTAACATAAATCCAAATTTAACTTTGCATTTAGGGTTGCTTCCATTAAGACTATTGGCACAGACCAGGCTTCTTGTAGTTTTATTGGGTTATTTGAGGTCACTGTGGTTTACTTAATCATAACTACAGCTCCTACTGCCTGGAGCATCACATCCATGTAAAACAGTGGTATACCGCAACCTCTTACGTCCCTTACAGAGAAACTGGCAGTTTTCCATCTTGTTTATGTGCAACAGTAAACAGCTGCATATAAACAAAATATATTCAACTGAACATACTGCACAGGAGATTATGAGGGTATGACGCAAGAAGCAGAGATGTTTGCCTAAGGCAGAATTTCAGCATACACACTCTTCAGAAATAAAAAAATAACCGACTGAACGCTGCATACAACATAACATATTGCACAATGTAAATGTTCATAAACACTGACAAATGTCTTATTGGGCGCACACTGGAAATGTCACATAACAGTGAAACAAATACCATATGTCTATAAAAGGTAATGATATTCCACTGTACCTCTTGTTACTGGGCGAAATAGCTGCTACAAGTGGTGCCGTTCCAGGCGCAGTAAGGGTCTCTAGCCAGGCAGCAGTCTGCACATGCCTTCCCATAGAGTTCACACCGCTGCAGAGGCAACTGAGCCACCTCCTTATCACTGCTCACAAACAGCACTTGCTAAAATAAATAAATAACAAAAAGACAGAATTAATTTTTAAACTATTAATTCCACTTTATTTCTATATTATAATCTTTTGTGACCAAATATTATTGGCTTTTAAAATCACCAAAAGAAGATTTCTGACAGTGCTAGTTCATCTCAGTGGAACTTTAAAGTCTTTATCAAGATACAAGTCTAGAACCATTTAACACTATATTCATTTAGATGTATAAACTAATATAAATTAAAATACAGTTACATGTCTGTTAACTGCAGTGCAAATTTAGAACAATAGTTCACAGTTACTACTGAACAACTCTAATAAAAGCTATAAAATATTGGCCTAAAGAACAGTTATGTTTCACTGAAGGAGACCAAGCCTCTATCTATCTAAAGCTTTTTCCATTGCCCCTAATCTCCCAGATAGGAAGTCTTTAAACACTGCTAAGCACTACCTTCAAATGACCACCCACAGAACAAGCCTACATACCCGCTTGGTGGACAGCTCCATGCTTAGTATGGGGCTCTATGGGATGAAAAGAAGAAAACAAAGTGTCAGCACACATTAAAATGGCCACATAAATCACCTACCAAATCAGGGAGTAGGTGAGGGGGGACACGCATTGCTGGCACCGAACAAGAGGAGCTCATCTTAGGCTCTTGTGCGAGGGCCAGGCTTTTCCGGCTCATTGGTTCATTTCTTCTCTATAACAGTGGTGGCAAATGGTCCTTGACTCCTAAAACAACTCTCTCTTTTACAAATGGCTTGGGGTGGGTGGTGACTGATAGACTACTATCATATGTCTCCAGTGCCAGAGGCATAAGAGCCAGAGGCAGCAGTGATGGCGAAGAGCAGTTTTTGTTGTAAGACACGCCGATTCATTCTTTATATTAGCAATCTGGGGGCTTGAATGAATGAAAGGTGCTTAGATAGTTATGTGTCCCAACTGTGTTTGCGAGTGAGGGTCTAAATCTTACAGAAACATTACAAGCTACTTTATTTCAGTTGATCTATCCATGTTCTGCCCAAAAATATGTTCTTTCATAGCTCCTTTTAGCAGATAGGTCAACCTTAACAGAACACTGGCAATAATCCCACTCAACCTAATGAGAAATTGTGGCGTCCACATACGTTTTTGTTAAAATAACTACATTTCAAAGCAAATTCTATGTTGTTTTTTCAAAAATGCCTAGTTTTGATTAGTTATAGCAACTGGATGTGGCAATTGTAAATAAATGCAGCTATAGTCCAAAGTGAAAATTTAGGTTTTTTAGCAAAAGTTGTGCTCCCCAATTTTGAGGTTTAATGCATTTTTTTCAATGTTCTATAAAACCAACCTCACACAAAAGTTTTGCATTTGAAAAAAAATCAGTGGATTTTTGGGCAGAGCATAAATAAGTTAGTTTATTTGGATTTCAAGAAGAAAGGCAAAGACAGATCAATTCTGCTGAAACATCCACTTCTTCCTTAAGTTTCTGGGCACAGCTTCCAAACGCATCATGGTGTTAGGGGTTAGAGAGAGCATTCAACATGATTTTCATCATCTTACAATGATCTTTGTGTTAAGATGCTTTTCACTCTCACCACTGGTCTTGTGAAAAGTCTGCAGCTCATCTACTCCACTGGACATCTCCTTGGCATCTCATATTAACCCAGATCATTTGTCCTCATTTACTTCCCGTTTCATGTCCCCAGGGGAAAACTAACATGTTGCGCGCTGTTTAAAAGCTTGAACGAATGATCTCTGTACTTCTCAGGCTACGTAAATAAAGAGGATCCCCTCTACTCGCTTGTTGCCCAACCGCCAGCCCCTTACTCCTGTTCCCTGGGTTTGGTCAGTCGCGTGAAGAGCCCTGGGAAATATGTAAACAATCTGTTTTTCCTTTTAAGAGGTTATTTCTGCTGAGGAAGCTGTGCTCTCACATGGAAACTACCAACAACCAAAGCCTGTGGCCAAAGATCATGTGGCAGGACAACAGATAGCATGAAGACACTTGAGAAAAACTTCGCTATCAGGTTCAGCGTAACAAAAGTATGGCCATACTAAGTTACCTGAAACACATCTAGCTCTTCCAGTATGATTTCCTCAGTTTCCAAATTCTCCTTGGGGATGGACACCACCTTCAGTACTTTCCCGTCATCTAGAGACAGATACAGGTATCAGGTAACAGCACAACACAGATGTTTAAGGACCAGGGCATAATGATTACACAGTAAAACCAAGCATTACCTCAATCTATCACATGCAGGTTTTAGGTTTAGAAAATCAACATTTTTCAGTGTACATTTGTGGCCTTTTTTCTGTGATAAAATTATTATTATTAGCAATTATAAAACTTGCCTGAAAGCATGTTTCAAGATGAAATATAACTACAGTCACATTACCATTCACCCTATCCACCCTCCTTATACTCTAGTCTTAATACTGAATTTAATTCTACCGTTTCCCTCAGGTTCCTATAACTGTTTTGAAATATCTCCCACACTCCCATCTCTCACAGAAGTAAAAACACCTAATAACAAAAAATAACACAGAGCTCAAATGAGGATCAACATGACTCCCAGATGGCTAACAGCTGTTACACTCTCTTTGAACTACCAGCCGTGGTGACACCAGGTTGTGTTTAGTATGTAAGAATGCCCTCTGCACACAGAGGTAAAGTGTATTTGCTCCTGGAGGTTGAATTTACCCTAAATAATTCACTTAGACATGGCAGAAATCACAGAATACAGCATGCATAAAAAGCAGATGCAGCTTATGTAGCCTAAAATTAGAACCTCTTTCACAGTAGCTATAAAAAAAGCAACTTCTGCCTGTTTTGGAGGTCCCTCAGTTTTTCCTTTAATAACACTAATGAAAAGCATTACGATGGAAATGTGTATGATTTAAAAAAAGGGACCAAATTGGATTTTCAATCTTTGTCAACATTTACAAAAGTGTTTTATTGTGGAAAAATCCTACAGTGCCAATAAGATCCTAAGCAGGATCCTTTAAGACAATCATTGCCATTACATCTGGAGCTGGTAGACATCGCTTTCTTACAAGTGCATGCCATGTAAAGGGTGAATGGTAATGTCATTACTGGGCTTTGTACAAAAATATAGATTGCCTCATCTGCATCTAATTCCCTTGCCAATCCCTAAGTAAAACCACAGTGTATTCCGGGACCCTCTATTTTACAATGAGATACAGTGAGGGAATGCAGGTTCATTGGTTATGGGTGCAATTGGTGCCCATTTATTCACTGGCTGTAGTTTCCATTTTGAATAATGTGGGTCTTCCTCCTCTACAGCTGACCTCAGAACTGTCTTGCCTCTTTAAGCTTAAAATAAAGGTTCCCAGTGGGGAAGTGCAATCTGAACTTCTCTAACATACCTGTACCCAAGTGCAATACATCATATTGGCCATCCTCTGCCTCCACTCTGTCCACCACCAGCTTCTTCAGCCTGTAGGGGACATTGACGTGGGTGAACACTGGCCGTCGGTGGATGGGAACCACTGGCTCCCACATCAACTGGTGCCCTCTCATGAAGCTCACCACGTCATCGGGAAAGTCACGGGTAGACTTGTGGAGTGGATCGTACGTCTCACTGGGACACTGAAGGGACACAAAAGGAAAGTTATTTGTACTGTTCTGAGGAGATATTTTCCAAAAAAACACTATAAGTCCATAGAAAAGCAAGGTCCCAAGGAGAAAGTACAAAGTTTGGTAGTAAAACTAATACATTCTATAACCAGGGAAAAATGGCAGTGCATCAAACTAAGAGCAAGCATTTACTATAGTTCAATTCTGTGATAGACTTCATGCAATTTACAATTAAGAATTTTTGTTAGCTGCCAAGAATTTAATCACGGAAATCTGGAGCACACTAAAAAAGTGGAGGCCCATGTTCAAGCACTGGAAAGTGTCAGCATTACAAATATCTGGGAAATAACTAAATTAGCTTCATTTCCTTTTCAGAAATCCGGTTATTACACCATATGTGCTGTGAGTCTGTGCAGAGTCACAAAACCTCTAATTTAAAAAAGGTTTAATTGCAGACTCAGAGAAATGTATGATGTTGACCCAGAGAATTAATCAAGCAAATCCAAAGAGGCAACACCCTGGCCAAGTTTTTCCCCCCTCAGGGAACTCACCGCTAACAGCACACACCTCTGCCACTTCAACAAATGCCCTAAAGCATGACCCTGAAAGCACTCATGGATGCTTTTATGATCCCCACGAGGGAGTGCAGCCCAGGGGAGGAGTGATGGTTACAAGGGTTATGACCGCTGCCCAACATATACTGGACCACCAAGTTCATATGGGCTCTATGTCTATGCTAATATTGCAAAGAAAATATACTTTCCATTAAAAGTCACCCAAGGTTAAATGTAAGTCAGTTGAGTTAGTGTAAGTTAAATTTATTTTCTCGATGACAATCACTGATTAAAATGAAAAATCGACCTGCTCAATGATTTGCCTTTGATTAGGTGGTATGTTGTATAAAGACATTATGTAATGTTTAGTGAGCTATGCTTACTTTGTTATTCTTCAGTTAATTACATTTTTATTGTTAAGCCTCTAATATCTCTATAGATTCTATATAGATACAGGATATATAGATACAGAAAAATAGAACGCCAATGACAACTGGATAAAGTATGAAAAATGGTAAAAACGCAGATAACTTTGTAGTGAGAATAATAGAGTGTATGAAAAAATATGAGCTGCTGATTTGTCTAACTAGTGCAGTAACTGAATGTGTTGCATGCAACTTCATTTTTAAACTGATTTGTGTAGCTCTCAAGTTGCATGGAAATTATTTTGCATTTTGCACTCACAATATGCCTTGAGTGTTCTGTTGCTTAATTAAAGAACACAAAAACAGCTTGATAAATTTGTAAAATAATTGGTAGATTACTGGTAGAAATAATAGTGACAGGCCTAGTTACAATATCATGAACTGTGGTTTTATGCCAGGTCTTTGGGTTTTAGTAGTGTGGTGGTGGGAGTGAATGGGGCTACACATGATTTGAATTGAGTGCATAGACTTAAAACTGTCAACCAGAAATCTGAAAAGACAGCTACTACCACAGTTATGTCTCTAATTAGCCTCCCGCTGCTATTGCCTCCTCCCTCCTTCACACACAGAATATCACAGTGTAGAGCACTCACAGTTCCAGGCCGTGGATATGGGATCCTCCCTTTGTACTCCACCCAGCGGTAGTCGGGGCCCTCTTTGTGAGCAAAGGGCCCATTGAAGGCAGCTCGAATGGACGCCATGGAGTAGACACAAACGGCCGAGCCTCTGAAGACGGAGCTTTTGAAACAGGAGAAAAAGGGGAAGTGAGTGTTAGCCTGCTGCTGGGTTAGAATAACACCATTCCTTTAGCCTGGTCACCTCTGACCCTTCCTGAATGGCCTCTGGACCTCCTCTCTCCTGGATGAGAGACGAGACAACCAAGATGGATTGTTCTGGAAGAGTCAGGAGAAGAAGAAAAAACTGTGCGACCAGACTGTTGTCTTTGAGGGTGTATAAGCACTGATGTCAGTTGACGGGACAAAGAGAGTTAATCAAATTAAGTAAATCCCAGCTATGATTTAGGGCAAGACTTCATTTTCCCAAAAGCGTCACAATGTTTTAAAAGTTTCTTAGCCATGGTTTCCAAGCAACAATATATCCATCAAAGTGAAATCAGACAGATATAAAGTCACCAGGCAAACACTGTCACTAACAATTATGTGTATTACATTCAGTTCCTAACTGTGACTAAGACAGAGCTCCTTCTTCTAACATCCAACACAAGGCAACAATTCTGGAAACCATGACCCAAGCCTGGGGCTTAATTATTGAGATTATTTTCTATACATAATGTACATGGGTGTTTGGTTGCTTTTGACTGGTCAAACTCCATGGTCACCAACGCTGGTCCTGTTCCAGCTAATTAACTTCCACAGAGCTCTCTGATTGGATTAGATGCATAAGTGTTAGGTAAGTGGAGGCAGCATGTTAGATATAGGTTGGAAGAAAACTCTCTAGTAAAGTAGATCTCCTGGAGGAGGGTTGGTGATGACTGGTCAAACTCCTCTACAGGCAGTTCACAAGCTCCATGTTATTAGGTTAAATTTCTCCACCTAAAAACTGTTGCTAATATAGGCTGTATTTAAAATTGCAGCTCTTGTGATTTGAAAGCACTTCTTAACGATTACAATCTTTCAGCTCTATCCAAAACAATGCTAAAGTCTAAAAGGAATTTATTTCAGTGTACTTTTGAGTAATATGTTACCTTCAGTTATTATTAATTCAAATTTGAATAATGTCAGGGCTCTGTAATAAAATAACATATCATTGCTGTCATGCAATAACTTTCTATCACCATTTTCATAATTTTTTACTTTTTTGCATAATTTAAAAACAGCATTGTTTCATTTTCATGACAAATGGCCCAAAGGAATGAACTAAAATTACTTAAAAAAAAAAACAAAACTTAAACTAAATTCCATTTGAAGTTAAGAAAGTTTTTCCCATTTTGGAGATACAAGGTGTTGTTCAGACAGAGACGATATATAATAATAAAAATCAAATTCCTATGTCAGGGTTTTTCTTACCTGGAAGTTGAGAAGACTCCATAAATGACTGGATTCTGTGAGTCTTTGGTCTCCAACAGGAAGATGTCCTCTAAAAACACACAACCAATACCATCATATAATAATGCAGTTTATGGGTCTACAAAGAGTCATCTGTGTCTACTGAGTAGGTAAGAGAGGTTGTCATGTATAAATACAGAAAGTCACTACTCCCCTGATAACCCTTTAAAACCCCCTTTTTGTACGAGTATGTGAATGTGTGCATACCCAGCTCATCGAAGTGTGTGTCCATGCCTCCTGGCCCTGCCACTGAACACACCAGTCTAGCCTTTAGGAAGGTGCTCCAACGATTAATCAGACTCCTCTTCCCACCAATGTCATTCTGAAAAAAAACAGATCAACAGGATCAACTGACAAGTTCTATGATATATTATGAGAACAGTAAAATGCTTTTCTTTTTGGTGAGCACATTTTTACTGAATTTTAATGATCAAACTGGGTATTAATAGTCTCTTAAATCATGCTCAAATCATGCAACATGTTCCCTAGGAGACTTTCTGCACAGGGTGAAAAAGTCCCAAGCCACATCCCATTGGGCTGACATTCTCAGAAAGTGAACTGAAAAACTCTTTGGCATTTCTAACAGCTTGAAATGGTTTTAAGCCATCTGTTAAAATGTCATGTCAAAATGGTGTTTTTCAAATACCAGACTGAATTAGCTGAAAAATGTCACATCAGAAGTCAGTTATGAATTTTTATTTATTTCATTTTTATTTATTTAATATTTTATGTTACCAAGGGTATGTACTTGTGCTCTAACCCTTAGAAGTCACAGCTTTCATAACAAAATGTTCTAATTTGAATGTAATAGTATAATATTATTGAATTCTCATTCACAGCTCTTTAAACCACATTTGTGTTCGTAAGCACAAAAGAAGATATTTTATTATGATCTGAATTTGCTGAACAGCTTTTAATTGTGGTAAAAAATACATTTGTCCATGTTTTTGTCATTTTTTGACACTAAAAAGGGAAAAAATCAAAAGAGCAAACTCTAATCTCTGCAAACAGTAAACTGAATGTCGCTACCTATGTATCAATTCAAAAACTTATGCAATCTAAATTGAATGTACAGCAAAATGACTACAATAATTGACACTAAACTATGATTTATTATTGTAATAGTGCACTGCAAGCTTTGCAAGCACAGTTTAATAGCATGAGGTACACAGCTGCAATAAAAAGTCATCACTCAAAAGGACAAGGTGAAGAAAGCTATGTGATGTAAAACACAGCAATAGACATAAAAACTTCAAGATTTCACTAAAGGCTACTGATAGCACGGTACTCCCAAAGCATATGGATGGAGCTGGATCAACTGTTCCACTGAGTTTACAGCAGCAAGGGCTTGCTGACAGTTTTAATTAAAACCATTTCAAAGGGTTGGCAAAGCTCCTAAGAACATGATCTTAATAATGTGCTACACTGGACTTCATTAGGCAAAACATGTGATGTCCTGCACTCCTAAGCTGGAGCACAAAACAGTAAAATAAAGGATATTAGGCGTTTGTGAGATATATTTCTTACATTATTTATTTTAACAACCTTTGTTTTATGTTTTATGTATGTATGTGAAGTATGTGAAGTTAGAGCCCAGAACATGGCACTAAAATATTAAAACACAAGCTAATTTAGTGCTAAAATATAACACACAATATGCAATATAAAAGCTATGGCCAGAATAAGCTCATTCTCTGCTAACAAACACCTTATTCATTCCTTATTAGATAAATAATACTACTAATACTTTGTAATTGATATTACACAGGCTTACGCATAATTTCTGTGCCCAGTATTCACTGACATGCATAAAAGCCACATTCATTCAGCCTAAGGTCTCTTGGATCACTTTTCCTTTTCATTGGCCAATTATCCTCCGTGCCAGCCAGCTCACCTTGCAAACTCTGGCCACTCGGCTATAGACGCGCTTGTCCAGCTGGTTGGACTCCACAGCCGTTTCCTTGAAAAAGAAGTAGACTTTGTCATCGTCCAGGCTGTGCGTGTCTGGGATGGAGTAAGAGTCCACGAACTCTGGCTCTGGGAAGGAAATAAGGAATCAGTTAAGTGAAGGAAGGCAGGTGTGCTGCTGTGTGATCATTGAGTCATGTCATTGTTTGTTATTAACTTTACATACATTTCCATTCCCAGAAAACTAAATGCCATTTGAGTCAAAAAAAATGTTACCAGTGAAATGTTTAGATATATCTGAATGAATGCATATTTTTTTATGATGTTAAAACAGTTTGATCCAAGGGTTTATGCCTAAATACCTTAAGAAATAGTGATGTTACACACATGCATGAATTCATTTATTTAAAAAACAAAAATGTATCATTTTTTAATGACCCTCAACAAGTAGTTTTTGTTTTAAATGTACAATAATTTTAGATTTGGAAAATTTATAAGCCATAATCATTACATCATCCTAATTATTGTGTGTACTTTGTGTCCTTATAATGTACTAATGTACTCAAATGTACCAATCATTTGAGATGTGAAGAGAGCAGGTTTAAATATCTTAATTTGGTAGAAGGCCAATATTTCAGGATACAGTACATGCATATGTGTTATTTCATAGTTTTCATGTATTCATTACCATTTGAAAATACTGTTAATTGTAAGAATTAAGAAAGTATGAAAAGGAGTCTTAGGAAGACAACTTTATAGCACAGCATCACAGAAAAATATGTTGGAATGAATCCTGTTTCCATGTTCACACAATGACTGAGCATCATAATGATGAAAAAATCGTCAACATGCAGTTCCACATAAGGAAAAATGCAAAAATATCTGCTTCTGAATGTCTTACCATTGAGCCAGTGGTCATGGTAAGCCTCAGTACGGATGTAGTGCTGACTGCTGGTGTGCACAGAGGTGCGAAATATGGCTGCGTTATTTCCCATGAAGTCCACTGACGTTCCTGCATACAGGTCTCCATCTAATATAAAGAAAAATACCTGTGGGACTCAGTGTCTCATAAGCATGTGATGCATAACACTAACTTAATGAGCCTCTCTTTGAACTCTGGAACTTTAATCAATTCATATTTACAGCAACTTGTATGATTCTATATTCTAGAGTATTCCAGACTCTCCCTCAGTGCATGATTAAATCAGAAAAACAGAAGTCTGCAGTGCAGACAGCAGTCTAATTGCAAAGCATATGGTTTATGTACCGTGGTCCTTGGGGTGAGGTTATGTACTTTTAAAAAATGCACAAAAAAGTAGGGGTTAGGTTTCATTTCCTGACATTGGCATGAGATTATATGGCTGGTTGGGTGGCTTTCGTCCCTCCAATTAGCTATGAAATAAGAGGCCATAGGAGGCATTAGACAAATGAAGGCGTCAGCCGAGGACAGAGCTTCCCACACTGGCCACAGCTGCACACAAGTTACACTGTTTCATTTGTCAGTGACATCTTACTGGGGAGGAGATCTAATAAATAGATGATCTTCATATGGGTTTCTTCAGTTTGTCTGACAGTGGAGGTCTGATAAATTGGTTTGAGGAGGGGAAAGTCAAGGTGAGGTTATGCTTTGGGAGCTAAGATTGATGTGAATGACAATTTAGAAAAGGGAGACGGGCTCGCTGCAGCAGTTTTTAATTAACTCTCAGAAGATAAAAGTAATTATTGAATTTTTGTTATGCTACTTAAATGTGATTACATTCTGTATGGACAGAATGGAGCCTGCATTTCCAAATTTTTCTGCTTGTTCTGATGTGAAACAATGACAAAAACAGCACATGAAGGATTGCTTTTCTTACCACAAAACAAAACTTTACACACAACAACTTTTAATCAACTTCAAATTTTAATAAAATATCTTCTCGTCTACTTGTAGAATATGTATTTTTGAAAAAAAAAAAAAAGAAAATCTCCAGGTTTTTTAAGCTACAAATAATTAAACAAAAGGTTTCACTGTATATACACAATGGGGTATCTGTCAGGGTTTTGTGCTTTGTAGAACAATACTTGTTCATCTTTGCTATTGTAGTTCCTTTAAATATATTTGTCCAATATCTTCACTCTCTCATTTTGCGCGAAAGCTTACCAGTGAGTCGTGCGGTAAACGATTCGTGTGGACTAAAGGGACATTTCCCTCTCCCGGACTCAACAGCATGGCTCAGCAGTGTAAATGCAGGTTCCTAGGATACAGAGACAGTCATGTCACCCTCTTAACACAAGCCTCTCTATATAGTGCCTTCATTGTTATCTTAGCCTTTTGGTCAATACGTCTCAGTAGGTGACCTGAGTGTGCTCCACACCCCTCCTGACGTTCGTATTGACAAAGTAACATGCTTAAAACCAGCCCTTTAATGCCCTGTTGTCTGTTTCATGCCACCTGTGGGCCTGTCATAAGCCATAAAAGGCGAAATGACAAGAGACTGTCAGTAGTCATAAAAGGCAGGAAAAAAGAGAGAGTCAGCTTGTCCCTATGGGAGAGTGGCTTTCTCACCTCGATGCTGTGGCCCAGGTCAATGTATGTACACTGAGGGTGGTATGCCCCGGTTCCACACACATACACATGAGTTTTGTTGAACGGTTGCAGGAGCTTCACAAAATTGGCACAGTCAGTCTGAGAAAGCAACACAAAAGATCCAATTAAGATGAGTGAACAGAATAGGGTGGCTGCAAAACATTGCTGGTAGCTTTAAATCACCTCATAAATCACCTCATACACTTTGATGTCTGCTGTTACAATGGAGACACACATGGAGTCAAATCAAAGAAAAAAGACCATGAACTTACCTCCCTACAGAGTTCTCAACTAGTAATTTCCCTCCAAAGTAATAAATAAACCTTTGTCAGTCTTGCTTATATCACAGAGTGGAAGAATGCTGAGCTATGTATGAAATCTGGCACTGAAAATAAAACTTTTTTGGGCTCTTTGACCTCTTCAGCCTTTTAAAGCTGCGATGACTTACCGACAGATTCTTTCCTGCATGCCTGCAACGTTCAGTATGTTCCCTTCCAGCTGGCCAGTGAATCTAAAAATGAGGGACAGAGACTGTTTTTCCAATGTACAGACAAAACAGTGCATTTGTACAGAGCAATGTTGTGTCAGCAGTAAGGTTACAATCCGTCTTTGGTGATGCAACAGACTAGTGTTTCAGTATTAAGCGATAACTTGAGGAACTACCAAAGACTGTATGTATTTATATCCACTTACAAAATATCAACATACTTTTCAGAGTCTTTACATTCATTTTAAAGACTTTTTGTGCAAAATCCATGACAGCAACCACTAATACAAGTATGGACAAAAGTATTGGGACACCTACAGGAGCTTTAATGATATCCCATTCTAAATCCATAGGCATTAATATGGAGTTGGTCCCTCTTTGCAGCTGTAATAGCTTTCACTCTTCTGGGAAGGCATTCTACAAGGTTTTGGAGTATGTCTGTGGGAATTTTTGGCGGTGGCATCTTATTACAGCACCATACTGGAATTCAGCGAACTCTTTAGAACGACCCACTCTTTCACAAATGTTTGTAAAGGCAGACTGCATGGCTAGGTGCTTGATTTTATACACCTGTGGCAATAGGACTAAATGAAACACCTGAATTAAAAGATTAAGAGGTGTGCCCCAACACTTTCGTCCATATAGTGTATCTTGTATTGTGAAAATCTTTTTATGTATCATGATGTGATTATTTTCACCCACATTTACAAGAGTAAAAACATGGTTGCACTACTCACAGGATTTCCCTGCTTGTTTCAATAAACTAAAAGTGACAAATATTAAATATTGATTAACACCATGATTGTTATTTCTGTCAATAATTATGACTTCTAGGGGTTAAATCAGTCTGTTAAACAAAGCCTGCATTGTTATAGCCACTGATGCATTGTGCACTTAAGAGTAGTTGTTGGAAAATGGTGATTGGCCGGCTCTGTCATTCAATGACTCAGCTGGCTGGTATGTCACTTAATGATGACAGAGAAAGGAGCACTGTTATTTTTCCTTCCCAATGAGAAAGCAGCCAAATACCTTCTCAAAGACATTTGACCTGACCATGACCATACCGGAATCAAACCTGAATCCCAGCAGTAGATCTCATCTCTGCACTGCCAACTCCATTTCAATCTCAATTCAACATTTATAATAACTGACTATTATTAAAAGAAATTATATCATATTAATTTATGAACCCATAAGCTCAGGTCCTTATAACTGAACATTCATAAGTGCAGCTCGTCTAGTTGCAATGCATACTTCACATATTATGGGCTTTTTGAAAAGGAAATTGTTAGCAGGTACTGACCTGGAGAACTGCTGCCAATTAGACGACTGTATGTTGTATGTGGCGACAGAAGGTCACACATGGTACTCACTATAGCAAGCTCTAAATCATGCTTACCATCACACAGCTATACCAGTGGGTGAACTGTTAACGTCATTTGTTACAATCATACCAGTCATGATAGTCTCACAGGACATCATAATGGTCATGATGAATTGGGAGGCATGTGGCACAATAATGTAGAAAAACAAATGAACATGTAAATATAAAGGTCATAGCATTTTGTACCTCTAACAAATCAGTACGAACGTATTTCCCATGCCTTAATATCAACAGTATTAAACTCTTTACATTGTCACTACAAAGACTGAAGACATGCATTGTCAACCATCATTTCTAACATCTGTCCAGGTGTCTTTAAGTAGAGTCCATGGTGATATAAAGAAAGGACCGTAGTTAAACTGCAGTCATGGTTTTAGTATAGTGTTCTAACCTTGCGCATGGGCTGGGTAAGACTCTCAGACTGGAGCATATACACATGGTCTCGTCCTCCCACCAACAGCCAGCCCCGGTCCTCGTCTAGCAGCAGCGTCTGGTAGCCACCACTGGACCCACCCTGCCAGAACACTGCTGAACTGTTCCTTGAACGCATTTCTATGTAAAAGAGAAATAAAGAACTCTTACAGCACTTTTTGAATATGACGACAAGTCACCAACATACATTTCTCCATGATCAGCGTACATTATGTACATGCTTCTTAAAGTGGAGTAAAACGACTGCATAATTAAATTTTTAGGATTTTAAAAATTATTCAGAGTGGTTTGATGTGCAACATGCCATTCTGAGGAAATCTGCAGAGTCAGAACTGTTCACAGAGGTGGTGATGCAAACCAGACGTCTGAATCAATGAAATTTGTTACATGTAGTGTTTACAAATAAATTCTCTGATGTTAGAGACATTGTTTCATGATAGTTTTGAGACAAAGTTTTGGTCTAAAGCCAATTCTTTTGAATTAATGGCAGAGACGTACATGCAGTGTGTTGTAAAGCAAAATAGTGGCCAAAGAAAACATATTTTTTTCAGACCACCAATTTACCATCATCAACAAAACTCAGAAGGCACATGTAGGTTCACTGGTTGTTTTGGTTAGTAAATATAGGGCTATATTTGTGTTCTGTAAAGTCACAGTCTCGGTTTGGTAAAGTTGATACTTCCTGCATTAGTGTTTCATCACCTGTGTTACTCTTTATGACTGTTAGTTAATTCATTTTCCAAATCTAACTATTCTACTCCAGATATTAATGGTACAGTTTTTCTATCTAATTCCATGCATTGATTAAAGTGTACTATAACCTTCCTGCTATTGCTGCACTGCTCTGTATAAATAAAGAGAGTTCTGTCTCGGCTTTTTCATCTTGGGATTTTTGGGGCCGCCGCTACGTTTTTCTGAAATCCCTTAGGCTTTAAGCTGGCGTTCATGTTTACTTCCCCGCCATTTGCGAGATTGTTGGCTCAGCTTCGAGACTGGAGTTTGGCCGGGGAATTTTTTAATATTGACCCTTTATGGATATTTCATAAAACATGAAACTGCAGAGAGAATGCAGATCACTGGCGCATTTGATCCCATGTCAATCAAACGTCTTGCTGTTAGGGTCAAAAAAAAATGTTTAGTTTGAGAGACGTGTAAAATAAACATGTCAATCAGAAATCATAACACAACCTTTTACTACTATTTTCGTAAATCAGCTCTTCCGATACTCATGCAGAGAAATGTGCACATTCCCCAACAGGGAACTGTGGAAGCAGTTACATAGACACATGTGGGTTACACAAACAGAACACGCACGCACACTCCTTCATAGCTGGACCATGCCTCTCTGCGTCCTCTATCCCTGGGGAGAAGGAGTTTAACTAGGCAGAAAATGACCCTGTCCAATCACTGCCAATTAACCCTGAACACCCTCCCCGTCGGCTTCCCTCCGCCTACTGCCGACTGCTCCCAGTGGGACCGGCCTCGGATAGGGCCTCAGTGTCCAGCCTGCACTTAGCGAACACCCAGTCCACATGTGCTCCATGTCCAGCAGACAGCCAGAGAGAAGGAGGGGGGCATTTATGATTACACACTGACAGGTACTTTGACTAGAAGCAGTCCTTCTATCTTTTTGGAAGCCCTGAGCATTCTGGAGTGTGGATTTTAGAGATTTTACAAACTTTGGCAGGTGTTTTCTTTGCCTGATGTTCTAGTGAGATATAGATCCACTGAAAAAACAAAATGGTATGCATGGAAAATGCCAGTGAGTCTAAAGGAACATCAAGTTAGTCTGATTTTTATGGTGAATTATCTGCATGCAACCATATGCTTATAGGTATACTGTATAGGAATACAAATTAAATTAATGTCTAAAAATGGAAAAAGCGTTCAGGGAGGGATTTTTTGTTTCTCATGAATTGTGCATATTCTCTGTAACGTGACAAAACATTTAATTTCAGCAAACTTGATTGGTTGAACAAAATAAACAGTACACCTTAATAATTTTACACATGTATAATACAACATTTTGACTCATTATTTATTTTGTTACATTTAGTCAATGATTTTCACAATGATTAATCCACATTGTGCTCCTCTTAAATTTCTAACTCAGTGGTCTATATATCCCCTTACTCTTGTTGAAAGAAAATCCCACCTCACTTCTACGGGCCTTTGAAAGCATCAAGACTTGTCACCATCGCTTGCAACTTGCTGATGGAGACTAATTGAGTGAGGGCGATGACTGTAGAGTGGTCGTGATGAAGTGTCCTCTTCAGCTGTTACTAAGGGCTTCATGACAGACACGTGCATTCCAGGCCCATAGAAAGAATTTCAGCATTGTAAAGAGACTGCAAAAATCTACAGGACATAATAGGCCTTCATACACTGCAGCCTGTAAGTAAATGCACAGTGCCACGCTGGACTTAAAATGAAACAGTGGCAACCTTCCAACTTACAGTGCTTCATACTTTATCCATAGTGATTTATTTAATAAGAGTCACAACCATTGTTACTTTTAGGACTTTTGGTCTAAGCACATCTAGTCCATTTCAAGCCCAACAACATCACTCAAACTGAAATGGAGCTTGAGGTGAGGCAGGGCAATTTCTCACTGACAAGTACAAATAAATCTTCTAATTAGCACATGTTAAGTCTATCAATCAAAAACTCATTAAGCAAAAAGGACAACAAAGCAGCTCCAGCACCTGTTGGAATCATTTCTGCCACAGCTTGGTTTCCACCAAGCCACCACAACCTTTTCTTAGAAACCAGCAGAGAGTCGGGCTTCTCAGTGTGCTCACCAGTGGGGCCCTGATCTTTGTGGCATTATGCATCGAACCTAATCACACAACACATAAAGGGCTTGCAATAATAGAAAAACAACATTCAGTGAGGTCATCCCTTTTACATAAGATGTTTACATTCCACAAATGCAACAAGGGACACTTCCCACATTTAATAATTTCCATCTCACTGATAAACCTTGTCTCATACTTTCTCTGTTCCCACCCTTTTCTGCATCTCATATGTTCTCAGTACTAAGACTTTCCTATAAATGTCAAAACACCTGATTCTCTTCTTCTTTCCTGTGTTCAGACGCATCTGGTCTTTTCTACTGACCTTATTGTGTCATATTATGAGATCTATGGGCAGACTTTTACTCCTGATCATAGTAGTTTGAAGGTGCAAGAAGCTATCGTGCAAGGTTTAAAATCGAATAGGGCTTTCCTTTTGCCCTACAGGCTGGTCTGGAGTATTTTATTTTGTGTTTTATTGACCTGAGAGGCAGTATTTCACCAAGAAACCCAGCCAAACGGAATGAGTTGGAACCAGGCTGTCAGGGTCATCTACAAATTGAAACAAGTGAATATCACAGGAAGAAATGGCACTGTTCCATTTGGCAAGGATTCACAAGAGCCTATCAGCTTCACCAAGCTGATATATATCTTCGAGCTCAATGAGGGAAAGCCGAAACTGCTGCTGTGACAAGCATGAATGTGCAAACGAAAAACAATAACAATCAAGCTCTCAGGAACTGACCCAGCAGACCTTTTTTGATTCTATTAGTTGATGGTCGATGGCTTGACATATTTATAAAGGTAACTCAACACACAATTCGCTAGAGGGTGAGCTGTGTTTTTCCTCCAGAGCTACAGATGGAGGTCAGGCTAAGCGGTGCTTGAAAGGTTCCACTTCGATGCTGCAATCTGCTACACAAGACGGCACTAATCAAGACAGACGTGATGCAGATGGTCAAGCAGACATCTGGGATTAGTCATTCCAGTCAGAGAGAATTGCCAGTCCAAAAGCTGTGACCCATTCTATACAGGTTGTCTTACAGAATCCTACTGAGTGTTTTTGCAAGATACATTTTTGTTTAAAACAAATAACGTTCAGAGAATTTTAGAGTTCTGGTATTTATTTGGTTCAATAACGGCAAACATGCTGTCAGTACACTTTGATTTGAACAGGCACAGATTAAATGCCTTGTAAACACGTAAAAAATTTAACAGCCATATTAATTTTCAAAATAATACAGTTAACGCACCAAAATGTTTATTTAGCAAAATGTATTTCCTAGTGCTTAATTAAATTGGTCTCTTTTAAAAATTTAATTATGTTTTTGAATACTTTATGAAAATAATATTTGCAAATATTACTAAAAAGGTAAATCTGCATGCAACAATAGTCGCCAATGAGAAAAATTTGAAAACTAAATTATATTATGCCAATGTGCTGTTATTCCAACATTTTGGATTATTTGGTACTGATCCACATACAGTTTGATGTCGCCTCCTATCACCGCTGATTACTTTCGATAGGTCAGTGCCCACGGGCAGGGATGTCTTGATTTAGTTTCAGCTGAGAGTTTCAAGAGCAAAGTTGCTGAAAGGCTGAGGATTAAAGAGGTCAAGGGTGGCGTCTTGATTACAATTCTCTTTATGGAGTGAAACCCACGGATTAGTCTTTGACATGGATTAGGCCACCCAAGAATGCTATTTGCCCTGAGCTTTTACCTCTAAATATCCCCAAGATCTTGAACTAAGTATCTTCGGAGATAAACCCGCTATGATTCAAATTGTAATCCGCATAATCAATTCCAGACCTGTTTCTCTCTTCCTTTCCCCTAAAGGTATGGATGGAGACTCTAAGTGACTGTGTGCACAAAAGCTCTGGCCTGAAATGCAAGCCATTTACGAACATTTGTTTGAAATTGTTTGTAATCAAAAGCAGAGTTGTGTTGGGTCTGTGCCCAACACCTGCAGCGATCACATAGATATATATTTTATCGAGTTTAAAGGTGAAGTATAAGGGAGAACTGTGACTCATTTAAAAAATAAGTCATTCTGAGGTATTGATGGTTAGTGGCTTGTCAAAACTTGTTTGTGACAGCTCAACAGTGGCAAAGGCTGACGGCCAGAGCAATTGCGAATGCGTGGTTTTAATTACTCTATATTGTAGTTACAAAAGTAGTGATGTTAAAATGGTAATCATTAGTGTGGCACCCTAATTAAAAGCAAGGATGAGGGCAACTTTGCAAAGAGCACTAGAAAGGTCACTGACAGCCCACATCTTTCATCAAGCTACTGAGACCCAACCATATGCGTTGTTTTCTCCCAGTTTCAATTGGTGCTCCTTCATGCTCAGGCTGTTTGATTGGGTGTAAAGCTTGAGTGGTAGAAAAAACACAGGGACGCCAAAGCTCGGAAGTGTGTAGGGAAGGCAAATATCCCAGCTGCTAGGGATGAAGGAAAGAACTGGATTATGAAAACGTCTCCCTGCCACTATCTGCAGCCTGACACTTGAGTAAGCAAAGAGTTGAGCAGTATAAAAGTCGACACGCAGTTAAGGCCCTCGGCCAAGGCCTCTCCCATTTGAAGGGCCAGGGATGCATGTCTGCACAAACTGACATCAATCTCTCACTGTGAGGGGCAATACATTGGATCATTTGAACTAATGATGTAGGTGGGAGAAAGACAGAGCAGGACTATGACTTCAGCAGTCCCAATGTGGTTAGGCCTCCTGCTAAGGCAGGCCAGTTTATTTATGCCAGACGGCCTGAATTAGTCCATGCCAGCAAGTTATATATGACTTTGAGTGTGGCTTTGTGCTTGCAGCTGCTCTCTTTAGGGTCAATTTGTACCCATCTCTCCACATAAAGGGATCAATTTGTATACAGAAAACAACTTACATATCTGTAAACATCTTAACTTTGGCAGGTATTTCAACCTTTATAAAAAGTTGCTGTCTTCTGCTTGGAAATACATTGGATGTTACAATACTTGTTGTTGTTGGTTCTCTTGACACTGTTGTTCTAGTGGTTATTGTTACGTGTTGTAATGACTCCAAATAAATAAAGTATGAGCCAATGAACAGCAATTAGAAGCAATTATCACAACTCACTCTCACTGGCACAAACAGGGTGCTTTTTCAGTCCTTCGCATATTGTTTCAAAAAAGTTTTAGAAAGAAAAATGTATCTGACTCAAAATCATCTCCAACTTCTAAAAAATCAGACAAACAATCCTTCAAATGCCAAATGGACATCTGGAATATGACTGAGGCTTATGGTGCTTGGTGTACTCACTTCAAACTCTAAGCTAGACTCAACAATAGATTGGATGTTCCTAGATCTCTGCGGAAAGTGTTAGTATTAAAATTGTGGCCACCATACTGCATTACTACATAAGCAGGTGAATGGAGTTATTTATGCTAGATATGCTCAGATATGACTTAGTAATTTTGCCCTGTTCTGGGATAAGAGCCTAGTAAAATGAACTTCTGACCTGAGGCTGCAACAGATTTTTTCATTGTGCTTTATCAGATTTCTCAGTACAGGAAGCTACAATTTTAAATCCTTTGCCTCTGTAAAATGCACTAAAAACCTTTTAGACAGGCTGACTTTTATTAAATCTATAGGTTTAGTGTCAGGTCAAAGAAAGTGCACCACTTTTGACACAGTTTGCATTACAAGACTATCATGTTGCAATCAACATTCCTGCGACGGTTATCAAATGGGATAAAGAAATGCACCACTGACATAATATCATTGCAATGTTTTCATTGCCTCAGATAACTTTTGCTTAGAAAGTAGTGGCATAACTTGAATTAGGGAAGTAACACATTCTTATGGACCAACTTCCACAACCTTTTCTGCCAGCTTTTATGTACTGGGCAAGGCTGACACAGACAGACATACTCTAATATGTCAGATGTTGTATCAGTATTAGAAGCACAACAGGAACCAATTTGGTTTTGTCATGCACTAAAACTCACCAGCTGGCATCTGTAGTAAAACAACACAGGAACACAGTATTACACAACAGTGTTTACGTATATTAGCACGACTGGAATGAAATGAAAACAAAGTGAGGCAATAAAAGCAAGCAACAGGGAGTTATGACGCCACACCAACGGAGAGATTACGTTCGCCTTTTGGAAGTTTAAACAACAGTAATGGGTTTCTGCAGGCCTTTTCACCACAGTGACAACAGCTACACTGACACCACAGGGTAATTCTCTGTGGCAGTGGACGAAATATTAAGTATCCCCATAAGCTGCACTAAATATCCCCTTGATGGGATCAGAAAATGATTTGTAAATGGACTGTAGGAGACAATTATGATGATATATTTCTGTTGTGGTGGGGATAAAAAAAGAAGGAGATGGGAATTGAAGGGCTATTATTTGTTTTTCTCAAGTATCAAGTAGCAGACCTTCCTCCTTTCAGTGGAAATCGGTGCCAAGTCCTATCTAAGTTTGATTTCCGAGATATTTTCCAGTTGTTTGTTCAGGGTGGCCAAGAGGGAGTACATGGAAGTGAAAATGTGAATATCCTCAGGTTTCCTCCTGCCTTTAACAGGTCCATGGAGAATCCGTTACAGTTCTGTGGTATGCAGGCTTGGTGTATTCCCAAATCAAAAGGATGGATATAAAGCAATCCACATCAATGCACAATACTCTGCAAAGTCTTAAGCATTTGAGTAAATTATTTGTAAAGCCATTTATCTCAGTAGTAGGCATTTATTTGTTCAACAAAAACATTCAAATAGATAAACAATTCGTTATGATTTGATGTGTGTGACTGTGTTAGCTTAACCTTTTCCAAAAGTTCTCCTCAAGGAAGTCCAGTGTTTAGAGTCACCATCCAATTCCTAGTTTATCTAATTAGTCTTTCATTAAATTAAATCAACTGTGCTTTCTAATCAAATTTTCTGTAAAAAACATCTGGATATTCTAGAAAAGATCTACACACACTTTGATGGTAAAAAAAGAACATTCCTTTTCCAAATCAAAGCAACACAGCTGCTAATGAGGACAGAGTTAGATTTCTTGTGGTTTCACAGTATGTATTACTGTGATCACAGAAAAAGTACTGAATTAACTTGAATTTAATTGTTCCTTTCCTTTAAGTCTTGTTGTAGAAAGTTCATCACACAGTGTAACCACCATCACAGTTCAAAGCTGGTGATTACACTATATGCATTAGGAGAAGTGGGGCCATTCTGTAGAGTAGGAAAGAAGATTAACCTTAATTTCCCCCCTCATTCATCCTCCCTCTCTCTTCTTGCAATATCCAGAAATACTGTTTAAAGTGATGGAAGTTGTGGATAGACTCCATTCCACCCTGAGTTCTTTTGCTTGGGTCAGTGGCAAACAGTCCCCATAATTATCCATAAGCCCTCGCTGCAGGAGGTGTCGAGGGTCGACCTCATTAGCAAGATGAGGGGAAAAAAGAAGTAAGAAGACGGGAACTGCAGGAATTTCTTTCTCCTTCTAACTCATACAGTTACTGCTTTCAACAGCAAGGAATGAGAAGCACTACATGACTGAGCTGTGTTACCTTAAACCATGTGCTTTTGAACAGGTTACAACTGAATCACAGTTTACAATGTGGGACCACACAGTTTGAGCAGCAAGGTAAAAGAGCCTTCATTCTGATGTCAATGGTTTTTATAACTGTCTGAAAAGGGTGTAAGCAAAGGATCACATCAAAGGATTCTCAAATGTTTAAGGAAGAATAAATGAATTTCGAAGCGTAACTGCATAAAGGAATACATTGTGTCAAAGAATCGTTTTGCCCTCATTAAGAAATCTAATGAGAGTGTTCAGACAAGTGCAAAGGAGTGAGGGTGGGAGAGAGAGAGGATTTGGGCTTAGTAAGAGGAGAAGGTTATGGAGAACCGGGGTGAAATAGAGGACAGGCAGGCAGACAGAGAGACAAGTAGAAAAGAGTAGAGGAAAGTTAGAAAAACGCACACAAAAATGAGCATGAAGCTACAATGTGATGTATATGCCCTAATACACTGGCCTTTAATCTGTCAATGCTTTTACTGAATCCATGCCATGGAACACTTTCAACCATAATACCAGTTTAGTCACTGTCTAAGCACCAAGGAGCTAAATAACAAATAAAAATGTGACTTCCATTGGCAACTTGCTTGTTGGTCTTTCCATGTCAACAACATTTTAACAGATATCAACTGACATTTGTCCCATAAACCCTTTGGATAGATGGACGTCACTTCTGTTGTCGTTCTAAGAACATAAACTCTGAGGAACTGAATATTGAAGATAAGCCAAATGCTTTAAGATGTGTATCACAGAACAACTAAGCTGACCCGGATGTTCAGTTGCATTTAAGTGGTTTTCAGTGGAACATCCATCTGCAACTGTTTAGTCACGATACTTAGGAATGGGTTATTCTTAGTTCTTCTCTAAATGTGCTATTCACTCTTATATTCTGTATAATATGCTGATAAATATGCTTAAGAACAAGAAAAGGCCTATGTTTGAATGTATACTAAGCAATAGATTTTCACAACATTTTTAAAAAATAAAATAAAGAGACATTATTATAAGCTTTTGTTGTTCATGTAAATAGGACCTTGAAAATTTGTACAAACCCGCTTATAATGGTTAAATTCAATGCAAATTGGTATCCATAATATACCGATCAGGCATAACACTATGACCACCTCCTTGTTTCTATGCTCATTGTCCATTTTATCAGCTACACTTACTATATAGGTGCACTTTGTAGTTCTACAATTACAGACTGTGGTCCATCTGTTTCTCTGGATACTTTGTTAGCCCCCTTTTACCCTTTTCTTCAGTGGTCAGGACCCCCATGGACCCTCACAGGGCAGGTACTATTTGGGTGGTGGTTCATTCTCAGCACTGCAGTAACACTGATGTGGTGGTGGTGGTGTGTTAGTGTGTGTTGCGCTGGTCTTAGTGGATCAGACACAGCGTATTTTCTTTCCGAGTGAAACATGGTATCAGGGAGGCTCCCTGAGCTAGCTGAGCATTTTTGCGTGATGATAGTTGGGGATGGTTGGGGAGAGATGTGATAGTACCAGTTATTTTTACCTGCCTGCTTGTGCACAGTGATGTAATCCAAAATCAGAAAAGGTTTCATGGACAGAGTCATCAAAAGTCATTACATTTTGGAAGAATAAGGAAAATGATTCAGAAATCATTCAGTGTCAGGAACAAAAGCATGTATTTAATAGAACAACTACAAAGAAGTTTCAACAACCAAACATTTTATATTTTTTTCAGTAATAAGTGTTCATTGCCTTTTTTATAGTTTCCATTCTTTTTAGGAGACTCGCTTTCAGTTTTTCAAAGAAATCTGCAGGGAAATCTTTCCACATCTCTAAAGAGCAGCGTTAGTATTTGGATGTATCAAGTAATCCCATTCAATGATGTTTGGGTCTGGTTTTTGGGGTGGTCAGTCCACCATAAGCTTCCTTCATTTTGATGGATTTGCTTTTTTCTGTTTGTCTATTTCCTTTTCTTGGTAGCTACAAATCCTTTCAAACCCATACTGTTGAGTTGTCTTCTCACAAAGGAAGGATGGACAGAAACACCTGTGGATTTTTTTTTAGACCTGAAGCAAAAGTGGAGCTTGATTTTGTCCTCTTGAGGTGCTCTTTATTAATGGTGACGGTTCTGGTGGTCTACCAGATCTTGCTTGTTAGCAGTCCCATTTTCTTTGTATCTTTTTACAAAGGCTGAGGGGAGGCTTAGTTTTTCATATCACTTAAATGGTATTCAACACTTGCTCGCTCATTCACGTCCAAAAAATGCAGCGGTTTGTGTGGGTATGTGTTTTTCTTGGGAGCACATGGATGTAAGTGCATATGTATCATTTCTTAAGCATCTAATAGCATGCAAACTCTTTCACTCCCTTTCACCTCAGTCTCCAAGAAAGATGAGATAACTCACCTGTTGCTCTTGCCAATAAAACTAGGCTACAGCATCTGTAGAATACGGTTTTCTCAAACTAAACAATTACTTGACAAAGGACCAACAAATGTGACTCACATCTTAATTACTGCATTCAAATTCAAATTTAAAATTGTGCCCATCAGATTACGTGACTCGGTTTTCTATTGTTTCCAAACAATCTTGTGTGATAGTCTACGTGACCAGTGTTATTGAGTAATAACTACTCCACAAAAGAAAGGCTTTACAAAAATTCTTTCATTTGACAAGGTAATAAGTCTCTCCTGCACTATAAAAATGTCTTAATCAGTCTGAAATCAAGCATCTGATATCAGCTAGGTGCTATAAGCCATCATTGAAAAGTACTAGATCGCACTGAATTCACAGCAAAACAGTTCTCTACTATGAAGTTCCATATTCCATCTCAGCCAACTCTAGCCCCAGCAATCATGACCAGCCATACTTCTGGCAGTGTTTTACTAATAATTTCAGGTTTAATAGTCATTCTCTGACTTGGGCAGTGTCTTTCAGCAAATGTAAATCTGATTTGTAGCAACACTATAATTTTAAAAACTTTCTAGTTAATAAAATTTTGGTTGACGACTTGATTTACTTCAATAACCTCAATCTTGCCTGCATCTGGTGAGGTCCACATATGTTAGATTTCCCATTTTAGTCCCCTTTCTAACTCTCATTCTAAGGCAGGGCACAGTTTCCCATCTCATATGTCAACTTCTCACAAATAGCTTCACAGGGCTTTGCACTCTAGAAGGTTGTTGCACTTCTTCACAAAGCTATTAGCCAATGTCACTGTAAAAGGCTAGCTAGAGGAGCTCATTCATATTAATTTTGTGTCAACTTACACCACTGTGAGTTTGTACAAAAATTACACTAATTCATCACTTTTTTCAGATCCACTGTTTTCTCTTTCTATTTTAAGGTAAGAAAAATTTATGGAGTGTTAGTTTAAAAAAGGCTTAGGAGACTTTTGTGGCAGCTATTGTTTTTCTTTACTTGAACAGTCTTGACTGTGGTTCTTGAAGGTAATAAACACTCATTCAATTACTCCTTGAATTAGCGTCCTGGCTGTGGGATGAGTCTGTCGCTATCCTGGTGCGAGAGGGGTTATGGAGCTTTAAGGGTCAGTGGAGCTACGAGAACGCACAGCAGTGACAACAGCCTGTCATGGTTGAGCGGCAGCACCTTCAGCCCTGTGGGCTGTTTTCTTCATTTTGTTCCAGAGAGTTCTGTAACACGTCACCTCCTGGGGAGACTGCAGGACGCAGTGACACAAAAAACGTGCTGCAAGCTTGCCTAAACACAGTGCAATGTGTGAGAGAGCCTTCGGTCAAGTGAGGCACTCCAGATGCTCCTGCCAATTCAAGACAAACTAGACCCCATGCTGCTTTGCTTGAGATACCCAATCGCTTACAACCAGGCAGAACTTCTTATCTCTTGAACAAGAGTCTAAAAGACTTTGATTTTTATCACCAGTGATCATGAAAAGTTTTCTAGTGTAAGAGTAAGATTGA
Source organism: Colossoma macropomum (assembly GCF_904425465.1). Lineage (NCBI taxonomy): Eukaryota > Metazoa > Chordata > Actinopteri > Characiformes > Serrasalmidae > Colossoma > Colossoma macropomum. The sequence continues at coordinate 9,764,629 of NW_023494810.1, forward strand.
GAAACTAGAGTGGTTTCTTTGAGTGTGAGGTAAGATTTGTTAGAAGGACATGGCTTTATCTCTTTGAAGAATGGTCCATGCTAGAAGGAATCATCCCCTTGTTTCCAAGGCTGGGCAGGCCTTCAATAAAAGCAGACAGTTTTGGGTAAAATGTTAAAAAGGGAAGGTTTAGGTCAGGGTTAGGTTTAAAAACACATAAGGTTTAAAAAAGTATCTTTACCTAACATTTTATGGGGAAAATCATGAAGAGTAACTGTGGTCTTTTGGATGAAGGCACACTTATCTGCTTGAAGTGGTATGGAAAGCACAGATGCCCTCATGCCACAAAGCAAATGGCCCACTGCTTCACTGAGTCCATCCTCTAATTAACTGCATTCTTCATCAAGGCTGTGGGCTCTGGTCAGTGTCCATGCCCTGACAGGTTCATTAGCTCAAAATTCAAAGCACAGAGCCATCCGTGACATGTACACAGATGTCACAAAGCCAGGGGTCGTTGCCATAGAACCACATGGCACCAGCGGCTATCAGGAACTATTTCCCACAAGTCGCATTCCAAGAGCCATGCACGTAACATGTAGGGATATATTTAGGCTGTGAGAAAAAGGCACGCATTAGTGATTTCCTCAAAACTACAGATGTTCTGATGTTGCTGTGGTTTTGTTTCTTTGGTAGTGACTGAGAGACTAATATCTTTATGACTCAGACTCAAAGAAATTCAGCTTTTCAGAACACAAATTGTTATTGTGAAGTTAATTTTGTCATTCACAACCCCAAGACTTGTTTACTTTGGTTTTAACCCACTTAGCTATCAAAGAGAAATATCAGTTCCAGAAATTATGCGACTCATTTGACCTTGGTAAACAGGATTTTTTTTAGATATTTACAGATCCGACACTTCTATATGAAAGAGGTTAAAGGCCCCAACCTGGTTCCTTTCTCAGGACTGACTCAGTTTTTTATGGAGGCATATAGGGGTGAAGGAAATAAAGGGGTTATTGGCAAACTGTACAAAACCATTTGTTTAATGAATAGAAATTCTACTAATTATGTGAGACTTCGATGGGAACAAGATACACAGGAAAAGATAACAGAGGAAGTATGGTCATGAGTATGGGAAAACCATTGTACTTCCACTAATTCATTGATTTGGAGGGATTTTTACTGGAAGCGTCTGATCAGATTTTTTAAAACGCCCAAACTCAAATTAAGGTTGACTGGGCCCACTTCCCCTGCTGGAGGGAGTGTGGGGCAATGGACGTAGACCATGCGCATGTAGTATAGTGTTGCCCAAAAATTCAATCCTTTTGGATTAATATGAGGAGAATTATTTCTGACATCTTGGGTTTTAATGTGGAGGTGTCATTTAACTCTATGTATCTTGGTGTAACCCCTGAAGGGTTAAGTAAGAGTGATTGCTACCTATTGAATATATTTCTGGTCGCTTGTAAGAAAGCTATTACTAAGTGCTGGCTCAGAAGAAACCCCCCAACTGTGGACCTTTTTGTTGAAATTGTTACTTATATTCGCTCCATGGAAATGTTGACTTACTCCGTCTTCAAAAGGAGAGAGGGAAAAAAAACTGGATGAAATGGGATTGCTACACCCGAGTAAGCGTGGTGAACTGAGACCTTTCACTCTGGTCTTTCTGCCTGGTGTATGAAAACAGAGATCGTTGTTGAGTTTTATGTTTGAAATGTTGTACCTGTAAACCTCCGACTTTAAACAAGACCTCATGTACCTTTGTTTTTTTTTTGTTTGTTTGTTTTTTTTTGTTTGTTTTTTTTTGTTTTTTTCAACCTCTTTTGTATTTTGTGGATATGAATGTGAATTTGCACAAAACAAAAATAAAAAATTAAGTTTAGAGAAATATTAGTGGGGGGAAGTACACTGGTAAGCACTGGACACAATATTAGGAGCCACTACATTTTATATCAGTCCGTCAGCAGGTTTTGGCTTTAGGGGTCAAGCAAGCATTAAGCAGGGGTATCATCTCCTTTTAAAGACAATAAAGCCAGCCAAACCAGTTATCTGATGTCAATTACAGAGCTCACATGAAATGACCTTCATATGTGCAGAAAGAGACAATACCATATATCATCAGCAAACTGCGTAGGTTGATCTTTGCTCTCCAGCTCCAGCTGTCCAATAAGACAAAGTTCTAAGTGTTTCTACAATGCTGCACAGAGGATTCAGCAGAATTTTCAGGAAATGCTACAGCCTTAACATCTTTACGAAGACCTAGGAGAAAGGAGAAACTTCTAGAGCAGGAAGAACTGTCAGTTGACCTCCACATGCAAGGATTTTCTCTTCTTTCCCAGAATCCTTTTTCCGGAATTCATTTTTTAAAATTATTATTGTAATTATTATTTCCTATCTAACTTAGAAGTTTGACCTCCTTAAAGATACCTGAAAGCAAAACAAGTCACCATCTTAATTGTTAATGAATAATGTCTGGGTTTAACATCTCTGGGTTTGGCCCACCTTTGAGGTCTTGTGTCATAAATAAATGGCACCTCAAAGATGATACGCATGACTAACACCTAACATTAACATGCTTGGAGATAATGGAAAGCACATTGGCAGAAGAGAGGATAAGGCACTGTCTGACGCCACCCTGTATGGAACTTTCCTGTCAGGAAGCCAGCCAAGTCCTGGTTGGTTCCGGAAGGTTCTAAAGGTCAGTACCGGAGGTTGACTGGGATGAGCTGATAACAAAAGAGACTCTGGGGATGAGCGCCAGTGTGGCGGGAATGGCCAGACAGACACCCTGTGGGATGCCTAGGTATATATCACTAGAGGCAAGACTTTATCTCTTGGTTTGTGAGTTTTTGGAGGCTGCTGTGCTGCATATGGGTGATAACATTGTGAAGAAAATGTTAAGACACACAAGATTTGCAAGCTTCAAATAAAGCAGATTTCTTCAAGTAGTAGTCTTTTGAGCTTTGTTCAATTTCTCTTATTATGAACAGTAATTTATACGAGCCTTTTGATCATTTCTCATTTCAGAGGACGCTTCATATTTTAACTTAATTAACTGAAAGTAAGTGTCCTTCATTACATTATGTGATACACTTTCTTATGCTGTCATCTATAAATCCACAGATGTAGCCTGTAGTACCTGTAATGACACAGAAATATCTACAGAGTTGTGTCCACTTTAGGAAACCAAGAGTTAACAGCATTGTTACTTAGTTAGAATCAGCTTCCCTTATGCTGCATTTTAAAGTACACTATCCCTGCTGATGTCCTTAGGCCATGCGAGTGTAAGTCAAGACTATTAGTGCCACTGCTAATAACTCTCACATCATTAAAACCACAACCCCTACAAGGCAGTATGCTCCAACATGTTACATACTGCTATTTTGAAAGGGATCTGGAAAACAATACTGCTTCCGTTTCACGAGGACTTCATTATATTAAAAAAACACAGAATCATACTTTATGGACCCTGTGCTGAGGCAGTGACACTACTGGCTGTGATTGCTGTTAGTGCCACTAGGGAAGTCATATAGAATGTTGTTCTATGTGACTTCATGTCTGATGCAGTACAGTGCCGATTGGGTTTGGATACTGATACCGAAAAGTGTTTAGTGTCACTTGCCGTTGGGTGTGGAAGACTGCAAAGAAATTTATTAAGTCTGTTCTGTAATACGTATGCTATTCCCTCTGCCCCAGTAACTGTACAAACTAAAGCTATTGACATTTGTGGGATTTGTGTAAAGGGATATCCCATGATTTTTCACAAATGTTATTTTCTGGTGCATTTTCAGCGTTTCCGGGTAATTTTTGTAGTTTTTAACTGCCCCTCTCACAGGTCTGACAGGAACTTAGAGGCAGCTTCGATCTCAAAGGGGTTTTAAGAGACCAGTAATCAAACCAGCTAAGTAATAAAACTGTTAATGTAATTAAAGCAAATACATATGTGATTACAGAGGTGGCATGAGTCACTCAAATGAAACTTTCTACATTTGTAAAACAGTTTTAAGAGCCATTTTAGGCATGAATGGACTCTAAATGTAATGTCACCAAGCAGACAGACCCCAGAGCGGGCTTGAACCCTTGCCCCTTTGCCCTTAGACAATATAAGTGCCTTCCTGGTTGGCATGTATAATAATTGTCTTTTATATTGTCGTTCTTCAAAAACTGTTTAGCCTCACTTCGGTTATAGAGTTTGTGGGTTGGCTGGCATTCCTCAAACTTCACTGCTCTTTGGTGCCCCCTCTGGTCAGCAACTCCAGTGTGTCAGGGGTGCACGCATCACCACAGCACTGGAAATCCCATCAATAAAGTGCTGATAACATCTCATTAGGAAAGCATCACGTTCCCTAATGCAGTTATTTTGAACAACCAAACAAATAGCATTAAGGTGTGCTAATAACTTGCTAAATCAAGTTATTAGCACCCCTTACTCAAGTTAATCAAGTTTGAGGTATTGAACAAATGGGAATTTATCAGTGTTTTTTTATGGCTTCGTCAAGCATTTAAATTAAAACTCTGAGGAACATTGGGCAGTAAAGCTAATATGTTTGGTTCTTAATACTACATTCGGTTTCCTCTGAAAAGTGATTATACTGGCTCTCTTGATAAGAGTGGTTGCTATGTGCTGTTTATTAAATTAAGTTTAATTCATGTTCATTTTGCCCTTCTTTCCTTGAGTTCCTGCCCTCCCAAAATGTCAGTGCACAGGCCTGAATATCACAATCACCTAGAAACATAACATAAAAGGAAAATTAAATGTGTGTACAAAAAGACGGAGGATGGCTTTAATGGTTGCTGACCTGTATAGGAGAGCTGCAGTCGCGGCCCATTCTGGCTCCAAGTCTTGCTGGCTCTGACAGCAGGCAACAGAAACTGAAGCAGCACAGCCAGCAGTGGCCCTGTCCTCCACGGTCCCGCAGTCTTCATCTCCAGTTTCCTCTGCTTCAGATGCAGGAAGTGTTCTCTGTCACATTACCTTTGTGCTTCTGTTGAGAACACATAGAAGACTCAGGCATGGGAGGCTCAGTAATAATTTGTTCACAAATACAATATTTTCATAGGTAAAATTTAGCCTTCACTGGAGACCAGAGGAGAGTGGAAGCATATGTATGTGAATGTTCAGTTTATGCTGATAATCATCCACTAATCTGGCTAATGCATTAAGTTTTAATCAAGTCATGGTCATTGTACTCATAACAATAAGCTACAAGATTTAATAAATCTATATAATTGTTGTTTTATGAACTGGACAAAATATATAATCTTTCATTGAAGATACACTGCAATGTTGGATGTCTTAACATGGACAACCATTAATCCAAATTTTAACTATTTAGCAAACTTGACTGTTTGAACAGAAAAATAACTCTGACCACTTACTTTTAACTAGTTTTGCTAAAGAACATGACCCTTTATGGCTAGAGAATGGCTGGACACTTAAAATCCTCAGAATTGACAAATGACCAAACAAGGGGAAAAACAGGCCCCTTTCCTCTTAAACTCGAGGATGCTTTGCCTCAACAACGTTGAAGAGTGCTCCAGATGACGTTATTGCATAATGACACTGGCCCTGTTCATGTGCCTTGTTTTCTGAACAGAGTCCTGAACTTCTGAATGCCTGGGACATTCCATCTAACTAAACGTCCTGATCTGTAGCGCCACGCTCCACGGCTGATAACTTCCTGAGCTCAGCAGTGCTTAGGGAAGTGCTTCAGCACAAGAGGTGACGGCGGGTACATAAGGGCAACAGAGTTTTAAAGAGCAAAAGTGATTATCCGAGCTGACCAGAAAGCCGATACCTGATCCCAAAATCTGTGAGTAGCATGCCAGTGTGTGACCTCAGCTGGACGAGGTTTATGCTGAGGGGGAAACTGAGGCATTGTTTAGAGAAACGTTCCCATGGCTAATCAGCCCCCCGCAATCTTTATTCTCTTTCCCTACAGAGGTCACACTATGTAAACAAATTGCTTGTGTAACCTCAAAACACTGCAATTGCTCCTAAAAACCCATCATAAACACCATAAATAGAAAAAAATGCTGGAGATACAATCGTTTAGGCTGAATTCTGTTTGACCTCATTATCAGTTATCGTGCTCTACATTGGTTGAGAAAATCCTAAAATAGGCAAGATCATTGAAAAGGTAGTCCTCATTGTGCTGGCTTTCTGTGCCAGGCCTTTTCCCATGCGAGGGTTATTGTGGAGTGAGCCATAGAGCCACACTTACCACGAGGACCCCTGGGGAGAGATTTGAACACAGGCAAATGAGCTTAGGGCTAAACATATGCAAAATGAATACAGGCACTTTTTCCACCCTTTCACAACCTCAAAAGATACGCCAATTATGCTGCTAGTGCAACATAAGAACTACTACCACAGTCTCCAATACATAGAAACTGGCTGCTCCCAGACAAGACTCCTTTGACCCCTTTAGGTATTTATTTTAGGTATTTGGTAACTAATTTAACATCAAACTTAATTTCAGCATATAAAACTGCTGGACTGGCTTCATAATTCATCAGCTCCACATTTGGAGTCCTGGGTATCTACTTAAGATTCTCAGATGCAAAGGGGGATGATATGGGAGCATCAAAAGGTTTGGAGGAGGTGATAGTTTTATGGCAGCAGCTCGGTAAGACGTTAAGCCCTAGGCTGATTTATGCCCCCAGCCCACTCAATCCCTACAGTGCCTGGACCCACGCCTGCAGCTGGATTTACAACAGCAGTCAGAGTGCAGGTGCTCAGCTCAAAAACAAAGCAAGGTCTCTTATTAAGTTCCATCAAATCACTGCAAAAGCATTCATCTTCCTGTTAAAGGAAGCAAACTAACATTCTTGACTCAAGGACAACACATGTTCTCTGAAAAGTGGAAGCGATCTGCCTGACATTAATATAACAAGAAATATGACCTCCAAATGAACATTTTGCTTAATATACCTTTAGAGCTTTTTATTCTTGTGTCAACAGCAGTGGAATTCATTTGGGAGAAAAGAAGGTATTTGAATTACACCTCTTAAGATTCCATTAAAAACAGGAGTTCCCCTTCTTCAGTGACTTTGATTTATAAAGAACAAGGAACATGGTTTCAATCATCATTAACAACTCTAAAGAGATTTCTGGCTTGCTGCCTCACTATTCAGAGGAACAGTGTATTTCTGAAGTTAAAGCAGACCCTGTGTGGTAACTCAATAAACGCTACTGAGGATGCACCATAGAACACAAAATGCATAGCAATTTCTTAATACATGACTTTTTTAGTATATATTTCAAATGAAAAGAAAGAGCAGGTTGGCTTAAAATAACTTCAGGAATAGTATAACATGGAATCATACATGAAGACATTGTAAGTGTTCTTGATTCAGGAGAAAACAGGCATGTCTAAATTTCTGTACAAAGTCAAAGAAAGCCTACAGCTTCGGTTCCGGTGACCCAGACAAAAGCTGGTCATCAGATTTTTAATACAAGGAAAGAAAACAAACACGCAAGTTGTGGGAAAAGCATCACGCATCAGGAACAGGAAGCAGCTGATACTGAAGCATTTCCATGTGACGAGGCTGCTGTATGTGAAGCAAATTGGGCCTTGACTGCTTTCTCTGCTAAAGTGTCCTTGGATATAGCATATCCTATGGTTTCTCAATCAGGAAAAAACATTAATTTCAAGCTGGAGTTGATAAAAATGTCTAATTCATTATCATAAGTAATACTAAGTGAATCTGTGCATTGTTTCATTGGCCATCCAAATGCCTTGCACTGCCATTTGACAGAAAAAAAGTATCTGACTTAAGTGAGAGTTAAAAAAGTTTAAATCGCAGGTGATGAATATCCTATTGTCTATATCATAGACATTTCTAGTGGTCAAGCTCTTGATCAAGTGCAAACACACAACAATTTCTTCCAAATAAAGAAGGCCATGCTGAAAAGCTGAAAAAATAACATACATACAGAGGCTCAGGCAGTGACACAATGGCTGCTGTAGAGCTGAATGCAGTGTCGGGTTGTGTCAGTGTAATGGATGATCGCCTTCACTTCCCTTCTGGCCTTGGTGCGCTTGTGATCAGTGAGAATGAAAAGATCAGCAGGAAGCCTTGCCTGAATGTGCTTCAGCAATCGCTCACCGTGTTTGACAATGACATCCCACCACTTTAGACACTGTTACCTTCCCTGGAGCATGACAATTAATCAGATATGCAGTGCGACAATGGTGTTTTTGTGAAACAGAATTGCAAATGATACTTTGCAAATTGTGCTCTCTAGAGTGAGAGTGGACTTTAACCCTTAGAAGCTGAGAGTTATTCCTTCAATTTTGCTAACGTATTGAAATGTTACTGCGTAATTACTTGTTTAATTATATTGTGAGTTACGTATTGAAATACATTTACATTCTGTATCAATGAGTTGGACTTTGTTCTATATAATAATATGTTCTGTAATAATAAAATATCTCCTCTACTTACAAGCACAAATGTGGATAGAATAAGAATTTCTCTGTTAGTTTAAAAATACAGAATAATTTAAAAGTTAGTAATAATTAATATTGAAATAAACCAGGTGTTATCATGGTTAATTAATAAATAATGATCAGTATCAGACGAAATCTTTGTGATTGAAATTTTTAAGTTTACAAAAGGTACATCTCAGCGCCTACTAGTGACTCCATAAGGCATCCAAATGAGTCAGAAACAGTTTTGCTGTCAGTGCAGCGGTTCCATTCGATGACTCAGAAGACTCACTAACCATGCTGACTATGAGACTTATAATGCCCCATACTGACCTGAAGAACTGAGTAATTCCCCTTACAATGGTTCTGTACAACTGAATCAAATAAATCAAGCCAATGACTAGGCTACATTAGCACAAAACATCCCCTAATCTCCAGAATCAATGTTAAATAGTTAAGAAACAAACATAGTTAAGAGTTCGACAGTGATAATTACACTAAATAATGTATTTTGTCCACACCTTACAATGATAAATTACATTATTTTATCAAAGGAGAAATATATTTACATTTTTGTCATTTTTATTTTACTAGATCATTTTATATCTATTCAAATAATTGTATTGATTTTATTAAGCTGCCTGTTGCAATTTGACATTAAGGATGTGAACAATTTAATAACATTTGTTTTCACAAGAGCAGGAACTGCATGTTTTTTTGGTAACTGCACCTTACTGGTGGGATGTTCTAATTTGGTCAAATTCAAAAATGGGTCTCTTTGCTATGCCAAAGTACAAATAATATGCAATGAACTCCCTCATAAAAGTTTCATTATCTTGGTATAAAAGAGATGAAGAACAACAATGCACTCAATGAAGTCCCACAGACTGGGAGGAAAAGGCTATTCCTCTCTTTGAAATCTTTACTCAGCTGTGAAAAGACCTATCACCCTGAGAGTGGACAACACTGGACTCAACCAGCGGAAAAACAAGCAGCCGGGTACCCTGCTTAAGCACAAATAAAGCAGTGGGCAGGACATGTATCCAAGGAAGGCTTTAGAAGCAAACACTTTCTAATTCAAACCAATTCCTTTCATTCCAAAGCACAAACGAATGCATTTGAAGGGAAAATAGTTTCCATAGTTGGCCTTTTACCCACACTGTCGCACTACAGCACTATCCAGCTAACCAAAACAATTAAGGCTGGTCTATGCTGCCTCATTAGCAACAGCGGTCCTCATCATACAAAGAACAGAGAGAATGTTTAGTGCCAATGAGTGCCTGCCAGTCACTCCCATGGGCATTGGCTGGCCAAGCAAAATAAGACACCAGCTCTATCAGCTTTTGTAATCAGCCAATGCTAACACCTCTCGAAGGAAAAGGAAGAAGCACAGTATTAATGGCTCTAATTATCCCCACTTAATGTAACCTCTTCTTGAGGTAATTTGACAGATTATAAGGTTACCATAGCAAAGGTCATTTTTGTTAATATGTTTACCAGAAGACAGGTCTCTGAAATAAACCAGCTGCATGCATGTGTGTTAGGAGTAAGAAAAATCCAACACCAAGTCCACCATGTGTCCTTTGCTACAGGGCAAGCAAGCTACAGGGAGATTCACTCGAAAGAGGCCCCGAATATTCTGTAACAACTCTCTCTAGGACGAAGCAATCTGAACGAAACAACGTGCAATGTGCTCCTCAGTAAATGGAGCTTCGAACAAGCTGGGATGCCCCTGCGTCTGAGCAATGAGGTCGGCACCGGACAGCTGTTGTGACAATTAACCTCTTTAATGTTTGCCAGTACATTCAGGAATATGGAGCGCTGCGTCGAAATGTATCTGGCAGAAAACGGAGATCACTACCAGCATTGCATGTAATGCAATCAATTACAAATACGTCAAGGTATGTAGTGTATTGTTTCGGTTCAGATTGCTTCATCTTAACGGGAGTAACAACAGAATATTCGGGGCCTCTTTCAAGTGAATCTCCCTGTATCTCTGTGTGATTTAATAAAAACAAGGTGTGAATACGGAAACAGAGCACTGTAGATGTAGGGTAGGGACTGTCAAAGAACGTCCACCCTTGTTAATGTCTGCATGCAAAGATACAAAGATAACAAAGATGTTTCAGCTGTGCATGACAAAGATATCTGTCCACCTCATCTGTGAAGAACCACAGAAATACTCCCATTACCCAAGAATCATTTGGCAATTCATTTCAGTGTGAGAGCATTACTATAACCAGTTCCTTTGGAAAGCTACAAATGAATGGGTGTATTCAGCGGTCCCTAAGAAGACTCACTGGTCTTGATTGTGCGTCAGAGAGCGTTTGGAACAATTCAGTCTTGTGGACGACACTCCCACACAATCAGCCCAGTGATCTAGCCTTCTGCAATAACAAACAGCACCTCTGCTCCAGGTCTGGGGTGAAGTCCAGGAGAGCTGGCATGAAGCAAGATGTACTCCTTCACATACCGGGCCACAAGGCCAACCAAAGCACTGATTCCTCTCCTCCAGATACCCACATCTGGGAAGGTGAAGCAGCAGGGAGACAAAGAGATTTACTGTCCACTTGAAATATTTTGACCTGGATAAGGTCCAGGAGCTGCTATTAGGACGGAAAAGTGGACAAGGGAGGGCATTTCAATCCTGGGGAGTGTCTTATGGTAGCTCTGCCTGAAAGAGTAAAAGTCAGTGCTCAAATTTTATCTGATCATCCATGCAGAGAAGAACTGACTGACTACAAGGGGCCATAATAAAAGCAAAAACACACAATAAAATGTGTCAGTACACACTTTTCTCTGCTACTATCCTCTATTCAAACTGTTGTAGTATAAAGAGACAAGAGGGTCAGGTTTCTTTGCCCCTACTCTGCAGACATATCCCTACTCTTGTGTCTCACTGACGGTCATAAAAGTGAGGAACATGGACGAAGGCAATTCATGTCACTTTCACGAGTGGCTATTGTCTGAGACGCTCACTTCCAACTGATGATCAAATTCCAGTAATTCTTAGTAACTCCAAACTTACAGTTTGCAGATTTACAGATATAATTTTAAATAAAATACAGAATCTATATAAGGATATTGCCTTCCGCCCAGTGACCAACTGGGATAGGCTCCAGCACCCCCACGCAACCCAGAAGGATAAGTAGTTCAGATAATGTGTAAGTGTGTATAAGGATATTAAATAGAGGAAGTAAGTAGTCATGCCATCATTATCCAGATCTGATTCCAATATATATCTAAGGATGACAAAGTCCAGTTTATTCCTGGTTGTTTTTAAAGGGTTCTTAAATGTTCATATGCAAAAATAAGGGTGATGAAACATACACAACCATGTGCTAATAAATTTACAATTGTCAAATTATGCTGCAGCTCCTAAATATCAGACAATCTGTGCAAAGTACTCCGGACTTGCTAACATGTCAGCCCAAGTATAGATCTGTGCTTAGTGTCGGTGTCGATTTACAGCTCAGCCTACTGACGGTTCTCACATCTCTGCACAATCTCATTCTTAATCCCCATGTATCCAAGAGCCCCACTTGCTCTATAGAAGCCACTAATTGTGCACAACACGGAATAATTTCAACACATCTCATTTCCTTAAGCTGGGTGGAGGGCATTCACAGCAATTCAATTGGTATTCCGCAGCAACCAATTCCCATGCAAGCTCCCCAAATGACATCTTATGTCACCACAAAGCCTTGAAGTAAAAGAAAGAACTTTTCTTTTCCAGCCAATCTATCACCTGCACCCGTGCTGCTGTCCATAGGAAAGTACACTTGGTGTGATCTGGGAATCATAAAACAGCAGCGTATGCCGGCTAGGAAAAATCATGGATGAGAAATCTGTCAATTTGCACCCAAGTACTGGGAGTTTACTATCAAAATATACTGCAAATATAGGAGCCCTGAGGCTCATTTCTTCTGACCGCAGCAAAATAAACAGGCACTGTGGTCTATATTTTAAAGAGGAATATCTATTGGATGAGATGGCGATTGAAATAGAGGGGAGTCAGCTAAAGTTTGGTTGAAAAAAGAAAAATCCTCAGTATTCATCTCCTACAGATGATATTAGAATGGAATGGCAAAGGAAGAGAACAATGAATCCCGTGAACAACACAAGACTGTCCAGATGTGATGCAGCTGCCTCCACAGTTGAATTACATAGCACCGCCATAAATAAGCCCAGTCCAACTGTACAGATCTTAATTGCGAGGTAGCTGAAAAGCAATGTACAGAATTCCTCCTGGTTTCCTCTCAGGCCATGGTAACCAAATGGCTTTGGTTTTGTGTAGAAAACAAACAATGAAAACAATTCATTGTGGCCTGACCTTGCTGTTCTGCACAGCCTGAGGGAGACCACCCCCTTTCAACGATTTCCGTTAAAACAGAGCAGGTCTATGCTAACAGAGGATGGTGGCAATTTTCCCATTAGATGTTTGGAGAAGGTCCACACAGGAGATTTCCTCTCAAAGATTTACAGCAACATAGCCTAGGGCCTCCACGACCTCTACTCTTCTCAGGCAACGTGCAAGATGCTAACACCGCACCACTCAGCTGGAGACGGGGCCATAACAAACTTCTTGGAAGAAAATGCTAATCTTGGATCTGTTTTCCCTGTGATTTCCAAATGAATGGAAAGGAGGGAGCTGATCCTGCATCAGAACTTGGACTTTGAAACACTTTATAATATTGGCTCTACACTCTCCTCTCCCAGCAAGGGGTCTAACTAGTGAAAGGCAGCTGTCTAGACACAATATGTGGCTTTAGTTGTTGTTTGGTCTACACTGAGTGAAAAGGAGACAGCACCTGCTACACTTCAAACCAATTTGTTTCAGTGTGAAGACAAAAACAATAAATCGTGTCCTAGCCAAAATCCCACATCAAAAGGCCTCACTAGTGTTTTATCAGAGGGAATCTGTGTAGTTTATAAACACAACACGTACTCACAATAAACAGAAGGGCTTTCAAAGTGTAGAGGTCAAACAGAGGTAAAGTTTATTGTAAGAACTTTATACATATAGACAACTTGGCGTCTCTGTACAGAAGCAGCTGGATTGTATATATAGTGTGAAAAGTCCTATTATATTAAATCTGCAGTTTACATATAAAGGGCTTAACACTCAGATTCTATTTTGGTTAAAAAGGCAGTTCAAACTGGGCTAAACACAGTGGTTACTGTGTGGAATATAAATATCTTAAAAATCTTACGAAGCCATGTCGACTATCGCAAAACTATTTTTTCTAATTGTTGCTTTACAATCTTTATCCATCTCAGGCCACTAATAGTGTAAATGTATTGCTGCTTAGTTTAACGAATGACTCAGGCTACCATGGGTTACAAAGATACAGTGAGATTTCGTCCCCGGTGGTCCAAGTGACCTCATTCTAAAAAGCTTGGATGTCACACCACCCATAAATCACACTCTCATAATTCCCAATAGAGGAAGCTCAAGTTGTCTGTCTGACGTTCAAACTGCAAATCGGACGACACTTACTCAGACTGACAGCAAAGCCAGTTGGTTCAAAACAACATGACCCTCTCTCTCAAAGTCCTCTCTATCTGGACACTTCTGCATGTGGTGATTGGCAACTACCCTGTTATTACAACACCAGGGTCAGACTTCTCTTTAGCAAGTGTTCTGTTGGTCTATATATGCGGGCCTCTTAAAATGCAACAAACAGCAGTCTATCAGACTGGCATTCACATGTGGAGTTTATAACATATGTCTCTTTAATGGAAATACCTCTTGAGCTAGGGAGACATAATTATAAGGCAAGGCCATCTTCCACAACTAAGCAAAGTACTTCCAGAGTGCTCCACTTATCCAAAGACACGGCCTTAGTGCATTAGTTGGGACATTTACTTATAGCCATGTCCGACTGTAATTGCAGTGGTCTGTCATGGTGTCATCTGGAGCCTGTGAAATGTTTAAGCTCTGTTTATATACAGAAAGACATAAGATGGCATAAACTAAAGAGAAAGAACAATTACCGTTACCTGCAGCCTTTCTTTGAAAGCAGTTTGCCAACCCCTGTACTATTTCACAGTTCTGTCAGGAGACAGCACATGATGTACTGGCTGCAAATTTACAGATGCTACAGCTGAACTCCATGATGTTATTGCTGCTCACTGGAGGTCAACGGTGTGATAACTTATGCAGTATGACACAAATGATTTAGACAAACAAACCTAATCCAAAGCAGATAGTGTGTGGAATGCAAAATTACGAGGACAGCTTTAATCCTTTGGTTATAGCCATTAGGCCCATGTGCCTTTAGTTCCACTAACCATCAGAGAGGCAAGGCTGCAGGATGATACGAAAAAGGAAGTAAATCAGAGACGAAAAGCAAGTCCCTGACAATGGGTTTTAATCTCCACTTGTAAGCCTGTCTGCCTCATACTTCCACATAATCTCCACCTGATTTATCTTGACCTTTTTGCCCTGGAGAATTCCAGTGCTGGTTGTTATAAAGCGAGAAAAACACAGTAAGAGCTGGGACGTGAGGTTCCCTGCAGAGCCTTCTCTGACACCAAGACCACAGGGGTCAACATGGCCCTCCCACCCAGTGGTCTACAGTGAGAGGTAGAGCTAGCTGTTTTTGCTCCAGGTGTGGCTCCCCCATCATCATGGACTCTGTGTGAAGGAATATATAGTGTAAGCAATTAGCAGCAATTTAGCTGGGTTCAGAAGAGAAGGTCATGAAGATCCTTAAACTTTCCCCCATCTATATCACAGTCTGGTGGCTTGCAAGGGTGGGCAATATGGTGATATATCATCGTTTTTGTGATAAAATCATATTATTTTGATTTTCCTCTCTTTTTCTTTCTCTCTTAAGTAGGGCTGCATGATATTGATATAAAACGCCATGTTCAATAAGGCAGTCGGATATCACAATGACGATATGAGAAGCAATAAATTAGTATTAAAATAATTAGTTTCTGGCTGGATGCAACCCAAGTGCAGACTTTTTTGGAGATGTGTAAACAGAAATCTCTAACTAACCTCTCTTTGAACTCCTCTTAATACAAAATACAAATTTTTATTTATTACAAAACCATCATTTACTATTCTGCAAAGCAAAAAGAAATGAAATACCAACAACTCCCTCATCAGAACTGCATTTTTTTGTGCACTGAAGGGCTAAAAAACAGTCAGCATTACCTCAACATCTTTTCTATAAAGGCTACAAAACCAAATAGAAATATATAGCTCAGTTGGCTAGCTAGCCTGTGTGCTGGGTGCTTTCCCCTTTGCTGCACGCTGTTTTGAGTTGAATTTCCATTAAAGCTGAGTTATGGGCGACATTTTAAGGTCTCCAAGTGTATGTTTTGTACTTTGGTGCTAAAGTTACTTGTCTCCTGCGTGGGAGACAGGCTCAGTCCCAGCGCAGAGAAGCTGGCTTGTAACAGTTTGTGTCTGTAATGTGATGACATCTCCCTGGTGCTGAGGTAATTAGATCTGTTCTGTCATCGCCGCTCTAATGATGTGTTTTTCGCAGAAACTCATATCGTGCTAATGATAAAAATACGATTTGCCATGCAGCCCTACTCTTTTATTTTGCAAATGTTGGATTGAAAATAAATCATAGTTTTTCATAGCCATGTTTAAATATAGCACTACTGCTTTGCTGGTGCATTCAGGCTGTTCCAACCTGTTCCAAAACCTCCAAAAAAAGCAAAATAACCTCAGGCATACTGTATTATGTGAAAATGTCTTCCAGTATCCAGTAATGTTATATTTTGCCCCTTTAATAGAGGGTTTAACAGAATACAACATGCTTAATTGCAAACATTTTTGACAGATAAACTTAAATGCTGAAAACAGGTAAGAACTTCACCACTGTATTTTTTCAACATTACTGCTTTTCCACTGTGGAATAAGAAAAGATCTCAGCGGCACATTTGAATCATGATCGCTTTGTAGAATCCGATTCCCATTCACAGAAGTAGTAGCTTCAGATTTCTTGTCAGCAGCTATGTGACTAAAGCACACATGTTCAAGGAGCTTATCTAAAGCTTGGACCCTGAGCTGGTTATCAAGAGGACTGTTTCCCGTTTCATTTGGAGCATGAGTTGAAGCCTGAACAGTGTCATACATACAGGCACACCAAACTCAACCACCTGACACTGCAAGCTAGTGACCACAGAGATATCATGTTCCCACTCCAAAGAAATCACCAGAGAGTCCAGAGAGGTTCAGCACCTCAAACACAGTGCCACTTCATGCCAACTTGGAATTGCTGTAATACAATAACAAACAGCTGCTTAATCTACTCCAAACAGTGGAGTCGCGGTAAAGCCAAGAACAATGGAGGGCGAAAAATAGACTTGTTCACGTCAACTGTATTTCCCTGTCATGTCGCAAATAGATTCTGTTTCTGGTGAGGAAATAATCTTTGGAGCTCTCTAAGTAATAACACTGTAGAATTTATGGAGAATATACTACAACATCTCAGTGTCCGTTGCTATTCTTCAGATCAACAGCTGGTTGCGTGTACAGAGGAAACCTCCCTCAGTCTGCCCCACATGGAGTCACTTCCAGCCTCTTTCTGAGTCTTCCTGAAATCGGCGCCAGGCGGCAGGTTTACTCAGATGCACGCTGGGAAGGAAGCTCACTGCTTGGCAAAACTCTGTTATTGTTGACTTCATGAAGATAAGGGGCTATTAATTAAGATAATACTGAAGCAATACAATGGGCTATTGAGCCACTTGCCACAGACAATGTTTGTCATTGCGCCAACTCCCTGACCAAGACACGCAAACTGAGAGCAAAGGATGGAGGGCAATTTAATTACAAATGGCCAATTACAATGATTTATAATCTGGCTTTCTGGCTAGCGGCCCAAACCTGCCACCTGTTGAGAAGTAGTTGAGAGAGTAGTGAAAAAAAGGGTAAAGCAAGGTAAATATCTTAATTAAAACTACATATTCTTGTAAGTTCCCTATGTTATATATCTGGAGCCATACATAAAAACAATTTATATTAAAGACAGACACTTTATTTCACAGCTTATGTATTAAGCTCAACGTCAGAACTAACCCAAAAAAGCCTTTTTTGAGTGTGAGAACCTCACTGTATCTACTCACGATCATTAACTAAACACTTCAGCCGAGACTTCCACCTTGTCTTTTGTTCTTATGTTGTTATTTCTACGTGCGCTGTGGATCAAAACATCTTGAAAAGTGTTCTTTGAAAATCTTCAGAGGTTTTTTGCTTGAAAGAACACACATTTTTATTAAGGGCATAGCAACAAATGCTTTTGATTTTTTCACAAGCCAGAACTGTTCAGGAGCTAAAACTACACATTTAATGCACAAAATGGTTTTAAACAAAGCTTCTAAAGTACAAAACAAAATTTAACATACAAATAAAAACCTACAGGTTGGTCTGAGATGTGTCTGTCGGAAATGTGTATCTATGACGATCACAAATATGACACCTTTTTTTTCACCGCTGCCAAAAAAAGAATGATCTCTTTCTGTCATCACTTATGGTAAGTCAAAACAGTGACTAATGGTCACATCCGTGCCATAACAAAGGACAACTCTCTCTCAACACTGATTTGCTTCTGAGCTTCTCAACTCATACACCTTTTTACACACCTTTAATCCACACTGACAGATACTTGTGGCGGGTTTGCAAGCAGTTTCATAACATGTTATTTTAACAGCGTTTGAAATAATTCTGATTTCTTTTTAGTATGTAATCGTTAATATTGAGTGTTCGAGCTCTATCAGCCAAATTCTTATAGGAACATCATGGAATCTTCTAGGAACATCACTGATTTGTTTGGATGTCCATTAGGTCAGCCGTTGATTCCATTTGCTCTGCCAGGCTAAGGCAAAAATATGAAAATCCCTTTTTATTGCTGTGGGAAATTTAATTTTAAATGACCCAGTCACAATTTTCCACATTCTGCTGAACGTATACAACATTTGTGAAGCAGACCGCAGTAGACGATGTGTGAGAGAGCAGGACACTGGTGACATTCTGTTTGGGTGGTCTGTGTCCTCCTCTCTCTTTCTTTCCTTCTTCCACTCCTCCTCACACAGGAAACAGCAGGAGAGGAAGGAACAAAAAATACTTTTGAGACTACTAAGCCCCAATAACTACAATAGCCTTTTCATAATGACTTGACTGCACGTAGCGTCCACTCGCTAATGTTATTGCACCTTCCAGTGTTACCTTTGTTTCTCTTAGACCGTACTAAAGAACTTCCGCTGTCTCAGACTAGTGCACAGATTGAATATGTAACAACACCCTGACCACAACTAACCAAAATGGGTCTGGGTGGATTGTTATATGACTCATGAGCTGTGATCAGCATCTATGATGTTCACAAATATGCCACCCTTTTTTTTTTACCACTGTCAATAAAAGATTGATGTCTTTCTGTCATGACTCATGGTAAGTCAAAACAGTGACTAATAGTCACATCCCCGTCATAACAGGACAACTCTCTCTCAAAACTGATTTGCTTGTAACAATGTGATGTTTTATTCCCGCCTGCTCGATTTGCCCTGGAACAATTGAGGGTAGGAACTGAAGCACAAAAGCACCCCAGTGAAAATGCTTTACAGCCTCTGCACTGCTAGAGCCTCAAGTGGCACCAAGGTGTGAATCTTAGGCTCAAATTCATTTCTTATTTTTATCCCTACCCCTTGTTTTCAAGTGCCACGTTACCTCTTGGAGCTGACTTACAAGGGGTAGTGGCTGAAGTCTTCCCCTACGAAGTGAGACAAACCTCAAATAAAAAAGAGCGTTACTTCATTAACAGGCTACTAGTGCTGCTCTGTAGGCAACCCTGCCAGTCTGCAGTGATAGCAGAGGAGGGTAAAGTTCAGCAACCTCACTGCTGGGCTCTAGTTACATTTAGGGAATCATATGCCTTCAAAGAGGGGAGATTATTTATTATCGCCCACCCCTAATTCTTCAGTAATATGACGCTGAAGTCAGCTATTTGCCAGCTTTTTGTTCGAATTTTCCCATTCCACTTTAAATGGTGCAGCAGTTACATTCTGGCCCCTCAGGCGTCAGAACTGCTGCACTATTTAACTTGGAATGGGGAATTTAGCTAGCTACATTTAGCAGCATACTACTAATGATTTTTTTTATGCTTGCTATGAAGAAAATACTCACATTTGTGGGTTTCTTTGGTTGCTTATGCAGCCATTATGCTGTTTTTTCTCAGAACACTCTATTTGAAGTGAGCCTCTGAAAAACCTCCATATAGAAGGGGCAATATAGCCCTAACACTTCACCCTACACCTCTATCTCAACAAAAATCGGGACATCCTCCCCCTAGGCGTGAACACCCAAAACGGAGAGTAGGGGCAAGAGGTGAAACAGGATTGGGCCTTAAAGTCTTGTCTGATGTAATGATTGTTATTTCTACAGCATCATGTAGCCCTGCACTATATACAGTAACGTAACCCCAGTGTAAACAATGCAAAAGAAAACCGATCTCCAAGAACCACATCCTGAATCTCGACCTCAAGTCACAGCGGGTCCATACTGTGAAAAGGACGATGACCCTCTTAGTCCCCTGCAGTGAAAACAACCGCCTCATCTTGCCAGCCTGTGATCTTAGACGGGTGAGGAAGAACAGAGTAGTGCCCGAGGCAAAACTTTTCCAAATAGAGAGGTTGGAGGAGACTGCCAGACCGGAACAGCAGAGAAGGCCTCAAGAGACACAGCAAAGGGGTTAATTTAGGGATAAACCTTTCACAAAACACATTGGGCTTAAAGGAAGGCATCCCAGCAGCTTCGCTGTAGCCTTGGCAGTGTCCTTTTAGGTAAACTCTGATTATTAGTAGCAATAAACAACAGCTGCTTGCACAAATACCACAGAATTTAACTTGGCCTCGAGCACTGGGGACCTATTTCAATGACTCACAATGAAACCACTAATATCTGCTTCCAGCTATCCAATTCTCCAGCTATCTAGCACAGTTCCCTACTGTGCCATAGAACAGCACTCTAGTTTTGTATTACGCCACTTTGAGAAATTTTAAGGCAATTTATGAATATAATCAGATTAAATGTACGAATTACTTAACTGATAATTCAAGTGTGTCAGCTACTTTGCTGCTTTAACACACACGTTTTTAATTGTGCATAAACAGCTCATATAACCTGCATAAAAAGCATAACCCACAAAATAGGACATTCAGGAGCAGCCACATATGAGCCTAAGGTCACCATGCGCAATACCAAGCTCTGGCTAGAGCACTGGGCTGTGAAGAGTTTTCTTAAGTGATGGACTGCCATCCAATAGGCATGTAATGAGCTGGAGTGGTGCTGTGATCCAGAACTAATATCCAACATCACTACCTGACCTCACTAATGCTCTTGTGGCTGAACGCAATCACATCCTCACAGCAAAGTTTCCACATCTATTGTAAAGACTTCCCAGAAGAGTATAGGCTGTTACTACAGCAGAGGGGCAACAAACTCTTTGATTAATAATCTTGATATCAGAAGAAACACTGGATAAGCAAACTTTGGACATTTTGACAAGAAAATTACACACAGACACTACAACAGTGTGTTATGTGAAAAACAACAACAACGAACATGCCATTGACTTAACCCATGTGAAAGACCGCAATGGCCCTTTAGAAAAGTACAGACGAGAGCATAAAATGGACATAAAATAGACACAGATGCTCAGATGCTCAGCAGAAACAGTCTTGAATGTATAAATCAGAGCCATACCAGCATGAGTCAGGGATGTGTGAGAAGTACAAAGAACAGTTCATATAACAGATGGGGAGGGAAGGATTCACCTACTCCTGAGTGGAAACTTAACTGAAGTCCTTTTAATCTTCTCTATAAAACATAATGGGATGTCCCAAACTCCATTAAGCAAAATAACAGCCTATAGCTTTTTCTTCTTTCTTTTCCATTCGCACTCTTTGACTATGTAAGACCACATTGCTACATAAAACTTACCACAACCAAGCTAGAAATGGGGCCCATCTGACAAACAGCTCACTTTGTTCTCTTTAAACCATCCCACAGGACTTCCAGGAGACAAAAGCCTTCAAGCAAGGAATGAGTGAAATAATAAAGGACTTAATCAGTATTCAAAAATGACTGATAAGAAATTATGACCTGTCTTTGGTAGGTCTTACAGTATACAGTTACACATCTCCCTCTTGTTAATGTTATTTCAGTGTCCAGTTCTAGTTTTGTTTCCCACAGACTTTTATTTAAGAGCTTCCTTAGTCTTGGATCGGCAAGCAGGATGAAAATCGGCCAACACCCTGACCACAAGTACCCCAAAGGGGAGATTCGCTGTGTGAATGATGCAGGCAGTCTCTGTCCACGGCCGATTTGAATCAGATTTTTAGTAAGTTTCCTTTTTGTGCTTATATAATCTAATTCCTATAGCACTATTTCCAGATAAATGATGCATCTCTTTGACTGCACTATAACACTCTGAAGAAAGCAGTGATGAGCACAGACCGTCACACTGTTTGCCCTGCCAGGTTGAGTTACTGTCACTAGCTGGGTAAATTTCACAAGAACAATAGATTTTGCACTGCAGTCCTGCCCAGCACAGATGAGAATCCCGCAGCCTGCTTTTTCAAGCCATTGCCAAGACGAGCCTCCTTCCAAAGCAAGGGTTCATATGTGTCAACTGCACACTCCATTTCTCCCCAGCTCATCTCCTTTTGATCTGCTAAAGGCACAAAAACACAGTCCAAGTTACACCCATACTGAACTCTCACCCTCCCCATCCATCTGACCCTCTTCACGTGTGAAGCTGATGATTAAGGGAGATGTGGTGAAAGCGCTTGATAAATCTATAGTTCAGATAATCAAATTTCAAAGAATTTATCTACAGTGATAGCACATGAATTTCCAGCCCTACCAAAAAGTTGGCTAACACAAATATCAAAAATCAGACCACTTTATCTACTGCTCCATTTTTGGGGAAAAAACACTCCCACACACAGACGCACACTTTTCCCTGATTAATAACCATCCCTCATGCACATCAAATCAAAACATCACAGTTTTAACAATAAATCAGACATAAAACCATCTAAGGAGGTTTTTATGGTTTGGTTGAGATAACTGTCCCCCATATTTGCTTTAACTGATGGAAACAAACCAATCAAAGTATAAGCACAGCACGTTTCATGTATGGAAGCAAACCACAAAACAGGAAAAGGAAACAATTAAAGGACAAAGAAAAGGCTATTTACTGTGTGACCTGCTTTGTTTACAGCTTTTAAAATTCATTTGGGCTTACATCACGACTTTCACATTTTAAACCTGTTATTCATTTGATTCATTTTTATTTTTATTGCCATGAAAGAGTGTGTAACTATTAAAGTGTGCTTCATTTGATTTAAAGCTCTAAACTCTTGACCGGATCACTCTTTTATGCTGGCAATATGAACACATAGTACAGTAGGGTCCAAAAGTCTGAGTCCAATAACTAGTTTGATTTAATCTGATTTCAAAAATGAACACATAATGTTACTCAAGTTCAAACTTTGATTTTCTGAGGCCAAGCAATTTATACAATTACCAGACCTCAAGCTCAACATCTGTAAAAGGAAAAGGTGAAACAAACTGTGCTCCCTGGAAAAGTCTAGAATTGACGCTAGACAGAGTTCAAGCTTGATTAAAGCAAATTTTGGACAAAACACATGGCTTTATTATTTTTACTTATAACCAAGAATTTTGTGGTCTCGTTAGAGGAAAACTACTCGACAAAACTTGCTTTCCAGTGAAATAAAACCGGTTCTTGGTGGTGGATTCAGACTTTCGGCCATACTAGTTACATCGTTAGATATATCTAACTATATTCAGTTGTTGCTGTAAAGCTACCTTATAACGTTAGCAAGGCAAAAATATTAGCCGGCTAATGTACTCCCCACCTGTTTTGCTCCATATAAATAACCGTAATTTATCAAGCTAAACAGGCTTAGAGAGGCAACTGAGTAAGAAAATGGAAATTTGCTGTCATTTAATATCAGTTTAAAGTTAGTATGATTAGTCAAACCGCTAAACAAAACCGACAAAAAGACATTTACCACTGTAGATATTTACTAGTACATTTAGTACATTTTAAAAAGTTTTAGCTAACTTACCGAACTGTAACTTTCCTCTTCTTTCCTTCCTAAATTAATTATTTATTCCACTTTTACTCTCTGAGGTGCTGCCGGTGCCAAACCACTGAGTAACTTAACGTCAATGAGGTTTTCGCGCTGCCCTCCAGCCCTCGTGCGCGCACAAGCCTATAAACAAACGGTCAATGCGCGTGCCGACCACTCCTACTGGAAGCGCGGTTCACATTGTTTTTTCCCCACCTGTATTTCGACAAGCCCCGCCCTCCGGCGACAGGATTGGCTAGTAGTATCCCGCCAGCCTCGCTAGGATTGGCTAGGTGTTCATTCATACCGACAGCCTGCCGAGCAGAAGTCGGGTGTTGTCGGAAAATAAGTGGAATGTCTCCAAATACGGGTGGAACTTTGTCTGACTACAGGTGCAAAACAAATAATGCCGGAGCTTCAGGGGGCTGTTGCCGTTTTTTCATTCTATTTCCCGCGTCTTGACTGACATATCCGCCCACTTAAGCACTGACGCAGATTCACAAACTGTTTACTGCAGGTGTAATAATGACCAACAGCTTTGTTCCTGTTAGTGTTCTGAGTCCTCAATGAGATACAAGATAAAGCACACGTACCCTGGCTGCTTGGCTTTATTTTAGCTTAAAGGGGAAATTCACTGATTTAAAAAAAATCTATAGTAATTAATATTTGAGATTTAAACAAAGTCATTCAGAGTGGTTCAGGGTTCATTTGTAGAGCGACTTTCTGACTCAGGCTTCTTTACAGTGGTGGTGATAGGAACCAGGTGCTGCCATGTCTACAACACAAATATATCCTATTTATTTACCATCCAAACCACAAGTGAACCTACAGATGTCAAATGAGGTTTTATATGTAATGTTGATATTGGTAAAATAGTAAATCTGAGTTTTCTTTGGGTACTATATTGCCTCACAAGACCCCTCATGTACACGTCCGTGTCTAACCTTTTCATATAATATCTTTCTGTGAGCTGTCTTTTAGAGACATTCTCTTCAGACGTCTGGTTCCCATTAACACCACTGTGAACAATTCTTAATTCTGACTCAGCAGGTTTCTCTATAAAGGAGGATTTCACATTAAACCACACTGAATTACTCTGTTTACATCTCAATTATTTAATTATGCAGAAATTTAGAAATTTAATCAAAGAGGGAGGTAATGAATGACGAACTGAGCATCTGGTTGAAATAAACATAGCACCACTGTTACTACCACCTCTGTAACAACTTGGTGGTTCTCAATCGTTCCATATGCCCTGCACACTTTATTGCTTTCCCTGCTCTGACTCTATATATCCAGAGACATCCAGTCAGCTATTCTTGTAGAGCTACTTTATGTGCACCCATTCCTAACATAGATGATCAATCGCATGCACAAAGCTAGTATAATCTCCATAGAAAAGCATTGCTAGTAGAGTGGTAAGCTCTGGAGCAGCCACACATGAGCCTAAAGTCACCATGGCCAATGTTACGCATCAGTTAAAGGGGTATAAAGTCCCCCAGCACTGGGCTGTGGAGCAGTGGAACTGTGTTCTCTGAAGTGGGGAGTGATCCAATCCATCCAATACCTTTGGGATGAGTTGGAGTGGCATTAGTGATCCAGAACTAAACATCCAACATCAGCTTCTGACCTCACTAATGCTATCATGGCTGAATGCAATCAAATCCTCACAGCAGTGTTCCAACATCTAGAAAGAATTCTCCAGAAGAATAGAGGCTGTTACTGCAGCAAAAGGAAGACAAACAGCCCATTAATACCCTTGATTTCATAAGAAACACTGGATGAGCAGAGTACTTGACTAAGCTCTAAGGGCTTTAATATATGCTTGATGAGCAGAGACGTGACTGTGTGTCATTTGGTGTCAACCACACAAAAATATATAATTGCATTGCAGAATAAATGTGACGCACATCAAAGTTTGCAGTTTTCAGAAATTTTTCCCTTCACAAATAAGCATATGTAGGCATTTGACTCCAGGGAATAAAATAAATTCTCCACTGCCATAATCACAGCGGACAACAAGCCAACTTCACAAATTCTTGCATTTTATTTTGCATTCATTCCAGTCCTGTGGCTCCCTGGCAGGGACTTTGGTCTCAGCTTGTCCCTTACAGGCATCACTGAAATCACTGTAATAAGACACATTCACGCAACGGAACAAGGAGACGTGGGAGATAACATCGAACAGTAAAAAAATTCAATGAAGACTGAAAAAACTTCAAGGCTTTTGGTCTACGGGAACATCTCCTTAAAATGATAAGATGCCACATCCCAAAAAATCGATAAAATCATTATTTTAATTATATTAATTTGTATTATATATTCAAAGATAGAATGCAATTCTTATTTAAATGCATATAAGAGAAAATAATACAGAAATAAGAGAATACATATTTGTTAAATATACAAATATCTGTATATACCAGATACAGAGTATATAAATTATACAAACATACACACACACACACACACACACACACACACACCCCAAAATAAATCCCAAACAGCATCAATACATACACAATTGGCAAGAACAAAATAAAACTGGCAAAGAAAAAAAAAACTGTATGACATAGCTGTAATACTGTGATGCAGTTAATGAGAGTTTATTGGTTTTATAAATCTATTCTGGTTTATTATTATAGCCCCTGTGATACACAGTGTTACAGTCCTCTATAAAATCTGTTTATATAAAATACAGTATGAATAACATCACATTATAACAGAATGGCCAAAAATTAACCAAAAAGCATCAAATTTACCCCATTTCACCCCCCCCTACAGTGACAGTGATAGTAACCGGAACCAGAATCATGATGTCTCCAACACAAATAAAGCCATTTTATTGACTAATTAAAACAGTGAGCCTACTCGCATTTTTATATGTAACGTTAATGATGGAAAAGTAATAGTAAAGCTGAAAAAACATGTTTCTAGGGGATGTTTTTGCCGTACAAAGCCCTACATGTACCTTTCCACCAAAAATCCATCCATCCATCATCTAAACCGCTTATCCTTCTGGGTCGCGGTGGGGTGCTGGAGCCTATCCCAGCTGTTTTCCACCAAAAAATGGATTTTAAAAATGTTTTAAGTATTCATAACCATTTTATAACTTTCTGTGCTTCAGCATTTAGAGGCATTATGTTTACATGTTAATGTTTTGATCATACTTGGTGGAATTCCTGTCCAACATAGATATAATGTGAATGTTACAGTATAGAGCAGGAAGTCGGATATTTAGTGGTGTAAACCTTATTTTCAGTCCCATAGACAAAATAGTCATAGTCTTTCCCATTGTAGGAGTAAAAGGCATGAGTAAGAGGAACCAGCTCGATTGTCTGTCGCTGTGGAGAAAGAAAGAGAGAGAGAGAGAGAGAGAGAGAGAGAGAGAGAGAGAGAGAGAGACATGAACTCACGAATAGTTGTAATTAGTGAGAGAAATCTCTAGTTCTAATTTAAACAAGCCTGCTGTTGCTGCCCTCTTGTGGAGACAATAGCCTTTGCAACCTCCCCAATCATCAAGAATCAGGCATGTATTTTTTCAAAATCTTAGTCATTTTTTAACTTCTGCATGTTTGCATAGAAGGTATACACACAAAAAGATGATTCTTCAAGGGTTCTATAGTAAAGGCAATGGTTCTATTTGGAATCATGAGTTCTATGCTCTTTAAAATATTTTTTTGACAGTTATATATATGAGATATATAGAACCATGAACACTCAAAGAACCGTTTGCATGCTTAAACCTGTTGTTTGTATCATGAAATGATTCTTCGGATTGACAGAGAATGAGTTTTATATGGTTGTATATAGAATCTTTGAAAATGGTTCTATATAGCACAAAAAGGGTTTCTTCTATTGTTTTAATTGTGGCATTATAACAGCAGCAGAACCCTTTTTGGTGCTATATAGAACCTTTTTCAAAAAGAACCATATAAAACACATTCTCCACCAATCTGAAGAACACTTTTACCATGCAAAGAACCATCTAAGTATAAAATGTTTCCATACAGAACTATATAGCCTTTAAATAGAACTATTGCCTTACTGAAGAATCTTCGAAGAACCATCTTTTTAAGTGTGTAGCTAAGGTTGAGTCAGTTTTAAAGCCATTATAAAATATTCTATGCACCTGGTGCATTTTATTATTTCACACTGTTGTCAATTTTTGAAAAAAAGAAACTACTTGAGGCCATAATTTTTGCACAGCCATGGTAACATAAGATCATGACCTTCCTTAACTGTGGTAAAATCACTGTAATGCACAGCCAACAGCTTACTGCTTTACTGTGGGAGTTTCACCTGTTGTAAGATGCGACTGGAGGCGGAATACTTGAGCAGATGCTCCTGGGTCGCTTCTTTAGAGGCATTGCAAATCTCTTGGACAGGGAAGCCATCTACTGGATAGACCTGCAAGCACAGCTCTGCTTTTAATACTACCACATCAGTCCTGACCAACTGACCAACTGTATATGTTGACTGTAGATAATGACAATTCACATACACATATAATATATATATATATATATATATATAATATATACATTTTTTGTCGTTTTTCAGTTTTTGATATTATTTGAAAAAGCCTGTTGTCCTTTACATTGTGTGTAAATTCCATGATAAGTGGACCAAAAGAAATGACCCAAAATGACTTGGAAAAAAACGTGGTTCCATTGACTTAAATTAAAAGTTAAGCAGTTATCATTTTGGAGATATGAGGTTTTCTTCTGACAACAGCGATATATACATATACATATGTATAATCATATAAATAACTAAATAAATTAATAAATATCTTCTGCTACTATGTGATGTTTTGTACCAGTTTTATAGATAACAGATTCCATTACTTCAAGGCTATGTTAGCCTCTTAGCTCCAAAGTAAAACTAAAGAAGTGCACTTCAAACCTGCCTTGGCCAATTGACTACATTTGGGGTTAGGAGGAAAACAGTATAGATTAGATTTTTTGCTAAACTATCACTTTGTGCTTTACATGCCTTCCACAGATTCTAGATTCCACCAACTGGCAACCCAAATGTTAAATCTTCGGAGCCACAACATTTTATGTCCATTTTACCATCTTGGCTGTAAATATGTCTCAGTATGTGATAGCGTGCTATTATAGGCTAAAAAACATATTATAAACGAAAACTCAGGCTTATTTGCTTTAAGCTTTAGCTCAGCTATAGCCACTATTCCGCAAAAGTAGAATAGTTTCTTGTAAAATGTCTCTCAATGTTCGACTCCTTATGAGGCTGAAGTCAGCTTTCTCATTTGCCAACTTCTTGTTCAATTTTTTTCTATCTTAAATGGTGGCTGAGGCGCCAGAATGTAACTGCTGCGCCATTTAAGGTGGAACAGGAGAAGCTGACTTCAGCTTTGTGACTTTTTAGTGTTTGACAGTTTCTCACTGCAGATTAAACGTATCAGGAAACCAGCTGGAGTGATAAACACAAATAAGTCTTTTCGTCTCCAAATTATCGATGCTCATCTTAAATCTCTCTCTTTGCCATTTTGTTAGCTACTAGCTAGGCGAAACTGTTGTCTGTGTTGCTATGGTGACCGGCAGTCTGCGCGCCAACCTTCAGGGTTAAAGGTCGGTGAATTAGCAGTTATACATTAACTCCAGCGTTTAAGGTTGTTTACTGTTAAAACTGTGTTAAAATAATCCTCCTTTGCAGTAAATAAAGCTCTGCTGATCGTTCTACATTTACTTAAAAATCTAATTCTGCTATGGAGCCACAACACGGCAGTAAAAGAGCCGCAAGTTGCCAAACCCTGCCTTAAAGTCTCAGGTTTATTCATTACTAAGGCTTACTACTCAGTAACTGCATGGATTGCAATGCAAACTTTCTGAGTTATTCTTAGCTTATGTAAGTGTGCAAAAGTAGTAAAACTTTGGACCTGCCAGTGGGTCCTGGCCATGGCCAATAATAAACATATGTGAAGAATAAATAGACAGAATGAATGAATACCAGGAGACTTTCATCTATGAAGAACGCTTCCCCAGACACTTTCTCAAACTTCTTCATGGGGAACTCAGGCTGCCGGTCGGGTACAAACTCATACACTTGGTTCTTCCTAAGAAACACAATATGACGTAATACAATACATATGTATATACAAATCTATTATCATATAGTAAAATACCACTGTCTATACCACGTTTCAGGCTCCAGTCCTAAGGGGTCAAAACACTGCCGACTTCTGCATGCTGTCTCATTAAACACACCTGATTCAGATCATCAGCTAATTAGCAAGGTCCCCAGTTTAACACGCCTGGTCTATACAAATCTAACGATAAAGCCAAAGCATCAGTGTGTCTTTTGAAAATAAGTCATCTAACCCTTTGTCACAGCCATCAAGGCTGATAACAAAAGCATGTTGTCATTTTATATGAATTATTTCACTCATCACTCATAGCTTGTTGAAACATCTGAAGCAATTCTGTAGAAAATTAACTTTCAATCAGTCTCACATTTGTGCTTGTAACTAGAAGAGGAGATACTTTATTATGTTTTGATCAAAAGTTATTCTGTGCACAGACACAGAAAAAACAT
Organism: Colossoma macropomum; assembly: GCF_904425465.1. Taxonomy (NCBI): domain Eukaryota; kingdom Metazoa; phylum Chordata; class Actinopteri; order Characiformes; family Serrasalmidae; genus Colossoma; species Colossoma macropomum. The sequence goes on from NW_023494810.1 coordinate 9,794,724, forward strand.
CCCTTATTTTTTTTCCCATTATTTGTCATGTTCTGACATTGGACCTGTCAGTAACAGAATGTAAATTGGTGGTTAATTCACTATGCAATTAATTCTGTAATTATGCAATTACAATCAAATTACTTTAATACTTACAATAACTGCATAAAGCAAAATTTATGTATAGTAAAATGACAATACTAACTCTAGACTTTTAAGGGTTAAACAAATATCTGGAATGCTTGTGTAATTTAAATAATCAAAACTTAAGCATTATGTTATACTAATTCTAAATCAAAAAAGTATTTAGACAGAACACTTACCATGTCACTGTGAGCTGAATGAAATGCAAGAGCTTTTTATGCCCATTACATTTGCGGCAAGTCCTATGGCCGCTACCATGACACCATGTACATCTGCATGTAGAGGGATACCAATGCTAAATTACTGGTCTCTCTGCATTAATGTGGATTAGTGAGACTGTACTGAACATTCATTATTCATCATTATGTTGCAATATATGCTTTCTTATTAGTGTTGGTAGTTACGTACACTCTTCTTCCTCCTCCATGACAGCCAGCACATCTTCTGTTGCGACCATGACCAGAACCATGACAAGAAATGCACTGCATCTAAAAGATTACAATTTTAGTCATGTAATTTGCCAGATTATATTTCTTAACCTCTTAAAATCCCAGGCTTATTACATACTAAGGTGTATTATTCAGTAACTACAGGGACTTCAACGCAAACGAAGGCTAAGCTATTCTTAGTTATAGAAGTGTGTAATAAAACTTTGGGTCTGCCCTTGGGCCCTGACCATTTAAGGGCTTGAAGAAGCACTCATGGATTTAGTATATATACTATACAGAAAAACGCTGGAGTACTTCTTTAATAACTACCTCACCACTGAACGACACTGTTGATTTTACCATATACTCTAGATGTTAGCTGGATCCAATGAGGGACAATAAGCAAAGAGTAAAACAGTATTACTTTGTATACTCACTCGTCCTCTGCCGTGGCAGTGAGTACAACGTACTCGTCCCTTTCCACGACACTGGTAACAAGGCTTAGACAGCACCAAGAATCACAGACAAGCAAAAAGAGAGCAAGAAAAAACAGAGTGAAACCCAGCTAGCATATTGTCACTGTCAGGACAAAATCTTGTATCTTCAAAACAGTAACTTTATAAGAGAAGAAAAAACCTTCTCAATTTTAAATGGAAGATAATGCAACAAGATTTTTTCCTGAATAATTTTGGTTCATTTCTATTTGTCTAATCATCGTGAAATTCTACCACAGTGTAAAGGGCATCTGATGTTTTCAAATTCTGTAAAAAAGATGAAATGTTTTGTCCAACAATATACCAATTCTACCTGGAGGAGCAGTAGTTGTTGCATATGTTTTACAGCAAAACAACATGTTTGACTGTATCAATTAAGAGACTGCCGGACAGACTACATGCCCTGAAAAGTTGACAAGGACTACAAGATGTGGACAATGTAATGGAAACACCAATAGCTATATGGATATCCTATATGAGTAATAAAGGACAGGCTATTTGATTTGAAGCTGAGAGGAGTCTTCAGAGCACATCCAGTCTTTCTTAAAAGACATGCACTTGGAGAAAATTAAAACACTGCTACAACATTATTTGTTTATCTAACCTTTCACAGTGTACAGACTGGTTAAGAAAAGATGAAATAAGAAATAATACTATTACGTCTTTATTCATAAAGGTATTACCTTTACAGATGAGGTGTGAGGCACACGCACTTTCTGAACCGTGTCAGTGAATTTGGGTGGATACTGTACTTCCACTTGCCACGGTTGGGGGATCATGCCATACTGGGGTCCGTCTACAAACTGCCCTGATGAGAGACCAAAGTAAACTTGTCAAGTTTAAATAAATGAAATGATGACCTTCATCATTGAGGCACATTTGAGTTTTGAAGTCATGTTTTCCTTTTTTAGTTTCAGTTCCTCTTCTTTATGTGATCAACTGTGATCTTTTATATTCTGCTATACCAACAGTGCAGTCATTTATTGGCATTAATTCAGTGCTGGTTTAAGTCTTAGAAGTCTAGGGTTATTACTGTCGATTTACAAAGCTATTTAAATGCATTTCCAAAATAATTACAGTTGTATTCAAATTACAATCTGAATTCTGCATTTGAGACTTTTAGTTATCGATGCTTGCTCTTATCACAAAAAAATGTGCATACTTTTCGTCAAATAAAAATCATAAAATATCTCTTCTACTTCTAAACACAAAAGTGGCATGAATTGAATATTTAGAATCCAATTGTTTCAATAAGCTAGAAGTCAGATATACTTAATATAAAATTATAACAATATGTTTTTGTTGACCAACATTGAAGTCTGTATCTAATAAAAGGCACACATACTGCTTGGTGGAAGTTTAAATGCTCTACTGTTTACTTCAGAGAAGGTCTTTAGGTAGCCATGGTCCAGTTACTGATTTGCACTTTTAGAGGACTACCCACAAACTTTAAGGTAAGTATAAGTAAAGCTGGTAGGGCCTTATTAGCAGTGAAATTGTGCTGACTTCCACTAGATTTTCATCACATTTGGGTCAATTTACCATTACAGTGTCAAATGGAGTACAATGTAAGAATAAGCTAATTCGCCTGTTACACTGAACAACATCTGTAGTTGTAACACCACTGACAAATTCACTACACTGACAATAAAATGGGCTATCGTTTAAATAATCTGAGCTTTTCTAAACTATAGTCCATTTTAACTCATTTTTATTCAAAGTCACACAGTATGTAGAAAATTACAAATATTGCATTCTTGCTTTTTTTCTTTACTCAAATTCACTTAATGTTTCAAGAGTAACACTACTGACCTTTATTTTGCAACACTTGATGCTGTCTGTATTTTAGCCAATTGATCAGTCATTTATCAGAAAAACAGTGATTTCACTAACCATGAACTTCTTTTGAGATATTCCTACATGAAGTAATTAAAAAAACTGCCTGCTACTTTTTAAATGACATTTAATGTTTCTAAAACAACACTGACAAAAAATCTGTTACAAAAAAGTTATTTTTATACAACCTATTTTTAACATACACATTTAAAAAATTTCTCTCATTTCTCTCGCTCTTTAGTCAAGTCAAGTCAAGTCAAATTTATTTGTATAGCGCTTTTTACAACTGATGTTGTCACAAAGCAGCTTCACAGAAATCCATTTAGGACAAAGTTTCAACATGAAAAGTAAATCCTCCAGGTGAGCAAGCCTGTGGCAACAGTGGCAAGGAAAAACTCCCTCAGAGCTGGGGAAGAAACCTTGGGAGGAACCTTGGGAGGCTCACAAGGGGGGACCCATCCTCCTTTGGTCAAACTACCTACAAAATTATTATACTACTAATATTAATCGTAGTAGTAGTAATAGTTAGGAGTCCACTTCAGTGTAGAGTGGGCAGCCAGTCCAAGGCAGGTGGCGGTGACTGGGGTGTGGGCAACTGGTCTGAAGCGGGTAGACGGAGAGCTCTACAGACAATCATCCAGCAGTGTCCGGCCGGTGTTACTCCCTTTAGTAAAGGGAGCTGTTCTACATAGAACCATGAACACTCAAAATACCAATTTCATGCACAAAATGTCTTTTGCATGGTCAAACGTTTCTTTTCTATGCCAGTAAACCAGTTTTCAAAGGACCGTTTTAAAAAAAGGTTCTATAAAGCACCAAAGAGTAAAAGAACCTTTTTTCAGTACTATTTAGAATCCATTTAGCTAAGATTGAGTAGAGACACTAATTACAATGTATTGTTACAATTTAAACTGACAAATAGGCCTCACAATTCACATAAAACCAATACTTCAGCATCTGTGAAGTCACTGCTGTGACAAGCTGTTTTTCATGCAAAATATGACTAAAACTACTAAATTTAAAATTCAAAAAGAAGAGGTGTCATAGTTTTTTGCTGGGTAATTTAGTTACGGCGCTAAGAATAAAACAGCAACTTTCTGTGTTTGTACACTGTTTCAGTGCTATACATACCGGTGTATGTCTCACACTCCCAGGCACTTGATCTGGACTCAGTAAAGGTTTCCAAGCGATACTAAAACAAGAAGGGAAAACTCTGTTTTCTGCACCGAAGTGGTGGAAGATATGACAAAAAAAATCACGATATTTCAAGAAAACTTCACAATACATGATACGTCACAGCATTTAGCTTCTCAATCGCTTTACACTAAATCAACTTAACCATGACTAATTCTGCACCGCTTGTAATGAATCATGCTTCAGTCAGCGTTCTAGAAATATTGATGATATCCAATATATGGTCACAATAAATATTATCATCCACCCTAGTGCACCGTATCTGGCCAAGGCAAAACAGCATAACAACATCATTGTACATTTAATAAGACAAAACATGGAGGGAGAAGATTTACACGATATACTGTAAATGGCTTCAGATCCTTGAAGACCAGGTTTTGAGCTGGCTTGCTGCTGTATGTCCACTTTTTCCCCACAAACTTGAGCAAAGCCTCCCTGGCCACATCTTCAGACACCTGAGGCACCCTGCAGGACCAATAACAATATAGACAGAGCTTTGTAATACATGACACACTGCAAATGGTACACTGCGTCATTAGAACGTAAACTGTGTAATCAATTTCACTGTATATGATGTGTATAAAATTAAGTAGTACATCACTTTAGGGACGGACGCATTCCTGTCATTTTCAGGATGGGGGACAAAGTCAGGAGGAGGAGGGCAGATCTGATCTGTGCAATCTGTTGGTCAAGCAAGAAGGGTAAAAACTCTTTAATACTGTAATTCAGTAAAACTGTAAAACTCTGTAAAACTGTAATACAGTTCTCTTTTCTCTTCCTTTCTTTGTAGAACTGTCTTAATGTTGTAGGCATCTTTATTTACTCTTTTGCTTACGTTTACAATCAAAAGCTTGCAACATACTGAATAGGTCTGTAGTGTAGGTAACAATTCTGTCTCAACCATTATTAAGTCAATGAAATTAAGAATAATGAATGAGTCTGATAAGTATGCTTATTGCAACAGTGCTACAGTTAATGGTAAAAAGCGATGGTTCAGCCAAAAATCAAAATTGCAGTTTTCTCTCTGTCATGCAATCGTCTGGCCTTAACTCGCATGGGGACTCCATTTCCCAGAATCCCCTGGGAGATCTTTAAGTCCTCAACCTTATCGCTCAACCAATCATTCTATTGATCTGAATCACCTGTGTGACTTGTCATACGACTCCTTTAGTTCAGTATTTAAGCCCGGGCTTTAGCTTAGTATAGCTGCGAGGTATTGCTTCTCTTGTAGAACTACTGAGCGGTTCTCCTTTGTGTTTTTGGTTGCCCTTGTTGTGTATTGGACTCTTTTCTGTTTTTTTGATCGTTGCCCTTTGTCTTTGCCCTTCTGGTTATGTTTGCCCTCTTTTGCCTTTTTGCTGTTTTGGATTTGACCCACGCATGCATGATTTTTGCCAGTCGTTTTATTATTAAAGCTTCATCTGTGGATTTCACAGCGAACGTCTGACTGTTTCTGTCCTGTTACACCCTTAGCTGGTGTTGATGATCAGTCAAAATATGTTTGTATGTTGTATGTCTATAGTTTGCTTCTTTGGTTTTGCACTGTAGGAAGCTAACAAGTAATGCAAACTTAAACAACCATGGCTAAATCACTGCTCATTTGTCTCAAATTGTATGGGATTTTAAGTGATCTCAAATACTGTCTTATGTGGCTTCTGACACTGCATTACATTTTAGATTTTTATCTATAAAATACAGCATATATTGCATAGCTAAAACAGTAGCAGCAGCCACCTTGAAGCCTGACTATTATCTGTACTTTTCTCCAATTTTATCAGTAACAGCATGTTGTACAACCATTACTCATAAGCCACATTAGCCTCAAACCTCCTGTGCAAACCTAAAGAAGTAAACGTCAGACACCAAACATAGCTGGTCTACTATACTTGGAATAGGAGGAAAATATGAAAATCTGATTTTTGGACAACACTTGCTTTAAAAGGCCTACATCCTACATTTTTCCTGTATTTTATTTTTTCCTTTAATGTCCACTTATTAGGGGTGTAATGATTTGAAACTGTGACTGAAACTACAATACAAATATCCATGGAAGACACTGTTGTTCATTTCTATTTTTACTATTTCACCCAATAGAAATATTTTAGATTAACTTCAGTTGTTAAATTTCTTCTTAAAATTCTTATTAAAAGTAAAGCATCCAGAATAATACACCACTGATAATCTAGAGGTTTACTTAAGCATCCAGAATGGTTTTATTTGAAAAAATATACATAAATAAACTATACTGTGATACATACTGAAACTGTCAGTACCCCTAATTATACCGTGATATAAATTTTTGCCCATACTGCCCACTACACGTAAATCATGATATTATTATTATATTTATTGACTTATTTTTGTTCACATAGTTAATTTAAGTGAAGTTAACTTACCATGTTCTGTAGTGTAGGTATTTGAAATTGTTGGTGATTTAATAAAACCTAGAACCGATTTTTGTTACTGTCCCACCCACTTAAAAAAAAAAAAAACATTTTCCCACCTCTCTTTTTCCCTGACAATTACAGTCCGTTTTATTTGCTGTGCTTTAAAGGGGAAAATTCTGCACAATTCAATCATTTAGATATAAACAAAGCGATTAAGTGGTTTGATATGAAATGGATTACTGTAGAGAAATTTACAGACTCAGATTTTGACAGAAACCAGGGGTCGTCATGTTGGCTGAATAGAAACGATTAATTCAAAATTGTTTTTGAAGCTCAATTTGCAGTTATGGACTGTATTGATTGAGGGCTGAATGGTACGTTTTGAAACTTTAATGATGTTTATATATTTCTTTTTAATCCTTAAAATTTCTTTCAAATTTATTTCACATAAGCAAAGGAAAAAGAAAGGAAGGTTTGGTGCTTCACAGCAAAAGAACCAGGCTGAGGTTTTGTCAACAACGTACTTTATTGAAAGATTCTAGTACAGAATGTATAATATATAGAAAAAATCATTAGAAAAAAAAACTCCCCACCTCCTAGATGGTCCTCATAGCCTGATACACTGTCCAACCAGCCAGGAGGGGGTGCTGAAGGACCCTCCTCTGGAATGCTGGGATCAAATGCACCTGTAGAAAAGAGAAAGAAGCTGTAATCGCCGCAAACTGCTCAGAGCTCCTTTACTACAGTACATCTTCATACTGCTCCAGCTGCTGGTTAACCTGAGCCAGATAATCAGTAATGTATTATTGATCACCTGACTTACAAGTATTCAGAGATGGAATGAAACAACCATGTGGAATAGCCAGGGAGGAGTGGGTTGATAACCTCTGCTTTTAGGGGCAAACAATAACACACATCATTAATACCAACTTTGGAATTACAGTTTGAAAATGTGGTGTTTGGAATTGGTGTTTTCAATAATATAAAACCCATCTGGCTGCAGATGCATGTATAAAGTGAGTCTAATATGATGCCAGTACTCTGGGGCCCTGAATAGCATCCTTCTTGGGGGGATGTAGGAAGGACCCCACCCATCTCAATAATATCACTTTGTTTGTAAGAAGGAAAAAGATCTAATTAATACAAACGACTTCAGCTTTGTGACTTTTTAGTGTTTGACAGTTTCTCATTGCAGATTAAACGTATCAGGAAACCAGCTGAAGTGATTATAAACGCAATTAAGTCTATTCCTCTCTAAATTATCGACGTTTGTCTTAAATCTTTCTCTTTACTGTTTCGTTAGCTACTAGTTAGGCGAGACTGTTGTCTGCGTTGCTATGGTGGCCTATGGTGACCAAATCATAAGGCAAATTATTCAGTAACTGCATTAAATAAATGTACATTTTTATCTTATTTATTTATTTATTTTTTGTAAAAGTTCCCCTCAAATTAACAGGAAATGTGTTTTATGATCAAACACATATTGCTATATGCTTACAATTTACTGCTGAAAGCCACAAATCTTAGACGCTCTTTGTTATTTTTTATAAAAATAATTTTTACAGAGCAGATCACTGAAGAGACGCCGTCTGTTTATAGTTTATAGCCCAGATTTGTGGAAAATGGGTCGACTTTCAGTAGACAAAAAAATTGTGAGTTCAGCTTCTTTTATTATAAGGGTTTAAAATTACATTACCCATCTATTTGACTGGAGAGAAGACAGTTACAGCTCTCATATGACACCGAACTTTTGAATGTAGCTTATAAAATATGAAAGTTATGAAGAATATGACAAAGTGTGTTTTTGAACCACCGGTGGTCTCATAGAGGTGAAAAGGTTAATTAACTATGCATCTTTGTGTTTGTCTGTTTGTTTGGTCGATTGTCTGTTATAGTACTGAAAATGCTTCATAAAAACATGTTCATGCTTGACGGTGTCTTATTTAGAACATCTAAAAGTATGTTACATAAACATAATCATTGCATGTTTTCTTAATTTTCAAGGCTTAAGTGACACAATGACTGTATAATATGACAAAACACACCACAAACCGAATCCTCATCGATGTGAGTTGAATATGATCCACACAAACAGAAAAAAAATATGAGAGGAGCTTCCAGAGTGGAAGAGGGTGGGCCAGGAAGGGTCACTGTAAAGAAAAACAAGCCTTCTGGAATGCAAGATAGTGAGGAGCGGACAAGACTGAAGAGGAAAAACACAGTAAAAAAACAACTTTTTGAAAACAAAAAGGACTGAAAAAGCAAAAGCTAAACTTTGGTCAAGGGAAAAATAAAATTTAAAAAACAAAATTGTTACATTGTTTTGGCTCCATGGCAAACCAATCCAGTTTTATTTGTCCTTTCTTTCCATGAAAAGCCATTCTTCTACAGAAGGCTTGCTTAGCAATCAGTCCATGGCGCCTATTCATGAGGTTGCTTTCCCAGTGCCCCCTTTAAAGCCCCAGCATACAAAATTATAAATACAGTATTTCTCACCCTTAGCTTCAGCAAACAATGCTGCTAACAAGGGTGTATAAATAGTAGCACAAATGGGTTTCCTCCAGAGATTATACTTAAGATTGATATTTCAGCTAAGGCAGAAGAATGGGGAGAGTTAAGCATGGTGGCTAAAGAAACAATGCACTCAAAATACATCACTATACGCAGAGCTGGGCGGCTAGGCAAACAGTATAAAGGCATTTTTTAGGCTTAACTGGCAGTGGAGATCCATCACTGCTGTATGTTGACATTTTTACAGGAAAAGGGGAAGGTCTAAAAGGAACAGTTCAATGTTTTTCAGTTTTCAAAGCTTTTTTCTAATTTGAGACATGTTTTTCTGACATTTGATAAGCTGGACAAGACAAGGTAGAGCCACATTTAAAAAACTACCAAAAATACAAACATAAAAATTTGTATTCAACTTTTCACACAATGTACTGCAACAAATCCAGCACTAATTAGGCTCTCTTTGCAGTCATGCAGCTGGGAAGTGTTTTAAAATACTGACAATGTCCACAATATTCTCAGAAAAGCATGTCGCTGCTGTCAAAACAAAACCTCGTATCTACAATATCATAACTTTACAGGAGAAAGAAAAAACATACTTTACTTCAATGTAAGTCTATGGAACTAGACTTTTTTTCTAAGAAATTTCAAGACATTTCTTTTGCGTGCACGTACACAAAATGTAAAGGGCAACTGGCATTTTCACATTATGCCAAAAACTGAAAAATGACAAAAATGGAGATTGGTCACATTGCCCAACTCTAGTTTGAACAAAAATGTACCAAACCTTTTAAATATTGATTATTTAATTGTGATGATTAGTTCTTCTCAATTTTGATAAATTTGATAAATAAATCAAAGTGCATCAAAATGGATTCAACATATTTTTTTGGTCCAAAGAAAGTCAGACCTGGGGTTTCAACTGCTGCTTTTTATACTGAAGAAACAAAGTTCATATATGCTAACTGCAGGCTATATGGCTGAATGGATATATGTGACACAATAAATATAACAATTTTACAGCAATTACGGCAATTTTTCATTAAAATCATTTAGATTTTTTAATGCCTGTATGTTTTACGTTACATACAGCTCAACACTAAATCTTACAGGCTTGCATGGACCACAGAGTGAGATAAAACAAGATATATATATATATATATATATATATATATATATATATATATATATATATATATATACACACATATATGGCTATCATGATAAACTATCCAATATGCTTTTCTGAATATATTATGTATATTCTTAGTACTTGTAGAACACTGACCAACTGTGTTTCATTATAAAAAAGGACAAAATTACAAACTTAGCCCTGACTGGATTTTAGCTGGATTTAGTGCAACACAGTATGTAAAATATTGAATAAAAATCATTGTATTCACAGTTTTTGATAGTATTTTTGAAAAAGCAGCACTCCTGGTTCTTTTTCTCAATTCCAACTGATCAGATGTCTGAAAAAATAAATATTATGACATATTGTGTATCATGAAAGAATCACAATATTATCTTTTTTGCCATATTGTCCAACTCTATTTCAAGGGTTATCTGATAACGGTTCTATATAGACCTATGAACGCTCAAAGAACCATCTGCATTCTATACTTACAACCCTGATGCTGTAACAATCACAGAACCCTTTTGATGGTTCTATACAGACATCCTACTCAATCTGACGAAACATTTCACCATGCAAAAAAAATGTAAGCATGCAAATGGTTCTATGCACACTCTTAAAGAAAACTCTTCAAGGGTTCTTTAGTAAAGAAAAAGTTCTGTAAAGAACCATGAACACTCAAAGAACTCTTTGCAGGACTGGAGGGTTTTTTGCATTGTGAAAGGGTTTTTCAAACTGATGGATAATGTGGTGTAGATGTTTCTATATATAACAGCACCCAAAACTCTATATATACAGCACCCAAAAGCGTTCTTCGATTGTTACAAGCTTGACATCTTAACAATAGAAGAACACTTTTGGGCGTTATATAGAACCCTTTTCAAAAAAGTTCTATAAAGAACCATTTACAACACATTCTGAAGAACACTTTCATGATGCAAAGAACCCTTTAATAATGCAAAGGTTCTCTGAGTGTTCATGGTTCTTTATAGAACCATTTTCTTTATTAAAGAACCCTTGAAGAACCATCTCTTTTAGGAGTGTACTAAAGCAGCAATATTCTAAGTTTCCTTCTTATGAAAAGACCTGCAAAAGAAGAGAACACACTCAATCTTATTGCTCTCCTGGGACCATTTTATTGCTCTATGCTCATTTAAATGTTTACTTTCCTCCCTCTCAGAGGGAGGAACACAATCATATTCACACAATAACCTGAGAATATGACTGTACAAACTATAGTTGGTTTGTGGTTTAAGATTAATCTGAACCCCAAACAAAAGCCCTGCATATTAGTGTTTGTATAATTCTCTTATTAATCCTGTCTTTCTTGCTCATCACTTGCACAATATGGAACTGTGTTGTCTACGACTACACACAAAGCACTAATACAAACATTGCACTGATTTTTCAGAATTTCTGCAAAATTAAATGGATAAGATGTGAACAAAGTCATTCAGAGTGGTTTGATGTAAAATGCTCTATTTTAGAGAAACAGAATCACAATTGTTCAGATGTCGGAAGCTTTCAACACCTCTGAAAGCTACATCACAGAAAGTTATTACATGAAATGCTTATGAATACACTGCCTAATGTCTGAGATATTGTTTTATGATAGTGTTGAGATAAACTTTTTGGACTAAAACATTGTTTTATTCACTTTATTCACTGTTTTTATGTACATTTTAGATTTAATACTATTTCACCATTAACAACGTTTTGTGTAGCCAATAAAATGGCAGTATTTCTGTTGTAGGCATGGCAACCTCTGGTTCCTATCACCAACTCTCACAAAAATCTGAGTCCTCTACAATGAACTATTCCACATCAATCTACTCTGAATGACTTTGTTTACATCTTAACAATTGAATTATGCTCAAATTTTGAACAATCGGTGGAATTCCCCTTTAAGTGTTATACTCTGGGTGTAAGGAGAATTGTACTGGAGTTATAGCTAGGGTGCACCACTCTAAAGGGAAAACCTACTACCCGGAGATCAATTCATCTCAGATAGTGTTATTTGTGCAGACTATGTGGCACTACAACTTAACAATGGACTAAATAACACATAAACGTGGACCCCTGAGAACAAGTACTTATTCAATACAGCCTGGTACCTAACATATTGCTACAATGACGTGCACAGCAAAAACAGCACCTATGACTGAGAGAAAAGGTCCAGCGCCTTCATAAACAATCAGGGATAAAGGCTAAGATCTAAAAGGGACCACGTGCTGGACATGTCATTTGAAATCTAAGTAAACAACCATGTTAAAGTACAACAACTGACCACTGCAGTCCACCTCCTTGTATCTACACTCATTGTCCATTTTATCTGCTCCACTTACTATATAGGTGCACTTTGTAGTTCTACAATTACAGACTGTAGTCCATCTGTTTCTCTGCATACTTTTTTACCCTGGTCTTCAATGGTCAGGACCCCCACAGGAGCACCACAGAGCATGTGTTATCTGGGTGGTGGTGGTGTGTTAGTGTGTGTTGTGCTGGTACAAGTGGATCAGACACAGCAGTGCTGCTGGAGTTTTTAAACACTGTGTCCACTCACTGTCCACTCTCTTATACACTCCCATCTTGCTGGTCCATCTTGTAGATGTGAAGTCAGAGACGATAGCTCATCTGCTGCTGCACAGTTTGTGTTAGTGATCCTCTAGATCTTCATCAGTGGTCACAGGGCACTGCCCACAGGATGCTGTTGGCTGGATATTTTTGGTTCTCAGTCCAGCAGTGACACTGAGGTGTTTAAAAACTGCAGCAGCACTGCTGGACTGAGAACCAAAAATATCCAGCCAACAGCGTCCTGTAGGCAGTGCCCTGTGACCACTGATGAAGATCTAAAGGATCACTAACACAAACTGTGCAGCAGATCCACTCATACCAGCACAAAACACACAAACACACCACCACCACATCAGTGTTACTGCAGTGCTGAGAACGATCCACCACCCATACCTGACCTGGTCCTGTGGGGGTCCTGACTATTGAAGAACAGGGTAATGAAGTATGCAGAGAAACAGATGGACTACAGTCTGTAATTGTAGAACTACAAAGTGCACCTATATAGTAAGTGGAGCTGATAAAACTGACAGTGTGTAGATACAGCTAAATGTACTGTAATAAAGTGGCAGGTCAGGGTGTTCATTAACTTTATTATATTACCAGCCAGTGACAGTGCATGACTTGCTGTTAAAGCACCATATTTCAGGAATAAATTTCAGATTATCCAATCAGATAATGAAAGCTGTGTCCTTCAACTTCTCACTTTCCACCATCCATTTTTACAGACATAGGGTGTTTCTAAAAATCAGGCTGACATCACAAAAACTTAAACAGTCTCTAGAAATAGCACATGAGCACACACAATTGAAATGTACACGAGAGATCCAGCACACGAGGGACACTCACTTGCCTCAATATTAGGACTGTTTATTAAGCAAGGCCTCATCTTAGTCACTCACTCTATTCTCCAGGGCTGCAGAAAGTGCAACTGTAAATCTTGTATGTCTGATACAGTTAAAGTGAATTTAATTCCATAGTGTTGCTAATAGTACTTTTAACAAATTCTACACAATTTCCCCTTCTAAAAAGGACAAAATGGACAAAATTCAGGTTTTAAGATGGCTACTACTCCTTTTTTGAATAGCAATGTGACATACCTTTGTCCATTTTTATAGATAACAGTATGACACAGTGTCAGAAACCACATAAGTAAGTCTGTTTTGAGATTACTTAAGTTAGTCCCTGGAGCATACACCTGCTCATTCAACCTTTCTTTCTAAATAAGGGGTATTAACAGGGAATTTGGCCCCTTTGCTGTAGTAACAAGCTCTACATTTCTGGTAAAGCTTTATACCAGATGTTAGAACACTGCTGTGTAAGATCAGGTACTGATGTTGGATGATCAGCTCTGAATCACTCCAGCTCATACCAAAGGCACTGAATGGAGCTCATTCACTCCAGAAAACGCAGTTCCACTGCTCCAGCCCGGTGATGCTTGGTATTGGGCATGTGCAGCCAGTCTAGATCAAGACCAAAGACAAAGTTCCTGGGTACTTTTAGAAACATATAGAAACATATAGTGACATTCGAACTAACACAATAATTAAGGGAAATGTTGGAAAAATAAATGTTCAAAAACCTTTGGTTTAGTTACATAGCAATAGGTAGTTATATACTATACTAGCTAGTAGGGCTGATTTGCGGAACATATCTAATTGTGATTTCTCTGAATAATCTTGTGACTGCAATGTAAATTGTGATTATTATCTATAAGGCGTAAGGTTCAGGCCTGTTTTTTTTTTGGCCAAGAAGTTCAGAATATCCACTTTTCCTGGCTTGAGGCCTGACCCCTGAATGCAGTGTGCCAGACTACCAATAAGTTGTGGTTGTGATGTCACAACACATGGAGGTTTGGTTGCCTCTGATTGGTTTACCTTATCTACAGGCATGTCACAAGCTCTGTGTTCGTAGGTTCAATTTCCCCCACTTAAAACTTAGAATAATGTTTTTGAAAAACGCTCTTAAATTGTGATTTTCATTTAAAACGAAGATAATACTTTTTTAGTCCACACACACACACACACACACACACATTTTCATACGTTTTGGTATTATATTATTCTTACATCATACTCCATAACAGTGTGTTTCGTTACATGTAGAGCAGCTTAGATGAACCTACTTTGACTTATAATTAGGAAATGTTTTCTTAAATTAAGATGAATTGTACTGCAATTGATACATTTCTTTCTTTCTTGCTTTCTTTCTCTGTTCTTTTTTCTTTTGTATGTTGGACAATTTTGACGTTTTAAAAAATGACATGCGATATAGAAGGCTGTGAAATGCTACTACTAATAATGACCATGGTAATAGTAAAAGTTATAATAATACGAGTGTTATACGAGCTGGCCGTATTTGTCTTGTGTGTTTTCCTATTAATTAACGATTAACGATTAATCTCTCAAGCCTACTAGCTTGTAATATTAAAATAATAACTACTAATTTACTAAAAAGTAAAGCAAAAAGCATATTTAACACTGAGAAACTGAAATTATATAACAACAGCATAGAGTACCTTTATATTCTTTCTCACTCCTTATTACAACTGCAAATTCTGTCCAATAATAAAATTAACCCAAATAATCCTGTACACATTGTGTGACATCAAAACCAAGGAAAATCAAATCAAAAAGTCAGAAGTGCAGATCTGTGTGTACAAGCAATTCATTACACAACTAATAACGAAATTAATGATGTAATCATGAGTTCACCTTACTATTCACTGAATCTTGCTTTTTTAAACCTTTAAACAGTATAGCAAAATGACTTGCTACAATCATGTTGTGCAATGCCAAAGAACCTTAGGGAGATTAATGGAATTTGGCCGTTCCCTGAAAGAAACTAAGCCAACGCTAGCCAACAATGCTCCAGCCAAAAGGGCCGTGTTACTGAACTTAGCATGGCCCTGTATAATGTCAATAAGATTTCTGTTTGTTGGACCTGCTGTTTCCACTCACTTTCCAATCCTACAGTCATTTATGCCCTATTTGTTTGCTAGCATATGATCTGGAATGTGTTTTAAATACCACTCATCATAAAATATCTGTACAGAACAAAGTCAGATTTGTAAACACAGTGAGTCTATTATTTACATAAAGGACTGAGGAAGGCCTGAAGCAGTCTGAGTAAGCCCAAGTTCTCCATAAACAGTATGGATGTAATTTGTGTAGTGTGTCAGTCCATATTTATCTTAAGAAAAAGGCCATAGGCTTGCATACGCTTCCTCGGAAGAGCAGTAGCAAATTAATATGCTGATGGCGTTCATGTCGGCGCACTCAATGCTCCATTGTAATGGCCTTTTGCTTACAGTTTATCTATGCTCATGTGATAACCTTATTACGGTGTTTATCTGCCATGCAGGAATGTCACAAGATACATTGTCATCTATAAAAGCATTGGAAAAAATTTGAAAGGGCTGCTTTACAGTCAGTATGACATTAACCCATCCTTTACAAGTAAGGAAGTCTGGACTTGTTTTTTTTCCAGTAATCAAAATTATGTGCATATCTCTGCTGTCAGACAAAACCTTGTATCTCCATTTTTATCATTTTTTCAGTTTTTGACATAATTTGAAAATGCCTATTGTCCTTTACATTGTGTGTAAATTTCATTATCAATGGACTGAAAGACATAAAGCCCAATATTACTTAGAAAAAAGTCTGGTTCCACTGACTTACATTTAAAGTAAAGTTACTATCAAAGTAAAGTTACCATGAGTTTTTTTTCTGACGACAGCAATATCTTTAGAATAGTGATAATATAGTAGTTTAGAATAGTGATAATGGTAATGTGAACGGTAGAACCTCAAACTGGGTTGATATCAGTCTGGCCTTGCATCTAGAGCTCTGATCCGAGAGTCTGAACCTCCAACTTGTTGCATTAGCTCCATTCCCATCTCTCATTTTTTTGTGATAAACCTGGCTCTTTCACATTCCTCCATCACCAGAACAATTCTGAATCCATACACCCGCCCTCAAACACATTTGGCAGCCGGAAATTGATATTGTGGATGGTTCAAAGGCCTCTACAGCACAAGGGAGAATTACACTGTCCAAAAGTGTCCAGATGCCCCATCCAATTAGTGAACTCAGCAGCAAAAGTGGAATAATGAAAGTACGTTCTCTGGAGTGAATGTTAAAAATATGTAGTCACTCAAGTTTAAAATGTGAGCTATCATCAGTAAAGCTTAACACCACTGACAAAATTACTAGAACTGAAGCTTTTCTAATAAGACCATCTACTGCCACTTTAGAGTCAAAGTCACACCGTATGTAGAAAATGACTAATATTGCATTCATGTTGTTATCAGAAACCTAAAAAGAGATTTCACAACCGTGGATATATGTATACAATTTTAGAATAGGACAATACTTAATTTCAATGCATTTTAAAGCATATTTACAATTTAAACTGAAAAATTATTATTTCTCAAAAAAAGCACTACTTCAGCATCTGTCAGCATCTGTGAAGTCACAGCTGACACACTAAAAATCATTAAAATAAAAATTCAAAAAGAAGAATTATGATTTATGATTTTTGTGACGCAAAACACACATACATCAACCTCCTGAGGTTTGTTCTTATTTTAAGCTCATTTTCATGGCTTCAAAGCTGTGGGACAACATTTGCCACCACACTGGCAGAATAACCAACCTCTGGGATAAGTTGTAGTAAAGTTTGTGGAGCAACGACACTGCGTCACTCTCTGGAGTGATGGAGCTCTGACACCTTTAGGATGAGTTTGGAGTGTCCAGAACTAATCATCCAACATCAGTACCTGACCTCACTAAGGCTCTTGTGGCTGAATGCAATCAAATCCTCACAGCAATGTTCCAATACCTAGTGTAAAGCCTTCCCAGAAGAGTAGAGGCTGTTACTGCAGCAAAGGAGGAGAAAGTCACTATTAATAAGAGAATTAAATTGACCTTCATAAGCTGCTTATCTCTCCTCTAAGTTACTCTAAAACATCTAAAAATGGTTCAAGTTCAGCTTCTTTCACCGGGGTCAGCCAGGTAAGTTAAAACTTCAGCTTTACTGTCGACAGGCGACGTCTTTTTTTATGAAAAAAACGAAGCTGAAGTCAGCTTTTTATTCGAATTTACCGTTCCACCTTAAATGGTGCAGCAGTAACTGCCGCGTTTAAGGTGGAACGGAAAATTCGAATAAGAAGCCAGCGGATAAGAGGAGGATTTTAGCTTCGTATGATAAAAGCGGTGTATTTTGGCAGTAACCGCTGAATTACTGTGACTTACCGATATCTTCGTCTTTCTCCTCCATGTCTGGTGAGGAATATGCAGTTAAGCTCCAGCTCGAACAGTCCGCGTGAGCTCCTCGAGCCTAGACGAGCTTTTAACGGAGCAGTAAGTTTTATCTACACAACCTGAGAGCCTCACAAACCACGCCCACCGCCGCTCCTCTCGATCCTCAGTGATTTATTTACTAACATTAACTAATAAGAAGAGAAGATTCTGGGCGTGGAGATGGTGTAATGTGGGCGGGGCCTGAAAACGCCACCATCAGTAACCCACCCCAAAATAAATAACTCTATTTCTTAAAGGGCAATTCCACCAATCTTTCAAAACTTTGCATAATTCAGTCGTAAACAAAGTCATTCAGAGTGGTTTGATGTGAAATGGTTCGTTGTAGAGACTCTTTACAGTGGTGGTGAGAGGAACCAGGGCCCCAGCGGTCACAATGTCTACAACACAAACATAGCCATTTTATTTACTATTTAAAACCACCAGAGAACCTACACGTGTCTTTTAAGGGTTTAGATGTAATATTTATGATGGTAAAGTAGTGGAAAACTGAAACAATAAGGGTCTTTGGGACTATTTTGCCTTACAACGTCCTGCATGTATCCCTTCGCCATTAATAGATTAAAATGGATTAATAAGATGTTTTAGGCCTAAACATGATCACAAAACTATTGTAAAACAATGTATCTGACAGGAGGCAGCATATTCATAACCATTGCCATTTAATAACTTTCTGTGAGGGAGCTTTTAGAGGTGGATGTGTGGTTCCTATCACCACCACTGTGAACAATTCTGAGTCAGTTTCATTTCTCTTGAACGAAGCATTTTGCATCAAAACACTCTGAATGACTTTGTTTACATCTGAACCATTTAATTATGTAGAAATTTAGAACAATTTGTTCTCCTTTAAGTGAACAATCTAAAATATCTATATATTAATGCATGTTTATGTTGTATGAATGATTGTTCCTAAAACATAAAGAAATATGTTTGTTAATTGCATGATTACTACAGTTTACAAGCTGCACTATAGTTCTTAAAGAAACGCACTATAAAAGTAAATACAATTTATTAACACAGTATAAAATGTAAAAATAGATTAAACATGTTCATATTTAATATATTATACAAAAAATCATTATTATTATTATTATTGTTATTATTATTATTAATAAGAATAAATAACTATTTTAAGTGCTGAAGTATTATGTAATATATACACATGAGAAAGTGTGGACTTGGTTTCTTCTCTGAGGATTTTCAGAACAAGAGCGCTTTCAGACTACTCCCCCTTTCTAAGAGAAATTAAGGTAACACATCATCTACAGGGAATAAACTTATTTTTTCCTGAACATTTTAGTGCACAGTTTCTATTTATTTGCTGAGTTTGACATATTGGACAAAATAAAACATAAAATGTACCATATCTTTTGCACAGGCCATTTACACATTTTTTCCCAATATTTTAGCAAATAAACAGTAATTGTGCATTAAAATGTGAAGTGTTCATTTATTTTCACTAAAAAAAATTAACACAACATGGAATTTGACCAGGGGTGCCCAAACCTTTGCTTATATACAAAAATATATATACTCACATCTCCGTTTTAGTCATTTTTTGTTACTTTTTTGCATAATTTGTAAACATCAGTGGCCCCTGGACATTGTGTTAAAATTTAATGAGCAACAAACCAACATAAACGGAAGCTGGAAAAATCTTGCTGCATTAACTTTCAATAAAAGCTAAGAACTTTTTTCTTCTCCTGTCAAAGTGACATTTTGGAGATGCAGCGTTTTGTTCCGACAGTGGCAACATACTACAAAATCACACAGTTACCACAGTATGCATAATATTTGTCTGGTTTATTCTCACAATATCATTTGGATCATTGTAACAGTCATGATTATTCTTTAAAATGACAACCTATAACCTTTTACAAAATATGGAGAAATGTAATGATACCACATTTTTACAAATTCATAGATTTAATTCACATCGTGAATTAAAGCTGGGAGACTGTAACATAAACTCATCGTGTAAAATTGTTAATATGTGAATGTGAATATATATGCCCTTGAAATGTGAGAGCCAGCCAGGGGAGGGAAGGGTGGCCTAAACCCAAACTCGAGTAAAAGTACTGTAACTTTGGTGAAATACAGTTAAAATGAAAGTAACTTTACAAAAACAACTTACAAAAACAACAAAAATATTAGGTCAAAAAACGACATAAGGAACCCGAGTAACTTACAGAACTACAACACATGAACTTAGCACAGCATAGAAAAATGAAGTTGGTAGTGCTATATTGTTCTCTTTTTAATGCACTTTTGGTCTAAAAAATAATCGTAAATCCCATAAGTCAGAGGTGTGGATAACCACAAAGCAGCACAGATGCTGTCACAAACAAAACATAATGAAATTCATTTTCCTCCCACATCCCTGTTAACGTTTTGGCTTTGAACTTGAAATGCCAAATGAAACAAAGTAAAAATGTATAAATCAAAACACATTTCAGTGTCTTATGTGTTTAACTACTAACACAATACAAAACAGCGATGAATAAGTGATGAATGATGCAGGCTGAACAGTGCTGTAATAAAAGTCTTAAGAAATGGTGCAGCAGAGACACTTGGCAGGGTAGTCCTTGGTGAAGACCTTGTGCTCAGCTCCATACACAAAGAAGATGTGCGTCTTCTCCTTCCAGGCGTAATGGACTCGAGTGACCGGGATCAGCTCGATGGTCTGCCTCTGAGGAACAAATGCACAAGCATTGTGGCTTTGACCTTTTTCACATCCTCCAATTCTCTCTTCAGTTAATCACAGCGGTACAGTTCACATTTATGAATCAAACACATTCACTTACTGTAATAATGCACTGACAAAAGTGAACAATGGAATTTAGATCAATACTTTGAGCTTCAGAATCTCTAAAAAGATGCAAGTCTTCCAAATTCAGCCCTCAAGGCCTACTAACAAGTCGACGAATTGTTGTTTTCCAGATGCTAATGTGCTTTAGCCAAATATTCAAAGACACGGCACGTGTAAAGAGTTTGCAACAGTTCATCCAGATTTGCAGTTTCCCTCTTTACCCCATATGTAGCTGATCAGCCAAGACATTAGTGTTTAGTGTCAAGTCTGCTTCTTTAGCTTTGCACTGGAGCTACAAGGCTAATGTAGCTAACAAGCACTGGAGGTTTCTGGCCACCATTTATGCCTAAATCATCACACACTTGTCTCAAACTGCACCTTTGAGTTGTTATGTAATCTCAAATGCACCTATTTATGTAATTTCTGACAAGGTATGACATACTGTAATCTAGAAAAACTGACAAATTGGAGTGTCTACTTGATTTATGCAGCAGCTTCACTCCAGAAAAGAGTAGAAAACGTCAAAGCATTTAATGCCAAGACAACCTTGCTGTCTTAAGTGAACGCAGTGCATCATTAGCATAGCCAGTAGTTTGCAGTTAACTTCATTGAATAAAATAAAAAAAAAATTCCCTGTAATTTTTACATTTTGAGTTGTTCACCTGAGATAGGGCAATAACATTACATATCGGCTCAATTTAATCCACACAGAATATAAATAAACACTTCTTTAAGTGCCTCCATACATAAGAAGCCTATTTTCCACAACATGTTGATTCACACTGGATTAATATAACCTGGGTTTTTTTCTAAGGAGGCGCCAGAATCTTCACTGTCATGTATAAAAGCTGCCAACACTGCATTGTGTAGCTAAAAACAGTAGTAGCCACCTTGGAGCCTGACTGTTTGTCTGTACCTCTGTCTTTTTGTCGACAACGCTAGAGTGACCAGATGTCCCTGTTTTCAGGGAAATGTCCTGAGAAACAGCTGCCAGAAAAGCAGATGGGTAGACGTCTTGTGTTGTGCTTGCTTTGGCCAACAGAGGGGGCTAGTTTCAGAAAATACTGCGGTGTAAAACTCAGCCAGAAACTAGCAAGAGACCATTGTCCACAACATCACCACAAACGTCTTTTCAAGACAAGAGGGGTTACAGGACTTGAATCGTACTACCAGGTATCTGATTTATACAGGTATACAGTCTACTTAAATGTAGGCTTTCATGTGATCTACAAGTAGCACATCATTTTTTAAAACCATGTCACTTTTTCAGTCATCCATATGTGACAAATGGCATAAGTTGATAGCAGCCATCTCTGACTCTACAGAACTGGAACTAGCCCAGAGGTTAGTTTAGGGTTTGGGTATTTGGCTACAGCCATGGGTCTCTTTTATGGCGAAAGTATTTAATATGAATACGAATTATGGGCTCTGAATCTTTTGTGGTAAACATATCCCTGCCTCATTCCTGCCTAAGCCACTAGATCTAGTGACTTTTAAGGCCCTTTTTACTTAGCAACTTTATTTCTAAAAAGCAGTGAATGACGAATCACACAAGGGGAAAGCAATACACATCAATCTCAGTCAGAAGTGTCTTTCTATCTCTCCTTGCACAGGAGTGAGTTACTGTGGTTATGGGGAAAAGCAGTAATGATGAACAAAAATTAATTTATAGTTAATTTATTAGTACCCAATTTTATCCGCTGCCCTTCACCACAGCTTATTACAGTACAACAGTTACACACTAAATAAATTAAACTGGAACTGCCCTTCCTTTTTATTTCATAGATAAAACACTGGATATTTTAATGATATACTGACTGCCGAACTGGAAATGTCCCTGGTTTTTATTTGAGAAATCTGGTCACCATAGACAGCAGTATTCAGTCAAGTGTCCTAACAAACCAGCAAGTCTGAGAGGCAGTTTGAGGAAAGTGTGTGATTACTATGCTAACTGCAGGCTATACACTTCCATTTCTTTTTAAATACATTGTAGCTCCAGTCCAAAACTAAAGAAGCAAGTTGGACATCAGAAATGTTTTGGCTGACTACATTTGGGGGGAAATTGTGCGCTTGTTGGCTGAATAATTGCTCTGAGTTGAACTGAAATTCAAGATGGATTTGCTGAGGGTCATCAAGGACTGAATGGTAAACTTTCAGTACAATGAAGGGACTGCTGCAGAATTGTATGCAACATATATGGAATATACATGGAAGAATTATCATGTATTTCTTTATATGACTGAACTCCAAGTAACATGAAGGTTCCTTTACTGTAGGAAAGACAAGAGGCCTATGAGTAGCAAAAATAAGACATTCATTTCCAGCACTTCAAAGCAAACAGTGGGTAGTCTGATATGTCTCCATTGGCTTTAACTAACACACGCCAGGCAGTCAGTCCTAAAAGCAGAATTGAATACTGCAGTTACGAAAGGCCATTATCTCTGCTGCTAAATCGATCTGCCAAGATAGAGCTAATGAGGGCAATGACCTGTAGACGATCTTCCCATTAATGTTAGATTGGTGCAATGAAGGAAAGTGAAGTGAGCCAAGAGAGGGGCTTACATAGACAAAAGTAATGAGGCTGGAGTGAAGCCACAGGAGGGGCCTGAACAGGGCAAAGATTTAATGTGGACAACACAAAAACTCCTTAGTCTGACAGAGCCGAGCACCACAGAAGAATACATTAATGACATAACGCAGATAAAGCCATAAGTATTCTAACACTACAATAGATGTTTACTGAAAAATAACAGGGGTCCTCCAAGCCCCTCGTCCAGTATATCACATGTCTTCTCAAAGACGTCACCCCTAGCAACCAAGGGGAGGTCCAGTATAGCAAATTACTAGCAGCTGTTCTTAAAGAGACAGGATTGTTTTTCTTCCTTAGGATTCTATTGTTCTGACACTGCAGTTCCGTAAAGATAGAACATCAACAGCACAGACTGTAGTTTAAATGACAGAAAACCTTCTGCTGTTTGTGACATATTGCGTTTGAGATGTGTGCCGAGGTGATTTAACTGGCACATTTATAGAAATGCTGAATGCACATTGTCCCTGTAAATCTAAACTGGTCAAGGTAAACTAAATATTGTTGATAACTTGGCCAAAGTTTCACAGGAGAGGGATAAAATGCTTACTTATAAGCAGACAACTTGTAAATAAGAATATATACAGTAATTAGCCTACATATATGTTAATTAACTATGGCTGCAGTCTGATAACTGCACTGTTAATATCAGTATAGGCAGATAATGTCTTTTTTAAAAATTAGCATGAGACAGTTATTTAGATTTGGCTGATTTTTCAAACCAATACTGGATGATATACACCATATTAGGGGTGCGGGAAAAAATCGATTCTTAGATGCATCGCGATGCAGACGTGAACGATTCACAAATGTCAAAAAATTGATTTTCTAAATATTTAATTTATAACGTAATGTTGACGGAACGCAAAGGGCGGAACTTGGAAGTGGGTAAGTGCAGCGCCCGGACAGTCTGTGGCGGCACATAACAAAAACACAGCTGGATGAGTGAGAAATCCGACTGGCTCCCTCTGCATTAAAGCCAGGTTAGATCAGGAGTCACAACACAAATGATAAGAAGAGCCATTTTGTCCTTTCAACAAAAATCAAACCAGCTTGGGAGCCACAACATTTAATGTCCAGCATGTCTCAGTATGTGATAATGTCCTAGTTTAGGCTAAAGAATATATAAACAAAAACGCGGACTTACTCTGTTCTGCTTTAAGCTTTATCTATAGCCGCTTTCCTCCCATCTCCGCCAGAAAACTTTCCTCAAAAGTTGAATAGTTTCTTGTAAAATGTGTTTCAGCTTTCGGTTGTTTTACGAGGCTGAAGTCGCTTCTCATTCTCCAGCTTCTTGCTGAACTTTCCGGTTCCACCTTAAATTCTGACTGCGACGCCGAATGTAATTGCGGCACCATTTAAGGTGGAACAGGAAAATGTTTGACAGTCTCTCGTTGCGCTGCTTATAAATGCGAATAAGTCCATTTGTCTCCAAATGCTCGTCTGTCTTTCTCTTTTCTTTTTCGTTCGCTACTAGCCAGGCGAAACCTCGTTGCTACGTGACCTGCAATCCTTCGCGCTCCACCCCCCAAATCATCCATTACCACTGGACCTTATTTCACCGTAACAGTGCATTTTATCGCAGATTTAGTGGCAGCAGCGTCTCATGTGCTCCAAACCAGAGCAGTAAATGAGAGCCTTCTAGTTTACTTGCCACATCACTTCCATTTGATTTATTAATAAAAGATATTGGACGTAAATGCACTATGGATCATTACAAATACTTCGTTTTAAAACTACCAAGTCCTCACACAGTAAGAAAATAGAAATCATGTGTAGAAAAAAAAGATGCATCAAGATGCATCGATAATCGTTTTATAATCGCATCGCAGCCCTCTGAATCGTAATCGAATCGAATCATGAGGTGCCTAAAGATTCCCACCCCTACACCATATGGACATTATGACACCCCACCTGAGTTCAGGTGTTTTAGCCACTCCTATTACTAACGGGTGGATAAAATTAAGCACATAGCCTTGCAGTCTCGATAGACAAGCAATGGCAGTGAAATAAGTTGTACTGAAGAGCTCAGGGACTTTAAACGTTCCACCTCTGCCACAAGTCAGTTTCTGAAATTTCTGTCCTGCTAGATCTGCCCCTGTCGACTGTAAGTGGTATTGTTGTTAAATGGAAGCACGTAGGAGCAACAACAGCTTAGCAATGGACCACACAAACTCACAGACTGGGGCCAATGAATGCTGAAGCGCACAGTGTCTATCCTCTGTTGAATCACTCACTAAGGAGTTCCAAATTGCCTCTGGCAGCAACATCAGCAAAAGAACTGCACGTTAGGAGCTTCACGAAATGGGTTTCCATTGCTGAGCAGCTGCACACAAGCCTAAGATCAAAATGCACAATGCCAAGCAGCGGGGGGAGTGGTGTAGAGCATGGCGCACCGGACTCTGGAGCAGTGGAAACACATTCTGTGGAATGGCAAATCACGCTTCTCTATCTGTCAGTCTGATGGACAAGTCTGGGTTTGGCGAATACCAGGAGAACGTTACCTGCCTGACTGCACTGTGCCAACTGTAAAGTTTGGTGGAGGAGGGATGATGTTATGGGGTTGTTTTTCAGGGGTTGGCCTAGACCCCTTAGTTCCAGTGAAGGAAAATATTAATGCTTCAACAGACCAAGACATTTTGGACAATTGTATGCTTCCAACTTTGTGGGAAAAGTTTGGGGAAAAACCTTTTGTGTTCCAGCATGACTGAGCCCCAGTGCAAAAAGCAAGGTCCATAAAGGCACGGCTGGGGGAGTCTGGTGTGGAGAAACCCTCACAGACCCCAACCCCATCTAACACCTTTGGGATAAACTAGAACGGAGATTGTGAGCCAGGCCCTCTTGTCCAACATCAGTGTTTGACCTCTTCTGGATGAATGGGACAAAATTCCCACAGACTCACTGCAAAATCTTGTAGAAAGCCTTCTTGTTAAAGCTGCAAAGGGGGAACCAACTCCATATTAATGCCTATAGATTCAGAATGGGAAAGCTCCTGTAGGTGTAATGTGTAGGTGTCCCAATACTTTTGTCCATATAGTGTACTTACGGTACTTCAGAAAAGCAGAACATTTAGTTGCCAGTTTTCTGAATTACTGCATTTGTAACTCTACAGAAACAAAAGTTATATTTCTCTGTAATGCTAAAACAGGTAGATGTAGTTCCAATTTCTACATTTTATAAGTGTTTGTGTATCGGCAGGTCCAGACATAAAAACAAGATCAGACATCAGCATCGGTGCATCCCTGTGTTTAGCACTATATGGCTTTGAGATATCAGAGAAATAACCTACATCAGTCACACATTTGTCTTCAAACAGCACAGTACTGTGCCATTATTTGGCCTCTACTGCACATCATTTGGACACTATAGATTGCAAAACATTGTGGGATCTGACTAGATGTACCTCTCAACATGAAAAACTGACCTGTGTCCCTGCAAAGACATTTTGTACCAAATTACCTTGCAAGATTGAACTCAAAAGAACAAAAGAATGCAGAATGTACCAATTAGAGTTTGAGTGTCTAACAGCTCCTTACCTGCTGTAGGATACGGCAGGAGGTGGAGAACTGAGCCTGATGTTCCTGCACAGCCTTCCTTGAAGCTGTGTTTACTGCCTCATCAGGGAAACTGCTGACTGGATAGACCTGCGACATTCAATGGGAATCATAATGCTCAGTTTAACATTCATACAGCAACTGAATATTCACTGGACACATGGGCTAATTTCATACATACATTAGGTAATATAAGGTTGATCCAAACTCTTTCTTTAAAACTATGTTTTCCAATTTTAAAGGATACATGAAAGCAGAGTATGTTAGCAGTGACTACAGACTGAACAATGCTTTTATACTGTCAGTTTTTGAGTTTCAACTCATTCCATTTACACAAAAAGTACTGTGCAAAAGTCCAGCCAAAGTAGCCGGTAAATACAAGTTATTAACTTTGTCAGCGTCTGGGAAAAAAACTGAAAACATATATTTAACAGACAATGACACAGAAGTCTCAATGACTATAAAATTATATATATATTTTATACAAATATATTTTTTATACAAAAATATTTATATTTTTGTCCACCCATTTTTGAAACCTGTCATTTTTATATCATTTCCTTGTTCTAAACACCCCCACCTCTTGTACGTCTTAGAAGTTGGTTGCATTTCTGCATCTAAACTAAAAAACCTTCTTTTTTCACTTGTTTCCTTTTGACTTTCTTCTACCTGCAAGTGGATTATTGTATATCTCCTTGGAAAAATCTGCTCAAAAAGAATATGTTGTGCTTCCCTTTGACTGGAAATTAAATAAATGAATGGTGATGTCTGACTTTCTGTACGGTACTGTATATATAGCCAATTTATTAGCTACTAGTCATGGGGAAGGATGTCTGTGCTGTGCATATTTAAACTAGCATAATTTTAACTTCAGTCATGCGCATGGAAAAGTTCCAGTGGGCTTCCCAGGTGATCCATGGAAGCATTCTTTGGTTTGCTCACCAGTGCATTCATGTCAGTAAGAAGCGTTTCTCCAGCAACAGAATCAAGAAGGTCAACAGAGAATCCTGAGCGCTTATCCATCACCTGCACATAAACGTTGTTTGTCCTGAAAGGATCACATACAAAGAGAAAAACCATTAGCATTAATCACAGACCCTGAAGTAATAACCCTCCACTGTGTCTCACTACTTGCAAACAATTACTGATGATTTATACCACTTAATCTTCAGCTTGACGTAGCAAAGGAGTTGTCCTCTTCCTTGACAGGTTGTGCAGGTGGTTGATCCGACTCCTGAGCAGTCTCTACATCTAGAATAACAAAATCATGTTATAGTAACAAGAAGCACTCTGAATTAAAGCCCTTACCCTAAATGTAGTCAGTTGGCCTGGTGTCTGAAGTCGGCTTCTTTAACTTTGCACTGCAGCTACGAGGCTAATGTACCTAACAAGTAATTGAAGCTTATACCCCACCAATTAGCATCTTGTAAATTGCATGCCAAAAATAAGCACATACTTGCTTCAAACTGGGTCAAGTTGTTACATAGTCTCAATCAGACTGGCTTACGTGGTTTCTACAACTGTATGGCATACAGTTATCTTTGGAAAAGGAAAGAAAGTATGTTTAATAAATGACTTGCAGAGCTACGATCCTATGGCTAACCTTATTCTAACGTATCTGGCTTCAATCCAAATGTAGTTGATCAGTCAAGACATGTTTAGTGTCTCAAGTTTGCTTCTTTAGTTCTTTATAAAAATGACCCAGATATTATACAAAATACAAACAAAAAGGCTTCAAAATGGCTTCTACTGTTTTATGCATGTAAATTTTGTACATTTTTATACATAACACTATGTGATCTTAGTGTATTAGTGATGTTAATTGGTGGTCATAAGCTTTCTTCATGTGTTAGTTATAGTACTGCACAAAAGTCAGTACTATAACTAACACATGAAGCTACAAGCTGTTAATTTCATAAGATATTTCTGAAAAGATTAGATATAAGATAATCCACATGCATAAAAAATGGGAAGTCAATAAAAATAAGTGAAAAAAACAGGAGTTTCCAAAACTACAGTTTAAAAAATGTTAAAAAGCTACAAAGAAAATGGGACTCCTAACAACCCTGGAAGAACTGGTAGACACTAAAACTGTCCTTATCAGATAAACGGCATGTAAAGCTTTCATCTTTGAGAGAGAGGAGAAAATCAAGCTGCTTCAGATCTGAAAGCATTCATAGGTGTTTCTGTCCATCCTTCCACTGTGAGATGACAACTCAGCGCTATGGGTCTGAAAGGATGTGTAGCTGTTAAGAAGCCTCACTGAGAAAAGGAGACAGACACATCAAACAAAGAAGCTGAACAATGGACTGACCACCCCAGAGTCCAGACCTCAACATCACTAAATGTGTGGATTACCTAAATCATAAAAAGCAGAAAATGCAACCAACTTCTAAGACTGAACTTTGAAGGTGTGGAAAAATGTTCCTAAAGATTTCTTTGAAGAACTGAAAGCGGGTCTCCCAGAAGGTGTAATAAAGGTAAAGGACGGACACATTAAATACTGGAAAAAACATATATTTAGTCATTGAGGCTTCTGTTTTACTTTATTAATGTGTTTCTGCTTTTTATCATTAAACTGAAAAATTAGTACCTTGTACTTAATGCCTGTTTTGACTGAAATTGAAATAAGTTTAGGGTGGTCTCTGACTTTTGCACAGTACTGTACATTAGCCTCTTAGCTTCAGATTTATGTCCACTCACCTTAATCCCCTAAACTCAAATTGCTCATTTGTATTTTATGATTATATAACTACCTAATAGTTTCATAGTAGTTCCTGACTAATAAGACTTAAGATTCATGAGTTAAAGCTATTCAGATGCACCTGAAGTCCCTGATTAGGTGACTTAGATTAGTAGGTGCAGAAAAATTGATCAATAAAGCAGGTGCTTACTTGACTCTACCCAGCCCATTACAGGAATAACACCGTTGATTAGACGTGTTCGTCCCTGAGCCACCGCACATTTCACACTGGATCTGCAAGCAGAAGAACAAGCCCATGACACAGATACATGATATTTTTTAATTGTTTCTTTTCTTATTTTTTTTAATTCAGAGGTCACGAAAGGTGAATAATCGCAGTTCTTAAAGGATTATTCCAGTATTTTTCCATCTGATCTCTATCTGTCACATATCGTTGATTACCACATTACTATTTTACAAACAAATACTTTTAACTGAAGAATTCATGAAAGTGTTTTACAAAATTATGTGTTTTGTATAAACACACACAAATTCAGCAACTGCCCACTGGCTTCTGTTGAAAGGGAGTTTCGCATAAACAAGTTTTTCCCGTTCTGCTGTATATGCACTATTCAGCAAAGAAAAAAACAGTCTCTGAGTATTTATGTGCAAAATGTCATCATCCGTCACTTTGATAAGCCAAAACATTATGACCACTCAGAGTTGAAATGAGAAACATTGATTATCTCGTAACAATGGTGCAAGTTGAGGTCCCGGGATATATTTGACGGAACAGTCTGTTCTCATAGTCGAAGTTTTGAATGTGGGAGAAATGGGCTGGTGTGGAGACCTGAGCGACCTTGACAGAGGCCAAAACATTATGGCCAGATGACTGGGTCAGAGCATCTCAGAACTGACAAGGCTTGTGGAGTGCTTCCTGTCAGCAGTGGTAACCACTGACAGTGGGCCAAGGAAGGACAAACCACAAACCGGTGACAGGGTGTTATCTTTCTGTGGTCCAACAGAAGGACTACTGTAGCACAAGTCACATTATAATAATAATTATATAACCATCTTAATGATGGTTATGGGAAAAATGTGTCACAACATGTGTCATAGTCGCAGACCGGTCAGAATGCCCATGCTGATCCCTGCCCAGCGTTAAAAGCACTTGGCATGAGCATGTGAGCATAGTAACTGGACCTGGGAGCAATGCAGGAAGCTCAGCTGGTCGGACGATTCTTGTTTTCTCTTACATCACACGAGCAGCCAGGTACTCGGGAGGCCAGGTACGTGTGCAGTGTTTACCTGAAGATGGCACTGTGGGAAGAAGATAAGGTGGTGGAGGGAGTGTGATGCTCTGGGAAGTGTTCTGCTGGGAAACACTGGGTCCAGGCAATCACATGGACATCAATTTGATACGTGCCACCTACTTCCCCCTTTTAAAATCCCAGGCTTATTATATACGAAGGCCTATTATTCAGGAACTACAGGGACTTCAGTGCAAACTGATGGAGCTATTCTTAGGTTATAGAAGTGTGTAATAAAGCTCTGGACCTACTGGCAGGCCCTGGCCTTTCAAGGGGTTAAACATCATTGCAGACCAGATACCTCCCTTCATGGCACTGGTATAACCCTCTTTCAGCAGGATAATGCACTCTTCCACCCTGCACAGACTGTTTATGAATGGTTTGAGGAGCAAGACAAAAAATTCAAGGTTTTGCCCTGGCCTCCCAGATCTCAATCCAATCCAGCATCTGTGGGATGTGCTAGAACAACAAGAACGAACCACAGCAGCTCCACCTTGCAACTCATAGGACTTAAAGGATCTGCTGCTAACGTCTTGGTCACAGGTACTACATAGCACCTTCAGAGGTCTTGTAAAGCCCATACCTTGGTGGGCCGGAGCTGTTTTGGCAACATGCAGAGGACCAACAGCATGTTAGGCAGGTGGTCATAATGTTTTGGCTTATCTGTATATATTCATTTTAAAGGAAAAGACTTGCTGGCTGAGCTGTAGATCAAAAATTGTTATTTTGAAATGGACTTACCCTGCCAGATGTTACACATCGATTACATGCAGATTTGCCAAGATTCAGGCAAGAGTGACAGCCCTAGAATATAAAAGAGAGAAATTATAAGCTCTTGACACTCCACGTTTTCAATATAGTGACTTTAATGCAGTTTTGACTGCTCTACCTTTATGGAGGCCGTATGCGGGATGCGAATATCCATTTCAGAATCCACAAACAGAGTAGGTACGGAGACAGCCACATCCCACGGGCCAGGAGCTACACCACTCATTCCATCCACTAACTGGCCTGTAACACAGAAAGATGCATGACACAGTGCAGTGCTACACCTTCAACAGGTCTGTGTTGATAAGGTGTGAAATGTGTAAGATAAGAAGGTGTATGTATCTCCTGGGGAGTTCAGGGGCTGAGGGTCATGGGAAGTTCACTTACCTTGTTCACTTCTGATACTTTTCCCTATTCATAATCCTTATAGGGCACCTGATTTCCTTTGCATGTAGTTTTTGTACAGTGTTATTGGTTACCATAGGAATATAATATTTTATTTAGTTTATAGGCCCAAATCATGGAAAAACTCTATTTTCTGCCCTTTTAAAAAAAAAGGAGTTTAATATAGTATATAAACACGGATAACATTTCAAAACGTACACTTAGCTCCCCAGTACGTATAATCCAGCTGCAAAAACCGCAATATGTAGTTTATGCCCATTAATGCTGCAGTTATAAAGAGTGTTCTGGCCTGTACTGCTTTTGATTGAGGCACAATACAGAGCAGCCAATCAGAACAGAGCTCATTTACATTTAGTAGTCGTAAAAACACAGTAACAGTAACAGCCTGTTTAATTTGAGGGATAAAGCGAGGTTGGGAAATGGTCATGTAAAAATGAATTATTTTATTTGGGTAGATAAACCTGCACAAATGTGCAAACGTGGCCTTTGTGGGAAAAAAATAATCAAACCCCAGAAAAATACAGAATATCTGCCCTTTAAAAGCATCTTTTCATGCACTTGCATATATGCACATTATTACTGGACAACTTTTCCAGGTTCGGCTCCTGCTACTTTGAGTGCCAAACCTTTTGAACAAGCAGAGTATTCTGAAAACATAACATTAAAACATTTTAAAACTCTTAACAGGAGAAAAAATAAGCCTTTTTTTTTTTTAAACTTTATATAAAACTTTTTTTTAAATGCAGCTCAAAAGTCAAAATAATTGAGTCATAATTGTTTACAGCAGTTGTGACTGCACTGGATGTCTGAAGAGATTAATGACTTCACTCCCTTACAGAAGCTATGACGTAAAGTGGTTTTAAATGAGCTGTCTCGTGCCTAGGACATCGTTTTATGGTCGTTTTTAGACAGGTTTAGGTCTAAATTGTGTTTTTGTTATCAATTCATGGTGGAGGGGTACATGCAAAGCATTGTTATATAAAACATTACCAAAAGAAAACATATTTTTTAAATTTACCACCATTTTATGATTATCAACATTACTTCTAAAAACTCTTAAGACCTGTGTAGGTGGTTTTGGATAGTAAATAAAATGCCCACATTTGCATTGCAAACATCATGACCCCTGTTTCCCATCACCA
This sequence comes from Colossoma macropomum, assembly GCF_904425465.1. Lineage (NCBI taxonomy): Eukaryota > Metazoa > Chordata > Actinopteri > Characiformes > Serrasalmidae > Colossoma > Colossoma macropomum. The sequence goes on from NW_023494810.1 coordinate 9,827,976, forward strand.
CCACTGTTAAGAAATCTTAAGAGTCTGTAAGTTTCTCTACAATGAACTCTTTCACATCGAAGCACTCTGAGTGACTCTGTTTACATCTCAACTATTGAAACATTGATGCAATACCTCTATAATTCTTCACTTATGCTTTGTTATAAGTACATTAGTGTTTTGGTTCTAGCCTTATGAGAATACTTCACCAAAATTAGATGTTATGATACGTATATTAATAGTCACTATTCTCCATAAACAGACAATGTGTTGTGAGACAATACATGGAGTTCCACTTTATGCTGCAAAATCGAAATTCTGAAAAAAATCTATAAAAAACACTGCCCTATTGACTTTGTGTTGTGGAATCGTAGTCAGATACACATGTGGGGCAACATGCTCTTTACTTTCATTTGTTGCACTTTGCATGTATTTACATTCATTTGTCTTCTAAGAAAATTCCTTGTTTGTTCACCAGGAACTGCAGCCTTATTTTGGCATCAAAAGAACAAAAGAATACTGGCAATTCTTTTTTGCTGCTGTAAAAATATAACATATTATGGTGCTAAGAACACATATATAAGCGTATACATAACACAACACCAAATGTGTGCTGTTATTCCCCTCCCAAATATGTTAACATGACTCTAACATTGTATTTAGTAGGACTGAATTTTCTATTGTGGCCATTTTTTTAATGAAATTGTGAGGAAAACGTGCTTTTTTTACCATTATATGGTTCAGTGGCCCATTCAGTGGATCTTGACTCTGTAAACGTCTCCAGTCGATACTAAGAACGAAAAAAACAGCGATAATCAAAATTTCTGAATACATAGCATGTACATAGCATGCAGTATACTGTAAATAACATCACCATACTACAAAGTTAACCCACCCGATAGGTGTTAAGAGCTTGAAAGTCTGTTAAGACCATCTCTTTGGGTGGTTTCCTGCTGTAGCAACAACTGCTGTAGGCATACTCAGTGAAAGCCTCCCTGGCAAGCTCCTCAGAAATGGCAGGAATGCTGCAGAAATAAGACGAAAGATTGCCTTAATAAGAAGATTATTTATTCAGACTTCTTAGATCACAGAACAGTGAATATGTTTCTTAAAGCTGACATAACTATTTCACAGAATGAACTCAATACTCCAAAGCTCTTACTCCCAGCGTCTGGTAGGTGAGGTAGCCGGTGGCTGCGGATGCTGATATCCTCCTGGTGGGGGTGGAACATCTAGAATTAACATAGAGAGTGCAGGTTATCTTAGATGAGTGGTGGAAAATATGAAAAAATGTTATCAAAATTGTGATAAACTGCTTAACAATGCACCCTTCTGAGTATAATAAATGTAACTATATCAATTATAATTACTAAAAAAGACAGATTCACACCAATTACAAAGAGCAAGTAAACAACAACAACAACCAGTGATAAATGAGAGGCTGTCAGCTCATAATGTAATTTTTTCAGAATTTATTTTTCTCAATTCTTTGATTTTTTTGCTGTCTGTCTTAAAATAGTTTATCTTTGCAAATAACAAGCTTTTTAAAATGTGGCACTATTTTTTTGCATTATGTCTGATCCAACTTGTTTTTCTGAACACTCATTATTTAAAGTATTTCATGTTTATTAGATATTAAAGGGAAAGATACACAGACAATTTCAAGGCATAATCTAACACCATGTATCATTTATAGCCATAGGCTAATTTGCAGTGTTCCTGAATGGCCCTTTAATAAAACACCATTCCCTAAGTAGGAAAGGAGGGGTGAATGAAATGAATAAACAGTAAAAAAGAAATTTACACATGCTTGCAAAACTAGCTGCTTTCTATGTACCTTTTGTCTTGCCTTTGAAATGATCCTATTCATGGATAAGCTTTAGTTCATTAAGAAGTGGATTCATTGGGAATGCATACATTAACATTAACTACTACCTTGTACTGTAAAACTGTTTGACTGGTGGACATTTTGTGATAAAGCGCGCTGCAGCAGCAGCCTTGGAACAGAATCTTTAGCCTGTCGACGAACCACTTCAGGCCTTGTGTCTTGTTCCCTAAAGCTTTGCTCCCTTGTTATCCTGCTCACCTGTATCTTGTGTATAACCCTGTCAAGTAATTGTTTTTGTTTTTTTCAAGTATTTCTTGTTTGTGTTTCCCCAGTATATTCACTTTAATCTTATAGCCCATGATGCTTTGAGTGGCCTATGGACAGAACAGGGTTAGCTTAGCTGTTGGATTTTGATGTCAGCTCTAGTTTAATTAAAGACATTTTAAGCTCGTAACAGTCATGCACTGCATCTCACTGCACTGAAAAATCAACTATGCTCTCCATTATCTGCAAGTAAAAAAAGCTGTAACATGGAAGTGGCTGTTTCCTGAGCCCCCACAGTGGATGAGTAGATAAACCCGGTCAATGAAACATCTCTAAAGGAAAAAAAATACTTTTCCTATTGGACTAAAGATGGCAAAATTTGTAAGATTATGGTTAAAATGGGTCAACTATATGAAGTCTTAGGCCAGAGTTCAGTGACAACTTTTTTCCTTACATATTTTACTTTTCATTATTTATTTGGGTCATTCGACAAAAACGTCCACTTTTTATTTATCCATAGGAGTCACTGGTGTTACTGATCGTTATTGGTGTTACACATAAGAAAGGTAACACCAGTGACATTTTTAATGAAAAATGCATTATACAAAATGGCTGCTACAGAGCATCAAACCACATGTTGTCAATCATGGAATATCCACTAAAATATGTAATTTAATCCATTTGTATTGATTTTTTTCACAATTACCTGAGCATAAGGTAGGCCACACCAGTGACTTCAACTACAAGCTTCATATGAAATCATGAGCTAAATAAGAAAATTCCTGATAACTGAAAAGACACAGTGGACTCACCATGTCCTTTTTAGATCCTCAGAAAATAGGTAAAAGGAAGTCAAGCGATGTCAACAGTGTGATTTTTATTACAAAAAAAAAGATATTGTAACCCTAACATGTTTTTCAAGTGTAATATATCTGTAAACTCTAGGGACACAAAAATAGATGTTTCTGTAGAATTTCCCATTTATTTATTTTATTTTATTCATTTTTTTACTCCTAAGCATCTTCTTTAAATTTATATAGTTACGTTTTTTTTTAAGAATGTTAAAAATAAAAAATACAAAAATTAAAAAATTGACTATGCTCAGTTTAAGCAAAGGAAAAAAGCTCAATGTCAAGTGTAAATATGGTGCAATGTATTTTGTACCATTGTAACCAGGGCCTAAGTTTTCATAGCCGGGCACTGTGGGCATGTCTTCTATAGAAGGAGCTGTGGCCTCTGTCCACTGACCTGTGGATTAAACACCAGAAATGGATGTCTTACTTTTAACAGACAGAAAAATGGCTTTATGAACATCTGTTCTACCTACCATCTACTTACTGAACTCTGATTTACTACACAGGATGATACAAAGCTAAAAGGATAATGCATTACCTGCAGTAGGGACAGACGGGTGGTGACAGGCTGGCCCTGCTGTGGGCTCATCCTGATCGCTGAACAGGATACAAGAGGTTTAAAACAGTCATGCATATGTGTAACACAGTAAATGTTATCCGTGTAAGTCAACCAAGACTACTGCAAAACTCATTCAGATCACATATTTACCTAAACAGAAGAAAATACATCACTGGACATTAATAAATGGTTGAAAGGTAACGATAAGTGTCTTGTTTACTAGTCATTCCTATAGGATTACCTTCAACTTTAAACTGGACACGGAAATATTTTATCTTCCCAGACTTTAACATCGTCCGTTTTTATTTGTAAGGCAGCATCTTTTCAGCAGCACTGTTAAGATGTACAAATAACTTTAACCCACCTCAGCAGATGCCTTCTGTCCATCCTGGGCAGTGTTTCCCTTTCGATTAAAGTTTCACTTCTGCGGAAACGACTTTCTTTCTCCACCCGTATTAGGACAAACCCCGCCCCCCTCCTGCCGTTTGTCTTCGTCCCGAAAACGGGTGGAAAACAAACTGTAACACGCTCATGTTGGTTCGCAGTAGCTTAGCAAAGCGTGCTGAGGTGGACCAAAATACTGCATACTTCGAAATACTCGACATTATATAGGTGGAAATATGTCTAAGAACACTCTAGAACACATTAGATGGTGTTATTGTTCTTCTATTTCATTTATACTTCATTTATTTTAAACTATACTTCAGCCCACAGGACGAGATAGCAAACTTCTGCTTAGGTGTTGTGTAATAAGACTTAGCCATTAGCACAGGAAGCAGATGTGTAAGCAAATGAGGGGAAATGTGTCAGCTCTGTCTACACCTATTGTTATTTTTGACAGCAATGTTAATAATTTAAAAAAATAGCTTTTTGTTATCTTCAAGAGAAACCCACATGGAAAACAAAATATGGACACACATTTTATATATTCGAAATACCTTTCAAATACATTGCAATCCATACCAAAATACACACACTAAAATGTATTTCAGAATATATTTCTATATTAACCAAATATATTTTCAAATACAGGCACAGCTTGAAAAGTCCGTATGTACATTTACACAGTTGACATAAGATGATTTCTCTGATTTTTCTTTTTTTAAATCATGTTTCATAGTTATTGTACATCTGTAAAACAGCTCATCACATAACCAGTTTATAAAACACGAGAAGCTATTTTTTAATATAGAACAATATTTTAAAGGTTTTATCTTAAAATATTATTGTATAAAACAGATTCATGTTTACAACATTAACATTATACTACATAAAAAATATATGTATTGTATTTAAAATACATTCGTCACAGAGATTTTGGTCACTGGAGTTATCAGGACTCTTCTATTACATTTTAACATAGTATTTTGAGCTCTATTAAATTGATTCTTTGGATCAATGGTCATCAGTGAGCAAGCATCTCCAGGCATGATAAGTCCAGACTTGCTCACTATATTTCATTAATTTATGAATAATTTTGTTTATCAGGCAGCACATAACTTCTATGTGTCACCTGTGTTATGTGCTTTAATGGATGGGTAATTGAAATTTTGTCAAAGTAATGCCAGAAATGATTTATTATAATTTATTACTGATTTTAAATAGCTGCACAAGGTCACTTGGACACCAGTGGGTCCGCAAATTAACAAAATCCTCAGTTTTAACCACTAGTGACTGTGACACCACATTCAGATAACACCAGTGACATGTAGTGACACCAGTGACTAATGATAATGTCATTAATGATAAAAACACTTGAAAACTAGTAAATATGGACATTTGATCTTTATCAACATTGAAGACTTCCAGTGCTTATTTTGTCATTTTGCTACCCTGGCTAAGTGTGGCTAAGGCCAGACAGTGCAGGAGAGAGGCTGAGGCTGTACAGGCAGCATACTGGTTCAGGTAAAGCTGGTTATTTGGCAAAAAAACAACAGACATACCCTCCTCAGTCATCTATGTTTATTTAAAAACAAATACCGTTTTGTTGTGAAACATGTTCTCTGCTGCCTATTAAGTAACATAGTAGGTGAATTCATCTTTTTGCTCACAGGAAAACATATAATATTCGACGTCCAGCATACTGGACATGTGGACTTATGCGCATGAAATGTAAGAGATTTTGAAACATTAACTTGTTTATAATCATCAACATAACAAGACAAAAAGCAAGCACTGCACTTTTTCCATTTACTGTGTGTACAATTACATGAAAAACTTTCTGAATTCTTGGAACCACCTGGACTTCTGCATTAAAAGCTCCTAAAATGTTAAATATTCATCACTGGTGTTATGGACTTGTTACAATAAGGTGTTCTTTTTTGATGAAATGTTGTCTGTATTAAGAGTATCTTACATGAAATGTTAGAATAATCCATTTTTGCCCTGATTTTTATCTCAGTAGTTCCATGCTCATTCTACAACATCTTAATCACTTTTTTAAAATAGTATATGGAGGTACATTAAAGTATATAAAAGCATCTGTATTTTGTGGTTTTTGATTTAATTTTTGATTATTCACATCCAAGAGCTAAGGAAGACTGAGAAAAGGTGGAGGAAATCCCAGCTTGACTTAGATCTTCACTCCTACTAATCTCTCCTTTCCAAGTTCTCACTCGAAGTTACTGCTGCAAAGCCATCTGAGAAGCCTCAGTCAGCAAGATCAGCCAAACTGTCATCTGTCCTGATTCTTCTTGACCTCTCAGCAGCTTTTGACACAGTCAACCACACAGTCCTTCTGGATGTCCTCACCGACCTTGGAATCACTGGCTCTGCGTGGAAGTGGTTCGAGTCCTATCTGGACGGTCACTCTTATCAGGTAACATGGGGTCCACATCCTCTCCATGCAGGCTGTCCACTGGTGTCCCACAAGGCTTAGTGCTGGGTCCTTTTCTCTTATCTTGGTGATGTAATATCCTCTCATGGCTTCTCTTGTTACTGTTATGCTGATGACACTCAACTAATGCTTTCTTTCTCACCCTCTGACACACAGGTTTCAAGTTGCACCTCGGCATGTCTGACTGACATCTCTACATGGATGGCAGCTCACCACCTGAAGCTCAATCCTAGCAAGACTGAGCTGCCATTTATCCCTGCAACTTCAGGTCCTCATCATGCTCTTGCCATCTCATTCGAGAACTCTCTGATTGTTCCGTCTGTAGAGGCAAGAAGTCTTGGTGTGATTCTGGATGGCCAGTTATCGTTCTCTGACTCACATCGCGAACCTAACTCAGTCATGCAGATTTCTCCTGTACAACATCTGGAGGATCCGACCCTTTCTCACTCGAGAGGCCACCCAGTTGCTAGTTCAGCCTCTTGTCATCTCAAGGCTTGACTACTGCAACTCGCTCTTGGCTGGTTTTCCTATGCAGGCCATCAAGCCTCTGCAACTCATCCAGAATGCAGCAGCACGGCTCGTCTTCAATCTCCCTAAGTTCAGCCACGTCACCCCACTGCTGCGCTCCCTTCACTGGCTTCCTGTAGCTGCACGCATCAGATTTAAAACCCTGATGCTTGCCTACAAAGCCAAAAACAGACTAGCCCCTACCTACTTGATGGCAATGGTCAAAACTCGAACTGTATCTCGAGCCCTTCAGCTTCGAGTACAGCTCAGCTTGAGCTGCCATCCTTCAAGGCGCATGGAAGACAAGCATCAAGGCTTTTCTCCGTACTGGCGCCCAGGTGGTGGAACAAACTCCCACTGGCTGTCTGAACAGCAGAGTCTCTCGCTGCCTTCAAACACAGACTGAAGACACATCTCTTTATACAGCACTTAAATGAGCACTGAGTTAAGTATTAATTGTAATGTATTGTACTGCACTTATTAAAATGTATTGTATTGTATTGCACTGGGCTGTGTTTAACTCTGTTCCTTTTTCTCTGGGTATCAATAGGGACTTTGTTTCTAGCAGTATCTGAGCTCAGGACCAGCTTTCTCTCTAACCTATTGGTAACTAGCAAAGATACTTTCTCTAGATTAACAAAGCACTTTTTGTAAGTCGCTCTGGATAAGAGCGTCTGCTAAATGCTGTTGTAAATGCAAATGAATTTCTTCAATAAACACAGTCATGCTAAATTTAAATGTAAAATAAATACATGTATGACAAAAAGAATGCCCCATTAAGGGGTAACACCAGTGATAAATTGACAAACATTTTGCATTGTACATTAAAATATTTTAACACATGGTTGGAATTAAGCTCTCCATTTTGCACATATGATAATAGGAGGTATGGATATTAGGTGGATATATATTAAGGTTGTTTGGTTTTGGTATTAAAGACATTTTTGAGAATATACTTACCTGGATTCCCAGTTCAAATGGAGAATGACCCAAATAGATTTATCAAATACAGCCAAAAATACTGTCTAATACTGTTTGGATACCTTTTGAAATGAATTTGTTACAGTATCTTAATTTTAAGCATTAGCAAATGAACCTTTAACATGACAATAGCAAGTGTTGTGGGTATTGATGAACTGTGAAAATGCGGTTATGATTTGATTTCTTTTTTATTTGAAATGCATTTTGTGTCTTACTGCATATGTACATGGTTAATGCAAAGTCAGTACCATTCATACAGTTCTTGTGTGCTTAGATATACACGTAACCGTGGTTAAAGCTACATACAATTGAAAAAAAAAATTCATATATATGACAAATGATCAATATATATCTTAATACATTGCAAAAATATATCTAATAAACACTTTTGGATTATATTTATTCCTGTATGGGAACACAGCTTTTAATTCAAAAATGCATATGGACACCAAGAGTGGCAGAAAACAAGATCGTTTATTTAAAGATAACATGTTAATCCTGAGTTGTCCTCGTGAGCAACAGCTGACAAAACAGAGAAATCAGACCTTTCTTTTTAACTGCTCTGGGGTGAGGACACCTCCCCAACTACCTCACCTATCCTCACATGCAATTTCTGACTTCACTGAGTTCTAGCATAGTTGTAACACTTCTTTCTTTTTCAATCACCTTCTTTCTTTCAGCTCTAGGCCTTCTGCGACACCTCATTTGTCTTCTAAAAACGCGATGTCACCCTACAACAGCTATTCCAGTTTTATTCGTCCATTTACAGCTACATTAAAAAAACATAATCACGTACTTGTTTGAAGATGAGGCTATGCGCCTGATTACACCAGTTCACATATTTCACATTTCCATTTTTTATTGGTCAAAAGATTACAAAAGAGGTCAGAATATACTGATCGTACCTAATTGCGGCTGAATAAGAGTGTAAACATATATGCATAATAAATCAGAAGGACGCAAATTAAAATATGATCAAACTAAGCCTCTCACATCTGATATCTTAACTGTGTATGCTAGTCTGCAGCACTAAGGACATAAACAATGCCCAAGTGTCTCTTGTTGAAGCATCATAGATACATTTTTATGTTCAAATGGGACTGAACAGTGTTTCTCAGCCCTGGTTGTAAGACAGCGATACAACTTGTAGCACTCCAGCATATTCCAAAGCTCCAACCTACCCTTCAGGGTGACACAGAGAGGACTTGCACATACACAGAGATAGGGCAAAAGAACTTTCACCTTAGATTATAGTGCGATTAACTACAAAATCCAGCATTAATATGTTAAATTACCATTTTTCAACCATGTTCATAAGTCCTAAAGAAAACCTTCCATAAGAGGGTCTGCTTTGCACTCTTTAGAAAGCTAGTCCATGTTCTTTAGTGGTGGTTAACCACAAAAAACAGCTTAGACCAGCAGGGCTGTCACATCTAAGCTGGTTTATGTTGGTTTACCCTGCTAGAAAAAAACAGCACATGATGTATTTTGGAAGCTGTTCTGCTTATCACCACCAAAACCAGCATGTTTTGGATTCTGGTACACTTGCCTAAGGTGTGTTTTTCAATAGGGTATGCTGGACTAGAGGTAGTCTGGTGCTGGTCATCCAGCATGGTAGTGCTAGCTCACCAGCACACCAGCATCTAAAACACAACACATGCTGGTCTATGTTTCTTTTGCTAGCACAGAAGGCCATAAGCTACCGGGTTAGCATGGTGGTTTATGTAAAATCCCTAATAGTGTACTCTATTATAACCCTTCCCACAAGATATATACCCCGGTAAGGGTATTAATAGAGAGCAAGTACCTCCTTTGCTGCAGTAACAGCCTCTACTCTTCTGGGAAGGCTTTAGAAGGAAAGAAGAAGGAAAATACTTCAATGTAAGTTTAACTTCAATGTTATTTTGAACCACTGGTATATTCATCGTTCAATGTTCATATTGTTTTTAAAATGATTTCTAAAAAAGTTAAAAAATAAAAAAATAAAAATGATAATTTGATAATACAACGCTGACCTCTCTATGTCTCCACAGGTTTATATATAAAGTATACTGAGACAGTGGTTTAGTACAAGCAAAGAGAGCCCTCATATCTTTTAGTTATGACAAGAATATATAATACAGGTCGCTGTTAGTAGCTACGCCATGCAATGTAATATATACTTGTGTTACATTATATTGTTTAGAGAGCAAGTACCTCCTTTGCTGCAGTAACAGCCTCTACTCTTCTGGGAAGGCTTTACACTATGTGTTGGAACATTTGCTGTGAGGATTTGATTGCATTCAGCCACAACAGCATTAGTGAGACCAAATACTGATTCAGTTCTGGACACTCCAGCTCATCGCATAGTTACTGGATGGAGCTCCATCACTCCAGGGAACACAGCTCCACTGCTCCAGAGCCCAGTACTGGGGGGCTTTATACCGCTCAAGCCCATGCTTGGCATTGGGCATTTAATCTTAATCTCACATGGAGCTGCTCCCGAGCTTCACATTCTTCATCAGTGCTTTTCTATGAGGACTGTACAAGCAGTGTGCCAGCAACGGGTGCACCCTAGACTAGCTGAATTAACTAAGAAGGGCTGTCTGGATACTTTTGGGCAGCATAATCAACTGTAACATGCTGGCAATCGATCTTGACCAGCACAAGCCAGCACTAACAACATTTAAAATTTCCTTGTTTAGATTCACACATTAGGCCTACATATTCTTCAGGGGACCTACCACACCCCACTCAGGCATTCGACTGGCCTACACGACCAACATGAAATATGATAGTCCTTCTGTGTTTTCAAGTATCTACAAAAGCAGGCCACTGCTGTTCCGCTGTACAGAATTTTTCATTTCCTCTGTGGAAACGAGGGCTTAGGCCTACTGCTACAGAAGGGTAGACAATCTGCAAAGGGTTACACTATGCTGCTCAGACATAGCCAACTACGTTTGAGATAGATTAACTTTATTACTATAACGTTTGTTATGTTTGGATGGAACTATATTGATTATCAACGCTGCAGTGCTTTGAAAGGAAGAGACCACTGAAAAGGAAACGAACGTGCTGCTAATTTCATTCGTGGATTTGTTTGCTAGTTATTAATCCCTCATGCTGGCTCTTTTGAATGCTTTAAAATGAAAGGCAGAAAGAACATATCTGAGAGATCTGAACATATCTGATAGGTCATATCCCATAGACTTCTTAGTGGTTTTAAAAAGTTCTACATGCCACCGCTGTCATTAAGTTTTGCATCTCCTAGTTGGTAACACTGAAGAAGAAGGAAAATACTTCAATGTAAGTTTAACTTCAATGTTATTTTGAACCACTGGTATATTCATCGTTCAATGTTCATATTGTTTTTAAAATGATTTCTAAAAAAGTTAAAAAATAAAAAAATAAAAATGATAATTTGATAATACAACGCTGACCTCTCTATGTCTCCACAGGTTTATATATAAAGTATACTGAGACAGTGGTTTAGTACAAGCAAAGAGAGCCCTCATATCTTTTAGTTATGACAAGAATATATAATACAGGTCGCTGTTAGTAGCTACGCCATGCAATGTAATATATACTTGTGTTACATTATATTGTTTAGTAGATTAACTTTCTAAGCTGAGTTAGTACCTTAATAATGCATAGCACAATCACAATTATGGAACACAATAATTACATTACATATCATGCACAGAATTCTTGTTTATACAGTGAAAAATGTAACCTGTTTTTATAATTACATGATTCAAAAGTGTACTTCAGTTCCACATGAATAACATATATGATATCAGCACAGTTATTATCAAAAGTAAGTAAAGTAAAAGAGAAACCTGGTGCTGATGTAATATATTTCCTCTATGTAGAAATTACACATTTGAGTCAAGTACATTTAATACAGTGGAAGTAAATTTGTTTTTTTTAACATGAACGGTCGATTTAAGAGTTTACCTGTTGTAATTATGTCATGAAGATACTACTAATATAGGCTTATGCATGAAGTTAATTGTCCTAACCAGGGCATATGGCTTCACATTTTAGAGTATAGTGCAGCAACATGTAGCTGGATAGTCGTCTGCTTTAACTTTTGACTCATTACCGAAAACATAGTAAACATAGGATTTTCCCTGCCACTCGTAGGTCACCTTGGTGATGGGAATCAGTTCCACACATTGTTGCTGGAACACAGAGAGATTCTGAATTAGTTCTCATTTTGAAAATCAAGGAATCTTATATTATATCTATATCTATATGTCTATCTATTTATCTATCTATCTATCTATATATATACATATATATATGTGTGTGTGTGTGTGCATATATATACGAATAAAGCCTCGTACCAACAAAATGAGAACTTCACAGGAGAAGAAAAAAACTCAATGGAAAAAAGTCAATGGAACCAGATATTTTTCCAAGTCATTTTAGATCATTTCTTTTAATCAATTCATCATAATAATTCATCCTAATTAAATTTACACACAGTGTAAAGGGCAACAGGTATTTTCAAATTATGTCAGAAACTAAAAAACGACAAAAATGGAGATATGAGGCTTTGTTCTGACAGCAGTAATATAAAATGTATGTTATACCAACTTTATACAGTGCTGTGCAAAAACCAGAATCTACACTTTCCACTCTCCACTTTAAATTTCCAGTCAAAAGAGCCATCGACTACAAGATATTCATTTTCATATTTCTGAGGAGATTCTATATAAAATAAAAGATATCCACTTGCGTAAGGAAGGCCAAAAGGTAAAGAAACACAAAGCCCTGTTTTAATTCTTTTTTTAACTTACTCTTGCCCACTTTGACTCACCACGCTGATGTATGTCACTCCTACGTTACAGAAGCGTCCACACACAGCCAAAGTGGACGCGACAGTGTCTGTGTTTACTTGCAAAGATTTTTGCCAATCCAATGTACTGAATTCATTCTGATTATAGATTAAGACTGAGGTGTTTCTATGCTCATTCTACTCAACAATCTGAGGGAAAATCTCTGGTTTCATGCGCACTACAAGTAATCACGCTCATGCATAGAGTACCGCTTAGTGTAGATGCTACCATGACTACCATCGCGTGAGTCCAGTCAGAGTGAGACGAGCAGCAGTGAGCAGCACTTGTGTTTTTAATTGCTCATTTAACAGACTCAGGAAAACGTACTTCACATGTCCTTATTAAAGAAGGCTGAGAGGAAGACGTTGTGTTCTGAGACACATAAGCTGGACGTCCGTCCCACCGCCGCCTTTTACAGATCAGAACATAAACTTCCGTCTCCTCTGCAGACCAGTTTCTGCTCTGCCATGCTGAACGTTACAAACTTTCACTATGACGTGACGCATAGAAGGTACTTAAACTTTTCAATTGGGAATGTAATCAGATACAGGCGTTTACTACTCTATTCCGACTGAGGTGTATACATAGATGTATTCTTTTCCCATTGAGCTATTATTCAGATTATTAACGGATTATCAGGCTGGATGTAAACATGGTTAGTGAGGAGCAGATTATTCAAACGAAATACACTCACTATCTGGGTAAGTGTGGCTGCTGAGGTTGACACTGGTGTTTACTCGATCCTTCACCCCTCTGGGGGTTTAACTAACACCTTTCACTTCAGCTAATAAAGTAGTGGAACAAGTGGACAAGGGCTTGTGAGATCCGGTGTTGAAATGGGGGGGGTGAAAGGATGAAAGGTCAGGAATTTCTGAAACTGGAGTTTAAAAAAGTCATTAAAAAATCCAGAAAAAATGGGACTGTGCAGGACCTGGTAGACACCAAAATTCTCCCCATCAGATAAACAGCACTTAAAGCTTTCATCTTTTAGAAATGGAAGAAAAACAAAAAAAAAAGCTGACAACTGACAAAAATGAAGAAAGTTGGCAAATCAGACAAAAGGAGCTGCTGGTGTTCTGAACAATGGACTGACCACCCCAGAGTCCAGACCTCAACATCACTAAATGTGTGTGAGATTATTTGGATCGTGAGAAGCAGAAAATGAAGCCAATTTGTGAACTTTAAAGGTTTGGAAATATATCCCTGCAGATTTTTTTTCGAACACTGAAAGCAAGTCTGGAGAGATGTACTAAGAATAGAAGCTATAATGATAGGGAAGAGTAGACATGCTAAGTACTGGAAAAAAATATATTATTTTTTGTTGTAGAGGTTTCTGTGTCATCTCCTGTGTCATTTTTGGTTAAATTTACGTTTTCTCCCTTTTTCCTGACACTAAAAAAATGACTTTACATTTTGACTGGAAAAAATATAAATGAAGGGTGGTCTCTGACTTTTGCACAGTACTGTCACAGGGCACAAATGAAACATCATAAACATGGCACATTCTATGGGGAACCTACCTGTTGTAGGATGCGAGCAGACTGAGAATATTTGCTCTGATGCTCCCTAATCATTCTTTCAGATGCCTGCACCACGTTTTGGTCTGGGAATCCAAGCAGTGGATATACCTTAAGCAATAACAATAATAATAATCAGAAGAATAATAATACTGTAATAATGGTGATGATAGCAGTCCACACAGAGGATAATAAAATGTGAGGGACACATTAATATTTACACAAATACAATCAACATGGAACATCAGTAGTAATTTGCATTCTCTTACCATGTACTTTGTATCTTTAAAGAGTTGCTTCCCACTGACATCATTCAGCTTCTCCGCCTTCAAACCACTCGCCTGCTCTGCCATAAAATCCTCAACATTGTTTTTCCTGGTATGAAAAGCATGTGCATCACAAACCTTTTCCTTCAGTGAACAAGGATGCATAGTGGCATTGATGTGAAGCACATTTTTATTAAGCACCAAAAGCTAATGGAGAGCTAATAGCGCCCCCTTGTGGAGGATCTTCAGTCTGCTGAGCATGTGTGAGTGAGTAAGTGAGTTGCAAGCCCAGTCCATAAGGTGCTTGACATCTAAAAATACAGGGGGTGAACAAAATAATGGAAACACAATATGAAGTACTCATACACACTGATGACTTCATTAAGCATGTCTATTATATAGGCACAGCTTTGAAAGGTTTACAGTGTCATCATCTATAGAAAGGGACCACCATAGTTCCCCCGCTGACCAGATATTATTTAGCTGGCGGACCATTCTCAACACAGCAGTGCCACTGACATGGTAGTGACATGTTAGTTTGTGTTATGTTGGTACAAGTGTATCAGGCACAGCAGCGTTGCTGGGGTAACTGATAAACTGGCCAATGAGAATCAACATTTCATGCGTTTTTATTTTGTTTTTTGTACACCTTTTGTACTCTACATTGCTTCTTTGATGCCAACAGTTCGTTTTAAAGTACTTTTAAAGTGTAAGTGAATTACCATTCCACAGTAAGTTTGATGTAGGATAGCAGCTGCCGCTTCCCTTTGCAGGTTGCACACTGTACCGTTCCTTGACCTGAACAATCATTACATCTGTATAGAGCAAAGAAAACAGTAAAGTATGACAAAGTATCACAGTAGATGACTTTCTGGTAGTGCATACAGATTCAGTGGAAAGATAAAGACTGATTTTTTCTAAATCAAAGTTTTATTAAATGCATTTTTCTAAAAACGAACACTTTTTACTGTTTTATTACCAATTAAAGATTGACCACACTCTTAAAATTAAAGGTGCTAAAGAGGGTTATCGTAGCATGAACTGATGATAGTGTTACATAAGTGCTGCATGCCACTACACTGCACAACACATGGGAGAACCTTTAATTGGCGCTGTAACTTTTTCCGTATTACATAAAACAGTTAATGCTGTATGCTGTAAAACACAAAGATTATGTCTGAAAACACCTGTCAAATACTTATGACAGATCTCTACAAACATTCAAAATATGATGTTACATAAAATTAATGGATTATAAACTAAGCTTGGGGGATGGGGACAAGGTTGTTCTCATTGTAAAATTACGTGGACCACTGTTTTATGATCTTGCAACATCGAAAATCAGTTATCTGTCTCTATATTCAGCTGTTAGGCACCCATGTGTGTAAACGTACTTTTTTTTTCCTGTCCCGTTGCACTCATTGCAGCTTTCCTCTCCAGACACTTTCCCAGAGCCACTGCATGTCTGGCACACTTTCTGCATTGACAAATTGAAAGCACTGCTTTCAAATAAAGCACTTTCAGAAGCAATTAGGAAGGCATTCAAGAGTCATCTCTCATTCATAGAGATGAAAACAATGCACTAAAAATGACTCTTCATAACATGGCACTCCATCTCTCTATACAAACTATACACGTTCTGAAAAGCAAGAAGTTTAAATTACTTACATTCCCTGAGCCAGTACATGCAGCGCAGGCACATTTCCCAGTGGCCGAGCACTTCTCACATGGCTAAAAAGAAAATTCACAGAATAAGTAGGGCTTAAGTATCGTTGATCTGCTTTTGCAGTGGTGTTTGGTTTGGATGCTGAAAAAACAGAATTTACTTCTTTCAAATGTGTACATCATCAATTACTATCAAAAGTTAGTAAACTGAAAAACAAAACTGTTGATGTTATGTGTTTTATTTGTGTGGAAATTATTTTAATTTAGCATTCAACACATTTCACTGCATTTACTGCACTACAAACTTGTACTACATATCGCTTATTTTGAAAGTTTGATTAGCTTGTCTTTAAATGTAAGGTCTTTGGGATCATAATGGGCATCTCGTTCACATTCTCCTTTTTTTGGATCTACACTTTGAATCTGATCTTCCTAAATTACCAGGGAACTTTATGCAATTCCATTGTAATTCTCAAAATAATGTATACATGCCTAAACCAACTAAAGTTTCTGAAGTTTGCTATGAGCTCAAAATATAATCTTAATGAAAAATGTATGCCATAAATGCGATGCAAGCAAAATGAATAATATTCCTCCTGTTGACTGTTAAACCGATGTATACCTTGACCGATGAGGTGTAGGGAACTTCAACTTCCTGAACAGAATCTTTAAACATTTCAGGGGTGTTAACAGGGATTTGCCACGGACCAGGAGGAGGCTGTGTGAAAGCATTCACTGGCTGACCTGTTGCCAAACACATTCACAGCATTGAGGGAAACCATGAAACCATGTAAGTGGTTGTAAAGAAACTTGCTGATAGCTGTGAAATTGTCATTACCATCATAAGGCTTAGTGGCCCATTCCGTTTTTCTGGACTCACTGTAGGTCTCCAGTCGATACTTCAGAGGAAAGAAATTTGTTAGTTGTTAGTTTCTTTTATGAAAAGAAGCTTTATGGAATTAATGTGGAAAGAAGCGTCTTCTATCATTACATGGCAAGAAAAAAGTACTTGTTGTACAGTCTACTTATTACTGTCAGACTATAAAAACTACACACGTTGCAGATTCATACTGGATTGAAATAACTCCACAATTATTACTGTCAGACTGTAAAAACTACACACACTGCAGATTCATACTGGATTAAAATCATTCCATAACTATTACTGTCAGACTGTAAAAACTACACATAAAGCAGATTCATACTGAATTAAAATCACTCCACAGTTATTATTGTCAGACTATAAAGCCCACATACACTACAGATCCATACTGGATTAAAATCACTCCACAATTATTACTAACTATAGTCTAACTATAAAAAGTCCATATTCATTCTGGATTAAAATTACAGATCCTGTTGCTGATCTCTTAAATTACAGCTCCTCCCCAGGTAAAACTAATCCAGCTCTAAAAGGGCCTTAGAGTTTTGTGTAGACAGTCGAGAGATCGTGTGGTGAATTACACGGTAGGTGTTGAACTGCTCCATGTTGGTAATCGTGCCATCTGTCGCTGGGCCAGATGACCAGCAACAGTTGCTGTCTACATGCTTGCGGAATGCCTCTTTGGCGGCTTCCTTAGTGAGAGCAGGAATACTGAAAAAACAAAACACAATGAGCTAAATTTCCTCATTTCTTCAAAGTGTCCATACCAGATCAGACTATTAATATCAACAAATAGAGATTCACAGCATCTTTCCCTGGAAGAAACATACACTGTTGTATCTTCCAATACTGCTTTCTTCATTTATTTATCCAAACATAAATAATAGACACATTACAGACACTACTGCATAACTATTTAAAGTAAATGAGGAGTACCCTTTTGTTATAGCACATACTTTGGATACAAAGTGTTTGTATACACATCCTTTACAGAGAAAACACTTCTGCACAACTCAAATAACTCAAATAAATACTTATTTTGCCCTGTAGAGGATGTGTTAACTTAGTTTCATTTAGAAAATCAACAAAACATGTAATTTGACAGGGAGGGTAAACTTTTTGCATACAACTGTAAACTAAAGTTAGACTTGCATTCAGTAGTTTCATTTACTGCATCACTACAATAACCACACTGACTTGAGCAGCTTTAAACTTCCACTTTTATTTAATGAAATCAGCAGCCTATACTCAGCTCAAATTCAGTGTTGAAACCAACTCTGAAATTCTTTCAGGAGCTATCAAACCCACACAATGGTTGTCTTGAAACCCAATACAGTGACACGCTGACATGAAAGCATTCCGATTAGATAACAATTCATAGATTCGGCCTTTGAATGGATTTACTGAAATCCTTTCACTGATAATCAGGCGTTTAAAGTTAAGGTCCTTCTTTAATCATTCACATTCACAGTTACTAGTTCCTGTTTTGGTGTTTCATTTTATTTCTTGGTTCAGCTCCTTTTATTTTAGCCCAAAAGGATTGAAACAGAGCAAAGAAGGGACCCAACATTCTTCCGTTCCTATGCTGCAGTTCATAAACAGGCTGCCTACATTTTAAAATTGCTTAATAGAAATAATTATTTTCTTATTTTAACCATGCACTTTATTTTAATTGAATGGAATTGCTTTAACATATACTATGATTGATAAATTACCTCGCAATGGTCCTCATTCACCAATATCTTCCTAAGTGTTTTCTTAAATTTGTTCTTGAGAAAGGTTCTAAGAGAAAGTCTACGTCAGATTCATGATGTGTTCATAAACCACAGAACTGTTCACATCTTTGTGCTCTTGAGTGTGTGTGGATTCTGTTCTTACCTAACAACAAATCTCAAATAAGAAAACACTGGTGAATGACACAACCTTTGTCAAAACTGAGTAAATGGGTTTTAAGAAGAAACTCCTTTTTAAGAACTGTTGATGAATGAGGCCCAATGTTTTTAAGTACTTCTATGAGTTTCTAGTTGAATATCTCAGTGATGTTGTTAGTTTATGGTTTGAATTCTGTCTCTTTATATTGTTTTCAAGCAGAATCTGCACTTCTGAAGCAAACCTTGTGGGTTTGATTATTTAGACTATCATTTTGAAACAGACATTAGGCTTTTTTTTACAATTAAAATGTATATTTATATTTACATTCATACATTCAATTTGTAATAACACTGACTTTAGCTTTTAATGCACTTTATCTATGTCGGTAGCATAAAATGACCTTACATGCTGTCATGGAAAAGCTTTTTTGATCATGAATAAAGAAAAAAAATAGATTCAAAAAGAACCAAGGATGTTTTTAAAACTGTTGTATAGTTAAAATCAGAATATTCTATGAAATCGTTCAAAATTAATATGAATTTTACATTACAGTCTATTGAATACTACTTGACACTTTTCCCATCATGTTGGTAGGCTTTTATTATCAGCTTGTTTGTTTGTAAAACTGAAATTGTTCTCGCTCTTTTCGTTCCATCAGTCAAGTTTTCTGCTGTCAGTAATAAATATGATGTAGTTATTTTGTGCAAAAGATGTGAAGTTTGGTTTGCATCAATATGCATGCTTACCTAATAAAGAGGACTGAAAACAAAAGTGTTAAAAGTGTACCTGTACAGTGCACTTTTTCTGGGTAACATTCAGAAATTCTTAATATTTGATTCATCTTCGCACTCTTCAGTATTTTATCGAAACTGCTTGAGCATATGCAGATTTTGACCTCATGGCCTTCACCGTTCACACAGTTTTGGAGGGGCTTGTACGTGTCTCTACAAGCCCATGTTTTCAGGAACACTGATTTACAAAACAGGTTGTTAAACAGAGATATGAAACTTAGGAATGAATGAAGAAAACTTACCTCCAATCTTGCGCAGGCTGTGAGTCAGGAGTTGGCATGGGCTGAACAGGTGGAGGAGGGATAAAGCCACCTAATTAAAATATGACAGCACTGTAAGAGAGCCTGATTTACAATAAACACCACCGAACAGTTTTGAATATGCATTTGTCTTAACTATAACTTAACTGTCTTAACTATAGTTTGCAATTTTACAGTCCATTGACTTAACAGCTCTTGTTTAAAGCAACAGAACATAAGAAATAATGTGACATAGAAGTAAAATCTATTTAATATATTATATTTAACATCATTGTATTATGTGTCAATATTATAAGTTCATATTTTTTTAAATAAATTATATTTAGTTTGCATTTACCCTTTTTTCTAAGCTATAAGCCCTTAGGCTGTACTTGAATGGTAATAGGTGGGTCACTAGAGCTGGTACTAATTACTGATGAATTTCAATATTAGGGTAGTTTCCAAATATATCACAATATCACAGTGTCAGATGACACTTCAAGTTGACTGAAAAACAGGTTGTTTTTCAGTGTTTGACATAATTTGAAGGTACCTGTTGCCCTTTACACTGTGTGTAAATTTCATGAAGAACAGACCAAAAGAAATGACCCAAAATGAATTGGAGAAAAAGATCTGGTTCCATTGAGTTGCATTGAAAATAAAGTATGTTTTTTCCTTCTCTTGTAAAGTTATCATTTCGGACATATGAGGTTTTGTTCCGACAGCAGCGTTATGTTTCTTGAGCGCTGCTACTTTATGCTTACTAACTAAACTTCCTATTTATTTAATTTTTAATGGATTTTAAACTGTTCCTAAGCACACGTTATACAATATACATTCCTGTTAACTGTCAGGCCCTGAAAAGAGTTGTAGGCAAATGTTTGGGTACCCCTGCTCAAATGACCTCTTTTATTGATTGATTTAGTGAAAACAAGTTAACTCTACAGTGAACACACTTCTGCACATTTTAACCCCCAGTTACTGTGCACATTTTAACCCCCAGTTACTGTTCATTTGCTGATTTTACCATATTGGGCGGAATACATAAAATGTGGCTTGTGCAAAAAATATGGCACATTTTATAATTTGTTTTTTTCCTAAAATATTTTAAACTCAGAATGTAAATTGATGAATAACTCTTGCTAAAACTGAAAACTAATATCACAAATAAACTGGTGTGGACTGTGTATCGCTCAGCCCTATTGATAATACAGCATTAATCTGTGCATAAAGAAAACAAAAGTGGATTCATAAGTCTGTTGCTGTGGCTTTAAATCTACATGCATGCAAAGATCATTTCACAATAGCGAATGCTTTTCCCTACCGCTCGCCCCTGGGGCAAGCCCCTCATATCCAGGAACAGGATTGTACATAACTGGGGCCTGCATGCCCATCACTGCAGGATACATAGCTGGGAGGCAAACACAGAAACATTCCAATCAGTTAAACAAGCATGAGCTTAACATGAGGCTATATATTACATTATACAAAAACAAACACTCTGAAATGAGAAGCAGACCTGTTTTTTTTTTCACTTTTTGTTGGTTTTTGTTTTTTTTAAAAAGAAAGGAAAAAAAAGAAACAGGCCAACATGCTTTAGGCTCCATGTGTACAGAAAACACACATAAGCCACTTTAAACCAGCACAATCCTGTAGTCTTTCTATTCCTCAATTTGTGAAGTATCTATAGTAAATGGCAGTTTCACTGCTTCAGCTGGTTCTCACAATCCTCTAGTCTTTCTATTCCTCTATTTGTGAAGTATCTATAGTAAATGGCAGTTTCACTGCTTCAGCTGGTCCTCACACAAACACCTCCGCTGAAATCGACACAATTAACTTAACGGAGGTTCTTGAAACGACAAAAGCTAAACGGAGTGAATCAGAAACGAAAGGAATGTAATGAAACCTACCGGGACCCGCTGGATAAGCCATTATAGGTGAAGAACGGGAGACTCTGGCTCGGTTTGACGGTCTGTTTGGGAGGAATGTGCCCCAAAGGCACTTGCAGAGAGAGCGGAGATTAGATTACTGAGGAGGGCTCCTCCCCGTCCACCGCCCCCTTCAGCTAACTGCTCACAGCCCTCAGACTCAACTAGAGACCGAGTTGTGTTTCAAATGGCGATTTTCTCCCAAACTCACGGTTTATCAAGCACATTTAAAACATATTTACCTCGCATTCAGACTAACAATACCTCATACTTTGATACGAGGAGAAAGTTCAGATGAAGGCGGTGTGGCTGTGTACGTTAAGCCATACCGTCCTTTTCTGGAATGTTCTTTGGTCCACACTGCTTAAAATGGCCTCTCGTCAAGAAAAAGAATCACTATAATGTCTGTCTGTCTCTCCATCCATCCATTCTGCTGAAAAGGGACCATTGGAACCATATTGAAAATTCATGCTTTTGCATTACAATGGGATTTGGTTTCATCTATCGATCTGTCTGTCTGTTTATCCATCCATCCAACTATCTATCCATCCTGCTGAAAAAAGACCATTGAAACCGTATTGAAACTTGATGCCTTTGCATTCCAAAGGGACTTTGCTTCATCTATCTGTCTGTCCGTCCGTCCATCCAACACAGCTTATTTTTAACAAAACAGTAGAATTTAAAATTCTGTAACATGTTATCATCGTGTCTGATTTAACACCCCCCACCCCAAACCCATTAAAAAAAAATAAATAAAAAAAAATAAAAAAACTGCTTTGTTCTTTCCAGTCGTGGATGGGATGTTCTTGCGGGAAAGTCTCAGCAGATGATTTCTGTGGAAAATGCTCTGAAAGCGGTAACGATTCATTTTTCTCTGAAGTGCCTTGCCACAGAGCCATCATGGGAAATGGATGCATTCTCATCAGAACTTAACTGAATGAGTCGAAAAAGAACTTTTAGGCAAATAACATTTAGACACAGCTGATTGGAGGTGACCTCAGGAAGCTGAACAGGCAGAAATAGGTTCACCATTGCTTAAATAATAACATCTAAGAGAAGCAACCTGTCAGAAGTTGGAGCTCATCAGTCTGAGCTTTTTTTGTGATTTGTAGAAACCTCATGTTTTTAGCAGCACCAGAAACGTTTTGACATTTCTAGCTCATTCTGTCTTTGTCTGCCATCTTCATGGATGTTCCTTCCTAAAGTCTGTTGACCAAAAAAGTTGTGTTGTTATCATGTCGTGACAACGTTTTGTCTCAGGGTTGAATAATGGCTGTCATTGTGTTGACTTTTAAAGATGAAACTACGTAACTTTTCCAGATTGCCATATTAAATGTAAATGCTGCCTCAACATTGAAAGCAAACATTGTCTCAACATTACTTTTCAACTCTGCTCTGACATCATATGCCAACATTGCCATAATGTTGTGAAAACGTTTTGTCTCGATGTTGATTGTCAGTTATAAGTATGTTGAATTTGAAAGATGAAACTATGTAACATTTCAACATTGTCACAAAATCAAATGTATACAGAAATCCAGAGAGGCTATGAGGCAGTTATAGTTTTCTGGATTGTTATCTTGAGATAACAAGATAATTAACTCATAATAACAAGTTAGCTATCTTGTTACCTCGAGATAATAAAAGTTGTTAGTGGAAAAAGTTTCCTGTGGTCTCACGAATCAACATTTGAAATTCTTTTTGCTTGTTATCAGTGCACAGTTCAAAAGCCAGTATTCATGATGGTATAGGGGTGCATTAGTGCACATTACATGGGTGACATCTGTGAAAGCACCATTAATGCTGAATGATATATACATGTTTTGGCAACATATGCTGCCATCCAGACAACGTCTTTTTCAAGGAAAGCACAAACCACATTCTGCTTGTATTACAACAGCGTGGGTCCATAGTAAAAGAGTCTGGGTGCTAAACTGGCCTGCCTGCAGTCCAGACCTGTCACCACTGAAAACATTTCGCGCATTATGAAATGAAAAATATAACAACGGAAACCCCAAACTGTTGAGCAGCTGAAATCCTGTATCAAGCAAGAATGAGGAAACATTTCACTTTCAGAACTGCAGCAGTGTCTCCTCAGTTCCCAAACGCTTACAGAGTGTTGTTAAAAGAAGAGGTCATGAAACACAGTGGTAGACACGCCTCCGTCCCAACTTTTTTAGAACGTGTTGTTGGCATCAAATTCAAAATATATATAGTATCATTTCTCAGTTTCAACATTTGATATGTTGTCTTTGTACTATTTTCAATGAAACACAGGGTTTAAATGATTTGCACATCATTGCATTTTGTTTTTATTTACATTCTGCTCAGCCACACTAACGTGTATAAAACTCCAGCAACATCTGATACATCCACACAACAAACACTGCACTGAAAGAAAAAAATAGTGTAACACATGATGTGTAGCACATGATGTCATTTGTGATAATACTTATCCTTGAGTGTTCTGTTATTTTTTAAACAATAGTTTTGCAAAAAGAAGAAAAGAATTAAGCAAAGATGCCCAAAACATATTAAATGTCCTTTTGTATAGGCAAATCCTTCCACCAAAAAGTAGTACCCTTTTGCATGACAAATAGAGCCATAAATCTGTCACAATATCAGGTTCAGCTCAGCTTTTTCAGTATTTACCAGAATAACCTGAATGCGGTTTTGTTCCAGGCATTTCACAGCCCATTTTATTTGATGAATACTATTTGGTTCATTTCTGACTAATTCCGTTTTGTATAATTGTGTAGGAGCAACAGCAGGTTTGGAATTTGAGGCCTGCTTTCACATTCTTCTCCAGAATTAGACCAAACAAGCTGCAGGTGAAATACTAACATGACCATTTTATGTTTTTGTTGGTGCTGTAGGAGAAATGTAGTGCAGTGGTGTAGCTCTGCATACTAAAGCTGTAATAAGGTGTGTTTCAGCCCGGACTGCTTTCTGAACAAGGCACAATTTAGGGCAGTCAATCAGAACAGAGCTTATTTACATATGTCAGTCTGAAAGGCACAGTAAAGAAAAAATGGCTCTTCTATCGCAAGAGATAAAAAGGTTGGAAAATTGGTCATGTAAAAATGAATTATGACTGCTTTTCAGATGTAAAAGCTTCCACAAATGGAAAAACAACATACAACAAAAATGTAGGATGTGGGCCTTTTAAACAAGAGAAAAAAGAAAAAAATTGTAGATGACAAAATCACAACTATGTTTACTATTTTATGATATTATGCTTGACCTGCTGACATCTGTAGAATTTGTGTCAGTTTTGGCAGGATGTGGAGTAAATTGTGCCACATAGTGTGATCTGATAACATTTATACACTGCATTTTCCAACAGTGTGCCCAAAACATAGTGTGAAAAGACATTTATTTACATTTTACCTTCATCTTAAACATGCTTAATATCAGTGTAATGTTGATGGCCTTTTAAGGAACCTCAGTGATTCTTGGTTTGGATATACCTTTAATTAGAAACAAAGCTTTAAATTCTGTAGAGGTTTTTTACATCTCTTAAATTCCCAGGCTTAATATATTTTAAAACATATTACATGGAAAACAATGCAACAGAAAATGCAAGCGGAAAAAAACAAACTGTTACACAGTCCCACACAAAGGTTTGGGCACCCCTGGTGAAATTAAATGCTTTATTGAGGTTCTAAATGAAAATAAATTATTAAATCCTCTGCAAGGAATAAACATCTGCATATTTCAATGTCTGGTTCTTTGCTATTCCACATGTTGGGGAAATAAATTACAAAAAATGTGGCCTTTTGGAATATCTTATGTTCTACAAGCCTGTTTCCAAAAAAAGTTGACACGCTGTGCAAAATGTAAATTAAAAACAGAATGCAATGATGTGCAAATCCCAAAACTCTACATTTAACTGAAAGTAGTACAAAGACAACATATCACATGTTAAAACTGAGAAATGTTATTGTTTTTTGAAAATAAATGCCCATTTTAAATTTGATGCCAGCAACATGTTTCAAAAAAGTTGGGATGGGGGCAATTAAAGACTGGTAAAGTTGTTTTACAATGAATTACGTTAATTGGTAACAGGTCAGTAACATGACTGGGTATAAAAGAGTCTTTCAGAAGTAAAAATGGGGAGGAGCTCACCACTCTGTGAAAGACTGCACAAGCAAATAATGTTTCTTAACCAAAAATAGCAAAGAACCTGGGTTTTCATCTATGGTACATAATATCATTAAAAGATTCAGAGAATCTGGAGAAATCTCTGTATGTAAGGGATAAGACCAAAAACCAATACTGGCTGGCCATGATCTTCGGGGCCTCAAACTGCACTGCAATAAAAACAGACATGATTCTGTGGTGGAACTCACTGCAGAAACACTTCAGAAAACCACTGTCTATGCAAAAAGTTTGTCGCTGTCTGTGAACACAGTTCATCACTGCTTTCATAAGCACAAGTTAAAATTGAAACATGCAAAGAAGCAACCATATACAAACAAGATCCAGAAACACCGCTGCCTTCTCTGGGCCTGAGCTCACTTAAGATGGACTGAGGCGAAGTGGAATAGTGTCTTGTGGTCTGACGAATCAAAATTTGATTGGGCTAAAGAAGAGACCCCGAACTATTGAGCAGTTGAACATATCAAGCAAGAATGGGAAACGTCTCACTTTCAAAATGAAAGCAATCTGTCTTCTCAGTTCCCAAACACTTACAGAGTGTTGTTAAAAGAAGAGGTGATGCAACACAGTGGTAAACATGCTCCCGTCCCTGTTGGGAACATTCCAAATGTCACATTTGTCATCACTGGAGGGTGTTGTTTTATTGTATGCACGTAATGTCAGGCAGGTTGAGACATGACAGAAGGAAGTAGCTTCTTTAAAGGTGCAATGTTACGGGAAACAAAGGGTTATAGACCGATCAGGAACCAAATGATGAAATAATAAATGAACAGCGCTGTCGCCTCACAGAAAGAAGAACCTGGGTTTGATTCCCTGCCTGGGCGACCAGGGTCCTTTCTGTGTGGAGTTTGCATGTTCTCCCTGTGTCTGCGTGGGTTTGCTCCCACCGACATGAAGTAAATTGAACTGGAGATATTAAACTGGCTGTAAGTGTGCGTGTGTATGCACTGTGATGGACTGGCAACCTGTCCCAGGGTGTTTCCTGCCTTCTGCTCAATGACCGCTATGATAGGCTCCAGCATCCCCCATGACTCAGGAGGATAAGCGGGTTAGAAGATGTTTGAACAATTAATTAATTTAATTTAAGTTTAATTAATTGATGAACTTTTGTTTAAGCCTCCTTTTTTCTTGCCATTAGTTGTAGATTTGACTGCACATTTTCAAACAGTTGAAATGTATTAATAAACTAAAAATTTAATTGAACAGACAGAAAAAGTATTTTTTTCAAAATTTCTGCATAATTAAATCATTGAGATGTAAATCCAGTCATTCCAGGTGGTCTGATCTAAAAATGCACCATGTAGAAAAACCGACTCATTATTCACAGTGGTGGTGATAGGAAGCAGATGTCTGAAGATTTTAATGCTTTCCAAATCTCCTCAAAATTGTAAATATGTTGCCAGAGGCCTGAAACATCGTTTTACAAAAGGTTTAAGAAGGTCTTGGTCTTAAATGTATTTTTAAAATAAACTGGCAGAGAGGTATCATTCATTATAAAGCAAAATAGCCCCCAAAGAAAACTTTTCAGGCTTACTATATTATCACTAAATTATCATCAACATGTCAAGTTTTACTGGTGGTTTTGGAAAGTAAATAAAATGGTTAGACATGTGACTCCCTGGTTCCTATCACATCCACTGTAAAGAAACAAGAAATTAAAGTTTCTCTGCAACGGACTATTTCACATCAAACCACGCTGAAAGACTTTGTTTACGCCTCAGCAAATTAATTATGGACAAATTTTGAAAAATCAATGGAATCCCTCTTTAAGCAGGTCACACACACGCCTTAGCGCAACCTTCAGCAGATTAAAACATTGCAGATTTTCCTCCTGCCTGTAGGCTGCTGGATATTGCTGAGTAAGACGTTGTTGGTAAGTTAGAAAACAATCAGTGGTTTGAAACAGTTCTTCACAGACTTTACTTAAAACTGTGCCCTCACTGCTGAAGTAACTGAGTGTATGTGACAAGCAACACCTGTAACCAGACTAGAGCCCGTCTGGGGAGGCCTGTCTACTGGACTACAAGGGGCCAGAGAGAGAGTCCTCAATGAATGGGAGTTGAATGGAAACTAGCTAAATAGCTGAAATGATTCGTCGTAGAGCTCCATAGCTGTGTCATTCTGTAGGCGGTGTTATAACTATATTTTTTGTCTTTGATTATATTTAGTGTAGTTTGCCTCTGTTGCACGCTATGATATAAAAAGTGTTGCAAACCATGCAAACTGTAACACGACAAAACACGCAGACGCTCGCAGGTAAAAAGTGCATTAGAGGCTTTAG
Source organism: Colossoma macropomum (assembly GCF_904425465.1). Lineage (NCBI taxonomy): Eukaryota > Metazoa > Chordata > Actinopteri > Characiformes > Serrasalmidae > Colossoma > Colossoma macropomum. The sequence continues at coordinate 9,856,210 of NW_023494810.1, forward strand.
TGTTGAAATCGCAATCCACCATCGAAGTCAGAAAACAAGCACTAGTCAAATCCAAAAAGGACCAGAGATACAAAAACCCAAACATAACCAGGCAAACAGTCCAAAAAGGGGTCAAGCAAAAGGTAATCCGAAAAACAGTCAGAACCAGGCATACACGCCATGAAATGAACCGCCCAGCAGCGCTCGTGAAAAGAATCAGCATCGCGCAAAGACACGAGTCTAAAGGTCCGGGCTTTATACTACGAGACAGGAGTCACGTGATCCCCAGGGGGTTCTGGGAGATGGAGTCCAAGGAGGCTTCAGAGCCAAAGGGAGTCGTGATACAAACCCTTTTGAATGTGCAGTTTTGGTCTGTGGTATATTGAACCTTTGACCTTAGTGTCAGCGTCTAGAGAGTGGCTTAGAGTTAGATGCAAATCTGATTAGCTGTAAAGCTGCAAAAAACCAAATGACTGTATAAATGACTTAAAAAAAACAACAACTTTATTATTTAAAATAAAATCAGATTTTAAATCATCTTTTTTATTGATTATTTTATTTTATTATTTTATTTTATATATCATCAGGGATGATATATATTATTTATAAAGACTTTATATTAATAAGTATTTGTCTAACTCGATATCAAGGACTGATGGCCTAATGAGCTATAGTAATGCTAATGCTACAGGAATTTCTATAGGATTTGGACAGTTGCTAGCAGAAGACTATGCAGCATTAAGACTTAGATTACTACACTCTAAAAATAATGTGTTAAATAGCAACACACTAACTTGTGTTATCCATTTTATCCACTTTTTGTGTCCTATTGTCTTCTGATTTAACACATTCTGTGCTAAAAGTAACCCAAAATGTCTCGTCTCCAACTGAACACACTGATTTGTTTATTTAGATACGGAATGTGTGTGTGTGTGTTTTTTTTAACACATCTGTTTTAAAAGTGTATAAGACACTACTATAGGAATATTACACCTAGGTGAGCATAGTATAGATAATATTTTAACCCAATCAGTGTTTTGGATAAATAAATAATTTATTCATAATTTAGGAATAAATGCATAAATACAGCCTGACATACATTAATGGAAGCTCATTTCCACCATTGAAAATAAAAAATAGAACAGCACTTAATTATTATCTCATTATTATAATTCATTATTAAGGTACGCCACTATTTTGCTATATGTCATTATTTTGCGATACTAAGTAATTATTTTGAGAAACATTTTCATTCGTTTGTGGTTCTTTATGGCTATATTTTTGTATAAAAAATATGAATATATATTTACATATAAATAAAGAAAAAGATTTTCAATATAACGAGAAATTGTCTGAAAAATATGAGGAAGCATCTAAAAATAACAAAAATGTTTCTCAAAATAACGAGATATTATCTCAAAATAATGACGTGGTATCGCAAAATAATGGCAGAGTGTTTCGCTTAAGAATGAAAAAATAATATATATTTTTTTTTTTTTTAATTTTAGGTGGCGAGAATGAGCTTCGTAAACATATCGCCCAGATTTATTTCGAAGGCTTTTATTAATAAAACACGGTGAAAGAGAACTTCCTGTGTGAGGTGGTGGATTTCCCAGCGTCCCTCGCGCTCTTCCCCCTCTTCTCTAGCGCTGCGTCTCTGTGTGCAGACAGACCGAGCGGTGAGTCCCGATAAATCTAATGTCATCCATTCGGCCAAACCTCGTTACATCGCCATCCACGCATATTTATACTCATAAACATTTGACGGTTTGAAGCGCTGTGATATTGTGAGCTAAACGCTTCCAATATTGCCAATTTTGACCAAAAATAGCACTGACTAACTGACACGGCTACCGGTGTGGAGTAACGCTGTGGTCGGTTCGCCCTGCTGTGTATAAGAGACTTCGCTGGTCTGAGTACAGCTTAAATACTGATTAGTTAACGTGTTGGTAGAAGTTTAATTTCGTGCTCATTGTATTTTAAAAGTATAGTCCATCAAAAACTTTACGACGATAGCTTAGCAGCGTTAGCCTGCTAGCTAACAGCTACATAGCTTCACATCTGCCTTGGTGTAACGTTAACGGATAAACATGTTCATACAAAGGCTTATATATATATATATATATATATATATATTATGTGTGTGTGTATATATATATATATATATATGTATATATATATATATATATATATAAAATTCATGTAGGTTCTTTCCAGCATTGTGTGTACAGCGTGTGTGTTTTCTGTGGCTAGTCTGCGTTGTCCTGTAGAATTGCTGCAAGTACTGCCAACTGGCTGAGAAGGCCTTGTAATGTGAATTGCATGTGTTTATAAATCATTTGTGTCTTCATAATGGTAGATCAAGGCGTACCATGCATCCTGATTTGTCTATTTGAGCATGGATAAATGCTTTATTTTTAACTGAGTGCATGTGTTTTTTTTTACTTTCAGCCACCATGGCTATCCTTAGACCCCTCACCAAGCCCAACATTGTAAAGAAAAGGACCAAGAAGTTCATCAGACATCAATCTGACCGTTATGTTAAGATCAGGGTAAGTTTGCTTGTTGTCTCTTGTGCTTGAAAGATGTTTGGTCACCCGAGGATTATATTTACAGCTACTACTGTAGACAGATTTGCAAAAGAGTATTGCATGGTGCTGTTTTTTGTTTTTCATAGAGATGTTGCAAAAATTTGCATCTGCTAGATGTTTTGTGGTTGTGAGCACTCCTGATGTGAACTAACATTTATTTTTGCAGAAAAACTGGAGAAAGCCCAGAGGTATTGACAATAGGGTCCGTAGGCGCTTTAAGGGGCAGATGCTGATGCCAAACATTGGTTACGGTAGTAACAAGAAGACCAAGCACATGCTGCCCACTGGATTCAGGAAGTTCCTGGTCCACAACGTCAAGGAGCTTGAAGTCCTTATGATGAGCAACAAGTAAGAATTTTTAACATTGCAGTTCCTTTTGAAAACTGAGAACCTAATGATATCCGTAGCTGTATTGCCAACGTGTGCACTGTCTGTGTTCAACATGTAGATGGTCACGTTATGTGTTTTATCACTGAGTGAGGGGAACATGTTTATATTGGCTCTAACTGTTGGTGTTAACTTTTTAACATTGGCAAGTACATTTGAAGTGTCAGTGTTTCACTTGCAGATCACATTTTAGTAGAGCTCTTAGATCCTTGTTTACAGCTTGCACAACATGTTTTTGGTGATCATGTACCGTGTTCAGATTTCGCTTTGCGGCATGAAAAGCCAGGTGTAAACCTCTCCAGTGCGCATTGTGATCAGATTGTGATTAGGTCACTCAAACCACATTCGCAGGTGGTCAGAGATGGATCTTACCCCATTTAACAACAATGTCAATAGCATGTTTTTGATGTCTGTATACACTTTCAGGAGGAGAATTGTCTGAGTTGACCAGCAGGTGAGCAAATAAACAAGGAAGTAAAAGCTGGAAGATCCTCTCAGGGTGCAGTTCCCCATACCAAGAGCCTTTTTGCACTTTGGGTCGATGAAAGTGTCCAAGCCAAGCTTGTCAATCCACGTCGTAACAGAGAAAAAGTAAATAACAGTAAAATTGAAAGAATTAGGCCTGTGGTGTTGTGTTTTCCCCATGCAGAGAAAGTAAAATTGGATCTAATCTGGTCATAATGGAGACACATTTGCATCAAAATGTTTTGTCATGATGGCACCTGAATACATTTTGTCTGGGTTCCATTTACATCTTTCACTAAAATATGTCCCAAGTAACTAAATGAGATCTGATTTTACCATTTTAAAAAGCATGTTAGTATGTTTCTGTTTTACTTTTGTCTGTTACGAGTCGACCTGCTTAACTTGGACACTTTAATTAGCCCAGAATGCGAGAAGGCTCTTAGTTTGGGGCTAATTCAGCCTCATGTATCCTCCATTTTCCATTTCCGTTTATCTTCTCACCTGCTAGTCAGAACTCGGCATGCATTTCTGCTCATGTAACCATATATGGATCTCGAATGTGTTCCTTTTACACTTGTGTTAAGAACCGTCTCTGACCACCACCAAAGTGGTTTGAGTGATCTGATCTTTTTCTCCTCACGGTGAGTTCTGGGGATGTTTTTACATTTGGCTTTTTATGCAGTCAAGTAAAATCTGTATGTGACTGGACCATCGAAAACGCATGTTGAAGCAAGGTGTAAACAGGCCCTAAAGTGTAAATGGTGTCTGGCCAAAGTATTTGCAGTCGTGAAACATGATAATGCAAGGTGTAAACAGGTTTTAGTGAAATGGGTTCAGTTTCATTGGGATGCTGGTGGATTCCATGAAAATCCTAAAGTTCTGAACATGCGTAGTAGCCTGTTATCAATTTTAGTGAACAATGTTTAAATACGTTCTGCACTGAACAGCTTATTTATCGAGTGTGCAGAAAGTGTGAATTGTCCATATTTGTGTATTGTTGGTGGGTTAGTTTAATTGCTTTGCTATGTAAAAAAAGGATTCACAGCTGATAAGTACTTTTTCTCCTGAAGTCCAACAAAACAGTAGTGCCACATTTAGGATGAATCAAATGAGTACAGTCAGTGTACTGTGCACTACATTGTTAGACAGGGCTCACTTTTCTTACTTTAATGGAACATGAGTTGGTCAGTATAAGTACTGGCTATCTACAATATGCTTAAAGTGTATTGATATTGCTGTAACAATGACATGGTCATATTGTGCACCACCGAAAATGGTGCAAATACATGTTGCCATTTCTATTCATTGGGATGCAGAAAATGTCTTGTATGCTGTAGGATTATTTAAGGAAAACAGTTATTTTGCCTGGCATTATGTATTAGCTTATTCACATCTCGAACTGCACCAGGACCTCAACCTGGAGTTGCTCATCTCCAGCATTGTACCTGCCAGATTCGTGATTCTTGTCAGGTATTAAGGGGTGGAGAGAGAGTGCAGCAGAGGAGATACCCATTCCACCTCTAGCTTTTCCCGTAGCCAGCAGGTGGAAGTTAATCTGCCACAGGTAATTAGACGATTAATGTTTAGCTCGACAGTAGAATATTTAAATTTACGTAGGGCGAAACTGTACTGCAGTTTGCATTTCTCTTCTAGAGTCCAAACACTTGCCATTCAGACACTTGTCTTTGAAAGAAAGAAGGTAGTTTCTTTATTGCAAAGGGTCAGTTCTACATTTTCTAGGCTAGTTATGAAAGTCAGGGATTCTTCAGTTCTTCAGAACACTTTGCAGTTCAAGTGGAAAAACATCATTTCCCTGACCATGCAAAAGTGTCATGCTTTAAATTCTTGAATTGTGTTAAACCATAACTTGTTTTTCTCACTTCACAGGAGCTACTGTGCAGAAATTGCCCACAATGTGTCCTCAAAGAACAGGAAGCTGATTGTGGAGCGGGCAGCTCAGTTGGCCATTAAGGTCACAAATCCCAACGCAAGACTCCGCAGTGAGGAGAACGAATAATCTGGCCAGCTCTGTCTTTTCAATAAAGTTAATGTTAAATCACCCTTTGTCTGTTGGTGTTTTTTGTATAGCCTTTCTGTTTATGTGGCTGAGATTACATACAAGACTGTTTTTCAGAATATTTATTGGTCAGTGCTTCATTGACTACGCTTTAAAAATTCAGACGTTTAAAACCTACTAATTCCGGCTTGCGGCAGTCTAAAACTGGCTTATCATAACTTATCCAATGAATAATGTTGATAAAAATAATGCATTAAGCTTAAACTATTAATCATCCATGCCCCAGTAAATCTACATTTAATGATTTACAGAAGTCCAACAGTTACCACACAGTAAGCAGATCCGAACTGCGAGTCCTAGCTGGTGTCCATTGACTCCACAGCCCCTGATATGGGGTCTCCCTGAACACTTTCGAAGATGGTAGCCATCTCTGCGTTCGTTCTGATCTGGTTGACGAAATCTGCCATGACCGGACTCTTCTCTACTTCACTGATGGACAGAAGCGCAGCCACTGCACGCATAGCTGAGCGCCTCAGCTCCTCTTGCTTCTCGAACTCCTGCTTCACTGAGCCGGCCTTTACCTGAACATTCAGAGAAGGACAGTCGGTGCAGCAAACTCACGTTTGTGGTGAACTAAGGTTATGAAGCAGTTTGACCTCAAGCGTAGCTAAAGTAAAACATCTGGCCAGCTTCCAACAGAAGCCTTACCTTTGTAGTGCATGTGGCTCTAAGAGGCTCCACTAGCCTCTCCAGTCTCTGTACCACAGCAGCTGGAGACAAAGAGGCAAGCCTGGCCAGCATTATGAAGGTTAACATCTGAAAGACAGGACGGGTCAGTCATAAAACACTGAAAAATATCTGCTTATTTTAAGTTTAGTGAACAAAATTAAATAGTGGAAATATAATTTTAGATAAAATGTTTTTCCCCTGTTGCTTAAAAATGACCCCAGAATCAGAACCTTTCATTTCAAAGTATCAGATTTACAAGGAGTTTATTTTTGTATAAGTGTCAACATAAAATTAAATCCAATAAAATAAATATGAAGGAAACTGTATAAACATAACAGACAATACAAAAACAATCTGCAAGCAGTATAAAGGATGTGCAATGGGAGATAAGTACAGATATAATCAAGTACTGAAGTACATCTATTCAATATGTATAGCTGAAAGAACTGAACAGCAAATATAATTGTAAATGTAAGCACATTTATAAAATATGAATATTGCAACACGTTACAGTTGTACCAGTCACATATCCCACACCAAAAACTGTTGAGAGCTTAACTATAGTTCATCACAGAATGGCTGCTGAATTTTAAGAGTACTACACCTTTACATGACTGCAAATTCAGCTTAACAGAACCGAATGTTCTTTGCAGCATTGCCAAAAAAGTTTCTGATAACACTGGTAGGGTTCTCTGTACTATGTCATGATAGTTTGCAGTCATTTTATAAGGGTTACTAACCAACAACTAACATCACTCCTTTGTTTTCTAAAGTCTTCATGCCTTTTTGAACATCATTAATATAAATGAACTGGTAAACTATTCAAAGACATGAATGGCGAGATCATAATTACAGTAACGCCTTTAACAGTCTGTATTTCAAAGCTGACGGGGAAGTGAATCACAGCATAAACAGATTTTTAAGACCTTTTTTTGTTTCCTAAATGGTTTGATCAAATGAATCACATTCACAAGTGGTCAGTCTGCACACTTACTCTAATGTCATAGTGATCTTTTAGACCTTCCTCCACATGGTTGAGGAATTCAAAAATGTCCAGGCAATCCAGACAGCTGTCCAGCAGAGTGTACATGCACTCAAAGGCAGCTTTACGCACATCTAACCCATCATCCACTGTGTGCTTAAAGGGACCCATCTCTACCTGAAACGTCAAACAGTATCATAATACATCAGCTCTGGAAAACACTGCATTCAATTCATTAGACTGAGATTTGGAAATAAGCAGACCAGCTTCTACAGTCGTCTCCATGCTTCTATAAGTGATGTTTACCCAGATCTAGATCCACTTGGCCACAAACCATATCTAAATGACCAAATTGGTCATGTTACCATTTTCATTAGTAAATGGGTTATCAGGAAACAGCATGCAGTGTAGGCTACCTCGCGGATGAGGTCTTTTCTGATCTGGGTTTCACTGTAGAGCTTGGGCAGAACTGCAGTCAGGAGACCACGAATCAGACCAGGTTTATTGTGAGCGGCTGAGTTGAACATCACCAGGGCAACACGTCGCACATTGAGGTCAGGATCTTGGATGGTTTTCAGGAAGTCACCTTTTAGAGCAGATATGGCAAATTCGGTCACATGCAGCTACGGTTATGACATAGAAATGAAATCAATTCCTGTAAATGAACTTGATTCTTTATAATAATTTGAGGCTGACTTATGTTTAGAGTTTTAAAGTTTGGAATCACTTGCCATATTTATAATTTCTGTTACTTTGTACACAATAACTTATAAAATGTGGATTTGAATATCACAAACTATTCATCAAAAAGTTTTTGTTTTATTGAATAATTATGTCAAGAAGTGGATACAATGCTAAATGAACTACTATTTGCTTTTTTTTGCATTTTATCTGTCTTGAGTTTTGATCTCCACTTTATAAATAATTTTGTATGTTAACTTTATTCTAACTTAATTGTAGATGTTACACACCTTTCTCAGTCAATTTAGAATGACTTCATCAATTCTACACCTACTTTTTATTTATAGCTATCTAGTGTCCTACTATTTATATTTACTAGTTCAACAAGACTAGCATATTAGGATCATTTAATACATTTGTCTGCAACCAAATTAGTTTTATATTATTAAAGTCATCTAAACTTTTGAATGCTAGGTTACATAATACAGATAAACAATAATTCTTAAAATGTTACTGATTTTAAAACAATTACCACAAATGTAACTTAAAACTGAAAGGTTTTACCTATGCATTCCTTAAGAAGTGAGTCTATGGGCACAGGATGGTCTACGATGGTGAATTTCACAGCTGTCACAACAGTACTGCGGGCAAGAGAGGAACCTAAAACAACAGATTTACAAAACACTGAATGTTCTTCAGTTTTTGCACTTGAATGCATTGATCTCAATCGCTACCAACTCTGTCAACACCCCCTTGGGACCTGCTGACAGAGTTTCTCAACCCAGTCCATGGGGCCCACCACAGCTGAACCAGTTCATTAAGAACACTGCATACCTAGTAAGAGGTGAGTGCAAAACGACTTAAGCACTGCCACCATTTGCACATGAGGGCCACAAGGCCATAATGTTCCCGATCTCAGTCATCACACCTGATTGAACATGAGCATGAGGTCATCGGGACTGGGATTGGAAACCCCTGCCACAGGATGTCCCTTTTCTCATCTCTTACCCAAAATTACTTGAAATACAAGTGGGGATCAATCAGAGGTGGTTTTATTTACAGCTGTCTGATCAATATGGTGGAGATGATATATAGATGTGACTTAAAATTCCTTTGTTTATTAATTTTGTAAGCTATTGACCTGTTTGAAAAAATAGGTTCCACCAATGACATTATCTCTCACAGGCAGAGCCGAATAGCTTGCATGACTCTGTCCCAAATGCACACTTTTAAAGCTAGAACAAGTCGATGATGTCACCTATGTGTGGCTTTGGAGGAGGACTGGAAGGCTTGGGGTGCTATTTGGGACAGGACTTTAGAGGTTGACCATCGGATTGCCCCCCCAAGGACCAGAGGAACACTAGCCCAGGACAAAAATGAAAATATGATTGAGATATGGTTTGGTTGCAGCTCCTTACCTGAAGATAACTGCTTCTTTAGCCTAGGTAGAAGCTGAGATGGGTTTACCAACGTGAGTTTGCCGAGACATTCTGCCACAACATTACGAGTGCCTTCTTCAGCGCACTCACAGTTCTTGAAAAGCAGTGTCCAGATGTTCTCCACATGAGGCTTGAGACTCTCAGCTGACAAAGCACTAATCACTTCCTTGAGGGAATGGAGAAGCAGGTATTGTCTCTTAGGTTGACCACCGATCTCCTTCAGTAGGAATGGCAGGTACTCTTCTAGATTTCCCACACAGATGTTGCCAAGGGCGCACGATGCTGCAGACTTCACTTCTTCATTAGGGGAGCTAAAGGCCTCCATGATGACCGTCTTCAGCTCCTTGTGCCCTCCCAGATTTGTAGTACGCCCCACTTCTCCAAGGCAAAGGAAGGACAGGATTCTCACCGATTCTGACGTCCTCTGGTTCTTCACCTCTTGGATGAGGTTGGTGACTGTTCCAGAAGCTTCCTTGGGACATGCAGAGGACAACGCTGCCACACACTTTGCCACTGAGTAGTAGGACTGCCTATGCACCGACATGGAGTCAGACGATTTAGCCTTATAGAAAGGACCGGTCAAAGCTTTCATGAGATCACTGTAGCCTGTATTGCTGGCCTTGGTCAACACGAGGGCCTGGAAGAACTCCACTATGGAACAAAGAGCACCTCCTTGCAGTAATGGAGAATGCACCAGGTGGAGCACTTCAGGCAAGATAGTTCCTCCTATCTTGGCTAAAGAAGATGGGCAAACTTTGGCCATGCAGGTCAGAAGCATGATAGCCACTTGGGATATGTGCATATCACTCTCCTGAATCAAAGCAGGTAACTCATTCAACACAGACTCGAGCATAGCAGGCTTGAAACAGTCGCTGTAGTTCGTAACAATGATGTTTAGGGCCGTCAGTGTGTTCAGCTTAAGGGCACGCTGGTTCTTTCGTAAGAAAGATCCTAGAATTGGGATCCCTTCTGTCAAGATAGGCCTTAGGTCAATCTTAAGTGGAGATGCGGCAACAAGGCACAAGGTCTTCACAGCAGTGAGCCTGGTGATTTCGTTCTTTAGTCTTTCCAAAAAGATCTGCAGGGTGGGCTGCAGGTCTCCACCCAGCTGGTCACCTAAGTGACCAACAATGTGGCCCATACAGGAGATGGCCCTCTCCTTCACTTCCTGGTCAATATCTGCTGCTTTTAACCGCTTCAAGGTGCTACTGAACACATCTTTCACATAGGGCTTTACATCAAAAGAGGACTGTTTCTCCAGGGGTCGCATCAACTTCACCATCTGCTGGGTCACTTGGAGGGCTTCCGATGTGATTTTATAGAAAGGGTCTTCGACACAGTGAATTACAGGGGGTAGAATGACTTTGATGTGTGGGTGAAAGACCTCTGGGGTGTGGCTAGACAGGAGGACGTGAAGGAAGGCAAGAGCGTCGATCTTCATGTTTGAGGAGGTGGACTTGTCAGTGAGGGAGTACACAATGCCTATAGAAAGAATGTGTCTTTATGAGGGATGCAAGAATTATTATATTTACCATTAAATTAGGGATGCACTGATATGGATTGTAGGCAGATGCTGATATTTTTCATGTATGTATCTGCCGATATTGATACAGAAATATTTATAAAGTGTATAACATTGGACTAAATGCATCTGGATTAGCATTAAAAACAAGTGTAATATTTATTAGTAGAGGGATATGAATGCAAAAATTGCATAAATTCAATGTAATTGAATAAAATGCAGACATTTTAGCACAGTAGCTCAACTGCTCTTTCAGTTTACAATAAATGCTTCGATTGCCGAGCACTGTGGATTGTCTATACCCGTTGTTGGCTTACTCCTTTTGCCTTTTTCCTTTTCTTTTTAGTTTTCTTCCCTGTCGTGTTTTTATTTCTCTATGTTTAATTCTGTTTTATGGATAATGATGTGTGTGATTCCACAATTTGTTTTGCATTTTTCAACACTGAATCTGAGAAAGATGCACTTATGCATCTAAAATGTGTTTACAAATCTCTGACAGATGCTGACAATGGCTTTTTAGCTCAGAATTAGCAAATATAGTAAACGTGGTTTACTAGCATCCACGCTAATGGTAGACCACATCAAGGAGAGTCCAATGCAATGCAAAAAATGATCTGATCTTTAAAATGTACTTGAAGAAAGTGTCATTATTATGAGTTAGAACACACAAGTGCTGTAGATGTAGGTCTTTATTAACCCCTCTATTGCACAATGTTGCCTCAGGGCAACAAACTAATTTTCCTCACTTTACAATAACGTTATACTTATTCAAAGACAATGATAGCCTTAACAGTAAAGGGAAGAGATGAGTACGTCAATACAGGGCATATGCTTGGTCATAATATCTCTTATTGTGCACATTTTAACCTCTTTTTTAACATTCAGTATCAATTCTTTTTGCTATGAGAATTTGCAGAAATATGTTTGTTGCCTAGAAGCAAAACTGCATGACAGTGGAATGGATTAGCCAGTCACAAGCCAGTCAACCGCTTGCACATACCCTAAAGCTTTATATCTAAACCAAACTGATTTGCACTTTGTGTAAGTGAAACTGCAGTACCATAATACAATTATTTTGTCCAGGTTTTTTCAAGTTAACATACATTACATGCCACCTAATGCATGTAATAAGGCTGCAAATATTATTTGTAGATATAAATATACATTTGTTTGTATATACATGTATTCTGAGAAGAATACCAAGTATTGGTTCACACCCGTACATGAACTGTGATCATTTATAATGAACAGGATTCTTACCTGGAATGAGGTTAGGAATGTGTTCCCCTAGTGCTCCAGGAAGCACATTGGCCATCTCTGTTAGTATATTGAAACAGCCCTGCCTGGACTTCATGCTTTTCTCCTTCAGTTGTTTGTGTAGGGCCTTTATCACTGTGGGAACCTAGAAATGCAAGAAACATCTGATTTTAGAAATGTAATCTACATCTCAACATATACAGGAAGTTGCTGTGATCCACTTCATTATAAAGATTAACCGAAAGCCCTTATTATCCACACAGGACAGCCCATAAGTAATTGGACAGTGACACAATGTAAGTGAATTTGGCTCTACAGAAGCACATTAGTTACGAAACTAATTAACGAATTAGTGACAGAATGTCAGCATCAGTTCTAGAGTATTTACATCTACATTAGGCAAAAGGTTTTATTTTTACTTAACATTTTGCCATGACCCCAACTGGACACTGTTTATTCAAAATGTCACAAAATTACAGCAAAAACAGGCACTGAATACTGATTTATTCAGGTTTTTTTAATTGATGAGTTATTTATTATTAGTTATTATTTATTAATCATATATATATATATATATATATATATATATATATATATATTCATAAAACTGTTAAACCTCTTAATATGTTCCCAGTGGACAGTACATTTTTTAAAACTGCCCATTCGTTTGAACTAGACACCTGGCATCATTTTGTGGTGCTGTCCCATAGATCATTGTTGGGGAGGGGGTGGGAGCATACGTCACGTTGCAGTGCATGCCGGGAACTCTAGTGCAGCTCATGGTAAAATGAGCCAATATTAATAGAAAATGAAAATACTTTTGCAGGCCGAATAGGATTGCGCCACGGGTCTGAGTTGGCCTGCAGGCCTTGTGTTTGACACATGGGCTGTAGAGGGTGTGTTAACTTTTTTTACTTAAAAAAATCAACAAAACAGATCATTTGACTAGGGGTGCCAAAACTTTTGCATGCAACTATACAACAAAGACACATTCTAAGTGACTAAGACACAAACAAAGGAACATCTGCTAACATTATCAGTGGCTGTTGAGCCTGACTTGGCAAGTTTCTCTAAAATGAAGCACTTCACATCAAACCACTCTGAATGACTTTGCTTACAATTTATTAGTCAGAAATTATTCAGAAATCAGAGGAATTCCCACTTTCACGGATCATTTAGTGACTGAAATGGCCTTAATTACAGTGTGATGATTTATGTCTGACTGTGCCTATACCTGTTTCTTCAGGAGGGTGACTGCTGGGTCCTCTTTAGCTCCAGGATCCAAGGCGGAGCCATGGGGGGGTTTAGTCTGCCTCACTAAAGCCACAAAGGCCAGAAAAATGTCTGACTTTACATTCTCCTCTCGTTCCTTGAAGCGTGACACCAGGGTTGGGCACACAGAGCCATAAAGCTCCACCAGTAGGTCCCTCCGGCTACTGATCACCGCTTCCAGACACTTCACAGACGAGCGCCTCACCTTCCAGCTCATGTCGTCATCGTCACTGTATTCGTCATCAGATTCTGCAGAATAAAAGAAGTTCGGCAGGGAGATTACGATCCATTGGAATAATCTCACATCCCTTTCACTGGAATCCTGCACACATGCAAAAAAAAAATGATGTGAAAACGCTATGATGACATGAAATCATCACAAAGGTGATATTTAAATGCACAATTGTTTGTTTATCTGAAACATATTGTGGGAATAATGTAAAATAAATAAAATGATGGTTAATAAATGAATAAAAATGATGGTACTTCAAGGGTTCTTTAGTAAAGAAAATGTTCCTGTATAGAATCACGAACATTCAAAGGACCCTTTCCATGATTAAAGGGTTCTCTGCATGGTGACAGTGTTCTTCAGATTGATGGAGAACGTGCTGTAGATGGTTCTATACAGAACTTTTTTGAACAGCACCAAAAAGGGTTCTTCTACTGTTACGATGTCAGGCTTGTGACAATGAAAGAACCTATTGGACTGCTATATAAAACCTTTTCAAAAAGGTTCTATATAGAACCATCTGCAGCACATTCTCCATCAGACTGAAGAATCATTCCTTGTTGCAAAGAACACTTTAATCATGCAGGGTTCTTTGAGTGTTCACGGTTCTATACAGAACCATTTTCTTTACTAAAGAACCCTTGAAGAACCATAATGAGTCTAAATTTGTAATTAAAATTACTTGTGAAAAGTCAAAAATTCAACCAACTTCTGAGACTGAACTTTGGAGGTGTGGAAAAATATCCCTGTAGATTTCCTTGAAAAAGAAAGTCTCCTGAAAAGAATGGAGGCTGCAACGAAGGCAAAGTGTGGACACATAAAATACTGAAACATATTATATTTAGTTGTTGCGGCTTCTGTAGAATTTTCCATGAAATATATGTTTTCAGCTTTTTTCCTGAGTCTCAAAAAGGAATAACTTGAAGTACCCGATGTCCATTTTGACAGGAAATTAATAAATGAACAGTGCTCTCTGACTTGATTCACTTTGTAGGTGTACCAAGGTCCACACCTACAAGCTCATGCACGCCATGCATACTTTGTCTTGGTCATCCTTTTGGCCAGTGGACCACTCTCAACCTAGCAGTGACACTGACATTTGTAGAGGCAAAAAATGTAGTGGTCCCTTTCCATTGATGTATGTGGCAGAGGGAGGCTGACACAGTCTGCAGCCTGTAATTACAGTCTATAATTGTAAATCTACAAAGTGCACCTACATGGTAGGTGTTTCTGATAGAAGGGAATTTATTACAAGGTAATTACAAGATAATTACAAAACAGGTATGACAAATAAACTGGCAATTCAGTCTATATGAGCCTTGATTCTTGATGAGCAGTCTCCTAATGTGAAAAAGTATGTGATCAAGGTCTTGATTCGAGGGGGTGCCGAAAAGGATGTTAAAGTAAAACGACAAAAATGAACCCCTTCGCAAAACTGCTACCCCGCTAACACCACTCCGTCCCCTTTGGATTGAATCCATTACATTAGTTACACTTAGAATTAAGGGTATTGTCTATTACTTATATTTTAATTCTATCCATATTTGAGATTTACACACCAAGGTGCCTAAGATGTATTTGGAGTGCCCCCCACTTCCACCCCCCAGTTATCGGAACCCACCCTTCAACTTGACATTCGACCAGTGATTATCACAGTACTTATAATCACAGTGTTTTGCCATAGAAGTGATTAGGATACACTTAGAATGAGTTAAAAGTGGTACCCTGGTCCTCATCCTCTCCATTCTCAAGGTCCATGGAGTCCTCCTGGTCTTCTTCAGCATCATAGTTGTAGTTGGGGTCATGGGTTACATACTTCAGGCACAGCTTAATTACCGTGGGGATGTGAGGAGACATTTCCTTCGGGCATCTTCCAAAAAAACGACACAAATTTTTCGTTTTTATGGTGCAATATAAACTATATGTAAATATAATTCAGAAGAAATGTCTTCACGTGGGCTTAGATCAAAAGATTTACCTGCGAACGAAGGCTTCAAAGGCCTGAAAGCAGTTCTCCCTCAATTCATCATCCTCCACATTACAGAACTTCACCATCATCGGGATAATCCTCTCCAGGTGCTCACCTAAGATATGCATACATGTTGATTTGATAATAAAATGATCAAGAATGCCTGGTGATCAAATCTTAGGCACATACATTTCAATAATTTGACAATTATAGTGTATTAATAATTGTTTTCCCTCTTAAGATCTGCAGAACTGCCATCACTTCCAGGCTTACATTTCTCACTCCTGTAACTAAAGAATATTACAATGTTTTCCATGCAATTAGTCAATAATAAGCTTGAGGATGTAATAAAAGTCTTAGCATTTAAGAGGCTAACCAGTCTTGTGGCTCTGAAAAAAATGTAAATGTTGTATAAAGCCTCTAAAACACTCTTTAGTGTCTGGTCTACAATGTTGTGCATGTTATTGGTATTAATTAAGTAAAAGTTCTTCTGAATAAAATAAAATTATTTATTATTACAATTGATTCCAAAACTTAAAAAGTAGTTGACAAGACTTCATGCAAAAACCACCAATGATTTTTTTTTTATTTAACAAAAAGGCTGTGATTACCTTCTGCACTATTCAAAAGTTTGGGCGCCCTAGTCAAATTACATGATGTTTTTTAACTGAGAACAAGTTAATATCCTCTACAGAGAACTCGCTTCTGCACATTTTAATGCACAGTTGCAGTTTATTTGAATATGACATATTGGAAAAAAAATGTAAAATGTGGCCTGTGCAAATGTTATGGCACATTTTATATTTTATGTTAAACTCCAGTTTGTTAAATTCAGCAAATAAATCTAAAGTGTGCACTAAAATTTGTGTGTTCTCTGTATAGGATGTATTTTTAAATAACTCAACCCATTCTTCACACTCTGGTTATCACAGTCCTTATTTTTATATTGCTGCCATCTTCTGGCCACCTTGTTTAAAACTGCCTGTTAAATTCTGAGAGATAAAGGGAACTTGAAAAATGGACACATAAAAATGTTGTATGTGGGCTCAGCGGGGAAAATAAAATACCAGAAACTATACTGACTATAAAAACTATATCGACCTATAGGTTATCAAAATGTTTAGCCCTTTTAAAACTGATATAGGTGACAAAATTTTATACGGACTTGTACATACGACAGAAAACGAAGCTCAGCCTCACCAACTCTGTGCCCTCCTTGGCGGGTGATGGTGGTCAGGCACTGGATGTAGGTGCGTGTATTAGCCCCAGGTGCCCCCCGGGACAGTTCCTTCATGAGGTGTTCAGCAAGCTGGGTGAAGAGTGCAGGGCTGCAGCTGGGCACCAGATGACCCAGCGCCATGATGGCACGTTTCCTGACTGCCATGCGTGGGCTGGTCAGCTGGGGGAGCAGACTGGTCAGGATGGACTGGTGAAAGCTGACCAGTGTACTGCTGAGCCTACAAGGGTGAAATGTTACTGTAATGAAAAATCCCATTTACAGTTTTCTTCTCAACCCAAATCTAGCTGAGCTAATGTACCAAGCTAAAGTAGCTATATGGAAGATAGCCCACCAAGTAGCACTGTGCAAACTACAAGCCTAAATCATCACACACTTAACTATGTCCCAGAAGTATGTTGCATGGCAAAAAAACAATAGTAGTAGCTATTCCGAAGACTTGGACCTACTAAGCTAATGTAGCTAACGAGTAACGGAAACTATAGACATACCTAGATGCCACGTTGGGTCCAGCCAGGCATGTCAACGATCAACGTCGCTGCTGGACTGCATTCAGGACCATTACAGAGCGGCGGTTTAAGAAAGGTACTGTCCATAATTATACTATTTCAAGAATATTGCACTGAGAAAGTGGAAAAGGATCATATAACGGAGGGAACACAGCAATCCACACTCATGTCTGTGTGATGTTTATGTGTAGAAATGGTCGTGTGGTTGGTGATGCACAGAAAACCTGTTGATGTGATTGTTTTCCCTCTGGTTTTATATTAAGCTTATTTCATTTAATAGTCTATGTTATTTATTTACAATGATGGTTAATGCTTTATAGCTAGGTAAGTTATAGTATTTTCAATCCGTGTAGATATTCATAATAGATTAATGTTAGCACTTTCTTACATAAATCTGAAGTCAGCTTCTTATTTGCCAGGATCTTCTCGAATTTACCCTCTCCACCTTAAATGGTACATCAGCCAACATCTTGTTAGAATTTGCCCGTTCCACCTTAAATGGTGCAGCTTCAAGCACCAGAAAGTGAAAACTCGAACAAGAAGCTGGCAAATAGGAAGCTAACTTTAGCTTCATCCTTCTTACTGTGTTTTGGGGGGTTAATTTAATTTTTATGTATATTAAGATTAAAAGTGATTCACATTTTGATGGATTTGCTGATTGTGTTTCTACCAGAGCTTGTGCTAAACTCGGTGTTTAATGTCAGCTTCAGACTGAACACTTTCCTGCTGGTACAGACGGCTAATTAGCACGATCAATTATTAAAGAAATAAAAGCTACCGAGAGCAGTCCGTACAGCCTTGATTAATCTGTGTCTGAGGATTATAACAAAACAAATTTGGTGAAAATTGGTTGAGTAATAAGGAAGTTGTGGCTGATTTAATCCTGAGACTCATCGCCACTCAATACAAGTGAATTTGTTCACAAGCGGATCTTGACCGCTCCAACACGGCGCACAATCTCACACACTTCTAATCTTAATACACATAAAAACGAAATACCCCCCAACAAAACACAGTAAGAACGACGAAGCTAAAGTTGGCTTCCTATTCGCCAGCTTCTTGTTCGAGTTTTCCCGTTCCACCTTAAATGGTGCAGCAGTCACTTTCTGGTGCCTAAAGCTGCACCATTTCAGGTGGAATGGGAAAATTTGAAGAAGAAGCTGGTGAATAAGAAGCTAATCTCAGGTTCGTGTAAGAAGGTGCTAACGTTAATCTATTATGAATATCTACACAGATTAAGGAATGATATAACTTACCCAGCTACAGAGCTTTAACCATGATTGTAAATTAATAACTACTACATCATGATCCCCTAAATAGACTATTAAATGAAATAAGCTTAATATAAAACCAGAGGAAAAACCATCATATCAACAGGTTTTTGTGCCTCACCAACCACACGGCCATATCTACACGTAAACATCACACAAACAATACGCATCACACAAACATGAGCGTGGATCGCTGCATTCCCTCCGTTATATGATCATATCCCATTTTCTGAATGCAGTATTCTTGAAATAGTATAATTGCGGACAGTATCTCTCTTAAACTGCCGCTCTGTAATGGTACTGAATGCAGTCCAGCAGTGATTTTGACCGCCCCAAACTGGCGGCACCATTGACGTGCCTGGCTGGACCCAACGTGGCATCTAGATATATATATATCTATGACTGCAGCCCCCAACTCATCTGAACAATGTAAATAGGAGCTGCTGATGGTCACTATACCTGAGTCAGGTGCCTTATGAGCCCGAATACGGCACAAACGTGAACCGGCTCTGAGACTGAGATGAAAATGCTTTAATGAATATAAGACACACACCTTCCCAGCATATCAGAGAGAATGTCCAGGGCTTCCAGTTGCACAGACACATCGTCCTGCTTCCCCATGGCACCGATCAACTGGGACGTGATCTTTTTACAAACGTTAGCCGTCAGACACAAACCTTAAAAACAGAGGTCAGTAAAAATGCTATAACAGAACATATACAGTCTGTTGGAAATCTGTTTAGTCAAATGATCTTTAAATTAAACTGTAAACGTATCATAGAACATATGATAAAATACTGCTACATTTTACTATCACACCTGCTGACATTTTACCTGCGGATGCTGGGGGCAGCTCTGCGATAACTGTCTTCAGGCCCATGCTGGAAATGTCTCGGAGCTGCTCTTTGTCGGACACCATGTTGGAGCACAGAGTGTCCACCATGGTCTCCACCTGATATTCCTTCACTTTGCTCACAAGAGGACCTAGACTGCACAGGTCATGAATAAGTCACAGTTTTTATCTGTGGAATCAATTGTAATTTATTTTGCATCCAAACACGCTATACAGTTGTGTGCAAAAATTTAGGCACCCCTGGTCAAATGGCCTGTTGTTTTGTATGTTTTTAGTTTTTTTTGGGTCACATTTCCTCTATAGAGAACACAATTCTGCACATTTTAATGCATAACTACTGTTTATTTGCTGAATTTTACATATTTGAAGAATAAAACAAAATGTGGCCTATGCAAAAATTATTACGGCACTTTTTATATTTCACGGTTTTTTCTTTTACAATATTTTAAATTCATCAAACGCACAGAAACTGCACTAAAATAATGCAGAAAATGCCATATTTGAGTTCCCTGTAGGGGATGTGTTAACTTATTTTGACATAAACGAAAACAAAACATGTAACTTGGCTGCGGTGTTCAAACCTTTACATGAAGTGTATTAATAGAGAGTTTATCCTCCTTTGCTGCAGTAACAGCCTCTACTCTTCTGGGAAGGCTTTACACTAGATGCTGGAACATTGGTCTGAGGGTTTGAGTGCATTCAGCCGCAAGAATGTAGTCAGGTTCTGATGATGGATGATTAGCTCTGGATCATAAGCCACTCAGCTTATCCCAAAGGTATTGGACAGAGCTCCATCACTCCATGATGGGGGTTTAAAACATGCCTAGATAATGTTTGGCACTGGGTATGGTGACCTTATACGCATGTTGGCATGGTGTAGTGCAAACTGCCACTGAGAAAACCACATTAAAAATCTCAGCAAATCTGTGGGCCAGTAAACACTATGTTTTTATTTCATTTTTAATTAACATTTTACTATAACCCAAACTGGACATTTTTTATTCAAAATATGCCGCTATTTCAACAGCAAAATACAGGCACTTGTAACAGACCTTGACAACATTTAAATGCTTCCAGGAGCTCAGCCTTTTAAACATACCTGTTTGCTTGAACTACACACCTGGCATCTTTTCTATACTGCAGGTTCATTAGTTCTTGGGCTCAGTTTCTGAGCTGCTGAGCTGATGTTAAGCGCTTAAATTGGTTGAACTGCAGCTGAAATGCAGCGAGTGTGTTTGGTGATTTAACTGGTGTGGAATTTTGTAGAACTGAGGCATAACCACTGTCCCATAGACTGTTGTTGGGTTAGGAGAGTCAGAGCACATATTACGTTGCAGGGCATGCTGGGGACTGTAGTGCACGTTGTGAAAATTAAAATACTTTTGCGAGCCGGAGAAGATTGTGTTGTGGGCCTGATCTGGCTTTGTGTCTGGATGCTTTTGGAAATATAATGCATGATGCACTTGAATATGTACAACTTCTGAATTATACCATTGTTATTAAGCCTAATTTGGCAAAGTCGACTAAGAACTTGCCTACCATTTGACCGCAAGGTTCTGAACTTCGCCGTTTTTGTCCTCCAGAAGTTTCAGCAGCATGGTCACCACCTTCCTCTCACTGTCCTCATCAAGCTTTATGGAATCTTTCTGCAGCTCCATCATCAGATCATTGGTGGCCATAAACCTAATGAGAGTGAAACAGGTCTAGCAACAGTCTGCAATGAGTTAACCAGGTATAAAGACTAATCTAGTTACTAAATTATAGCTGTTCTGGGCAAAATTACTTTATTATGTAGTTATAGGCATATTATAATCATACTCGTGCCATACAGGTAGAACAGACTATCAGACAATCACAACATGGGACGGTCAAAGATGGTGCCCCATTAATGGACAATACACATGCTTCAAATATCCACACAATAGCCACCTCCATAGTGCAAATTTCACCATTTCACCAAGTTTGTAGACACCTGCTCACCCAGCATGTCTTCTGAAATGAAAGGTATTAATAGTGAGTTTGTTCCTTGCTGCAGTAACAGCCTCTACTCTTCTGGGAAGGCTTTACACCAGAAGTCGGAACATTGCTGTGAGGTTTTGATTGCACTCAGCCCCAAGAGCATTAGTGCGGTCAGGGTGATGGTGACCAATTATTCCTTTTTCTCCTCTTCTTTGGTCACTAAAATTAGAATTTTTCTTAACAAAATGATTTTTTGTAGTTATAGAACTACATAGTAAGTATGTAGTTATATATCGGTCATGCCTGTGGAACAGGCTATCAGACCATAAACAAATGCATAATAATTTACAATAGAGATAAAATCACAACATGGGACAGTAAAGGACGGCGCCCCCTCAACTGAAAGGACATATGTGTTTAGAGTATCCACAGAATAGCCATATCCATAATCCAGATTTCACCATTTCACCTGTTGGGACACTGAGTGGCTTTTTCCACAGACAATGACGAAGCAACAACAGTAAACTTGGAGGCCTGTAACACAGTAAACTAGGCTGCTTTTCAGAGAAAATCAGCACTAACAGTGAAAAAAGTACATAAGTTGTTAAAAAACAGTCGTGTGACTTTCCATTAACGTCCTATTTTTACAAATATTAGTCATGAGTCCAGCATGCAGGCTGTCTTACCGAAAATCTTTGTCAGTGGATGTCATTTTTTCCAACAGGTTGGAAATGTGATAGGTGACATTCGACATTTTCACTTTTTTCCCACACACTAACAACGAGAAACAAAGCTGTTCTTCGGACTTCGATAAAAAGAGAAGGAAAACTTTACTGCACTGACATAACGGGCGCTGACAGGGACGCTCAGCGGCGTAGAGCAAGCTGGGAAACTCGACACCTCCAGGCAGATATAAATAGAGTGATACCAGGCAGTGCGGTCCAAACGGGCTAACTGCAGCCTACTTAGGGCACTAGAGGGGCAGAAGGCTCACAGCTGCTGCTTTGTTGTGTTCCAATCCGCTGTGGGCTGCGCTCCAATCTGCGTAGCTGTAGCCCAGATGGAATGTGGACGTGTTCTGGCAGCTTCTGCTTATGTGCTCCAGTACAATTAGATTTTTGTAAGAGAACAAAATTTGTGTTTTACAACTTGTTTATATTAGCACGCTATACGAGTTAGCCTTCCAGTGAGCTGACCGGTGCAAAAGTAGGCTGTACATTAAAGAAGTAGGCCAATTGGAGCACAGCCATTTCCTCAAAGCGCCCTTCTCTAGAAAGAACCAACTAATAAACGCTTAGTTTCCAGACTATTTCACAGCGGTGTTAATAAAACCAGCAGCAGCGAACATAGCTTCATAGAAGTATGAGGTAATATTAGCTAGCAGTTTTAACTCTCACTGTTTTTTAACTTCATAATAAAGTGACATTTTACAACTTGATGTCTGATGCTGCATATCATACATTTGTACATTACTTACTAAATTATAAAGCTAAAATTAATTTTTGCAATACTTCAAGACATTTTTACAATAAATGATATATTTATTTTTTTCAGATATTTGATCAGTTGAAACTGAGAAAAAGGAATGAGTAGTGCTACATTTAAAAATACTATAAAAAACTCTAAATTCAATGTTTTTATTCAATATGTGGTACATGTGTTGCACTAATTTCAGTTAAACAGTTAAACAGCTAATTTTGCTCTCTTTATAATGAAACAGGCAGTCGGTCAGTTTCTACAAGTACTTGCAGTATAAACAATTTGTTCAAAAAGGCATTTTGTATTGTGACATAATTTATCACGGTAACGATATATATTGTCATATTGGCCAGCTCTAGCTCAGCCTTAGGAAGAGCAGCAGTCTGTTTCTGAATCACTTTCGACCCCTATATGTTTTTTTTCGTCAGTCCCTTCATAGGGAGTAGGGGAAAGGCAGGATCGCATCTGAATGGAACGGACCGCATGTCGCGAGTTTGGCTGCCATCGTGTGGCGCCGGCGCGAATTGCAGGCTGTGTCCCAGAACATACGGGCCTACTGAACTGTGGAGTTTGTCGGGGCGAAAGGGAGAAAGAATCCTTACCGAGGACAAAAATCAAGGCAAAAAGCCACCAAATTAAGCAGGGACTGAAAACAACTGAATCACAGGCCTTAGGCCTGCCCTGACAGACATCAGCAGGGAAAAATATAGATATTTGTTTTTAATTGATGTAATAGTTCACAACAATTATAATATACATGAGTACAACACACATCACTACCACACTAAATGGGGTAAAATAAAAAAAAAAAGAGGACTCCGATGATTTTGTAAAGAAAAAAGACAGTTTTGTTTTAAAGATTGTGTTCATTAACTAATGTCTCCTGAAAAGGGGAATGGGCTAAGTATAAAGACGTACTAAGCGGACTATAATACCCTCAGTTTTTAATATATACGTATTTGTCCAACCTTAACCGAATATATGACAAACATGACACATATTTTGAAAGCCATAATGAAACATATTTCCTTCGTGAGAGGGATTAACACTGCTTCCACATTAACGCCACCTTTATTAGAGAAATAAAAGCGTTTTCCTTTCCACGTCAGTCCCTGTGTTGGACGCCACGGCGCGCGGAACTATTTTTCGTGTCCTCTTCACCACCCGGAACCTTCCGCTCGGCGGTCGGGTTGCCACGTAGAAAACGCAGCCTGCAGTTTCTCTGATCTCCCGCGTTTAAAGTGTTTCTGTGCTGTATTTGGTGGAGCGAACTTAATATTCAGATATGGTGAGTATCACATTACTGCCCACCGAACACCTAATGAGCTGTGTTTGACACTTGTCTGTATTTAAGCAAGAAGTAGCTGCTTTCAGATGACTGACTGACAGTTAGCCAGCTAGCGTAGCTACGCATCCCGGCTTCTGTACGCTTTGGGCTGATTTAGCGATATTTAGTTCGCATTTAGTTATGAGCTTATAAATCTCTCTTTAGAGAAAATTAACGTTGTACCTTCACTTAGACAACTGAGTGTTTCTGCAGATTCAGACTAAAAGTAGCTGGAGGAGGAATTACTTCGAAAATGCTAACGTGGCTAACAGCGAAGGAAGCCACGGAAGCCAACAGCCGCGATTTTGGCACAGAAGTGGGTTATCTAGATTAAATAGTTTAGTTGTGGTTTACTATGTTAAACACATTTATACTTAATACTTAATGTGGTCCACAGCAAGATTATACCTGTCTATGTTTAGTTTTAGTCAGCCAGTTAGTTCGCTAGCCAGCCTGCTGGTGTTTCTTAGTTTTGAACTAAGATGTTTTGAAAGAAGAACCAGCTATTGAACCTAACCTACCTGAGTAAGTTAGTTTTGAGATCAACTAAAGTTAGTGCTGAGCGGTATTGATCAAATTAAATATCGCGATATTTTCCAAATATATCGTGGTATGATACGATATTTAAAGTTTGCCTTATTAAAGGGAACGAAATACCTTTTCTTTCTCAGTGGTGGTACTCATCGTTAAAAGAGTCCTACAAACCTGGCCTGGGGACCTTTACACAATACACAGCATTAAACTGTATGATAAATATTATTAATGGTAATCAGACAAAAATTTATTTTTAACTCCTTTCAGAGCAGTCCACTGAAACACCTAGGTTGGCAAATGGTATATATTACAGTTATTTGCCAGGTCCTGTGTACCATGAGGAAAGTGCGTAAAATACAATGTAAAAAAATAAAACCGATCAACAACAAGGACACCACTGTTTTATGGAATAAAATGTTTCCATAAAAGTCTTTTTTATGTCAGTGCTACTGAGATTGATAATCAGAATCACAGGATACAGGTATAGTTGTTAAATCACTCAGCACTGGTTCCAGATTTATTTTAAGCTGGTCTGTTATTTCCTATATAACTGACTGAAAGTGTAGTTGTGATCTTTTTAGTGTGTTCTGATTTAACTAATCTTGGTAACAAGTTGCTAACTCTCACTCCCTTGTTCATTTCCTAACGCTGTTCTTATATTTCAGGTGTCCGTCATTAACACAGTGGATACCTCACATGAGGATATGATTGTAAGTATGTTACAGTGGAAACAGTTGTAGCTAAACCCAGAGGTTTTATTTATTTATTTGTTAAACAGCTCTAACTACAAATTCTTTATCTCTCTCGTTTTAAGCATGATGCCCAGATGGACTACTATGGCACAAGACTGGCAACCTGCTCCTCTGACCGCTCCGTGAAGATCTTTGATGTAAAGAATGGTGGACAGATTCTTGTGGCTGACTTGAGGGGGTAGGCAGTCTTATTTTAGACTCTGTACTGTTGCGCAATAAATCTGGAGATGATAAAATGCATTGGAAGCTGTGATGTGCATCTGTTTTATAAATAAGCTAGTTAAATGAAAGATAGTTAATAGTATTATCTGATTGACTGAAATGTTCTTGCTTGCTCTACATGTTGTAAAGCATTTGCAGAATCCCTGTTCTTGTCATTCTGTCATTTAACTCATGCAATATAGCAGGAATCGTAAGGGTATGTGTGTGTCAGTCTTTTATTGATGCGCTGTTTTCGTTCTTCGCAGGCACGAAGGTCCAGTGTGGCAGGTGGCCTGGGCACATCCCACATATGGCAACATTCTGGCTTCATGTTCCTATGACAGAAAAGTCATCATCTGGAAAGAAGAGAATGGGACATGGGATAAAATGTACAAGTACACAGGTCACAACTCCTCAGGTATCTTTTGTTTTAGTTATGTTCCCTGTGACTACGTTTTGCATACTTTATTTTTGACAATCACTATCTTAAGGGATTGTTGACCTTAATCGTGCATTTCTGGTTTCCCATAGTGAACTCTATTTGCTGGGGACCCTACGAATTCGGCTTAATCCTGGCCTGTGGAAGCTCTGATGGGGCTATTTCCATTCTGACCTACACTGGTGATGGGCAGTGGGATATCAAGAAGATTAACAATGCACACACTGTGAGTACTCATTGTAAAAGTAAATAGGAGGCCGCAGCTGATCTAAGACCTGTTTATCTAATAGTTCTTTCCTACCATACAGTGCGGTGCAGCACAGTCTGGTTACCAATCTGTTATCACATGTCATCATTCCATTGCCAAGTGACTCGAACTGTGCCTGAGTAACTGCACAGCAATTACTTAGCCTTTTCGCTGGGAAACCAAGTGTAATGAAGTGTGGAGTATGGGTGGAGTTAGAAGTAGCTCAGAGCATTGGTTGGTGATACACAGTCGCACAAATGCCACTGATGTGTTGTCACTAGAGTCAGACAGAAGGCATTAAAAAAAACAATAGCTAGTCAGACGTCATTGTCTGTGACTCTTCACATAAACTGCAGAGTAAAAAATAAATCAAATTGTTAAACTTCTCGATTGTTGCTGCTTTATTTGTGTTTGCGATTAAAATGGCTTTGTGTGGTAAATCGTGTCACAACCACACAAACTTCAGAGAACCCCGCCTACTTTCACATTCACAGTTTATGTGAAATGTGTGTAATGTGTAATGTTTCTAATAATAAAATATTAATATTTTAATTTTTTGAATTAAGTTACACATTTTTATAGCTGTTTTTCATTACATGAGTAATCCCTTTCTCTCTCTTTTCTGCCAGATTGGCTGTAATGCAGTGAGTTGGGCACCAGCTGTTGTTCCAGGCAGCCTTATAGACCAGCCAACAGGACAGAAACCAAACTACGTCAAGAGATTTGTGTCCGGAGGCTGTGACAACTTGGTCAAGTTGTGGAAGTAAGTTCTGGTCTCTTCTTGCATTTTGTGTGTAGTAGCAAATTATGATGAGTGGAATGAAATCAAAACGATACTTAGTCAAATCATTTTAATGCCTATACATATGATTGTTAAGTAAACAGAGTATACCAAAGTATACATTCAAAAACTTGAACATTTATCTTGGTCAACTGACTCTGAATTAAACGGTCCGTATCCTATTACTTTCTTTGTATTTTATATCTCCACATGTTTACATACTTTGCCAAACTTTTCTACCCAATAAAAAATAAGAAGAACATTTAAAACTCTGGTTAAGTACATTTTCAGTTTTGTGACCCATTTTAAAATCATGACAAAAGTTCAGTGGCATTAACTACAGCCGATTTACAAAGAATGCCACTGGAACACTGCCTTCACCACATGCACATTCTGAATTGCTAATATTGGTACATTGATGTTTTCTTCACAGAGAAGAGGATGGCCAATGGAAGGAGGACCAAAAACTTGAAGCTCACAGTGATTGGGTGAGAGACGTAGGCTGGGCTCCATCCATCGGGCTGCCCACCAGCACAATCGCCAGCTGCTCTCAGGTAATCCCACCAGTTCCTCTCAGTATGAAATCTAAAGAATAATTGTGTTGTTCTGTGGAAGACGGCTCATTGCAACTGTTACTCCAAAATTGTAACTAAAGGTTCGGATGAGGAGCAGGTGTCTCATCAAGACACTCCCATTAAAAAGTTTGGAATCACTTGTCATATTAACACGTATACATTTATTGTCATTCTAGAAACAATCAAACTTTCTGAATCTGTAAATAAATTGATGTTATATTATTGAGAACATATTTCATAGTTTTTGTTTTATTTAAATGAGCAACATGTGTTGTCTGGAAAATAAGCAAAAAACATTAGAAATCTTTTGAGAAAACACTGAGAGACATTGGTGGAGCAGAAAAGGACATATTGCAATTAATAACATATTTTGGACTTGTTTTACTCGCCTTTGTGAGCTTTCTTTGTACAATATTTGAGGATGTGATGGGTTTGTTTCTTTATTGATTACTGACCTCTAAATATATCTCTCTGCAGGATGGCAGAGTGTTCATCTGGACGTGTGATGATCCCTCTGGAAACACCTGGACTGCTAAACTTCTGCACAAATTCAATGATGTGGTCTGGCATGTGAGCTGGTCCATCACAGGCAACATCTTGGCAGTCTCAGGAGGAGACAACAAGGTAAGTGTCTATATTTATTGAGACTTTAATGTCTGAAGATCAGAGAAGATTCAGATAATACAATATTCACCTTGTGATTGTTTATGATGAAAATAAGTAGTAAGCCAGTGCTGTGATCAGAGTAATAGTGGTATGCGCTCAGTACCGCATTGAATGAAGGTGATTCATTTGATGTTTTATTTTGTTCATGTACAAGGCTTAACCTAAAAATGAATTATGAATTACTAATGATGGGATTGGATTTTGAATGAATTATTTATATGGCTGATTCATCATGCTGCACAACTAGCTGTTTAGGATATACCAAATGCAGATTTTATGTTGGAGAAGAAAACATTGCAGTTAACATGCCTAACAAAAATGCTTGTTTACTAAAATCAAGAGAATATGGTGTATATCTTTTAAACCCACTTATAAACGTGAAATGTAAAATATACTAAGAATGCCAAAGGCTCACTGCCTTTACTACACATGTATTGAGGTTTCAGCTGAATTGCTATTGGAATTGCAATGATGTTTTCTTCACAGATGTCTTTTATGGACGTCTTTTATGTCGAACAATTTCCATGTGGCACACAGCAATTCACTATACTGTAATTTGAAACAGTTTCGCGACACTTTGAAATAATGTCACTGTGTTTTAGCCAAATGAGCTGGAGTTTCTCCACATCATGGGAAAAAGGGAAAAACGCACAGTCTCACAAATGCATGTATGTTTGCAGTCACACTTGTATGCATAAATTAAAAGGCATGAAAGTATACCGATTCTTAATTGGAGCGCTGGTTTAGTTTAATAAGCAGCTCGACAGACTACTAATGGGCTGACAGGCTAGTCCAGCATTATTTAAAGTTTTTAAGAAACTGAACTGAAACATAAAAGAGGGAAAAAAAGTATTAAGAACTACCAGTACAATACTAACAATACTCACACAGACCATTCATAACCTTTTTTAAAAACTTTCAACAACACAAATTCATTACATTTAAATGAGTGGCAGCAGAAACAGTGCAGTGAAATAGAGAAAAGTTTAGTTGAAGTAACTGCAAAAGGGAATATATATATATATATAACTGTTGTTGGAAGAAAACGTTGTACCTCCATTTTTGTCATTATTCAGTTTTGGATATAATTTGAAGATGCCTCTTGCCCTTTACATTGTGTGTAAATTTCATGAAGAACAGACCAAAAGAAACAGCCAAAACTTTGAAAAAATTCTGGTTCCATTGACTTGCATTAAAAGTAAAGTAGGTTTTTTCCATCTCCTGTAAAATTATTATTTTGGAGATACAAGGTTTTCTTCCAGCAACAGCGATATATTGTGTGTGTGTGTGTTATTCAGGGAGGTTTTCTTTCCTAAACATTGCTTTGTCTGTTTGGCCCTCGGCCCATCACAAACATTACACTTTCTTCTTTGCCAAAGTTAAAATTTTATTGGTCGCAGCACTGAGTTACTCAGCTTTAATTAAACAAGGTATTATTGAACTAAGTGCTAAAAGTGCAAAATGCACATAAATATTGAACACATTATTTGTTAACTGAGGCCATAAAAACTAAGATGGGTGTAACGTTATTAATGTACTGAAGAGCGAGGCAAAAGCACTGCATGGCTGTGATTACTTAAAGCCAGCAGCTCTTTAGAAAAAACCCACACTGGCACTTTAAGGTTCAGGGGTTAATGACTGCATTTATTTCACCTGGGGTTTAGCTGGGCCAAGGGAGGCATCAGGACGAGCTCTCCTCGGGCTGATGAAGCCTCGCAAACAGATCTTTGCACTTCCAGTGAGAGGTCCTCTCACACAATTATTTAAAATTCCAGGCACTTTGTCGAGCTCCTTATTCAGAGACAAATGCACCATTAGCGAGTACATTTGTAAATGGAAACATGTTCCAGCTGCTTTATAATCTGCAAAGGTTGCATGAAATTGATTGCCAGTGAAATAAATCAAAACATTCCTAATGCACTTTTAAAGGAATAGTTTGACTAGAAAAGTATGTGATTTCATTTATTTTATTTAGTGCAGTGTTTCCCCTGGGCCTTTCTCACAGAAGGTGCTGCATTTTAAATTCCCAAGCGCCGTGCATAGAATAAAAAAGACCCCTTTTCCATTTTATAACAAACAGCCAGAACACCTTTCCCCAAACAGAGGAAACTGTTATTTAGTTTATAATAACTTGTTTTGTGGTTCAGGGGCTAATGTCGCTAAGGTCAGTGTTACTAATCTTGAATGCTGTTAGATGCTAATTAGCAGGATTAACATCTAGATGCAAGTAAAGAAGATTTAATGTGGTATGCTTAAGGGGCATTCTGACCTAAAACTGGCATTTAATATGTTACTTGTTAAGCGTGTTTGATATGTTAATTCTGTAGCACACCATTGTATCAGCTTTTATCAGTTTATTATTCTCAGTGTTGTATCCTATTTGTGTTTTCATTCATCATTCATGTTCTCTCACTACAATGCCTAGCATGCTTTACACATGTGCTATACAAATATTAAGAATCAGTTCCAAGGCAGTAAAGAATTCCTGATTAGCGTAGCCACTGATGTACAGGCTTATAGATGTGATATTCAGCTTCCTAGCAGTAACATAAGCAACCTGGCTTCTTTCTTCATTGACTAGCTAGCCAGAAAAAAAGAAACGGCCTGCCCAAACAGTTCAAGTATCTGCCCCTTGTAGGTTTTCAAAAGTTCCTCCCATCTTTAAGAAACATTATCAGAAGGGTTTTTTTTCCTAGAAACTACTATGGAAGTACAGTAGGAGGCAACCAGCTATATTTACAACAGATGTACTAATGGTTGGCTCTTTAATTTTAAATCAGCAGGCTTAAAAGTGCTCAACCTGAGCATAAAAGTTCAGAGGCATATTCTGAATTCAGCGTAAGAGTCTAAAATGTTTGAAAATGGCAAGTAGGCTTTAGCAGCTGGGGAGGTTGCTGTAGTTGGGCTGTAGAGATGACCTTTAGCCTGATGCTTTTCACTGACTTCCGTTCCCAGGTGACCCTCTGGAAGGAGTCCGTGGACGGACAGTGGGCTTGCATCAGCGACGTCAACAAAGGCCAAGGGGCCGTGTCCTCCATCACAGACGGCCAGCAGAACGAGCAGTGAGACGGGCTAACGGAGATCGTCTCCTGGAGATCAGTGCCTCCAGAGACTACTAAAGCCTCAGAGACTTTCCTAGAACATTGTCCTGTCAGTCCTTCAATCTTTCAGTTGATTCAGGAGGCAAGACCAGTCCAACCTACTTCTTATTTTTCAATGAATTCTTTTTAAAGTTTCCTTCCAAAAGGGTAACTTTCAATAAAAGTATTAATAAGTTAACTGTGATGGATTGATTGTGGTTGTGCTTAATGAGCAGGATCTGGTAAGAAAGCCCTGAAAACATGTAAAAGAAGATTGAACCAGAATGTCTGTTGTGGATATTGATGAACTACAGGTTCTAAACCCTGGTCTTATCTTAAGAGGAGTGGCTGATTACACTTTATTCTGAATCTGTTTGTGTACACTGCCACTGAAATAAACTTTTCTAAATAACTGAACATCATTATTTATAATATTGCAATTGTTTTTCAGGGCAATATTACAGTTACAGACAGTTTCAGCTGCAACATCTAAAGGAGTTTATTTAAAAACAAATTTATTATCTTTATTCAGGGGTCATCCTTATGTTCCCAGGGCCTTATGTTTCTAGGGTTCTTTGTTCTCCAGGTCATTGAAAAGTCTAGAAAACAGCTGTACGTTCCCCCAGCCTGGTGTTCCTGCTTTTGATTTAGTAAACAGCCCTATATTCCCAAGACTTTATATTCCCTCATTTTCTTTCATGGGAAATAGCTGTATGTTCTCATGTTGCCTTAATTTTATCTCTTCAACATGAACATAAGAGTAAGATCCAAACTTATGCTTACAAAAACATAAATATTATGATGTTCATTGAATAAAACCTGAAATTGTGTTAATGTATGTGCTGCCTCTAAAAAGATTCCCTTAATAAAACACTATGATTGACCATTTCTGTGAACGAGAATGAGAATCTATTCAGTGATGGGCAGCATTTAAATGTTTTATATTTATGTTTACTGTAATCGTGTTTAAACTTCTCAATATTACCAGTATTGCAAAACATCACCCAAGTATTGTGCGAGCAATGGAATTTTGGAGCTAAGACGGCATGAAAAAATCATATTTTTATTGTTATCACGGTATGATTTTCTGAGATAAACACATTGTTAACGGCCGAAATGACTGAAAGGATTAAATAATGTCACACAGCACCAGAGTGAAGTAATCAGTTTAGCATTAGAAGCCCAACAAATGTTTTAGCTTAAAAACACCTGAACTACAAGCCTGTAAAAATGCTGAAAACATCATTCTTACTCTTAGTGTGTAAAATACATCTAACTACAGCAAAAAAAGTGGGCAGGGCACCACTTTTAAACCAGATAAAGCAATTATTTACAACGTTTATGTATTCTGCTCTCTGACTACTGACAAAAAAGTTTCAGTTACAAACTTTGCTGGCTTACAGAGCTGGGCTAGCTGAGGCAAAGTGTGTTATTGAAAAAAAAATCTGCCCTTTGTTCTCTGTGTGATCTTTGATGACCCCATGGCATTAACCATGACCTCAGGAACCCTTACATATGTGCCTTTAACATATCATATTGAGGTATGACATATATAAGGAGATGAACACAAGGCCCTGGAAACAGCTATGCTCCCCTTTATTCCCTAATTTTAGCTTTACTTGCTCTAATGAAGTTGTATTTTTTGGCTTGGTCAAATGTAATTTTATGCTGGTCACAGACTTGCCGAAGTGAATCGCTTCTTAGTTCAAAGCTTTAAGCGCTATTATGCGGAACATGCCAATATTCCCTTGAGCAACAGTCATGTGCTATGAACATGATGTGAAAGCAGCATATGCATGCCAGTCTTTGCCCGGCCTTGCTGTGATGAGTGCCACTCAGTGTGTCCACTAATGGACTTCGGAGGAATGTGTGTTCTTTACAACACATGTCAATGTCATCAGTTGCTGCTGGGCGCTTTCAAAGTCTGCTCCTTTGCAATGGTTCATTTTGAACTTTAAGTGACCCTGTGACAACTAAAGATAAGTATGAGTGTAAGAGCGTTTGATGCCTGTCCTCTGATGTAGCTTGTTATTGCTAATGCCCCTCGGTTCCTCTTGAGTCACTCCATAATGAATACAGTACAAACCGCAGAACGTTTTAATGTTAATTCATGTCCTTTGGCATCAACTGACCAAACCAGAACAAAACAGAGTAAAGAAATAGTAAATGTCATACATTCTGAGGTAACTGTTTCTCTGTAGAAAAGATGTTAGCGCAGCTACTAGCAAAGTTGTGAGGTGTGTACAAAATCTACCACAGGTGTCCGTGTGCCCGGGCGTTTTGTTCGGTTGTATAATTGGTGTATTTTATGTTTGTTCTGAGTGAAAATGGCACAAAAGACATGACTTTCTCACAGTGTTTCAGTGGGAGATAACTGGGCTTATTTTTGTGGATGTAAAAGTCAGCATTAACATTAGCAAATGCTAACGTTGACTCTCATTGAAATACAGAATGCTGCAGTTAGAACCACAGTCGACTGATCTGTAGCACTGACATCTTTTCAGCTTTTCTCTTCCTTTCCATTCTGAAATTCAATTGTTAAGATGTAAACAGTCACTCGGTGTGGTTTTTATGTAAAATGGCTCATTAGCAAAACGTAATTCATTACAGTGGTGGAAAAGGAGCTCACAAATATAGTAAATACCTTTTATTTGCTATCCAAAATGACCAGCAAACCTGTGTTCTGATGTTTTAAATTAATGTCGATAATGTTAAAATAGTGGTGAATCTCAAAAAAGGTACTATTTTTGCCTTATAACTCCCTGCATGTATCCCTCCTCCATAGAGCTTAAAATGCTAAAACCCAACAGCAACACTATGTTAAACCACATTCAGAGAGCCCCTAAGGTGAAGGGTGATTATTTTTTAAAATTAATATATTGAGGCCACAAATTAATAGCCTCATTATGCTAATTTGTGACCACGAGAAACTCATGACCTCGATATATAAACTGGGGGCCTGGATAGGCTATATATTTTATAGTCAATCACCTTGTCACACTCAACCGTTTCTACGGAGCCCCTAAGGGGCCGTGGTTAAAAAATTGTTAATGCTAATTAAAGAAAAAGTTAATGACAATGCGTTCCCTCGCAAATGTTTTGCGTTCCCTTGGAAATAAAATGCGTTCCCTCGCAAAATATATGCTCAGGCAGCAAGCAAACGTAGGACCAGAGGTGCCCAACGACGTTGCCTACATTAGAGCTTTGTTTTTAGCATATTTAACGTTAAAAGCTGTTTTCCCAGTTTCGCCAGTCTGTGCTGAGTTTATTCAGCAATTGTTCTCTACAGTCTCTGTAAATGTAGCTTTTACTGTACGAGGACACTCGACTTCAGTTTCAGTTTGAGTCACTAACAGCAGAATCATGTTTGATATTGAGAAGAGACACTATGTCTTTATATTTCAATCCCAGATCAACATAAAATTCAGTGAGCTGCTCCGTGTCTGAGCTTAAGCAAAGCACAGCTTTTGCAAGTGAATGCAAACCATTGCATCGTAATGCAAAACATTTGCGAGGGAACGCATTTTATTTGCGAGGGAATGCAATGTCATTAACTTTTTTTTTTAACCACGGCCCCTTAGGGGCTCCGTACGTTTCATGTAATAACTTTCTGTGAGACTCTTCAGACGTCTGGTTCCTATCACCGCCACTGTAAAGAACTCTGAGACGGCGAGTTTCTCTACAGCGGAGCATTTCACACCAAACCTCTCTGAACGACTGTTTGCATCTTAATGATTGAATTATGCAGACATTTTGGAAAATCGGTGGAGTTCCCCTTTAACTGTGGACTACGGGCGACTCCACGAGGTGCAGTTAAACACACTTTGGCGAGCACAGTGACATTAACGAGTGAGTCACTGGGTCTCCATCGCCGTTTGGAAACGGGTTAGCGGCAGCATCTCTCTCTCTTTCTCTCTCTCTCTCTCTCTGTCTCTCTCTCTGTCTCTCTCTCTCTCTCTCTCTCTCTCTCTCTCTGTCTCTCTCTCTCTCTCTCTCTCTCTCTCTCTGCTTTTCTCCCTCTCCTGCTAATGGACCTCTGCTCGGACACCGAGGCGCGCTTTTCCCCTTTAAACCCACTCACATTTCTCCAGCGCTCCCCTCCACATTACGGAGTCAACACCGAGAGGAGCGACTTTCCCCTCAGAGCTGAAATCTGCGCTGCTGAGCTCTGAGCTCTGAGCTCATCGTCCATCGTTTCTGAAATCCGAGTTGACCGTATTTTGCCTCCAAAGTCCGAGCTTGTCATGCCGAGCTGGAGGAGAAACCTCACTTTCTGTCTGCAGAGAATGCATGATGAAGGTAGGAGAAGCGTTTGGGGGGTCTGCTCTGCTCCTGCCTGCTCTGGGGGGCAAATGTTAAAATGTTCTCGGCTACTTTTCACTTCACTGGCGCTGGATTGTGTTTTTAATTTGTCTGAGCTACGTGAAAACTCCAAAAGCTGGACTTTGTCACTGTATTTTGCTCAGAAATTGCTGCTGAGTTTACTTTGTGTTGTGTGCAGATACAGTGATGTGCTTCACTGTGATGTTCCATTCATTTCTCTGTAGTTTCCTATTTATCAGACTTCACCTGCCTTGCTTCTGTCTGATCTCACCCCTCCTCTGCTCGCTGTCGCGCTGTGGAGAGATGTAGCTGGTGTTGAGGAGGAGCAGAATGTGTGAAACTTCAACTTAGCAAGCGGTTTTTGTCTTGAATGTCGTTGTTTTCAGTGTAAGCAGTCTGTCTGCCGTTGCTGCTGAGTGATATAACCTATGTTCTCTTAAAGGTCCTGCATTTCACTCCATTGCTCTGGACTTCACATCAGTGTTTGGCACATTGCTAATGTTTCTAAGGCCTAATGTTAAATCATGGAGGCTGGTTTCCCAGACCTAGATTAATTCTAGGACCAGACTAAAACAGTAATAATATAGAATCATCATTTGCACCACTATACTCTTAAAAATGATAGTTCTCCAGGGGTTCTTTAGTAAAAAAAAAGGTTTTATATAGAACCATGAACACTCTAAGATCCCTTGCATGATTGAATGGTTCTTCGCATGGTGAAATAGTTCTTCAGATTGACGGAGAGGGGTTCTATATAGCACCAAAAAAGGGTTCTTCTTTTGTTACGATGTCAAGCCTGCAATAATAGAAGAACCATTTCTCAAAAAGATGCTGTATAGAACCATATAAAACACTCTCCATCGATCTGAAGAACCATTTCACCACACAAAGAATTATTAATCATGCAAAGGGTTCTTGAGTGTTCGTAGTTGTTTATAGAACCATTTTCTTCACTAAAGAACTGCTAAAGAACCATCTTTTTTAAGTGCGTAGGGCTGTAACAGTGTATATATATTACCAAAAAGGGTTCCTCTTTTGTAACGATGTCAAGCCTGTAACAATAGAAGAACCCTTTTTAGTTCTGTATAGAACCTTTTTGAAAATGGTTTGGTATAGCACCAAAAAAGGGTTCTTCTGTTGTTACGATGTCAAGGCTGTAACAATAGAAGAACCCTATTTGGTGCTATATAGAACCCTTTTAAAAAAGATGCTGTATATATACAATATTATATTGTTATATATAGCATTGCTATATATAACAATATAAAACACTCTCCATCAATCTGAAGAATCATTTCACCATACAAAGAACAATTCAGTCATGCAAGGGATCTTTGAGTGCTGATGATTCTTTATAGAACCATTTTTTCTCTATAGACCCCCTGAAGAACCATCTCTTAAGTGTGTAGGGCTGTGTATCTGTGACACTCGCAGCAAGAAACATTATAGGATTTTTTTGTAAAAAACAATTAAGCATGGTATGGCTTTGTTTAATGCCCTGTGTTTAAATAAAGGGGTCACTAAATGTAAATAAAGCATAGTTTGGCTTTTTAATGTAAATAGTTGTACCAAGTAAAATAGAAAACAAAATAACTAATAATCCAAAAAGGGTGGAATCATTAATATATGGCTTTTTGTTGGAGGTGCTTAATTGTTGTGTTATTATTATATAATTTAATTATTTTAGCTGACCAGTTATTTTCCACAGAAGCTTTCACGGTCAGACATTTATGTCTGCAATAATCTGTATGTGAATTGGGTGCGTGTTTATCAGTCAGATTGAGGCAAATATGAGCAAATAAAATTAGGCAAAAACACATTTATTGAGACACATCATGGTGCTGTAACACCTTTAGAGGGCAGTGGTGAGAAATGTGTTTATTTGATATTTGTTAGTAACACCTTTAGGGGGCGACAGTGAGTAGTGTGTGTTTATTTGATGTTTGTTAATACCACCTTTAAAGGGCAGCAGTGAGTAACCTTTGTTTATTGAGCGTGAGCTACTGCTGTCATCAGCTGGAAGTTACTAAGTATCAACAGCTAGCTAGTAAGCATGATAGCTAATCAGCTAATTTGGCCAGTGGACAAAAAAGACAGAGACATTGTTAATCACAGTTATTTACATGGCAGTTCAATGTCAGCTAAAGTTTCCTGGTCATGACAAACGCAGTGCCAGTACATCATGGAGAATGGACGTTCTGTTAATTGGTACTTAGTACTGGAACAGGGTTCTTTGACTTAGTGCTATATAGAACCATTTTTAGAAGAAACCATACAACTGGTTGTCCATCATAGAGAAGAATGAGAACCATTTCTGCATTCATTGTTCATGATTCCGTATAGAAGCATTGCCTTTACTAAAGAACCCTCATGAACCTAATATCATGAATAAAGTCGGATCAGGGGCTGAGTGTATCGTTGTACTCCTAAGCATCAGAGTTTACTCAGGTAATGAGACCAGGGCTAACCTATATCTGGGAAACTGACTTTACATGTTGGTCATGCTCAGTCAGAAGGGTCACCATGTTTCCTTGCAGTATTTAGGTTGGTGTCATGGAAACTACAGGTCGTGCAGACTTGGCAGCTACTGTAAAGTGTTGGTTTCTGAAAAACTGGATTATGGATGCTGTGTTCAAGAATCAGCTGTGTGTGTGTGTGTGTGTGTGTGTGTGTGTGTGTGTGTGTGTGTGTGTGTGTGTGTGTGTGTTGGCTTTTGTGAGAGAGCTTCAGTTCCTTTCCAGTTCCTGTTGTAGGAGAGCTTCTTCAGCTTCTTCTGAAATGAAGGGTATTAACAGTGAGTTTGTCCCCTTTGCTGGAGTAACAGCCTTTACTCTTCTGGGAAGGGTTACACTAGATGTTGGAACATTGCTGTGCGGATTTGATTGCAGCCACAAGAGCATTAGTGAGGTCAGGTTCTGATGTTTGACAGTCAGTTCTGGATCACTCCAGTTCATCCCAAAGCTATTGGTTGGAGCTCCATCACTCCAGAGAACGCAGTTCCACTGCTCCACAGCCCAATGCTGGGGGCCTTCATACCCCTCTAGCCGACGCTTGGGGTATAGGTATGGTGACCCGAGGCTCAAGTGTGGCTGCTCCAGAGTCTCCCATAGCACATGCTCAATTGAACGCTCAGTAGCTGAATTCACTACTTAAGGAGTGATTGGATACTTTTGGACAAGTAGTTCAGAAGGTTGCCTGAGATCCTTGCTTGTCATAAAGATGTAATACAGTAATCCCACCTATTGCTCTTCTTGGCAGCAGAACTTTAATATTAGTCTCGATCCCTCTTTCCAATTTTGCAAATCTGTTAAATATGGCACATTTAAGAGCTCGAGCACGAGGTGCAAAGTAATGATGCGCCTCAGAGGAGGCTAACAATCATGTTGTATTCATTTCCATTTGGGGAAAACAGCTGAAGTTTCTCTGGAACATAAGGATGGAGATTACATTAATTGGCGACACTCGAGAGATTTGCATTTTGCTAAGCGACATTCGCAGCGTGAGAGAGAGCCTATTTTCTGAGGACCGAAATGTCTCGGTTCGCTGAGCAGCCATTTGCGGAGGAACTTTGAGTTGACTGCAGAAATCCTGTATCAGTCTGCCCAGGAAAGGCATTGAGATAGCACAGAGGACACATCTATCTCCACAAGCTGATGAACATTTCAGCTGCCCTTATTCTCAGTGTGGGATTATTGAGAGTGGCAGGTTCTTCCTTCAAGCGGTCCTCTGTCAGCTGATGTGGAAGCTTAATTCATGACCAACACAGCACAGAGCAGAGAGCCAAATGTCAGTCAGCCATTCTGCAATCTACAATGTACAGAGTCACAGTGACAAGTCATAGAAAAGTGAACATCACTGCTGAATTTTAAGGGTTTTCCAAGCATGATGTGGTGTACTTACTGTACATTGGCAGGTTTTAGATAAGGCATTTTGAGGATCCAGGTATGGTGGAGAGTCCAGCTGAGGAAAAGCGTCTTTATTATCCTAAGACACTTCATAGCTTTAACCCTGTAAGGCAGGCCAATAGGTCTCTTTTTCAGTTTACCAAGGGATAAATTGTAAGTGAAGGTGGGCAATATGGCAAAAAGAGAATCTCACGGTACTTCAATATTTAATGATACATAATTATCAAGTACAGGCTTTTTTTGCAGTGCACAGTAAAGATAATGATCTACTAATAAATACTTCAGAATACTGCTTGAATGCTAATGGCTCCCCCTTGTGGAGAATCTGTAACCTGCTAAACATGAGTAAGTTCCATGAGGAGCTTCAGTCTAAAACCAATCAGGATTCCCTGAACAGCAATTCCAATTAGTGTTTGCAGTTGGTCCACAAAATATTAATAAATATGCATATTTATGCTGTCAGTATAGACCTACAGAAATGAATAAATATATATTTAATTTTGTTAACAGCTCCTTGTGATGATGCAGGTTTGTTGTGGCAGTAGCATTTTACACACAATACAGAGAGTGAGCATAATCATGTTTTAAGGATTTACTTGTAGTTCACTGTACATTCATTTTTAAATATATTTTATACATGATATATATTGATAAATAATATTTTAGAATATACCTGTAAAATATCACATTAAATCATATAAATCCTAAAAAATATTCATTATTATTATTATTATTATTATTATTATTATATCTTAATCTTAGCTAATTTACAGCCTTGAGGCCAGTCTTGAGCACTACAACGCTACCCTGAAAGTAATATAAAAAAAGATTAAATATTACTTATACATAGATTTTCTCATATAAAAATATTTGTAAACATATTTGCTTATATTGCAAATATATGTGCATGTATGCGCATTATGCCATGTTTTATAGTACATGCTAAATGTATTTAACTGTGCTTTTTAAAAATATTTAAATATATGGTAGTATATGCACAAGTGCTAATGCACATATGTAGATGAAATGGATATAATGATGTCAGTTTTTAATGTTTATGAATTTGCCACTTATTCCGAAAGATATATGGAAATATATATCCTTTGCATATGGCTTTGTTCAGCACTTCATATACTGTGCTGCACTAAGTCCAGGTAAACAGATTATACCTAATTATGCTCACTTTGTAATGAAACATCACTTAAGTGATCTTATAAGGAGTAATAGTGTCCACAATACACTCAGAAAAGCATGTTGACAATAAATAGCGTCATATTGCCCACGCTTAATTGTAGGACTTCACAGTTATGAATAGCAAATGATACTAACTGTTATGTTGAACATTTCAGCTAAGATTATGAATCACTTTCTGTGATTAATATATTTCAAAACTGTACGATTTGTCCAAAGTCATTATATTTACTCTGATGATAACATCACAGATTTCAGTGCCCCCTGATGAATGGTAAGAGCATTCATTTAATCAGTAGTGATGTTTACAACTAGAAATGCTTCCTGTAGCAGCGAGACCGTCAAGAGGAATACATTAATTTTACCCTTTTTGCTAATCGCAGAGGCAAAATGTCAAGTCCAATTAATATTCAATTAATTCCGCTGTATATTGTGTTTAACATCCTGAGTTTTAGAGCTAAAGTGATCCTTAGCGTCCAGAATTCAGCTCAGTTTTGACCAAAATTGTTGGTTTTCACAAAAATGATCATGCCTTTGGGTTCACAGCATCCGTCACAGAAACACCTACGATTTGTCAGGCTGCATGAACACCTGCGACTTGTTAGAGTCACAGATTCTCAGTTGCGCTGTTTGGGATTCATTAGTCCACTCAGAAACCCGATTTCGTCAAGTTTGTTTGATTTCACATCAGCAGAAAACACTACGTATTTGAGTTCTCACTGGGTGAATAGTACAAGCTGCTTTATTCTCATGCTTACCAAACATAATTCATTAAGTAGGGCCTTTCTCAACATGACAACCTCTGCAGAGGGGAAGATTGTGATTTGTGTTAACATGAGCTCAATCATACAGCTCTAGAATCAGCTTAAAAGGCTGTTAGTGTTATTCAGAAGCTCTCCACCAAACAGGGCTTGATTGCCATAGAGTTATTTTTAGAATGGTCTGGAATTG
This sequence comes from Colossoma macropomum, assembly GCF_904425465.1. Lineage (NCBI taxonomy): Eukaryota > Metazoa > Chordata > Actinopteri > Characiformes > Serrasalmidae > Colossoma > Colossoma macropomum. The sequence continues at coordinate 9,898,009 of NW_023494810.1, forward strand.
CATACATGTGAAATGTCAGGGGTTGTGCCCCGTTGCCAAAGTCCAGTCATAGCAAACATTGTTCATACTTCACACATGGCAAATTATTCCGCTCATCCTGTACGCAACACAGAGTTCAGGTTCAGGAGCGGAGCTTATCACACGCAGCTATTTGGTGTAAATATTTTCTGGTTGCTCACATGTTCTTAGACGTGTACTTTGTCTATGCTGCGTCTTAGGCTGTTGTTTTAGGTTTTAGCCTCGAATACCAAGTGAAACAATATCACCACATAGAGATGAGCGTTCTCACCAATTTTGATATTCAAGGATCCACAAGAGATAATGAACAGTTAACTGTGAAGATGGAATAAAGATGACCTCTGGCTTATGTAATCATATCTTAATTAACAGGATAAACTGGTGCAATTGTGCTAGGAGGCTACATATTGTTAGCAATAAGGAAAAAGCAGCAACACGATGGTGTGCTTGTGAAAATGTTTTATTATTAAACAACACCCAAAAACTGGTTACAGTTGTCTCCTAGGGGTAAGACGCAACAAAGAGGAAGCAAGACTTAAACGCCAGACCAGAACAAAGAGGAATTTCTGCTTAATAACTAATAATAATAAACACATCAAACGCAGATTTAACAGTTTATTCGTTGCTCTGCACTTTTAATCCAGCCTTAAAAAGGAATTTAAACAGGCGGATGAAGTAAAGAAAATGAAAAAAGGAAACATACATTCAGGGAGATAACTATAAAAATCGACTAATACAAAAGGCTTTTACAGCCGGTGCCAACAGATACAGCCAATCGCATGCCGGGAAAAGCGGGATGTCAATCACGCAGCAACGCCAACCTGAAAACACTCAGACACACAGAGAGAGAGAAGGAGAAAGAGACAACCAAACACAGGACGTAACACAGTGTTTGAGTAATAGGGGCTGCCCCTTCAGATGAGCTATGGGATAATGCTTGCACCAGTGTCTTTTCATTGTTTTTGTTAACGCCAGTTAGAGTAGTTAGCGTGCAACCTCTGATTTCTCATATTTCTCAGTCTGGTTGGTAACAACGCATCTTTAGCAAAGAATCACAAATATGATCAAACTTAATTGTTCTGTGTATATTTTCCCAGAATTATAGCAGAATGAATAGCAGAGTGATCTTGGTATTCAAATACTGGCAACTGGAATGGTTAACCGAGTTTCCCGAGTACCCGTGCACATCCCTAAATCCACAAGACGACCATTGTGGAATTCTAGCTGGTTCCCTGAGGATCATCTTTCCTAGAAAATCCCACTCATACTGGGCTTGATTGAAAAATGAGGTGAAGATTCAAGGAAGGATTTCGCTTTTGTCGGAAGAAAACCTCGTATCTCCATTTTTGTCGTTTTCAGTTTTTGACATAATGTGAAAATGACTGTTGCCCTTTATATTTTGTGTAAATTTCATGATGAATGGACCAAAAGAAATGGACCAAAATGACTTGGAAAAAAGTCTGGTTCCATTGACTTACATTAAAAGTAAAGTAGGTTTTTTCCTTTTCTTGTAAAGTGATCAATTTGGAGATACAAGGTTTTCGGTAAGTGGCTCCACAATGAGTTGGCCATACAGAACCACACACCATGGACCTTGTCTGATAAGTCCTGCTTCATTTTCAATTTAATTCCTCGAAAAAAGGACAGTCTCAAGTAGTGCTGGGTGATATATTGTCTATTGTAGCATTGATTTTAAAACAGTAGTGTCTCTGTGGCAAAGCAGTTGTTGTTAGCAACTATTTTTGTGCTCAAGGCGTCCTGTCCTGAGATGAGTATGTGATTTGTTTTGCGGCAGACCAACCAGTGTTTTCAGCAGGACCCAGGCCCAATCCCATTTCACCCCTTGCTCCTACCACTTAGCCCTACCCCTCCATTTTGTGCCCTTTTGAGCAGTTGTTGTTAGTTTTTAAATTTTGTTGTGCTACCTTTATATATTTTATATATAATATACCTTTTATATATATTTGGAAAATGTAATCATATTTTGTTTTATCAGTGTCTTCCAACACTAGCCTCAGATTTTTATTGTGGAGACCCTGAGCCCTGTGTGGTGACCAGCTGATTTGCATTTTCCTGTGAGTCCCATGGCCGCCTTCCTGCAACTGTCAGTTTACTGTTACTTTTTTAATTGTTAAGTTAGTGTTGTTAAGTAAAGAGTGTTGGGTTGTGTTCAGGGACGCGGGAAGGTGGTTTAAATTTAAGGGTGCTGAAATTTTAAGCGGTGTGGCTGATGATGCCAAAATGATTTGCCTTTATTTATTTATTTAGCTAATTTGCATCAAACAGAGCATGTCATACAGTGCTACAATGAGGCGACAAACATTATGTAAATGAACTCAGTGGTGACCGAACAGATTTTTGACATGTGGTGAGGTAATCGATTTTGTCACATCCACTGGCACACGTAAGACTTAACAATGAAATGCACACTGAGCGAGAGATAACACTTGATAAAATGTTATTATTATGATGGACAATTCTTTTAAAGTATAAGAAAAAACAATATTAGGATGTTTTAGGCCTATAACTATGAATGGACTTTCCCTCTCCACTCCAACCTGCGTGTGTTTTACCGACGCAGCCCAAAAGTGGTCAGTTGTCGGCTCGCTGTAATGAAATACAGCGTTCAGTTAAACAAAGCAGGGCTACTGCAGATTTTGAAAATATAAAACTACAAGCTCTGCTCTAAAACAACCTCACATGAGTCTCTATGATGCTCAAATTATTGAGCACCCTCAGCACCCCCACTTCCAGCGTCCCTGGTTGCACGTGTCATACTGGCACACTGTTCTGTGTATGATATTTTTTTATTGTTACAGCCAGTAGCAGACCAGTGGCCTTAGATAACCCCCGCCAGTTTCCCCTAGCCTTCTTGTCCTCTAGGTAGGCACCAGGCACACGCTACAGTACTGTAAGAGCGAGTGTGTTATTAATAAGTGCTTCCTCATCACAACTCTTCTGTGCTGATGCTATTTTATTAAGAAAAACTCTTGAGAAATGTACTAGAACTGTTTAGCTTCATTGTGACTGCTGAATGCTCAGCTAGCTAGCTAACATTGCCTGCTACAGCAGCTTATTTGAAGGGTGGGCTTTCTTGGAGGTTGTGAAGGTTGGGACAGGACTGAATGCTGATGGAAAAGTGATCCCAAATAAATCAGTTTTCAATTCTGAAACATAATTACTTTTTTAGCAACCAAATTACTTTTTAAGCAACTATTTTTGTGCTCAAGGCGTCCTGTCCCGAGATGAGTATGTGATTTGTTTTGCGGCAGACCAACCAGTGTTTTCAGCAGGACCCAGGCCCAATCCCATTTCACCCCTTGCTCCTACCACTTAGCCCTACCCCTCTGTTTTGTGCCCTCATGCCTAGCGGTAGGGTGTCCTGATTGTTGTTGAGATAGAGGGGTAGAGCGAAGTGTTAGGGCCACATGTTTGTCAGAGACACACTCCAAACAAGTCAATACAGTAAACACATTACGTGTGTATCATTGGCGTTATACACGCTAGCTAGCATGTCCTGTGGCTAGGCTAACTACAACAAAACTTATTTGCAGTCTGTCATGGATACCACAAACCAATCTGCCAGCATTCTGAGGCATTGAAGACGTCTTCATTTTCCTTTCCAGACAACCGCCAAAGGATGCCTATTGGCATGTTGGAAACATCCGGCAAAACCCGCCACGTCTGTTTACTTAAAAAAAGCCACCGACAACTACTGATGACGTGTTGGGTTCTTGAAGGGTTGTCCCATTTCGTAGGAGAAGATTTCAACCACTACCCCTTGCAAGGTGACATTCAAAGGCAAGGGGTAGGGTTAAAAATATGAAATGGAATTGGGCCCAGTACCTTCACCCTTCTTATAAGCCTCTCTACTTCCTCAAACAGGTTTATCGCCCATCTGCACCTTTTAAAAACAGATGTTTTCTTAGATACGCCATCGACTATTGAAGTCGCCTGGACCAGGAAAGTGTGTTACTTCAGAGCGCTGAAACGCTCTGCATCATTTAGCATTTCTCATCTATTTCAGAAATGCGATAAAGTGTCCCATTTGCATAATCTCCTTTGGTGCTGCTCTTAACAAAATCTCTCCTACGCAGATCTCCCTAATAAAGCGCTTCATCAGTTCCCACAATCAACATCAACAGCAGCAGGCTTCTGTCACATTAGTGTGCGCGAATCCTCGTCCAGATGATATCTCTGTTTAGAAGATGTGGCATGTCACCATGTCAGGAGGTCATCGGAGCGGATTCTTCTGTAACATAAATCACAGACGGCGACCTCGGCTTGGAAGCACGCTCGCAGGACACCTCTTTAGGTTTCATCTCGAGTTACACTTGATTTGCTGTTAGAATAATAATCACCGAACACTTAAAGCTCTCTGGGGGGATATTGATGACCGCGGGGCCTCTCTGGAACGTGTGGAGGCCGGTAATGAAGACATGTCAGGCGTTATCGTATGAATTGTAAATAGGCGGCGAAATCCAAAGAGGAGCGCTGTTTTCCCTAAGCCTGCTAGAGCAGACAGGCTTCAGCAGTAATGAACTCATCCCAAAGGCTATCATTGTGAAATTGCTGTCAGACTGCTTATGCATATGAGAAGATTACATTATTTACAGAGGTATTGTTAACTCGGGGCAGCTCGCTGACACTTAGATGTCTATAATTTCCATACCTTTTTTGCATTAATGTTTTCACCAGGTTAACAAAAGAGCTATTTTTTGTTGTTGTTGTTGGTTTATGTTCTATTTCTTTGGGTTGTTCTCCACTTGGAGTAGGAAACCATGTCACAGAGGTTGCAGGACTTAAAAAGATGCTTAAAATATTAGGCACAGCTCCAGAAGTCGGTATGTACATTTACACAGTTGATCTAAGATTAAATAATACTATTCCCTTATGATTTCTCTGATTTTTCTTTTTTTATCCTGTTTCATAATCGCTCTGCATCTGTAAAACAGCTCATCACAAAACCAATAATTTCTTTTTTAAATATAAAACAATATTTTTAAGAGGTTTAACTCAGGAATTTGTATTAAACAGATTCATGTTTACCTTTTATATCATTAACGTTATATTTTACGTTTATTTGTCACAGAGATTTTGGTGTTACCAGGACTCTTATATTACATTTTAACACAGTATTTTCAGCTCTGTTAAGCTGCTTCTTTGAGTCGAGGCTCATTAGAGAGGAAGCATCTCAAGGCATTAGAAGGGAAGTCACACTCGCTCACTATATTTCATTAATTTATTAAGAATTTTGTTTATCAGACAGCACATAACTTCTATGTGTCATCTGTGTTATGTGCTTTAATGGCTGGGTAATTAAAATTTTGTCAAAATAATGCCATTTATCATTTTAATTACTGATTTTAAATAGTTGCACAAGGTCACCTGACCACCAATGAGTCAGCCAGTTTACAAAATCCTCAGTTTTATCCAGAATGTCACTGGAGTCACAGACACTGGTGATACACCATATTTATATAACACCAGTGACTGTGAAATATGTTTGGAATTAGCTCTCCTTTTTGCATACATGATAATAGGAGATTATGATTGACATATTGAGATTATTAATTATCATTACCAGAGTGCTTGACTTGATGAGACTAGTTGTGCTCTCTTTCAGTCTCTTTTCCATAGCATGTAAATTTCCTGTGTCACACTTGAGCCTGTCCACCATTTGATTTTTTTCCACCTCCATATGATAATAGGAGATGATAATTGACATATTAAGATTATTTAGTTTTGGGATGAAAGAAACTGATTTTTTAAAAATGTATTCCCACTCCAAATGGAGAATGACCCATTTAATAGTTTTGCTGGTTAATATTTAATCTACAATGATGTCAGATCCATCTTAACTTAGCTCCCCATTATTGTGCCTCATTCTAAAAGCACTCCAGACTGATACACACCTCATAACGTCACCTTGATTGGGCAGGGCTAAACTGCTGCAGGCTGAATAGGCGGTTATGTGCCAGTGCACTGTTTTTTGTGACGTCACAGAAACAACTGAAAACTGTCTAGATTTAGTACTTTTTGAAAATTTAAATGTTTACATACAACATCAAATTCTTTCTGTTCTTTTGGCAGAAATGCAAGGAAAATCCAGTTTTCCATGATGTGGGCCCTTTAACTGCAGCATCCTTTTGTCTTGTTTGCACAGGGGTGGCCTTTGGGTGTATGTCTGGGGTGGCTGGCTATTTTGCTTGGCTAGTTTTCTTTGGGTCAGACATATCCGTCAGACTCCCCAGCGATTATTAAGTACATAATATATATCCAGATTGCAGTTATTTAGGACATTTACTGCATTTTCCTTACTTACAGATATTTTGTCCAGAATAGGCTACACATGTGACATTCACTGTGAACCCATAACAAGTGGCCTAGGCTATGTGTTATATTAAAGGGAGTGGCTCAGTGGAAATGGGCAATGTGATTAGATGAGTCACCACAGCAGAAGAAATTTTTACATCTCATTTTCTCTCCTCCATCTCCTCAGCACTGTTCTTTTTTCCAAGAACGCGACAATCATCAGCATGCTGTTGTGCAGGGCATCATCCAGCCCCATTGGGGAATCATCATCTCCTGCGAGTCATTTTTCCCCCTCAAACTGGGGCAGCTTTGCATGGTGCGTTGAATGTTTTGTGACAGTGGCCACTGCTCAGTATGATTCATGTGTCCTGCTGTGGCTGGACATGACATGATGTTGCAAAACCGGCAACGCTGATGTTGCGAGCTGCGCTGTCTTCAAACACACGCTGGCCTGTGTGTCCAGTTTTATTTAGTAACACTTGACTGGAGGGTGTTTGCATGGACGCGTTTTGAGATTCAGGGATTTAGCCCGCCCTGACCCTGGGATGCAGTGGCCCGTGAATGCTGAAGACCACGGTAAGGGCAGCGGCTCGAAGACTCAATATGGTAGAGTCCCTAGACACACGGCATGGTTTGTCAGAGGGCAGAGGTGGAAATGGTCACAGATAACCACATATTTATTTCCTCACTGTGTAGGACTATCATTACCAGAGTGCTTTGGATGAGACCTGTAGCTGTGCTCTCTTTCACTCTCTTTTCCATAGCATGTAAATTTTACTGAGTCACACTAGAACCTGTCCACCTTTTGATTTTTCCACCTCATTTCATTCCGGAAGGAAGAGTAAAGCACAACGCCGATGTCACGGTAGAAATAAGGTGCAAAACATTATGCATTCTTTTGCTTAGGGACGAGAAGCGTTGCGGTAAAGCGCTGCTAAACAACAAGCTAATTTCATACTACTCAAATAGATTTAAGGGAATAAAACTATCAATAGCGTTTAGTTTAATTTTGACATTTGCTATCAGCTGACTGACTCTTGATAAACTCGCTATTTTCCCACTAAATGTTCAACGTATAATAATTTACATTGTGACTGGCTAGTAACATTAGCTAATGCCAGGCCCACACTACAGGGTTTTAAAAATCCTTACCAATGTTGAAAAAGTGAGAGACCCCACACATTATCACATTTTTCTCAATTGTTTTTTAATCACTGTTAGTCATCAGTCCCTACACTACTCAATCTGCTCTGAGTGAAACACCACACTCTTTCAGATTATGCACGTGAACAAGAGCCTGACCGATGGGTCCGATTCTCAAAACCTCACAGGAGTTTCTCACAAACTGCTAAATAACCTGACTTTAGATCTAAATAAACATGTTGGTGATGTATTTTTCTGCACAAGAAAAGCCAAGCAGGAGAAAAATTGTGGATGAAGCCATCGTTGACAGTAAGGAGTCAACGGGGCTTATACATACTGCAGCTCAAGCTTCAGGTGAATACATACATATATACATACACATAAGGTGAATACATATATATAGGTAGGTCTGTACACACTGACAAGTTCTGTTCAGCTCGACTCTCGTTGATTGACGGTCTTTCAGGCGTGTTGTCAACATCGTGTTTAACAGGAGAATTGCTGTCCACCCCACACTACAGTAAACTGAGTCATTAATACTGAATGTTTATTGAATGTTTAATATTTACGATTTATAATTGGGGCCCCGACTGGACTGGGAGTAGACTGGAAGAGTAAAGATTGGGTTATAGACACCCCACACCATGGTATAACCTGAGACCATCATTTAAGATCAACCTGATATCGGGACACCTTTGTGAATGAACTGATTAGCAGTGGTCAGTTTATGTTAAAGACTTTAAATTGGCTGCTTTTTGTTTAGCAAGTTTCACGTCACCTGCTGTGGATTTCTGGTCAGAGTTTAATATAGGTAATAGTACAATACTGGCTGGCACTTTTCTTGGTCGCTGTGGGTTGTCCACCTGATGCGCCTGGCATAACTCATATATCAGATTTGACTGAAATCCTTGTTAGTAGTATGTGTTGTTTTCAACATTGGTCTGGTTTTAAAAGATATCTTTGCAATTCATTGTGGCTCTTGTAGTACATCAGAGATGAGTGAGATATTGAGTAGTCATGAAAATCTAAGAAATCAAATGGTGAGTTATGAATAATAATAATCAAATTAGCTGCTGGTGTATTTTTTTGGAATAATTCCTGTACCTGGATAACAAATTTGTCTGAAATGCCGGTGCCTACAGTATATATGTGGTTTTGACTTCAGCTATTAAGTAACATAAATAGTCATACTATGAAACGCAGGTTTAACACCTCTTCATCCCTCAACACTACTCACTGTTTATTTGTTGTTAACCACTCTGAGAAAGATAAGAAACAGTGGTGCCAGTGCTTGACACGTCTTGTTCCTACAGCTCAATATATTTGACTCTGTTTATATTCCAGTGGACCCGCTCATCTGTCTCCCAGGCTGTGCTCGGTGAGCTGGGCAGCAGAGCTAAGACAAGTGTCCGTAGCAACCCATCACCACCTCCAATGACAGAGGGCGCCAGGGGGAGACAATAAACGTCTCCACTAGTGAATTTATAGACAGTCGATGTCTCTATCTCTCTCTCTGCTCTCCTCTGAAAAGGCGCTCTCACTGGAGCGTGAATGCCACAGTACATGCCCCTGGTCATGTTGTTGATTACAACAAACTATTTGAAAAGGAACATGCTAATGGAAATAAAGAAAATTCTGTAAAATAAAGAGTATCCATACATGCTGCCATATCAGCGATCATCTAGCATTGTTTGGATAGTTTAGATAAAATTTGATCCATGTCTGCCCTACAGGCCAGAAATATTAAATAAACATGAAGAATTAATTTTATTTAGGACTGGAACCACTTATTGATTTATTGATAATTACTAATAAAACCATGAAATCGCTAGGTAGAATTGATATTTTCTTTCCATTTTGTATACACTGGCATTCTTCTCATAACCTGCCTGAAACTGACTAATTGAGCACTACCGAAGGCAAAGTTGTTAATAAATTAATAAAATTAAACTTAGTAATGTAACTTATTTTGGTTAGAAACTATTTCACCCCTTGTTTTGAAAGTGGCTGCAAACTTGCATTCTAGATAGAAGATACACTATATTGCCAAAAGTATTCACTCACCCATCCAAATCATTGAATTCAGGTGTTCCAATCACTTCCATGGGCGCAGGTGTATAAAACCAAGCACCTAGGCCTGCAGACTGCTTCTACAAACATTTATGAAAGAATGGGTCGCTCTCAGGAGCTCAGTGAATTCCAGCGTCATACCGTGATAGGATGCCATCTGTGCAACAAGTCCAGTCATGAAATTTCCTCGCTACTAAATATTCCACAGTCAACTGTCAGTGGTATTATAACAAAGTGGAAGCGATTGGGAATGACAGTAACTCAGCCAACTTTCTGCAGAGTCAATCTCTACAGACCTCCAAACTTCATGTGACCTTCAGATTTGCTCAAGAACAGCGTAGAGAGCTTCATGGAATGTGTTTTCATGGCCGAGCAGCTGCATCCAAGCCTTACATCACCAAGCACAATGCAAAGCGTCGAATGCAGTGGTGTAAAGCCCGCCGAGTTGAAGCTGTTATAGCTGCAAAGGGTGGGCCGATATCATATGAAACCCTGTGGATTAAGAATGGGATGTCACTCAAGTTCATATGCGTGTGAAGGCAGACAAGCGAATACTTTTGGCAATATTTTGTAGATTCTGCTGGTTTGGGTTCATTGCTGTTTCTTCTCTTTAAATAATGTACATGTGGCTTGTGAGCTAATAACAGTGCCCCTTGTGGAAAAACATCAGACTTCTTAACAAGTGTGAGTGAGCAAGCTCTAAAGCCACATCCACATCAGTGGTGACCAGCACTCTTCCTGGAGATCTACCTTCCTACATCCCCAACCGCGAAACTAACACTCTGCCTTTGGCTAATCAAGAACGTTTGATCAGGTGGCTCAGGTGGGGTTGATTAATGTTGGAGCTAAAGTCTGCAAGAAGGTAGATCTTCATGAGCAGGGTTGGTGTCTACTGTTTGGAAATTCAGTTACAGATGCCTATGGGAAACCAGGAAGCATTATATTTTCATTATTTTACACTTAGGCTGTAAGGAAATTGTAGAGAATTTTCCTCAGATGGTATGTCTCATACTGAGGAAACCTACAACAGAGAATGTACTCTAGTTCTCTGTCAGTTCTGTTTCCCAACACAGCGATTGTTGCCCTTGAAACATTATTATTGGGTTACTCGTCAATCATCAACAATATCCAGTTACCTCACCTCATCACACAGGCCGATTTGGTTGTGGGCAAATGGACTTAAATGTGAAATAATTTCAAAATCACTGCTTGCTTCCATAGTTGTAACTTGACCTGCATGAACTTAAATGCTGCATGCACCATGGACTGTTACCATAGTCTGCAGTGTCCCATTTTTCTATCTTCTCATGAGTCAGCACACCGCTAGTCTTATCATCAAAGTAAAGGGTGCTGTACTCTAGGACTATTTTAATCTCTCTTGTTCCATTAATTAGCAAATGAAATTGAAACTCGTGGTCTGCTGCTAGATGGAAGAATGACTTGTGAAGGATTGGAGGTTGCCAGGGAACACAGGAGAGCCTTGAAGTTGAATCTGAAGTTAAGAAGGCCCCCCAGAAGTGTACACCCTCATTTAAGTACAAGAGCATTTAATAAGATCCAACATGAAGAGTAGAGATTTAATAGGATGTTTCCACGGACTATGCCGTTTATTCTCAGAAGTATTTGAATTATGCCACTTTGTTACTGCCACAGCTGAGGTAGAAGAATATTAATAAGAAGATTGAATCTAAATAGACTAATATAAATACCTTCAAACCAGCTTCATAAACAGTCACAGCAAGCAGAGTTAATTCAGTTTTTAATGCCCTCCCAATCAATAGGCCTACAATGTACTCAGCACATCTACCATTTCAGCAATAATGGACACTAGTAATAAAGAATGGGTCTTTTATATGAGCTAATAAATATCCTTCCAGCTCACTGATGGTGTTACCTGAAGAGGAAGGAGTAGAGGTTCTTTTATGGTGTAAATTTACCTGCAACTGTGGTCTAGCAAAAAATGAAAAGTTGTTAGTTAAACTAGTAGTGGGCGCCGTACTGGTTCCTCTGATATACCAGTTGAAATTCTTCTTAAGCTATGAGTTTTGGCATTACCGTTATACCAGTATGCCACAAATAAATGCAGATAACATAACGTACATACAGTGTAAAATGCCAATTCCTTCACCTGCTGTGTAATGAGTTGCAGTCTAAGGTAAATTAGCCCAGTTTGTTGTTGAAGGATCTAACATCAGAATCTTGAGGTTAGCTGTTATCCGTTAGCCTAGCATGGAGACTAGCCCATGCACGTCACTTGTCCAGCTGCTTCGAGCTGTGGTCTTGGGCCTGGACCTCACTACAAGCTGAGAGGCTTCACAGCTTCTCAGCTAATACTGTTAGCATGAATGACTTGTAATATTTACCAGATTCCACAACAACTGTTGATAAAACAGATGAACATATGAGACAAATGACAGGAAATTCTGACATAAAACAGCATTTAGCACCTTTTTGCTGGGCTTAGGCTACGTTTACACAGCAGGTAAAAGTGGCCCAAATCTGATCTTTTTCCTCATATGTGACACAGATGTGTCATCTGTGTGGCTGTGTGAACAGCAAAAAACGCATTGAATCTGACATTTTCAATTCCGATTTGAGACGCTTTCATATGTGGTACAATCCGATCCGTATCCGATCCGCGGCAATGCGACTCAGTCTGAACAGCCAGATCAGAATTCATGCGACTTTTACGTCAATCCAACTCGACATTCGTCATAATTTCGCGCTGCTGAGACTCATTTAGGCTGATGTTTCTGTACTAAAAATTAGAAGGGACTCATCAAACCGCTCCGGGTTTGAAGAGGTTTCGAACGAAATGGCCGAACGTGGCCGGAGGAGCCCGAGGCTGCGCCGTCAGAGAACAGTTAAAAGAATCCGAGGACATGAACCAAAGAAGTGGCCGAATATCGCGCCCTTTTTACCGCGAACTCAAACACACTGTGGGTGATGAGTCCAGCTGTCAACCACTGGAACTTTATAATCACTCCTGTGATGCTGGTGAAGACGAAACTGAAAGCTGTGGGAGCGTCTGGCGCTCGCTGGCCGTCATGACTGTTTACCCTCGGATGAGCCGCCACGTGAAGCATTGTTCTTTTGCGCATGCGGGTCGGTTTAGGGGCTGATCTGTTCAGACTGATGTCGCATACAGGTCACATTTAAAAGATAATGTGAACAGCCAAACAAAAAAAATCAGATTTGGTGAGAAAATCAGATTTGGGCCACTTTTACCTGCTGTGTGAACGTAGCCTTAGAGAAGCCGCTGTGTGTTTATATGCAGAGGAAAGTGAGGAACAGTGATGTCACATATCGCTAACATTCAGTTCCTGCATTAGGTGGCTAATTCAGCAGACTCGTCTTGGTTAATGCTAACACGCTGTCTGTGAGCAAATTGGGCCATATTCCATCCTCACAGGAGTAAGATAGGCAGATAGCTAAGCTAACAGGCTAACAGTAATAATCAGACACAGGCTTTACTAAAGAAGTCAACATCCACACAGACACATCCAAAGTAAAGAATGTTACTTTGAATGCCTTTTACAAGATTCAAATGTCAGTGTTGGAGCAACATAGCTGCTATAATATATGTGAATATACACCTTGTTAGCTTGGTGCTAATATAGCATTGAAAACCCCTTTAGCATGTTGGCAGAAAAATAGTGTTAGCTTAGCAGTAGCAAACAGGTAAGAGGCAGCTACATACAAAGCAAGTTAAGGTTTCTCCATTGAATATTGCTGTGTAGTGACACGCTTGGCTGGAACATGCACATGATTTAGTGACTGTATCTGGCTCTCAGCGTAAACGTCAAAAAAGTCAAACATGCACTTTCTTACTATGCTGTGCTCTGATGCAGTTGTTGTGGAGCTCTCCACCCCCGCACACTGACCCCACTCCCTGCACTGAGAGCAGGCCAGTGGTCATTAGCGTAGAAAATCAGCACCCAGAAGAGTACACAACAGGGGAAAAGTCATCTTAGTGACTTAATGAATGTGTTATTTGTTTTGGTTTATACTCTGTCATACTCTATCATGCTTTTTATACTAAATAAAAAAGTAAAATGTGTGTTCTTTAAAAAAAAAAAGGTACCAAAAACTGTAAAAGAACCACTTCTGGGTAAGAACTTTCACTGGAAACTTTCATTTTTGTCTGTGAGATCTGATGTGTGTGTGTGTGTGTGTGTGATGTATGAGAACCTTTTTAAAGTTTAAAGAACCTTCACGCAATATTCAAGTTATACTGATTAAAGCTTTTTCCTAGGACCAAGTGTCCAAGCTAAGAACCATTTAGGAACCATTATTTTTAAGCATGTGTGGTGTTTGAATAAATTCAGATAAGTGTTGTGCTAGGAATACTGCGAAGACAGCCAAAGAGGGAGCTGAGGGTGATCGATTAACATTTTTAGGCCAAACAGTTTTTCCAGTATAGCTATAATGACACAGCTATGTGTTGAAAGATGACTGTATATAACATGTATCCCTGTTTCCCCTCCTGTGTCTGCATCGAATGGTAAATTCAGGCAATCATTGCTGCATAAAGGCCATTTCTCTGTGTTTTGCTGGACTCCTTAGTGTTGGTGTCATATTTAAATACGGTCTGCACTAAGCAGTACTAGTGAACTATTTCAGGTGGGTGGCTGATCCACCATAATAATAACAATAATACTGTATAATAGGGAGGGACTTTTTAACCATTTTTGCTTGCTGTATTTTTAAACAAACATTATTTGAATATCTCTACAAAAAATGTATTATTTTGTTATGAGTTTAAATTAAAACAGATTTTTTGCTAACATTTTGTGGTATCAAAGCTGTGCAAATAGCAGGATGTCTAATTAGGAGTGCCATAATATTTAAAATTGCAGCGCAAAATTATGCTATACACAATTCTAGGCTAATAAATGTCTAAGAAATCATATGTGGGAGCACTTTGGTTGTCAGACATTAATAAAAATGCAGTACTGTACTGACTTGTAGCTCCTAAAGATCCTCAGTCTTCCATGCCACTCTAGGTAACATGACTATGACTGAGCTCACCTCGGCCTGTATGTTGCCATCACACTGCTGCATTCTGTGTTAAAAAAACGGCGACCTATACAAAATAAATAATTCAATAAAATACATCAAAACAACTTAAACTAACTAAAACTATGATAGTGATAAATAAAACAATTCTTATTCATTCCACGTTAAGCGTCTAGATATGTGACTCCTTAATGCTATACAAGTGTTACAGGCGACTCATAAAAGTGGCTCTTGATGAGAGAGCTACAGTCGTGTATTCTATCATAGCAACATGGCATGTGAGCAGCAGGGCTTCATATCCATATCATGAAAAACTTTTATGAAACTTTTATGAAACTTTTAAATTGTAGACGTACCTTATTGAAATATTCAGTGCACACATACTAAGATGGGTTTGAAAATTGCTGTATTTGAAAAAATCATGCACATACATATCATATTCTTTCCACTTTTGGGTAACAATAGTAGCAATTTCATATAAAATATGCATAATATAATATGCATAGGGCAATACGCAATACATTCAGCATCAAATCACATGGACTGTGATCGTTTTAGGGCAGTGATTATCGATCGCAGTCTTATAGGAGTCATGATTTGCACAGTTTATTGTTTTTCTCTGGCTGAACACACCTGATTTAACCCATCAGCTAATTATCAATCAGTTCAGGGGCTGGAGCAGGGATCCCTCCAGGGACTGACTTTGAGAACCAGGGCTCAAGGTAGCCATGACTGATCGTTGCCATGAGCTCAGTTCATCCATATTCAGTAAAACCTCTCTCTTCTCTCTACCCTTCCCCCATCTGTGGTTCGCGGCCTTGTTCCAGCCGAGCGCCCATGTGCCGTATCCTCGCTTGCCCCACGCTCCTCAAGTGGACCATGAGGAATCCGAGGGAGGAGAAGCTACAATGTGCTGGAACAAATGGAGATCTCGGCCATGCACCGTCATGGCTCGTCGGGGCGTCAGACTCGGATCTGTCGGGAGCCGCTGCCTTTTTGTGGGCGGATGTTAAAGGGACCTTTAGGGCAGAAGAAGCCGTCTCTCCGCTCTCTCTGGGAGATGAGGAATATAATCTAAGATGAAAGCCCGCATTGTGAAGGCAAGCCTCCAACCCATTCACTGTCTGCTCTGTAAAACTGGCAGGAAGCTGCAGTGTAGGCAATACATTGCCTAGGATTACGCAAGCAGGCTGAAGCACAGGTGGAGATCAGCGTATTTAGAGGGACGTGAGCAGGGCTGGAATCAGAAATAAAACTCTGATTTTTCCTAGTTTGATCCGTAGTTCCAGGCTGAAACCCAGCGACTTCAGGATGTTGCCCGGCCTCTGTGACTGTAGTCTGCAAGTTTCAATGATGGCTCTCTTGATAAAAAGCAATTCTTACTGCAATGCCTTTTTTGTTTACCATAAAAGTGCATAGAGCCTAAAATATCGTTTATAAGCAAAATGCACCACCGATGCTGGCAATGTCAATAATATCTGTAACGTAAGCACGGGGAAGAACTACAGATAAGGCAACAAGTAGCTAATTAACAAAAGCAATAACAAAGTTAATTACCCTTAAAACAAGTCATGATGGAGCAGTATGAGAGCGAGAGGCAACAGTCGTGGAGGAGTTGGAACCAAAGTACCGATCACCACTGCAAATTTTGACAGCTGGGTGTGTTGGGTGTTTTTATGACCAGATCAACAGCAAACATGGCAACATGTGGGTGGTTGCAGACAAGCTCTATCAGACTGCCATGGTCATATTGCCGTATACTGCCCCTAAAGTTTATACTGGCATTGCATCTTGCAGATACTTCGTGATAAATTTGGATGTGCACTACCAACACTTCAAATTAATGCAGGATGCACAAGGCAGATATGCGTATGCGTAGTTAAAAGCAAGTACACCGTGGCCCTAAGAAGCCAATTTCAGCTTCATTTTGAGGATTTTGTGTGAGCCAAGTCGCTTTGCTACAGCTACAAATTGTTTACTCTCATAGGAAATCACTGGTTGCCTGATGCTCTGTTGCCTGCTAATGTGAATGTAAGGTTACTAGTTGGAGCTGTGCACAGTTCGTGTCATTGACAGCAGCCTTAGTAAGTTGAACATTAATTTCAGGTGCATTGTGGGTGCGTATTGCTGTCAAGGCATATTTTGTGCTTTGCCTGTGCTCTTATTTGTACATCTGGATGCGTGACTGTGTGAGTGAAAGCAAAGGCATACTGGCATGAGTGGCTGTATTGCAGTGGTCATCAGCCCTCTTCATGGAGATCTGCTTTCCTGCAGAGTTTAGTTCTAGCATACCGCCCCTCCTCTTACCTACTACACTAATGCATCTAATCCAACCAGTCAAGAACTTCAGAAGAAGTCAGTTAGCTGGAACAGGTGTGGCAGATTATGACTGGAACTAGATTCTACAGGAAGGTAAATCTCTAGGACCAGGGTTGGTGACCACTGCTATAGTGGTTGTAGTAGCTGTGCTGCAGCACTTAGCCAAGCAGCTAAACTAGCACCTGACTTTGCTTCCAGACAGAAGTTTAGTGATGTAGCTATTAGACTAATTTTCCCATCATTATGAAATATATGGAAAAATCTATAGATCTAGAAAGATCTATAAAAACCTAAATGTTTGTATATGTTGATATATATCTGAGATATATAAAACCCTTATATTGCCGTACCATACATCAGGTTTCTGTTAGGACTACTTTATACATATTACATGATCGACAGCTAACTGCACTACAGAGCAGACACATTTGAAAAATAATAAAAAAAAAATTCAGTTACCTCCTACAAGTATATATTTCTGCCCATTAGCTTTAGCATTAGCTTATGAAGTTACATATTGTTATGTTCAGAGGGCTATAAAGCTGTTGGATGTTTATAAATATCCCCATATATCTCTGAAGTAAAAATAGTAAATAAAATAAAATAGTTGTTATATTCATTCATGGACAGCGTTAGTATATTCTTCCCTGTGTTTGTATTCGTCTGTGTGATAATGCTATAAAACACATGGTCTGAAATATGTAAGGAGTTGCTGTGGTAACATTCGAATGGACATGTTCTACATTTTAATGTACGTTTTTCATTGATTTTGATTCATATTTAAATGTTGAATTTTGTTATGACAGACACTAGTTTGATTTTTGGCCTACAGAAATTGGCTGCTCTGTGAGATCTTCACATAGTGTCTTATGGTAAAGCGCCCAGTTGAAATTAAATGACATAAAATTACATTTGATAATGATTTGAGGTTCCATTTTTCCCCTCGAATAGAACATAATTATGTGTCTGCCAGAGGTATTTCATACGCTGCATCTAAAGGGCATGAAAAAAACAGGCGACTGTAATTACAATAAGTGCATCTACAAAATAAAGCAGAGTCATTCGAAGTAGAAAATCTATGCTTTAACTCTCAGCATCCACTAACAAACCTCAGTCAGTGCACTTTTCCCAACTATCGTCATCATAAAGATTTTTCGAAGTAGGTCAGTATAGACCTGAGGGAGATAAAGGTTGATTATACTCAGAATTTCTGTTGTGTAATCGATAGTACTTGCTTGAAACAGCCCTTTATTATTATGCTATTGATCATCCTAAATGGTGGCTTTGGGTATGTTGCATTGCTCACACGAGGAAGTTTCTCTTTGGAAGCACTTTCAGTTCTTCATGCACAAAGCCCAGAGTCGCAATAAGTGCAGGGATTGGATTTTCCTTTGGCATACCATAAATGGGTTTCCTTTTATCTTTGTGCTTTTTTTGCCCCATGAAAGCTATTTGACTATCTCGTGGAAGCTTTGTTGTGGGGAGGCTTGGCCTGCCTGCCTATTGTCGTAGAGCCTCACAGGCAATTCCTCTTTACCGATGAAGCCAACCAAAGAAGCAAATAAATACCGAATGGAGGAAAGTCTTCACAGCAGGCCTTCCCAATCAATTCAGTGAGGAATTTGCCATGCTGCATTCCAAGCCTATTGGAATACCGTTTAAAGAGACCAATATCATCCCTTCCATTATAACCCAGATTTCCAATGACCAAGTCATTGGTAAATTACTTCAACTGGTATTGCGCTGGTGGCAGGGGCGCACTATATCTACTTCCTTCTCTTACAGGATACAGAAAGGGCAGGCGACAGGGTGCAGTTGCATTGCTGTTTTTATTGCACACAACCTTTCGTCATTCAAAGAACCTAATAGAGCTTTTTAATTAAAAAGGTTTATTAAACCTCAGTGTTTTCTTGGCTCTGCTGTTTCATATCTGACATTCTAATAAATTACTTGTAACATGTAAAAGAATTTTTTTTTACTTATACTCTGTTGGTTACTATGAGTATCTGCTAATGCCTTTGAGTCAGAATTGCTCACAGTGGTGGAGATAGCAACCCAGACTTCAGAAGAGTTTAATGTCTCTGAACGGTGCCTCACAGAAAGCTATTACATGAAATGGTTACAAATAGGCTGTCTGAAGCCACAGACATTCTCGTATGATGGTAATGAGGTATAATTTTGGCCTAAAATGCAAGGTTTAAAATCCATTAATGGCGAAGAGGTACATACAGACAGAAAAAAAAAGAATTACCACTATCTATTTAAATGATTTAACACTATTATGTTATTAATATTGTATGTAAAAACTCAGAAGATACATGTAGGGTCACTGTTGGTAATGGATAACAAATAAAATGGCTATATTTATTGTTGTAGGCATTGTGACCTCTGGTTCCTATCACCACCACTGTAAAGACATCTGAGTCTGAAATGTTCTCTTAAATGCTCAGTTTCCCATCAAAATGCCCTGCATGACAAAAGGTTGGTGGAATTCACCTTTAAGTTCGGACAGCAATTTTTAAAAGAAACCAAAGAAGTGCTGATACAGACCTGTTTACTCGTTTTTGTTAAATAGAGACTAGTTTAAGTCCCTAAAAGCCTAGGGACATATTGTGGGTCCCCACTTGAATACCTCACTCTCCGTTATAACTACTTATTGATGTATTAGTTTCATTGTCAATGTTACCAAATCATTTACAATAGCTGTGAAATAATGCATCTAATATTGAGCCTTTACATGAATTTACACTTAATATCGTTAATGTTTGGATGCAGTTACTAATTACTAGTGCTGTGTACGAAATATCAATACAGCAATATTTGTGGTGGATGTGTTTGTGGCGATATACATATCGATACGGTGACGGCTGCATTCATATTTACGCATCTTCTTTGTACACTGAGCGTTAATGCATGAGTGAAAACTGAAGCTGCATTTCAGTCATAGAGTGTGATATTTATGACATCCAGCACATGAAAAACCAGTGCACTAATATTTAGGTTTTTGCTCTTTATTTAATATCATTATTAGCTTAAGACTGTGTTGGAACAGAATTCACCAGAAACTGATGACAGTGAAGTTAATGAATTAGTTTTACCTGTGCTGTTGCATCTTTTACTAACTAATGTGAAGGCATGTATGCTCTAAGTTAGCTGTGTATTTCAGTTTCGTTTTCACAGACATAGTTTAATTGGTAGTAGTAGTGGGTTATTTGTTTGTGGCCTGCTGTGGCACATTGGTTGTGTGTTATTAGAGACACCATAGCAACACCATAGCCTCCACCCAGGATACCTTAACAACAACAGTGCAACTCCCTAGCATCCACCTCAAAACACCCTAGTAACCACCTGGGATACAATAGCAACTACCTACCAACCTACCAGAGCAACCACCTTGCAACATCCTAGTAACCCCCTTAAATACCATAGTAACTTTCTGGCATCACTCTAGCAACCACTCAAAAACTGCTGAAGCACAATCATTCTGTCGTTTTGCATTTTTTTTTAAAGAAATGCACTTTTCTAGTTTATTAATTATTGTTGTAGCTTTTGGTACATCTAGTGTGTTAAGTCATCATATTTCCTCAAACCATGGCAGTTTATATTGTGAAGGCGCATCCGATGCCTGGCCCTGTCCGTGTCCAGACGGCCATCTGTTGCCTCCGTCTCCACTGCCTATGCAGAGGTGCCCGTGTCCACTGCTCCCTCCCAGCTGTGCCATCATGCATGGCTGAGACGAGGCGGTCTGGCACGCTCTGTCTGTGGCTATTCAGGCCACTGACACTCACAGACGGTGCGTTAATCCAGGGGCCTCTGCTGGCCTGCTCTTCATTGTCACTTTCCTACAGGTCCGTCAGACCCAGCGACACACTCTCAGACCAAAAGACTGAATGGTGTGGTCAGTGAAGAGAGCAGATTCTGCCCCAGATGTCTCACTTTGTGTTTTTATATAACTCATAATAGGCATCGCAATAAGGAGGGTGAAAGTAATTGGGTCAGTTTTGTGAATGAGAATTATTATATGCCTTCTGCCTGTTTATTTCAAAATAATACTGCCTTATGCATACGACTGTATAGTAGAGTTAGTCCAGATACTAGCTGCAGAGTGTGGTCATGAGTGGACAGAGCCAGGGTGGACCTGGAGCTGGTGAGAGCCATGAGTCCACAGTTTCCCGTTGTGACAGAAGCTCATGCTGCGTACGACTAAACCTCCGACAAGGAAAACATCTATGAAAACGTCCTCTCAGTTCGGAATTCCTACTCAGTTCTGTTGACAAGATGTTCTCACCTCTCATCTCAGTGTGTGACTTCAAGTCAGCATGGCTGCTCACACCATCAGCGGAAATAAAGCACAGTTTTTCTGATTTTAAATAAGATTTGCTTTAGATCAGTCAGCATACACACACAGTAGTTGGTTAAATCTATTGACCATAACATTAATGATAAATTTTGCTGTTTTGAGAAAAGAAATTCTTCATGAACTTTAACATTGTCACTCATACTGCGTTTGGATACGCAGCGGATGGTTAACAAGTAAACAGGACTTCACTCCATCAGGGAGCTTGTTAAAAGATACACTCACTATGAGGAGAAAGAAAGCAAGGAGGTCTGGGGAAAACATATCCTGATGTTCCTTTGCTGTATTAAAAAGCATATAGATCACAAAAAAACACAACAGGAATGTTTTTTCTATTCAGAGAGGTGAAAGGTTGCATTACACTGAAAGCAACAGGATAGTGGGCCAATGTCGGGCCGCTGAATGGCTTTTTTCTCAACGTTTTCTGGGTGGCCAGGTAGCTTGTGGCTAACAATACTTGCTTTAATGGAGGCGTCCATGTTTCTTTCCCAGTTTGTAGTTGGAACATGCAGAGCTTGAAAATGAATCAATTCCAAGCTTTTACGTCCCACTTTCAAAATAAGTTGACCACAGCATTATAGCCCAAACACACGCTGACACGTCACCACCACGTCAGTGTCACTGGCTGTGTTTATATTAGGGGTGCGGGAAAAAATCGATTCTTAGATGCATCGCGATGCGGACGTGAACGATTCTGAATCGATTCACAAATGCCAAAATTGATTTTCTAAATATTTAATTTATAACGTAATGTTGACGGAACGCAAAAGGCGGAACTTGGAAGTGGGTAAGTGCAGCGCCCGGACAGTCTGTGGCGGCACATAACAAAAACACTACTGGATGAGCGAGAAATCCGACCGGCTCCCTCTGCGTTAAAGCCAGGTTAGGTCAGGAGTCACAACACAAATGATAAGAAGAGCCATTTTGTCCTTTCAACAAAAATCAAACTACCTTGGGAGCCACAACATTTAATGTCTAGCATGTCTCGGTATGTGTTAATGTCCTAGTATAGGCTAAACAATATAAACGAAAACGCAGATTTACTTTGCTGTGCTTCAAGCTTCAGCTACAGCTGCTTTCCTCCTCCGCCAGAAAACGTTTCCTCAGAAGTTGATCAGTTAAATGTCTTTCAACGCTTGACTGTTTTACGAGGCTGAAGTTGCTTCTTATTCTCCAGCTTCTTGTTCGAATTTACCCGTTCCACCTTAAATTCTAACTGAGGCGCCGAATGTAAATGTGGCACCATTTAAAGTGGAACGGGAGAATTCGAAAGAGAAGCAACTTCAGCTTCGCCACTTTTTAGTGTGTGACAGTCTCTCGTTGCAGATTTAACGTACCAGGAAACCAACTGCGCTGCTTATAAATACGAATAACGCATCGCTGCTATGTGACCTGCAGTCTGCATGCCGGTTCTCGGTCGTTGCAAAACAGGGCTTTTGTGCTATGTTGCTGAGAGAACCACTCAGTGTAGACGTTACCATGACAACAATCATCATGCGAGTCCAGAGTGAGATGAGCAGCAGTGAGCAGTGCTTATGTTTTTAATTACTTTAAAATGATGTCAGACTCAGGAAAATGTACTTCACATGTCTTTATTAAAGAAGGCCAAGAGGAAGACGTCGTGATCTGAGACACATAAGCTGGACGTCCGTCCCACCGCCGTCTTTTAAAGATCAGAGCATAAACTTTGTCTCCTCTGCAGACCAGTTTCTGCTCCGCCATGTTGAACGTTATAAACTTTCACTATGACATGATGCACATGCGCAGAACGTACAGAAACTTTCCGATTGGGAATGTAATCAGATACGTTTGTTTACACAGTTATTATTCTTCTATTTAATGGATTATTTACAGGATTACCCACCTCATTCAATCAGATATAAATTGTGTTTCAAATGGCCTCAACTGGACTAGTCTATTCCGATTGAGGTGTTTACATGGACGTATTTTTATTCTGATTGAGCTATTAGTCGGATTATGAACAGATTATTAGGCTGCATGTAAACATGGCTACTGCAGTGCTGAGAATGATTCACCACCCAAATAATATCTGCTTTGTGGGGGTCCTGACCATTGAAGAACAGGGTAACAAAGTATGCAGAGAAACAGATGGACTACAGTCTGTAATTGTAGAACTACAAAGTGCTTCTGTATGGTGCTGCTCAATGAGCATAGAAACAAGGAGGTGGACTTCATGAAATGCACGGTCAGTGTATATTTCACTGAGATCTTTGCTACAGGCTGCAACTGTCATATTCCTTTCAGCATGATGAAGGTGTCAGTTTGATTATTGTGTTAAAATGATGCCACTTTGTTAAGTTTGAGTTGAAAATAAAAGCTCAACCTAATGACAAACAGTTGTGGATAAGCTTTGCTCGCTAAATAGTAAAAGTACCATTTTATTCATAATGTTTGTTGATCACAGAGGCAGGTTACTAGAAGACAAGCCAGAATTTATCCCCGCAGACGTGTAAATTACATTTCTTCACAGGTGTAAAAATGGAGCTGGGTAAGCACACTTCATAATCTGGAGTCAATCTCGCATACAAAAGTGATTCATTCGTTTTCGTCTCCAGTGCCATATTTTCCATTGCTCTCCGAGTACCACTCCAGCGGACAAATGTTTCTTTCACAACAGGCCCAAGCTATTACGCTAATGTATCATGATAATATGTCAGATGGGTTTCCAGAAATCCAGTCGACTGAGTGCGTTCTGCTCGCTGTTCCAATTCCTCTTTGTTTCACTGGGAACTGATTCCACTTGACTGCCTCGTCTTATATAAAAACGTCAGCCTGATCACGTCTCTGGTTTTCCACAACAGAGAGATGGTGTGAGTGCAGTCACACAGAGCGCAGGTGTTTAACCATGTGTGGCTGTGTGGGTTACTGCCACCCTTTGCATTTTAGTTCAGTATGCTTCCACTTTCATAATCAGCTCCATGCAAAATCCTACATTTAGCTCCCAATGAAGCAAACAGGCAATGTAAGGGTATACACCACTTATTGCTGTATTGTACGAGCTACTGTTATCTATAAAAATGGACAAAAGAATGTGGCATAGCTAAAAACAGCCATCATGAAGGTGAATTAGTCTGTACTTTTTTATTTTTACAGATAACAGTAACATGTCATACAGTATCAGAAACCACATAAGCAAGTCTACAGGGTCATTCTACAGAAACGTCCATTTTTTATCTATCCATAGGAGTCACTGGTGTTACCAATCGTCATTGGTGTTACACATAAGAAAGGTAACACCAGAGACATTTTTAATGAATGCATTTTACAAAATGGCTGCTACAGAGCATCAAATCAGATGTTGTCAATCATGGAATATCCACTAAAATATGTCATTTAATACATTTGTATTCTTTTTTTTTCACAATTACCTACAAATAATGTAGGTCACACCAGTGACTTCAGCTGAAAGCTTCATATGAAATCATGAGCTAAATAAAAAAAATTCTGATAACTGAAAGACACAGTGGACTCACCATGTCCTTTTTCATAGATCCTCAGAGAATAGGCAGAAGGAAGTCAAGTGATGTCATCAGTGTGATTTTTATTTCAAAATAAGAGGTTTTTTGTTACGCAGTAACACCAGTGACACAACGCATGGAGACCACAACTTTTATTATATGTTTTATAATATTTATTTGACATTTGTTTACTTTGTCATTTAAATCATATATTTAATAATCATGTATAAATTATTGCAGTTAAAATTGCAGAAAAGCATTTTTTTTTTCCATCAAAATATGGCCTCACCCTTTACACATGACTATGAGGATGAGCACTTCTGTGGTGCTTGATAATTGATTTAAAAACCAATATTGCTGAACTGGTGGCTCAGGAAGGTGTAATTGTTAAGATAACTTATTGCTTTGTTTTAAAATATAAATAAATTATAACCCTAACGTTTTTCAAGTGTAGTATATCTGTAAACGATAGGGACACAAAAATGAATGTTTCCATAGAATGACTCAGTTGCTGTTTGTTGTAGGGGGCATTCTGACCTAAAGGAGCATTCAGCGTATTTTTTTATGCAGTTTTCTGGAGCGCAGCATGGTATACCTCAACCTCCATTCGACAGAGTTCATGATTTTAAATGTTTTCAGTCAATGTTCGCACCCTACAATAACCAGCATGCATTACGCCAATACATCATACAACCACTGGGAATCCTTGTGGTGTGAACCAATCCTGACTGTTGCCACTGATATATAGGCTAACAAATACAACCAAACTAGCTTTACTGTAACAGTCATAACTGAAAATCATAAAGAAAACAGGGATTGTATTTTTGTATAAATGAAATATTTTTATACAAGTTTTGTTGAAATGAAATATTGTTATACATATCGTCTAACGTGAAAATGCCTTTAATTATCGCAGTGTTATTTATTTATTTATTTTTTGTCATATCGCCCACCTCTAATGTGCGCAATAAAATATTTGTCTTCCTAGCAGTAATGTTGGCTGTCTGAAACTGGTCTGCAAAGGAGACAAAGTTTATGCTCTGACAGCGGTGGGACTTGCGTCCAGCTTATGTGTCTCGGCCTTCTTTAATAAGGACATGTGAAGCACGTTTTCCTGAGTCTGACATCATTTTAAAGTAATTAAAGCAGAAGCACTGCTCACTGCTGCTCATCTCACTCTGACTGGACTCACATGATGCTCGTTGTCATGGTAACGTCTGCACTGAGCGGTTCTCTGTGCATATGTGTAATTTTAGATTGGATTACTTGTAGTGAGCATATAAACAGAGATTTTCCATCGGATTGTAGAGTAATGTGAGGAAATAAACACCTCAGTCTTAATCTATAACCGGAATGTATTCAATCAGATTGGCAAAACCTTTGCATGTAAACACAGCCATTGACAGTATACATTTTGGATGGAACTACTTTAACACACTTTAAGGCAAGTGTGTGATGATTTAGGCGTGCAGTTTGAGTGATGTTGATCAGTGGCTGTAAGCTTCCAATACTTGTTAGCTGCATTGGCCTTGTAGCTTCAGTGCAAAGCTAAAATAGCAAACCTCTCTCTGTTTGATAGTCTTGCATTCAGATCCTGTAATGTATTTCAAAGTCATAGAATGACGCTGCACATACAGTGTTAGCCAAATCTAAACCGCTCTTTCTCATTTAAATGGTTAAATTATGAAGTATTTGAACTTCAGAACACTCTTTGAAGGTCGTATTTACTATCAGACCTACTGACTGGTAAATCCACGTCTTCTCTTGAAAGAAATAATGCAATTTAATCGTGTTTTTCACCGGCTAAGGAGAAAAGGTGAAAGGAGGTTCAGGATCAAGAGCTGTATCTGGGTCAGTGTGGCATCTTAGAGCTTATTCTTAGAATCCGAGTCCAAAAGACCGCAACAAAAAACACAGATAACCTTGCTTTTTCACCGGCAGACGTTTCGTGCCGCACTCCGGCAAAGATAAACTCTTCTCACACCATCAGGTGTTAATGAAACTTCAGGGAGACGCGGTGAAAAATAGAAGAGAGCTCATTTTCTCCCCAACTGCTCCGCATGCGTCGGAACAGCTGCTGAGGCCTGATAGAGAAAAGGCTTAGAGTGGACTCGACACTTATCTTCAGCTGCAGTGTTTCTGTAAAAATGCTCCGCAGCACAGCCTTTCTTCCAGTACAATACCACAAAAAATGGTTTGCCTTTTATCCGCTGTGTTTTGCTGCATGAAATCTGAGCAGGGGCATTAGATTTCATGATCCAACTAGTGTCAACAACCTTTCAAACAGGTCAGAAACAGATACCAGCACAGATTTGCTGTCCTTTAGCCTTTTTGGTTCATTTGTTTTTGACAGCCATTGAGCATCTTATGGGACAGAACAAATACGTGCCAGTCATGCTACAGTTATCAACACAGTAAGACTTTAACTGGGCTTTTCAAAGCGTGGTGTCAAATTGGTTTAGTTGTAAATTTTACAATGGTGAATAAGAGTGTTTACTGTTTAAATGCATGATAGACATCACACCTTCAAAGAGGCTGGGTGAAAATTTTAAATTTACACAGCCTCCTCACTTGCCCCAAACATAGTTGACCAGCCGAGAATATTTGGTGTCCAAATTTTGCGTCTGTAATTTAGCACTGGAGCTATGAGGGTAAAGATCCTAAACACTATAAGTCAATAGTCACCCAAATCTTTTTGTGCAAATACATCCTCAAAACTTCTCTCAACCTGCTCAAACTGCATCCAGGTCTTCATTAAGGTCATGCAGGCTTGTCTGTGTGGTTAGGACACAGTATGGCTTACTGTCAACTATAAAAATGAATAAAACTTGACTGTATTGTGCACAAGACTTCACTTGAACATTGCAGCTTCATAATGACTGTGGTGGGTTAAGCGTAATTGACATGTAGTTGATTAAAATGTAATTGGTTTGTTTTGTAGCCTCCCAATGCACAGCCTCAGATACCGAAATAATATGATTCTTTCCAGCAAATACTGGGTTATTTTGTAAATGTCTCTGTTCAGTCAGCAGACTTCTCCAGGGGACATTTGCCCTTTTAAAAGAAAGCTTTCTGTCGTGAAGGAGTGCCGTAATTTTCCTGACCCCAGAGTTACTTCTGTAGTGGCTGGAAGCTCGTTTTTGTCCTTGGGTCCTTCTAGAAAGTCCCTTTCATGTTCGTTCTTCTGCTTTTTAAGAGTACTAAAACTGCTTGTTCAGTACAGCAAAACAGCACTAAGCATGTGCTTACATTTCATTTCTAATTTTAAAATTTAAAAATATCTACTGTGGAGAACAAATGATTTGAAAATGTAATCCTTCAGCTGATGTCATTTATTTTTCTTTTTACCAAAATAAAAACAAGTTGGTAAAAAGTGGACAATGACCTGCCATTTTTGTCTTTTGACAACAGTTTTAGTACCTTTACTACTCACCGTGCTGAGCTTCTGTCTTGGATGCAGTGCAATTTCCTTATTTTTGCCTGTTGTGCACAGCCCTGCACTACATTCTCTGCTACACTGTTAGAAATAAAGGTTCTGTGCAGGTACATTTTTCATTCTTCAAGGTACAAACAATGTAAATGTTCCCTCAAAGGTACAACGGTGGTTTTAAGGTCCAGTTGTGAACCTGGAATAAGTTTTTTCCAGGTGAAAAGTATCATAGCCTAATGTTTTAAAACAGAACAATAAAATAAAAAGCCTGGAGACTGAGACGGGGTGTGTGGAGTCAGTACTTAGAAAATATAATTTCAGTGGATTATGGAACAGTTATGTTTCCTGACTAAAGGTACTGAGATGTACCCTTGATGGTACCACCCCAGTGAGAAGTTGGAAGGAGTGCAGTTTTCATATCACAAGAGCTGTAAATTAATTATAGCCCTAATTATCAATGATGGCTTAATGTTTTAAGTCTTAAGTGGGGAAATGTAACCTAATCACACAGAGCCTTTAAGCTGCTGTAGATGAGTTAGATAAAATAGTTTATAGAATTTGATTGCAATTTAAATCACAGTTGCTATAATCGTGGGAAAACTTGCAATATTTTCCCCAAAATTCCCTGGTCTACCGGAATTAACGAGAAGATTCTTTGCCAACTGTTGTTTTATTATTGCTGTTATCTATTAAATCGATTTGTTGCTGCAGCCCTAGCAGATACATTATTATATTGCCTCACAGACGACGGCTGTTTCATATTCTGTCAGTCTGCCCTCTAATCCGCACCGTAACGCTGCTACGGCAGTCTGTCTCTCAGTATGATAAGCTGCACAGTTTTATCTTAATTTAGGAAGACAGTAAAATCTGTTATCTCCCTCTCACCTCAGCCGTGCTTCGAAGGTGCCAGTTTTGACACAGTGTGTGTCTGAGTCATTTTAAGAGCTCTTACCCAGAGGACTCAATTTCACAGCAGTCTAATAGTAACCCACCCTTTTTGTTTCTGCGACTGATAAAAAGTGTGCATTTTATGAATATATATGGCCTTCGTAATTCTGCTGCTGAAGTCATTTGTGAAATATATAGTGCATGCTGACATTTCACAGGCTGTAACAGAGCAGTTTCTATCATTTCATTTTCAGCTGTCCTTGGATAACCTGGGAGGAATTTCACAAAGTAGTGTCCACCTCCTCCCATTGGGCACACTTTACTTTGGGCTTTGGTTACCTGAATAGCTGAGAAGTCCTGCTTTGTGAAATACGCCCCCCCCCAGCCATTATTGTCTTCTTAGTGCACTATTTGTTATTAATTTTCAAGGCAAATTCCAACAACAAGGCTAAAATACAAACTCATAGTTGGATGTAGGCTCAGGCTGTATAACTGGAAGTGTGGATTGGAAATATGACAGTATTTTATTGTTATTGGGATAAATTATGTCATGTTTTTGGGATATATTGTGAAACCGACTAGCTACGCTAATTGCAAAGTGATCAAAGTGCCTGTTTAGTTGGATTCAGTGCAGTACAGTTTAGTTGTAGGTATTATTATTATTATTATTATTATTATTATTATTATTTTGTTTGTGGCACTACAGGTCCTATTTTATCTGTTCCAACTTTTTGAATCTCAGAAATACTAAATATTTTGATTCATATTGTTTCTCATTAAAATATCTTGAAGTATCATGATATATTTTTTTTGCCATATCGCCCACCCCTGACTGGAAGCACCTAACCTGTTAAAGCCAGTGTTCAACAAACTGACCAGACACTTACACATGCCTAAAATAAGCAGCCTAGACCAGGGGTCGGCAACCCAAAGGTTAAGAAGAGCCATTTTGTCCTTTCAACAAATATCAAACCACCTTGGGAGCCACAACATTTTATGTCCTTTTTACCATCTTGGCTGTAAATATGTCTCAGTATGTGCTGATGTCATAGTATAGGCTAAAAAATATAAACAAAAACGCAGACGCACTTTGCTCTGCTTTAAGCTTTAGCTCAGTTATAGCCGCTTTTCCTGCATCTCTGACAGGAAACTTTTCTGCGAAAGGAAAAGTTTCTTGTAAAATGTCTCTCAACATTCAGCTTTTTACGTGGGTGAAGTCAGCTTCTCATTCGCCAGCTTCTTGTTTAAATTTTCTCGTTCCACCTTAAATGGTGCCTGAGGTGCCAGAATGTAACTGCTGCACCATTTAAGGTGGAACAGGAAAATTAGAACAAGAAGCTGACGAGTAAGAAGCTGACTTCAGCCTCGCGACTTGTTTGACAGTTTCTCGTTACAGATTAATTGTATCAAGAAACCAGCTGGAGTGATTATAAATGCAAATAAGTCCATTTGTCTCCAAATTATTGATGTTCATTTCAAATCTTTCTCTTTGCCTTTTCGTTAGCTACTAGCTAGAGATTCTTGTCTGCACTGATCTTCAGGGTTTAAGAGTAAATTAGCAGTTACACATTAACTCCAGCTTTTAAGAAAATTCATTGTTAAAACTGTATTAGAATGATCAGCAGAGCTTTACTGCCAATGAGGATTATCTATGTTTACTTAAATATCTAATTCTGCTGTGGAGCCGCAACAGGGCGGTAAAAGAGCCGCATGCAGCTCCGGAGCCACATGTTGCCGACCCCTGGCCTAGACACAAAAACTGCTACAATCCCAAAATGATGAAACACACATACAGTACACTCTTTTAGTAGCTGGACATTGACATGTTGTTGTTGTTGTGTTGTTGTTGTTTGAATCAGTGAATATGAGGTTAGAGTGTGGAGCTTTAATTTAATGGTATTCACAATTAGAATGAAACTATGATAGCAATCACAGCCCTTTTTATAGATCGTCCCTTTATTTTAGGGCACCATTAGTGGATTCTAGATGTGGCCTTGAAGTCTTTTTGTGTTGTATCTCCACATGAGGGCCAAAGAAGTCTTAATCCACCACTCTTTAATCCAAACAGCTTGAGTATAAAAATAACCACTTTGGCTTTGATTTCTGTGCTTATGGAGGGCCGTGTCTAGGTTGACTATAAAAGAATATGAAGTTCACAAAGAGCTAGAACAGATCCAGTTTCCCAAAAGCTTCACCACTTACACATCAGTAGATACATCGGGCCTCTTAATGTTTTGTTGGTATTGGCACATATTTTGTGCTCATAATTTATTACTTTTTAGATTGCTGCATCATCAGAACATGAAGTTGCAGTATTTCTATGATATATTTATATCACTGATATTAAGACTATTGATATTAAGATTGTGAGTTTCTGCTGTTTGAGTTTAGGAAATGTGGCAATTAAACACTGTCAAATAAGTCAACTATTAGAGTATAAAATTAAAATCTGAATTCTAAATACAAAATTATTGTATCAATTTTATCAATTATTGGTGTTCTTGACTCTGTTTCCAGTTTTTTTAAGTGACATTTCCACCAGTGAAATGGAAGTCAGCTTGGATATTTTGATTTAATGTAATAACATATAAATAATAATTAAAACACAATATTTTTCCTGCACAACTGTTATCAGATCAGCTAGTTGGCTCTTTGTGTGTGTAATGTGACTCTGCTACCGAGCCAAGAAGGATGAAAGGGGATGAATGAGACCCCCTGCTATGAAAATATATCAAAATATCAAAAAATAATGTACAAAAGAATTGAAACACAATACAAACACTTCTCTAAATGTTAAAACTGGTGCTGGTCAGGCCCTGACCAGTGGACATCCATGGAGAATCTGTCATGCTCTGCTGGTTGCTGCAAAAAGCACAAGATATGCATTCCTAATGCCCATAGATCTGTTGCAACCACCTCTGTCATAACCGCAACCCCTGAACACTCGAACTAACTTCCCTCAAAACCATCAGAAGTCTTGCTGTGACCTTCTTCGATTGGAATACAAATTCCAGCCTTTCAGTTCTGCTCAAACACTGTGATTTGAAAACTCTTTTGCAGCAAACTATCCCAGCTTATTTCTGTCTTCCTTTATCAGTAAGTGAATCACCAGCTTCCTAACAGATAAGAGGGAGTGTGCAGTTGGTTTCTTATCAGTCAGACAGATCAGTGCAGCACACGGCTGTGCACTCTCCCCATTATTCTACTCCTTCAGCAGGAAACTCTCAACCTTAGAGGCACCGCTATCCTAGTAGGTATCATTACGGGTGGAGCAGCAGTCCATACACAGTGTGTAACTGCTTCAATTTCACAAAGTAGAAATGTTAACTTCTGTTCTCTGTTAGAAAAGAGGAGAATTAGGGATGCACCGATTATGGGAATTGGCCAACGGAGACATGCAATATTTTTAATTTACAAATCTGCTGATGCTAATATAGAGACTGATACATGAACATTTATATCAAAAATAGGAGTAGATTCCTGTATTAGCATTACAGAGAAATGTAATGTTTATTTCTGTCGGGTTACAGACGCAATAAAATGAATAACAGAGCCTTTCCAGAGTATAGTAGATAGGTCATCAGTGATTGGTCAGATCTAAACATCTGTCCGATGCTGATACCATTTTTTAAAACTGATATCTGCTGATATAATTCCAGTATGATCAGTTATCCTAAGAAAAATGGCTCTATGAATTGTGAATCCAGTCTTAGCTCAAACACTCCTACCTTGTTGGTTTATTTTGTAGATGTAAAGTCAGAGACAGTAGCTCATCTGTTGCTGCACAGTTTGTGTTGGTCATCCTGTAGACCACTGGTCACAGGATGCAGCCCACAGGATGCTGTTGGCTGGATATTTTAAAAGCCTCATTAGCCACGTTTACATGCAGCCTAATAATCTGTTAATAATCCAAATAATAGCTCAATCAGCATAGAATACGTCCATGTATACACCTCAATCAGAATAGACTAGTCTGATTGAGCCCACTCGGAGTGGGTAATCCTGTAAATAATCAGTTAAGTAGAAGAATAATAACAGTGTAAACGTTTGTATCTGATTACATTCCAAGTCGGAAAGTTTAAGTACGTTCTGCGCATTTTCGATCACATCATAGCACAAGTTTATAATGTTCAGCATGGAAACTGGTCTGCAGAGGAGACGAAGTTTATGCTCTGATCTGTAAAAGACGGCGGTGGGACGGACGTCCAGCTTATGTGTCTCAGATCATGACGTCTTCCTCTCGCCCTTCTTTAATAAGGACATGTGAAGTATGTTTTCCTGATTCTGACATCATTTTAAAGTAATTAAAACACAAGCACTGCTCACTGCTGCTCGTCTCACTCTGACTGGACTCACGTGATGCTCGTTGTCATGGTAACGTCTACACTAAGTGGTACTCTTTGGATCAGATTACTTGTAGTTTGCATGTAAACAGAGATTTTCCATTAGATTGAGTAGAGTGAGCATAAAAACACCTCAGTCTTAATCTATAAAAGGTTTGTATTCAGTCAAATTGGCAAAAATCTTCGCATGTAAACACAGCCAGTGTCACTGCTGGACTGAGATAAGTCCACCAACCAAATATATCCAGCCAACAGCGTCCTGTGGGCAGCAGATATTGGCACTCATAAAATGCCTCTCAGCCAATTACAATGATAGGTGGGAACTAACCGTGATACAATAATTAGTTTCGGATTAGTACCAGCTCTGCTGTCAAGCGTTCACCTGTACTGCAAAGAAAGTACAGCAGAAGAACTACATACAAAATAAAAGTCCTGGTATCTTTTGGAGCCACCGAGATTGGAGCTGTAAGAATGCCTTCCATGGTTTGTCGCCATGTCATCTCCACTCTAAAAGCAAACTGTTGCTCATTCCCTGCTCTGGGAAGAAGGTCATCAGCTGCTAAGTGCCCTCCATTACTGACCTGCTGAACCTTCATTATTCCAGAGTAAAGAAGAGAGCGGAAAGAGTTGCTGACGACCTCTCCTACCCAGGACACCACTTGAGGAAAACACTTCAGGTCTGTCAGGCCTTGATCCACCTGCAGCCTGAACAATAAAATCCACTCTTGCTAGATCTAACAGGCTTTCAGACTTTTCAGTGCTCAAGTGGTTTAAAGACCTTGAAGCTTTTATTATTTTTTTATTGTTCTCTTGGTACAACACCTGGCTTATATGCTTTGCATTTGATGGGAAAGATTTAATAAAATATTCCTGATTAGTAATCAATAAACTAAACATTGGCTGACTAGAGACCCCTTCTAATAAGGTAATATAGGGAAGCAGACTATGGACTGTGTGCAGTAGACTCTCTAACGGGGAAAGAGTTTCTGGGCCCACAGAAGGGAGCTGTGCCAGATGACAGTTTAAGTTTGAGGTCCACTCTTGTACATATATGGAGGGCTGTGAGATGCCCTATGGAGAGTTGCGCAAGAGGGCCCTGTAAGGAGAGAACAATCTAGTAAGAGTCAGACCAGAGTGGGTTTTAAAAAAAGACATCATATGCATTTGTTTTTTTTTTTAACCCAATTTTCTCCCCAATTTTGTCATCTCCAATTTTACCCGCTAGTTAGGACTCCACCAATCACACAATACTATCAACGCTAGGAGGGCGAAGGCTAACACAGGCTTCCTCCGAGACCTGTGAAGCGCCACCGCTTCTTTTCGAACTGCCGCTCACGCAACATCACTGGACAGCTGAACGTGCTTGGAGGAAAGCGCCAACCGCCAGATCTGTTACATCAGCTAACAGACGTCTGCGCTGACTAGCATCGCGTTGAGTGATGGGGGGAGAAGGGGGGGCCATTCTACCCACCCAGAGAGAGCGAGGCCAATTGTGCTCTCTCGGACTCCCGGCTACGGATGGTTGTAGCATCACCAGGGATCGAACTTGTGATGCGTTTGGTTTTAAAGGTTACCAAAAAAGGTATAAGGACATGTTGGGGACTAAAATGGTATGGAATTGTGTAAATGGGGTGGGGAGATTACCTCATCGCCCCAGAGGGGAATAAAAACGGATGTTTTGAGATGATATTTGCATTGTGGCTGACCGGGAACCATCTTGCCATTTGATGTTCAATAAAGCGAAGGCCTTTTCCTTCCTTCCACAAGAACTCAGCGGCTGAAGTCTTTTTGCATTCCTTTTTATCCTTTTTCATTTTTGTTGATATTCTTTGATACTTTTAATTCTTTTTGAAGATATTAGATTACAGATAGTTATTAGGGCAATGGTATTGATAATATTAGAGTTACTTACAAATGTCCAGACTCTGGGCAAAAAGAGAGAGCTCTTGGTTGCAACACATTCTTGGCTTTGTCCGCTCGACAGCATCTACTAAAAAACAGCCCATTGACATTTTTATTCAACATGTTGTTGGTAAATCTGTGATATGGATACAGTACCTAAGGCTGTGTTCACATTACAAACATTATTTCTCAGTAACGTAAGTGACTCATACTTGTTTTAGAATTAACACACTTTTGCCCTGAAACGATAGACCAGGGTTGGGCAGCATGTGGCTCTTTTACTGCCTTATTGAGGCTCCACTGCAGAATCAGATGTTTAGGTAAAAATAAAATAATTCCCCTTTGTAGTAAAATAAAGCTCTGCTGATCGTTCAAACACAGTTTTAACACTAAATGGTCTTAAACACTGGAGTTAATGTAGCTTATGTTTGCTAATTCACCAACCTTTCACTCTGAAGGTTGGCACGCAGACTGCTGGTCACCACAGACAACAATCTCGCCTAGCTAGTAGCAAACAAAATAGAAAAGAAAAACATTTTAAATGAACATTGATCATTTGGGGAAAATGGATTTACTTGCATTTATAATCACTCCAGCTGGTTTCCTAATACGTTTAATCTGTAACGAGAAACTGTCAAACACTAAAAAGCCGTTAGCTGAAGTCAACTTCTCATTTGAATTTTCCCATTCCGCCTTAAATGGTGCAGCAGTTACAGTCTGGTGCCTCAGGCCCCAGTTAAGGTGGAGCAGGAGAATTCAAACAAGAAGCTGGTGAATGAGAAGCTGACTTTAGCCTTGTAAAAAGTTGAACATTAAGAGACATTTTACAAGAAGCTGCTCTACTTTGTAGAAAAGTTTTCTGCCGGAGATGTGAGAAAAGCGGCTATAGCTGAGCTCAGGCTTAAAGCAAAGTAAGTCTACGTTTTATATTATACATGTTTTAGCTTATACTAGTACATCAGCACATACTGAGTCTTATTTACAGCCAAGATGTTCTCAAGATGGCTCACAAGGTGGTTTGATTTTTGTTGAAAAGACAAAATGGCTCTTCTTAACATTTGGGTATAGGAAAAAATTCTGTATATTCTATAAAATATATATATATTTCTATATAAGGTTCTGTGCAAAAAAGTTACATACAGAGAAGAATGGCTCCTATGTGGCGCCCATGCTCATGAGAGGACAGGGGCCAGAATATCTTCAGAGTGCTCTTAGCTCTGTCATCCTCATTCATGCTCCATGAACGTTGCTTTGGATCACTCCACCAGTGGCCGAGCCTGACTTAATCTGCATTTGTGAACTGCAGCTGCTGTCCTTCAAGGCTATCGTAACACACTGTCGGGACGTGACTTTGCTGCTGTTCTGGAAGGTTTACTTTGTTGGTCCTGAGGGTTAGTAGTCAATGCCTTGACATGCGGTTTTAGAGTCGATTTCTTTGCCCACAGCAGAATGTATTAAACCTATAATTAGACTGTCTTACAGCGGCATGTCCAGGTCTGCTCCTGCAGTTCTTTAGTCCAGCACTGTTTGGTCATTTCAGCGCTCAGGGCACCTGATTGAACTCAGTAATCAAGCTGTCATGTCAACATAGTGCTCAGCTTAGTAAGTCAGTAGTTTTTTATTCAAAAGTTCACTTACTGTACTGTACTCCTCTATGTCCACTTAAACCCGAGTAAAATTATGCTTTTTCTTCACTCAGTTGGTCAGTGTTCTTTAGGTATGGATGATATCCATGGTATGCTCAGAAAAACGCACTACCATGATATTAGAATTTACCACAGTAACAATAAAATATCATCGTATTGCCCCCTTGTAACTGGATTCCAAATTCAATTGCAAAGCACATATAAAGAAATGAGACTTTCAAAACTACTTTAACCTGTTTCTAAATAATAAGAACAGGGAATTCCACCAATTTCCCAATTTCTGCATAATTCTTTCAGCAGGATGTAAACAGAGTCAGTAAGAGTGATTCGATGTGAAATGTGCCATTCTGGAGAAACATGCTGAGTCAGCATTGTTCATAGTGGTAGTGAGAGGAATCAGACGTCTGAGGGGTTTAATGCCTTGAAAAGCTCTTTCACAGAATGCTATTGTCTGATGCCAGAGACACTGTTTTACAATAGTTTTGAGAAGTTTTTGGCCTAAACATTCCATATAAAATACTCCAAAGACTTACGTAGGTTCAATGGTCATTTTGTGCAGTTAATAAAATGGCTATATTTGTGTTGTAAACATTGCGACCCCTGGTTCCTATCAACACCACTGTAAAGAAATCCAGGCTGGTTAGTTCCTTTAAAATGAACATCTTTATTTATATTTCAGTGATTATTAAATGCAGAAAAATCTGTGAAATTCCCTTTACAGGAAGCACAGTTGTATGTATGTGCCATGGTTTTATCACATATGTCATATCGTGTGATTGTCTGGGGCCAGGCTTCCCAGTCAGTAATCAAACCTATAATGTTGTTACATAAACATAAATGTGGGCCGGAAGCGAATGATGGTGTTATTGTGCAAATAAGAAGATTACAAAAAGAGGTTTTAATAAAGGGCTTAGATACAAAGGGGTAGTCAAAAACAGTCCAAATCAGCAACAGCAAAAAACACAAGTAAGTCATGTGAGAGTCAGTAGCATCATGGGAAATGGAGTCCTGTTTGGCTTGGGAGCCGGAGGGAAGCGTGACACTGAAATAACCTTTGGTCAGTTTTGTTTTACATTATTTCCCACACGTTGCTTCTGCTCCAGGTATATGAACACGGCTGTTTTATAGTTAATACCGTACAGTTTTTTGATTTCTGATGCCTCACTATCAGAAGGCAAAACGCAAAATGAAATATTAAGGGAAATACTAGGTTAAACAACAATAAATCTGTGAATACTGAATATGTTTTGTTTGATATATTTTTGTTGTGTGTGTATATGTGCTTTTAAATTTCTGTTTACGTGCCCAAACATTAGATTAGATACATATTAGAAAAATACTCACATGGATACATACTGATAAATGAATATGCTGTATCAGTTTTACATGCTGTTCAGCTTGAAGCCCTATAAACATTACACGTGCAGTAATGTACAATGTAGTATACAATGTTTATCCACAGTCCTGTGCAAAAGTTTGTGCACCCCAATGGTGGTGCCGTTTTGTTGATTTTTTTTTAATTTTTAAGTGAAAATAAGTGAAACATATCCTCTACAGAGAACACACTTCTGCACATTTTAACGCACAATTACTGTTTAATTGCTGTATTTAATGCTGGCCTGTGCATAAGTTATGGCACATTTTTTGTTTTATGTTTAATTTTTTAATATGTTCAACTTAGCAAATACATAGAAATTCTGCATGAAAACACACATGCCAGAAGTGTGTTCTGTAGAAAATATGTTAATTTACTTTCACTTATAAACACACACTGCGCCTCCGTGCCACCCTGTATTTAGAAAATCAACACAATGTCATTTGACTGAGGCTCAAACTTTTGCATGGGACTGTATATCGGCCATGGTCAACGAAAAAAATGAAACAAAAATAGAAATGGTT
This sequence comes from Colossoma macropomum, assembly GCF_904425465.1. NCBI lineage: Eukaryota > Metazoa > Chordata > Actinopteri > Characiformes > Serrasalmidae > Colossoma > Colossoma macropomum. The sequence goes on from NW_023494810.1 coordinate 9,936,837, forward strand.
CTCAGCTTTAGAGCACCAAACTGTCAACTGTTGCCCTGCGGAGCCAGAGCTGGACACTCCTACCTTATTCATTTGTACTTGCTTCACACTTTTGCTTTTGCAGTAATGAGTAATGTAGAGTTAAATGCATCTGCTGGCTGCAGTACATGATAAACAGGCATTGAGCGTGAGTAGAGTGCTTCTATGGCTCCTGTCCTCTGGCTTGGGTGGTGCTCAGTGTTCTTGTCTCATATGTAAAATTGTGGTAAAAGGGCCTGAAGATTTGAAAGATTTTAATTAACTAACAGTACCGTACATTGTCTGAATATGAGCCAGATATGCATTCTGTAATTCACAGCAGTGAATATAAGTAGTTCTAATATGGGTAATTATTGCGCACGTCTTTGCCTCATTGGCTTGGTAAAAACAGCCTGAGCAGAACAACGACACTTTTTCTCCAGATTGGCATGTTTAATTTAGCTTCACTCTTTTGGAGTTTCATATGGCGTGGATAACAGAGCGAGTCATAATTTATCATTTAGAGTCAAAGGTTTTCATTCAATCTGAAGTTTTATTTGAAAGGAGCTTTGTTAATAATGTATGGTGTGTCTGTGTATATGTTCCTGACTGTGCTCAGAGATGTTCTCTAGTGCTGGAATATTATGACATAGTAGATTGGATTCTCCATAAAGAAAAGCACTAAATCAGACAGACTGCTCAGAATCCACCCCCTTGTTAAAGACAAGGTCAAACAATGCTTCAACCTCTCACCAAAGTCTGAAGAGCTCACACAGTTATGATGAATGTGCAGATATATGGTCCTACAAATACAAATCAGGTACATTGTGGAGCCTAACAGACCTAATTTTTTATCATACTGTACATCAGGGGTGTCAAACTCAACCACTAAAAAGGCCACATTTAAAAATCTCAGTAAATCTGTGGGCCAGCTGTGTTTATTTCATTTTTACTTAACATTTTGCCACAAACCAAACGGGCCATCGTTTATTCAAAACATGCCAAAACTGCAACAGCAAAACAGGCATTAATACTTATTCAAAATAATTCTAAATACAAATAAATTGTTTTAGGTAGTTTTTTAAAACTGCCTATTTGCTTGAACTAGACACCAGGCATCTTTTCTTTTTGTGTAACTGGGGGTCCATACATTGTTGCTGGGGGAAGGGGGTCGGAAGGCACACTATGTTGCAGTGCATGCTGGGAACTGTAGTGCGTCTCAGGGTGAAACGGGCTAATAAATTAAGGTGGCAGTAAATTTAAGGTGGAACTGCTTTTAAGGTGGCACTGAATTTGAAGTGGAATTGCATTTAAGGAAGCACTAAATTTGAGATGGCAGTGAATTTTATGTATCAGTAAATTTAAGGTGGCACAGAACTTAACATGGAACTTAATTTAAGGTGGCACAGAATTTAAGGTGGAACTCCATTTAAGGTAGCACTAAATGTAAGGTGGAACTGCAATGAGGGTAGCTCTAAATGAAAATAAATTGTTTTAGGTAGTCTTTTCTTTTTGTGTAACCACTGGCCCATAGATTGTTCTTGGGGGAAGGGGGTCAGAAGGCACACTACGTTGCAGTGCATGCTGGGGACTGTAATGAAAATCAAAATAATTTCACAGGCTGAATAGAGCTGTGTCACGGGCCTGGCTTGGCCTTGTGTCTGACACATGGGCTTCACACTTCTCTGTATTAAGAACAACAGTAAACTTGAATTGAATTGAATGGTTCTATCCAGTAACAGAGGCAGTAATGATGTACCGTACTGTGCAAAAGTCAAAAGGCATCTGAGAAAATGAAATGCAAGGCCAATTTTTGGACATTAGCATTTATTTGTTCAAAAATATTGACATGAGAATAATACAAATAAATGACATATTGTGATTTGATGTGGGTGTGTTTAGTTTACCATTTCCAAAGCTCTCCTCGAGGAGGTCCAGTATTTACAGTAACCATTCAGTACCTAGTTTATCTAAAAAGCCCTTCATTAAATTAACTCAGGCATTCAGGACCTGAACAAAGCCATGAGATGGCTGGAGTGCAGCAAGAAGTCAGCAAACAAGCCATGTTTTTGTAACTATATTCTTCTCACCAGGCTATTAATTAATTAACCTTTTACAAATGAGAGTCTTATTGCTTTTTACTGTATTTACATTTGTTTTAAACACTTTTCATGGTTGTCTATGACTTTACACAGTACTGTGTATTTAACTGTTGGGTGTTCATGGTTGGGCTAGAACACTGCATGACGTTCCATGTAGAGATGCACCGAATGAATTTTTATGGCCAATTCTGATTCTTATTAGCTTTTTCTTAACCTGAAGCTAAAACTGTATGGGCTAAATGAACACATTAAACATTTTTACAGTAGCCATAAAATGCAAATTCCTTCTGTTTTGGAGATCCCTTTTTTTGTTTAATAATATTGATTGAATATATTTCAAAACCTGAGGCGGAGTGGATTTTCATCTTTGTACTTGAGCAAGCCAGCATTAATAATGCTTTTATTGTGTTTAAGTGCTATTTTTATTGTGGTAGTTGAATGTGATGGTTTTATAAACAGAAAGCTGCAGTTGTGCCATCTTTGTGGAGAGGTATGAATAGTTTTCACAGCAGGGGGCTCTCATCCCTCCCTCCCCTTTCACCCCTTATTGCTCACTAGCAGCTCAACACAACGTCACACACACACACACACACAGACAACACCCTCCTTGTTAATCTGAGAAAATATTTTGTTTGATCATATTCAAAATATCTGAGTGAATTGACATTGACATTAAAAGTATAAGGCAGCTGGATATTTAGTGAAATGAAGGCCATGCGTTTGAAAGACTCGTAGAAGCAATACAATCACCTGGATTTCGAGTACTCTGATCACCAACCTTGAATGAGCAAAATGGAGAGAAACATTTGCTTCCTGCTCCCCTGTGGACCTCTGGAGTCAGGGCTGTACAGCTGAACTTTATTTTCTTGCAAACCTTTCCAATTCCCCCAGCTTACAGGCTTACACAATGATTTTTGCTCACTCAGAGAATCTCTGGGGTAATCCTAATACTCACTATAAAGAAACATTTACAGTAGCAGTTGGTGAAATGCTGCTGTTACTGGAGGTGTTCAGATGCAGAATGCTCACACAGAAAGACAATCCATGAAAAGCCCAAATTGCTACTAAAAGGGTTGTTTATGTACTGTTGGTTTATTCAGCATTTGGAGAATTTGATTAGCCTTTGTAATGTGCAGAGCATTGTGGGTTTTTTTTTATTTGTCTGTCTCACAGATAGAGCTGAACTGATTTGAGGAAAATATCTCAATTCCAATTTTTCAGAATTGTGACAGCGATTCAAGTTGCGATTGTTTTCTATAAATTGGAGTGCATTTCTTTTTTTTGAACAAGGAAATACCTTTTTCTGGCTTCAGGCTCAAGCGCTAAAAGTAGTGTGCCAGATATCTGGTTAGTTGTGGTTGTCACTTTCCAATCAAACTAAATATCAAGTTTACAATAAACCAATCAGATTTAACACCAAGTGTATAGTAGACCAACCAGCATAAATGCCAAGTGTACAATACACCAATCAGACAAAATGCCAAGTGTTCAGTAGACCAATCAGACTAAATACCAAGTGTACAGTAGTCCAATCAGCCTAAATGCCAAGTGTACAGTAGTCCAATCAGACTAAACGCCAAGTGTACAATAAACCAGTCAGAGTAAACAAGTGTACCATAGATCAATCAGACTGAACGCCAAGTGTACAGTACACCAATCAGACAAAATGCCAAGTGTACAGTAGACCAATTAGACTAAATGCCAAGTATACAATAGACGAATCAGTTTAAATGCCAAGTGTACAATAAACCAATCAACCTAAACGCCAAATGTACAGTGGACCAATCAGCCTAAATGCCAAGTGTACAGTAGACCAATCATCAAATGACCAGGTAACAGAACAAACTATCTGCCTTTTTTTTACAAATTAACACAGTAGTTTGACAACAAACTTTCACAGTCTGGGGTGAAATGCATCTTTCACAGTTGAAGAATTGAGAAGCAGCAATTCTCTAAAGATAACATGTAAATCCTGGTCTGTAAAGGTTAAATGCACTGTGATTTTGATTATCATTGCACTGTCTGTTGCACTACTTTCTAAGACACTACAGAAAATAATGGAACAATTTCAACTTTAAGCTGTATGTGACTCTTTCCACCCCTCATGAATTAAACACTGACCTCTGGTATTCACCTCCACAGCCATGTTGTTATTGCGGCACCATTTTGTCTGTCCCTGAATCACAATTTGACTGTTATTATCAATTAGCCTCATTACTGCAGTATCATCAGCAAGTGGCTGCTGATTTATGTTGCTGTGCAGCAGGTGAACAGGAAGCAAGAATCAGTCAGTCTCAGACTGAAGAAGCTTTGGGGAGCTATTGTTGATAAACAGGTCTAAATGATTGATTTGATTATTGTGGAACAAGTCATATTTTCTACAATAATCTGAATACTAAAGCGAGTGGAGGAGCTGGTTACACATTGGTGGAATATAGACAGTGAAAACAATATGGCAAGCTTTTGTTTTTACATTTACATTTGGAAATAGTAGGAATGCACCAGCATGGTAATTATGGCCTGATGCCAATATCTGATGATGTCCATGTAGATACAGTACTATGCAAAATTCATAATCACCCTTCAGTTTACTTAATTTCCAATCAAAATGGCCATAAGTGCAAGTACAATTTTCTGCATCAGGACAGAATGTAATAAATTAGTATAATATCTATTTTGCAATATTTAGTGTGAAATCTGCAGGGATATTTTTTCACTCCTCCAAAGTTCAGTCTTAGAAGTTGGTTGCATTTTCTCCTTCTCATGATCCAAGTAAACTCAAACGCATTTAGCTTCAGTAGCCTCTTTGTTTGATAAGTATGTCTATGTGCATTTCCATATCAAACCTTTCTCAGATTGTATTGCATGATGTATTAAAATTTGTTTGTACTTCTCAGCATTCATGATGCTTTCAACCAAAAACAAATCACCGACTGCAGATGTTGAACTATCTCCACCATGCTTCACTGGTTCAAAGAGTCTTCCAGTGCTTTGGCAGCATGCATACTGCAGAGACCTCATATTTAGACTCATCTGTCAACTCATCTCTCAACTTTACTTCACATGTCAGATGTTCAGTTTTGGTGTTCTAGTGCAAATTTTCTTCTGTTTTGTCTCTTTCCTTCATTCAGTAACAGCCGCAGGGCATTTTTATACCCCTGTTGAGTATGAGTGGGGATTTGGGGCCTCTACAAGCACCCTTTTTGCCACCTGTGGTCCACCTGTCAGGAAAGCCTGTATCCGGTTACAAGTGGAAGTGCACCTCTCCGAGTTTGGATAGCGGCGTGGGAACGATTGCTTTGCTGTCAGAGCTCTGGTCAATAAATAGCATCCCGACCTGACACATTCGGCCTGGTCCGGCTGTTCATAGCTAATGTTGACAGCTACAGATTGTATGCCCAGTACTGCAGCGCTGCTGAAAGAAACATCTTCATCTCCCAACAAATATTTGTTATGCTGGTTATGCTGTTTTTTCCCCACCCTATTTAGACTGAGGTGAGTGGTGGCCTGCTGCAGGCTAGCTGTCAGCGTCCTCCTTGTTACAGAGCACGCTGAGCGATTTAGACATGTGGCCACTGCTAAGCTGCTGAGGTAGTAAGACATCAGCCTGCTTTCTCAAGCTCAGAAGCAGAGTAGAACTATTTAAGGACATGCCGTCTTATTCTGATGCAGTTACTGCTGAGATGCAGCTGAATATTCAGTGAAGTCTCACATTGGCCGTACTTACGGGCATTCTCCACACTTTAACACTGCATTAAGGCTTTTCTGATTTACATATCCTTTGTGTTTTGCATGATTGTGTTGTCATTTCTGACACTAATATCAAGTATTATAACATATTTAATCACCAGATTGAGCACAGCCTCAGTTAATGAGATATGCCATTTAATAAATGTTCCTAAACGCTGTAATAGGAGATACGAGTCAGTAAATAACTTATAAAGAAAAGGAAAAGGTTGAAAAATTGTCACAATTGTCAGATGCCATCCTTTATTCATTTAATTTCCAGTCAAAATGGACATTAAGGGGGAATTCCACCAAAGTTTCTAAAGTCATTCAGAGTATTGATAGTGAAACACTTTACTGAGCCAGAACTGTTCACAGTGGTGATGATGACAGGAACCAGACGTCTGATAAACCTATTATTTAAGTATTATTTAAGTTACTACATGGAATGGTTATTAATACACTTCCTGATGCCTGAGACCTTGTTTTATTATACATTTTAGATAAGCTTTTTAAAACACATGCAAGGCAGAGATGTACATGCAGGGTGTTATAAGGCAACATAGCAACCAAAGAAAATATATTTTTCAGATTTGCCATTGTTTTCCATCAACATAAAGACACGTGTTGGTTTACTGTTGGTTTCTGGATAGAAAATAAAATGTGTATATTTGTGTTGTAGACATGGTGACCCCTGGTTCCTGTCGCCACCACTGTAAAGACATCTAAGTCTGTAAGTTTCTCTACAATGAACTTTTTCACATCAAACCACTCTAAATGACTCTGTTTACATCTCAACCACTGAATTATGCTGAAATTTTGAAAACTTGGTGGAAATCCCCTTTAAGTATAGGTTATTCGTGTTTCATTGTCTGTGTATATTATACACAAAATCACACAGAAGCCTCAATAACTAACTTTCAGTATTCATTGTGTCCAATCTTTACTTTTATTACAGCTTCCGTTCTTTTCAGGAGACTCACTTTTAGCAGCTTGATTTTCTCCTCTCTCTCAAAGATGAAAGCTATAAGTGCTGTTTATCTGATGGTCACATACTTGTGGAAATATTAGTGTCTCTTTGAAGGGAACATAGTCTCAGAGACTCCTTTGGGAGGACACAGCTGTAACTGGTTGGGTTTGAAGTATGGAAGAGTAAAAGTGGCAGTAGAGTGCACAGATGCAAAGAGTGGACAAAATAAATACTGACAGATTTGAAACTTTTGTGCAATTTTTTGGTTAAATATATTTCTATATAATATATATTCTATATATAATATTTTGCTATGTTTTTTTCTGACAGTAATTTATTCATAACTTGTACTAAATGTCTGTTAGACAGGAAATTAAATAAACAAAGAGGTGGTATTTGGCTTTGGTACTGTAGTGTATATAATAAACATTAGAGCAGGCAATGCACCAGGCATATATTCTTTGTGAAATCTTTATTTTTTAATTGATATGCTCTTGTTGTGTTGTTGTTTTGCTATCTGGTGTCGACTAGAGGAGGATGGGATCCTCTTTTGATTGAAAGGAACCTCCTGGTTCCTCTCAAGGAGTTTTTCCTTACTCATTTGAGACTTGGAGCTGTGATTGCTACAAAGCAGCTTTACAGTAATGCTTGTTGTTGCTATATAAATACATTTATGAATTGAATTGAATTGAGTTGTTCAGGCGAGCCCTGTCAAATGACATGTTTTAGTTAGACACTTGAGGCCTATCACATTAATATGTAATACATTATTCGTTTTCATTAGTGTAGTAGCACATGGATAATGGCCTTGGTAGGCTGCACCACAATCTGTTTTGTTCATGGAGGCCTAAAATCTCCTATTATTATCAGCTGGTTTAACCTTTTAACACTATTTTTGAATTAAGTAAAAGGAGCGCTGTTCACACATACTTTGGGCTACAGTAATGATCTTGTTCATATTTAAAAGGTAACACTCTCAAGTGTTTCCCCAGTCATCTGAATACTTCTGTGAATTACTGACACAGAGTAACAAGGGCTAGAAAGGAGGAGTTTATTTCCGCCAAACTGGTCTCTAAACCAGATGGCACAGTGGCGCAGTGGGTAGCGCAAGAAGGGCCTGGGTTCAGTTCCCCGCCTGGTTGACCAGGGCCCTTTCTTTGGGAGTTTGTATGTTCTCCCTGTGTCTGCGTGGGTTTCCTCCCACAGTCCAAAGACATGCAGTCAGGCTGACTGGACATGCTAAATTGCCCCTAGCTATGAATGTATATTTCTATGTGTTTTCCTTGCAATGGACTAGTGACCTGTCCAGGCCATTCCACCTAATGACTCCTGGGATAGGCTCCAGCACCCCCCTGTGACCCAGAAGGATAAGCGGTTTAGAAAATGTGTGTGATCTCTAAACTGATCTCTGACTCGAGCACGTTTTGGTTATGTTTACTCATTTGATGCTTATGTTGCCAATGAGACGATTGTAACTGTTGTTAATAGCGACTCATAAAATGATTTGCAGGAATCAAATCCTGAAATTTCAAGCTTTCTAACGGTCAATTGCATCGCCATAATGCTGAACATGAACCGCAAGTGAACACCTCAACGGACATGTACCGGTACTGATACAGTCATCAGGAAAAGGTTAAGAACCTCTTTAATGCTTTTTTGTAAGTCACAGTTGCAGCTATTTACAATATCAAACTGCAAGCAAAGAGGAAGCAGCAGGTCTGTCAGAGCGAAATATTAAACGGCAGTCAGAATCTCTTGAAAGAGTAATAACCATTCATTTGGGATGCTGCTGAGAGGTGCAGGAATAACGTTTGCTTCTTTTTTCTGCTTATTTATGTAACTCTGGGGGCATTCATCAAGCATGCCGATTCTCTTAGGGAGAGCGTGAATTGCTTGGACCCCCCTGTGTGAAATGTTGCCTGCATTGGTCCGCTAAAGCCCCTTAACACTGCAGCTACTTTCCTAGCGCTTCCGTCCGCAGAGTGCGTGCCTTTTGAATGGCTAAAGGCTTATCACACTCACACACTGCACCCCACCAAGTGTAATGGATTGTTCCTTCAGGATTAAGCTCTAAAATATCACAGCAGTACCTAGAAGGAGTTGGTACAGCATTCTCACACTGCGCCATCATTTCTGTTGGGCCTAGGGCTTCTTTTCCAAGTTTAAATGTGAGAACATGTTTTATGTTCAGCAGCAGATCCAAATCTGTCCAAATCTGGCATCAAACAAGTGCAGATATTATAAAAAAGATGCATAGCCTGTAAACAACAAGAATGAGCATGTAGCAATTGCATAAACTGCATAATAGTGGTTATTATAATGGTCTTGTAGTTCTTAATTGGTTTATTTATGCAACATTCAGCAAAATTATGGTACATACACACTATAGATAAAAGTATTGGGACACACCTCCTAATTATAGTTCAGGTGTTTTAGCCACACCCATTGCTAACAGGTAAATAAAATTAAGCTTATAGCCTTGCAGTCTCGATAGATAAACACTGGCAGTAGAATGGGTCGTACCAGTGAGCTCAGTGACTTTAAATGTGGCACTGTCATAGGGTGCCACCTCTACCACATGTCAGTTTGCAAAATTTTTGTCCTGCTAGATCTGCCCCAGCCAACTGTAAGTGCTATTACTGTGAAATGGAAGCACGTAGGAGCAGCAACAGCTCAGCCATGAAGTGGTAGACCACCCAAACCTGGTAGAGGAGTTTGGTAGAGGAGGGATAATGCTATGAGGTTGTTTTTCAAGGGTTGGTCTAGGCCCCTTAGTTCCAGAGGGAAATCTTAATGCTATCCCATTCCATGCTTCCAACTTTATGAGAAGAGTTTGGGCCCTTTTCTCTTCCAGCATGACTGTGTTCCAGTGCACAAAGCAAGAACCATAAAGACATGGCTGGGTGAGTTTGGTGTGGAAGAACTTCACTGACCCTCACAGAGTCCTGACCTCAACCCCATCAAACACCTTTGGGCATGAACTAGAACAGACATTGTGAGCCAGGCCCTCTCGTCCAACATCAGTGTCTGACCTCACAAATGCTCTTCTGGATCAATGGGCAAAAATTCCCACCGACACACTCTGAAATCTTGTAGGAAGCTTCCCAGAAGAGTGGAAGCTGTTATAGCTGCAAAGGGGGGACCAACTCCATATTAATGCCTATGGATTTAGAATGGGACGTTATAAAAGCTCCTGTGGGTGTCCCAATACTTTTGTCCATATAGTGTATCATGTATCATGATAATATCTTGATGTTTTTGCCACATCCCTCAGGCTTGGAACACTGACAGTTTGCAATGTTACAGTCAAATTTCCAGTCTGCAAGTTCATGGGTATGACTGGGATATTTTAATGACTTTAATTTGCACAGTGTAATCCATGATATAACTAATTTTGTGAGTCTGCCAAAGTTGTAACGGACAAATGTTTCTAAGTCGCCTGACTTGCCATCCCATGAATATTCATTCGTTATCTCTTATGGAATGTCTGCCTCGCTGTAAATTAGTTTCCTTTTCTTTCAGTATTCCATTTTAATCAGACTACAAAGATAAGGAGGCCGAGAGACACCCTGGGGCTTCCTCGTGGTCACAGTAATTACCACAGTGGTAATTTGTAGAGGCTAATGTAATCTTTTGTTAATGCTCCACTGAGACAACCTGTTTTTTTCATGTAAACAAATGAACACTTGATGATATGTTGATACCTCAATGATCACTCAGACTGAAATGAGGTTAGTCCACCAGTCTGTATGAGCAGTGCACGCTCATATTTTTTGAATTAGGGAATAAATAGTCTAGTGTAGAACAACGCTTTCCAATTTTTTCCCATTTGTGGCTTTTTTTATGCTGTATTTCTACATTTATTACTGTACACTACAGTGTATAATGTGTATTTCCTGTAGTATATTCATGGGCTGCATTGTCAGAAATGGATCTTTTATGTTTTTGAGCACTAGAGGGCCCACTTTCAGACTTTATCCCTTTTTCCAATAAATTCAGCACATTTGAGTAGAACTGTAAAAACTAAGTGGAGCTCTCAGTGACCAGCTGTAAGGAGCTGGAGCTGGCAAAACCTTTAACTGCAGCATTTTGTTAAGGCTCAGACTTAAACACTGTGTCTTGTGTGCAATATCAGATTGGCTAAAAGACAGGAGCGAGTGATTCTGTGTTGAGGAATCTGTTCTACACATGTGCACTAATATGCTGAATATAGACATACAAATGGGTAACAAATGAAAAGAAAAAAAACAGGGCTTCATAAAACAGCACCAGATGTACTGCGCCGCACTTTTCCTTAATTTACATTTTGGTGATAACGATTGATAACAAGATCCAATCCTGCAAAAAATAACGCCTCTTCTTCCTGCATCAAATTCCATGTTTGGCAAATCCCCTCCTGTGTATGGAGAGCGTGTTTAGCCTGTAATCCTAACAAGTGAGGAGTGATTTGACATACTAAGATTCTAATGTTTGAATTGCAACTTTTAACTTTCAATTCTAGTTTTCAGTTTACAATTGATTTTACAAATGAATTCAATTTACATGACATTACTGGTAAAAACTCATTTCTTACTAGTAAAAAATTTATTTTTACTAGTCAGAATGTAATATTTACTTACTACATATGTAATATGTACTACATGTGCAATTCAGATTCCTCATATCAAGAATTTAATATTCACTAGTTAAAATTTAATGTTCACATGTGTAAATTGCATTCCTGAAGCTAAATCATTTGCTATAGTAATTAGAATTTTAGCATGTCAATTAAAATTTTATTTGTAATAAAAATGATCAAATGTTAAACTTAAATTTGTGTTAGTAAAAATTGTTACTGCAATTCTTAGTTTTAAATTCTTAATTCTTAGTTTTATAATAAAAGCAAAATTTTCTGATAAAGAAACTTTGTTTCTTCATTAAAAGTTGAAAGCATATTTACCAAACAATTTACTGTTATTTGCCAATTCTTCCCTTAAAATTCATAGCTTTGTTTCTGACCATTTTAGTTTTTTTCATTTCTTTGTTTTCACTTTTTTCATTTTGGCAGCTTCACTTGATTTAAGTCTTAATATATATGACCTAATTTACATGTGGATTTTGATTGGCTCTTGCCTGGTGAAAATACAGCAATGTTCGACCCTGGCGTGCTCACCACCACCATAGTGACTTTATGAATAGCTCTGATTTACCATGCCGCACACCTTCTGTGGCATAGCAGTGTAAACAGCTGAGTTTTACAAATCTGGCCCAAAGTGTTTTAGTAAGTGTTGGGCCACCACAAGGTGTCACAACAGCTTCAGCGTGCCTTGGCACAGACTCTGTTTACACCTGGTCATTTTCGTGAGAATCAGGATTATATCTGGATAGAGATTCAACATAAAAATGTGTAAAAGCACCCAAGACACAGTAGATTTAAATCTGATCATTCAAATCGCATCAGCAGGTCTAAAACGCATTTTAGCCACATTATCCAACTACAAATGCATCTCAGGCCATACTCGACAACCTAAACCCCTCCCAATACTGTAGTAACATCTCCCCTTAATTCAGTAGCCTACTTTGCTGGCCTTTGGTTGAGCTACACGCTAAAGAAAGATGGTTATTCAAGGGTTCTTTAGTAAAGAAAATGGTTCTGTGTAGAACCTTGAACACTCAAAGGACGCTTTGCATGATCAACGAGTTCATTGCATTATGAAAGGGTTCCTTAGATTGATAGAAAATGTGCATGAATGTGCTGTAGACGGTTCTATATAGAATTTCTTTGAAAAGGGCTCTATATAGCACCCAAAAGCGTTCTTCTGTTGTGACAAGCTTGACATTGGGAATCCTTTTGGGTGCTATATAGAACCATTTTGAAAAAGGGTTCTACATAGAACCATCTATAGCACATTCTTCATCAGTCTGAAGAACCCTTTTATAATGCAAAAAAACCCTTTAATCATGCAAATAGTTCTCTAAATGTTCATGGTTCTACATAACACCATTGCCTTTACTAAAGAACCCTTGAAGAAACCTTTTTTTTTTTTAAGGCTGCATGAAATAACATGGTGTTAATGGGGTCATAGATTCTACATGTCTCTGGAACTGTGGTGGAGGGACAGAGTGCCATTCTTCCAAAAGATACACCCTCAACTGGTGTAGATGGTTTTGCAAAGTGGCCAGATTATGATTTTTACACTCATCAAACTGTTTAGTGACCTGACCACGCCCACCAGTGCATTTACATATATCTGCCCATTCATGCCAAAGTTACAAAGATTTTTTTTAGCATGGATTGCTTTTGGAATGTGATGCAGTATAGGCCAGCCAATGAAAACAGAGCCACTTACATATCAAGTCCACTTGCATTGAAAGTTAAAAATGTTTTGTTATCTCCTGTGAAGCTGTTTCTCTTTGGACAGTGACAAGATGTCAGCCTTTCAGGGACAGTAACAAAAACAGCCTGTTTAATCCTCAGGTATGAAGGGAGGTTGCAAATATGGTCATGTAATGAATTATGACTCTTTTTGTGACATAAAAAAGCACAAATTATATAAGGGGACCATAGGAAAAATAAAACACAAGAAAAATGTAGGACGTGGACAATTAAATGGAAAATGAAACATTTCACAAATGGGTATTAAAGGATATTTTCCATATTTCAGTGGCCATGTTAACAAGGCAGTGAATATTTGAGACTGTGGACTGCTGAGGTTCACCTAATAGCCTCAGGGCTGGCGGTACGTTTGAGGAAATTTGCTGAGCTGTAATGATAATTCATATTGGCTCCACCGAGGGAACACTTGTGTCAAGTACAATATATTGCAGCGCACATATTGAATGTTTTATTTGAAATGGTTTGCTTTACTGACTTGCGATGTTGGCATCACTCACCCCCAACTCTTGCCAAGGGCTGAACCTGACTCATTCATTCCAAAAATATATAGAAACAGGTGAAATAACTAGACATTATGATTTGAGCGCGAGTGACAGTGATGTAACGTCAGTCTAATTAGATGACTTGAACAGGAAGGCTGTTCTGTCATCTTCCTGACAAGAGGATCTGTGAGACTTACCTCGGGGGATGTTCACTGAAGAGAGAGGCCAGAATTAAATAAAAGACTATTTATCTTTAAATGGGCTCTTTTAAACAGCCCATTTTTATCTATTCATTAATAAAGCTGTGTTTGAAGTCATCAAAGTCATCAAGTTTTTTAAGCTGTTTCACTGGAGATTAGTTTGTATGTGAGTTTTGCATGTACAAACAAACAAGGCAGGAATTTAAGCATAAACATGCCAGTATGTACTGTTTGGAAATCAATAACCGTAAGCAAAGATATTGGATATCTTTCATTCTGTCAACCGAATGAATCTGGCATACCTCTGAAAAGACAACTTCAGATTTATTCTCTTCAAAATCCATTTGTAGTACCGTACTGTGCAGAAGTCAGAGACCACCCTTAATTTGTTTGATATTCAGTCAAAACAGCTTTTACATACATACATCATCTAAACCGCTTATCCTTCTGGGTCGCGGTGGGGTGCTGGAGCCTATCCCAGCTGTCATTGGGCGGAAGGCAGGATACGCCCTGGACGGGTCGCCAGTCCATCTCAGGGCAGACAGACAGACAGACAGACATACACAATCACACACTCACTCACACCTAGGGGCAATTCAGCATGTCCAATCAGCCTGACTACATGTTTTTGGACTGTGGGAGGAAACCGGAGTACCCGGAGGAAACCCACGCAGACACGGGGAGAACATGCAAACTCCACACAGAAATGACCCTGGTCGCCCAGCCGGGAATCAAACCCAGGCCATTCTTGCTGTGAGGCAACAGCGCTACCCACTGCGGCCAAAAAAGCTTTTAAGTATGTTATATATATAACATTTCTGAGAAGATTTAATATAAGATAACCCACTTGCATAAGGAGAAATCAAAGGAACATAAGTGAAAAAACAAGATATATCTTATGATAGTGACAGTTTTGTTGGTCTTCCAGGTGGTTAAGTTAAAATACTAACTTTACAGATGAGGGCAAAAAAAGTACTTTCAGTGTAAGCTAATGTGAAGAGATGGGATTCATATCAACCACCTGTAAGACCACCCAGACTGTGACCATCAGACAAACACTAAGTAAGAAGAAAATTTGCTAATCAAACAAAGAAATTGGTGTTCTTGAGCAATGGACTGTCCACCTCAGAGTCCAGATTTTAGTGAATGTGTTTGGGATTATTTGGATCGTGAGAAGCAGAAAATGCAACCAACTTCTGAGACTGAACTTTGGAGGTGTGGAAAAATAATGGTAGATTTCTTTGAAAGTGAGTCTCCTGACAAGAAAGGAAGCTGTAGTGAAGTCAGAGAGTGGACACACTAACACTGAAAAAGTTATATTTGGTTGTTGAGGCTGTCAGAATTTTCTTTTAAATATATTTTCTGCTTTTATCCTGACATTGAACAGTGAATAACTTATGCTTTATGGCTGTTTTGACTTGAAATTAATTAAATGAAGGGCTGTTCACTGCCTGTCTGTTCAATTCCAGTTAAAAGTTAACATTAGTGTTAAAATGTCATTTGACCAGACATCCTCACAGAAGTACAGAGACTAGATCTGAGAGCTGATAAACAGTGCAGAAACAGATGGGTTACAATCAGTTACTGAGAACCTACAAAGCACACTAATATGGTAGGTGTTTCTGATAAAATGGCCAATCAGCTCAGGTAAAAGGTAGATGTTTCTAATTCTGATTAACTGCCAACTCACTGTAGTGCACTGTTAGTGTTTTCTTTAAATTTACTGTTTGTGAGTCTCTGGCAATTAAGATGTCCATTGTGCATGGACTTGTTCTGATTACGTACACCAACTCAAGCCTGAATCCGATTCCTCTGCAGTCTGTTTGACTCTTTTTAATGATCCTTATATTCTTGGAAGACGCTCACTAGGGCCTAATGCTCTGGCCAAAGGGTTAGGTGTTTTTTTTCTTCTTCTTCTTTAGATTAGGCTGCTCGGGAGTAGATCGAAAAGGCAATTGAATGATTGCTGAACGGCCTCCCTTTTGTGAGCAACGCAAGGAGACTTCACCAAATGAGATGCGCATTGGTGCACAAAGATTAATGGCACCTCTGAACCATTATATTGCAGCGCCCAAAATAATCAGAGCCACTTCTCTAATCTCCACTTTGATGAGTTCTTTCCTGAGAGAGAGAGAGAGAGAAAGAGAGAGAGAGGGAGAGAGAGAGGGAAAGAGGGGTAGGCCATGTACTTCATTGCTCCCAGCTTGGCTACCTCACAGCTCCTGCCAGCCGGCCAGTGCTTCGTGCGTGACAGTGTTGACAAACTTCCAAATATTTCGACAGCTTTAGTGCTAAATCTGCTCCATCTCTGCACTTTGTATTTCTAAATGCCATCACCAGCCACAGCCACTTCACTAAAGATATTAAAATAAAATATCACATTTAATAATTACTAACTGTGCTCATCATCTGGTTCACCTGTAAAAAATGATGGCATCCTGGAGGTCTGTGGAACTAGGGGTGGGCAAAATATACTCAAACTTATTAAATGCTGTTTTTGACTATTTGGACAATAACAATAGAAAAATCTCACACTTAACAGAACATTTAAATGATAATACAAATAAGAAATAGTGATAAAAACACTGTTCCCTCTGCTGTGCTGCACTGCTCAGTGCAGACATATTCAAACAGTTTGAGCAGCTGGTGATCAACAGTGGGGGAAAAAAGGCTGGGAAGTGTGACAGACAAAAGACTTATAACCTCCAGTTATAAGTATCAAAAGGGGGATACCACACCAAGAACTTCTGCATTATGTTTCATAGCACTTAAAAATGACATCACACTTGACATGCTGAATAGGACAAAACAGAACAGAAGCAGAAAGTCTCTGCAGCACTCTGGAGTCATCAGATTTTCGAAATGAAAAAAAAAAATTACAAGTGATAGAGTCAAACTGCAAAATACATCTAAGAATAATGGAATTTGTTGCCTTGGATGGCCAAATGTAGGATGTTGGATTTCATGGCATATAGCTTACATCATAAATGTACATTTATGTTTTTTATTTATTGATAGTTCAGTTTTGACTTATTGAAAGCAGATCTATCTAATATATATATATATATCATTATATATATATATATATATATACATATATGTATGATATAATATATATAAAATAAAATATATTTTCTTTATTACCTTGTTTTTTATGTTTTTTATGTTCAGTATGTTTATTCAACGTCATAAATAAAACAGCAAATTAAAAAACAAAGCACCTTCTTAGTTTTGGTTTTCAGCCCTCCAACACCTCCAACAAAAAAAAAGCAAAACATATATTAACCATTCCACCCTTTTTTGGGTAAGCAGTTGTTTTATTTTCTATTTTATTTTGTACAACCTTTCACATTAAAAGTTAGACTATACTTTATTAATATTTTAGTGACCCCTTTATTTTAAACACAGGGCATCAAACAATGCCATACCTTACTTATATGATTTTTTGCCAAAAATGTCACAGATACCGTTTTTCATTGCAAGGGTTCAGTTTACAGCTTTGTGCTTGCTGCATCCTGCATGTTATATCCACTATATCTGGCATCATTATTTAGTGTAATAAGGTGGAATGTGATGTATAATACTGTGCATGCTGTTTGAAAGCAACCCTGATTTTTTAATTTACTCTGCCAATGAAATGTAATACACTTTGCTCTGAACACGCAATTTTGGTGAGGCTGTCTGGTTCTCGGGGCATTTTTCTAATAGTCACACTTCCTTTAACACCTGTCACTGCTGCTACCCACCTCTATTATGTCTTTAGCACACACCCCCCTAATCAGGTCATCTTCTTTTGTATTGAAATAATCAGTTACAGCAGACACAGCAGTACAAAACCCCAAATATCTTACCACTGTACCCAGTGCTACCCGCCTGTATCGCAATTACAGTATGACTGTTAATTGGCCAGCCGAGTTATGTGGTCATATTCAAGCACAGGACTCTAAATAACAGAAAAGGCCTGCAGGTAGGAGTCTAAATGTCACATGGGGACGTGGAGTGGCCGAAAGCTACTGTCGGCAGAATTAGCCTCTTTTTCCACTTCACTCCACATTAACCAGTGATATGGGAGACTGGAACAGTAGCAGAGGGAGGAATCGTCTGCAGTGAACATAATGGTCATATATATATGTATATATTTATGTATGTATGTATATATGTATGTGTGTGTGTGTGTGTGTGCATATTGGAAGCCATATATAAAATAAATTATATATATAATATATATCATATATTATCATATATAAAATAAAAAAAGTCCAGCTATGGTGTTGATAAGTTGGTGGTTGCTAGGCATAAGTCCACTGCCACCTTACATTTCCTGCTATCTTAACTTCACTGCTACCTTAAATCCACTTCCACCTTCAATCCACTGCCACCTTAAATCTCTTGCTACCTTAAATCAAAGATGTTTGGACCAATCATAAATGTTTGGGCGAATCCAGCAAATGTAAATAATGTTCACAATATTGCTGCCCACTCTTTAACTACACAACTTGTTTCAAGACACATCACAATCGAAAATGTGTAGCAGTATAATTACAATGTAGTATTTTGTTCTTTCATAAAATTAAATAAATGCTGTTTTTTTACACTGACACCAGAATCAAACACATGCATTATCTTTTCTCTGCATGGTGTGGGACTGCTCTGTTGTGGTTTAAATATGTGCACAAACAAAAAGCTCAAGTGTAGTCCTGCTGAATCTGACTGCACTCGTTATTAATGTGTAAACTCTATGCGCATATGGTATTTGGATAATAAGACGCATACACTTATTGTTGCATTTACGCTTGCATTTAGTGGATCTTACTAATCCCTAACAAATATCATAATCAAAACAAGCATGTTATCATTTGAAAATGTAAATTTTAGAGATTGATACATAATAATACTCTATTCAATATTATAATAACAAAAGGGACAAAATATTGTCATATTTTGATTGATCGTGTTTTTAAGTGGTGCTATGGTGTTGCTAAGGTGTTTCTGTAGTTTCCTGAAGGTTGCTATTACGTTGCTAAGTGGAAGCTAGGTTGTTGCTGTATTATCGCAGATGGTTGCTATGTGGTTGCTGTGCTGTTGCTAAGTTGGTAGTGGTTGCTGATTATTAAGTCCACTGCCACCTTAAATTTCCTGCTATCTTAACTTCACTGCTACCTTAAATCCACCTCCACCTTAAATCCACTACTACCTTAAGTCTCTTGCTACCTTAAATTTGCTACCCTGAATTCAGTGCCACCTTAAATACACTGCTACTTAAAATCTCCTGCTACCTTGAAAGTATGTGTGTGTTTGTGTGGTGTGTGCATGAGTGTTTGGTGTGTTATGTGTGGTGTGTTGAGTGTGTGTGTTAGTGTATTTGTATCGTCGTGACACAAGAAAGGTGCCAAAACTTTTGTACTCCATTCATTCCTATGGGGAAAATTGCAGTTGAATGATCACCTTCAAATGGTTGCTTTTACACCCCTGTAACCTACACATTGCACAGATTTTCACCTGCTTGAGTTTCTTGCTCTGTGAATGCTGAACACTTTGAGTTTGAATGCTAATGCCTGAGGTGAGTCACATGGGCCTTTTGCATCGCCTTAAATGACTTTCCAATTAGCTGTTAGAACTCAAAATATCTTCCAACTGAGAGTAATTACAAGTCCCTATTTGCTTGTCTGAGTCCAAAATTAAATCTCAGACTGTGACATTGTTGCACTTAACTCAGTTTCAATCCATCTTGCATTTATTTGCACTAATTAAAACACACCCAACCTTTAGTCCATCTCCTGTGAAGCTCCTTTTACTTGCTGATTAGTGGGTCAAAAATATAAATTGCCAAAGTTATTCCTCCCTTTGATGGCCTGTGACAGGATACATGGACCTCATCTTTGATTGTAATTATGGGGGTGCAGATTTGGCCTGATGAGTGTCAGGGTCCAACATCAGTGAGCTAAAACCTTAGCTATATATATAGCTGTTGTTGGAAGAAAACCTTGTATCTCCATAATAGTAACTTTACAGGAGAAAGAAAAAACCCTACTTTACTTTTAATGTAAATCAATGGAACCAGACTTTTTTCCAAGTCATTTTGGGCCGTTTCTTTTAGTCCATTCATCATGAAATTTACATACAATATAAAAGGCAACAGGTATTTTCAGATTATGTCAAAAACTGAAAAATGACAAAAATGGAGATACGAGGTTTTGTTCCAACAGCAGCGAGATAGACACAGACACATATTAGGGACATGTCGCGTTCTGTTTTTGTATGTATATGGCTGATATATTTTAGCCATATGTCAGTATATACAAGCATGCATGTGTAACATATATTTACAATATATGATAGAAAACATTCATATATGGATACAGTATATTACTCATATATCGCAGTTGTCATAAGAAAACATTTTTGTCATTTTTCATTTTTTGACATAATTTGAAAGAACCCTTTGCCCTTTACAATGTGTGTGAATTTCATGATGAATGGACTAAAAGAAACGGCCCAAAATGACTTGTAAAAAAAGTTTACATTAAAAGTAAAGTATGTTTTTTCCTTCTCCTTAAAAGTTACCATTTTGGAGATACGAGATTTTCTTTCGACAACAGCGACATACTTCATAGTGTAGAATGTTTTTATTTTCCACATACTTCCAAATGAAGTGAAAATTAATGTATCTACCAAATTACACTCTAAAACATCGTAAGCTATGCGATTAAATCAATAAGACATTAAAATAAATGAAAATAAATTAACACATCCTTGACACATTTGAATATTAAAAACTGAACAGATAACATAGTAACATTTGTAACTGTACAAGGGATGTATGTGCCATGTATATGCTTGTGTAGTCCATCAATTATGCATATATGTCCAATATTTGATACTTACATGTATGTACACAATGTATATGTATATACATTTTAAAATATATGCCTGACCTGCTTTGTGCATATATGGCCATATGTCAGATTTCATCTAAATTATTATCATCTAAACTTGTGTTGGTGCTTCAGTTAGCCAGAATCTAATATGTTCTATAGTGAGCAGAGCTGTTATGCTAGCTAAGCTAACACTAACCAGCTCCTCTCTCCTAGTTTACAGCACTGTATCAACTGTTAGATAGATGGGTTGAAATTCATTGAATGATGACTTAAGAAACATGTTCTCTTATTTGGTTTCTAGGTAAGTGAACTACCCAGGTTAAAATAAAAAAAAAAATCATAAAAATATGGTGTACTGCAATAATATTTTGGGACAGTTTGAAGGTATGAAAAAAGGGGGATGCCACCCAACCCTAGCAAAAGAGGACTCTGTCTCCCCCTTCTTTTGTACCAGTGGTGATTATTTCTCCAGCCCCAGATGTAGCTCAGTGGCTTCTTCTGCAGTGACCATCTTTGCATAAGTAGTGTCTTTATGCGAACTCATGTAATTCATAAGAAAATATTGCTCTTTGATCCCGTCTAACAGCCCAGCACCCACTACAGTGAGTCATCGCCCGTGTAGGCGTGCGTGTGCGTGTATGTGCGCGTGTGTACGAGTGTATAGTCCTGCAGGCACTCCAAAATGATCAGCTCATTACGTTCAGCTGATATGATCAGAGAAACAAGCTTGCTTAGGCTCAGCCATGGACTCTTTCCTCTCCGTGGAGTCACGGAGTTCACCGGAGTCGTTTGTGAATCTGCTTGTTCACCCAGCGGGCCTCTCCTGTGCATTCGCATGTTGCTATGAAGATGCAAAAGGCAATAAGGATGCATTTAATCATGCTGATTCCAGTTTCTAATAAGAGTGAAACAGCTGGGAGCACATTTCACAGGTGTCTTCGCAGGGAGAGCTGTCGTAACAAAGCAGGACTGTTGAGTTTAGCACATTCTGATTAGCAGTTTTCAAGTGTTCATACTTGTTGCCAGCTTCACCACTATGTCATGAACACAGCCGTCGTAGTATCTGTATCATGTCCAGTTTCAGTTGGAACTGTGAAGGGAAAAAGGCAATAAATACCTCCTTGTCATGCCTCTGCAATCACTGGATATGCTGAACGAAAACAACTCCATTTGAAACATGCTCTCTATTTCCCACTATTTCCCACATGCCACTGTGACACAGATAGGGCTGTGATGATTACTCAATTAAGAAATTTCATTAAAGTGTATTATTTTCTGTGAATTGGCTTAGTGATTACTTTGCATTTGAAAGATAAATAGGGAATTTCCAGGTCATTAAAAAGCCGCTGAACATTTTCCATAAGAGGGAGCTAAAAGTACTGAAAGAGAGGAAACCCACACCAGCAGAATCTCATGATTGCACATATGTTTGTAGTTAGAAATTTCATGTAGGCCTGTTTAAAGTAAAATTAAATGTTTGCTGCTATAAATATGAATTTGTGAATGATTACTGATTGGATTCTTAATATAATTCATAAGCACTGTCCGAGACATAGGGATGCTCTAGTCTATCATTTGGCACATGTCAGTTTTCAATCATAAACTGACTAGTCCCCTAATTTGATGCAGAAATAACGCAAAATGTGTTTCCACAACACAGCAACATAAACTCACTTCTTGTGGACATTTGGAGAGGTGAAAAGTCACTGCACTTCAATCACAGGTCACGGAAAACTTTTTTAAATGGTCATTTTTAAATGGTATTGTATGATGAATTTTGCTTAATATGAACTAACAAGCTTAAAAGGTCCTTTTTGATTGCAGGTTGACTTGAAGAAGTGTTTTTTTTCTGTAGTAAACAGGCTTGTAAGCTAAAGGCCTGAATAAGGCTGACTTGATTCCTGTAAAGATGGAGTTAGAGAAGTTGAATGCGGGTGCAGTATAGATTTCTTCTTAGACGAGGTCAGGGACAGACCAAAGTCAAATAACCAGCAGCAAGCAGATTACTGTAGAGCTTAGAAAACCCAGTAAACACCTCAGTAAATTGGTAGAACATACAAAGGTCAGTAAACAGAGAAAACAAAAGCAGGCTAGTGATATAAAGCAGGCTTTGAAGGTTGACTTAGAGTGCAAGACGTCTAATCATTGGAACAACACTTCAGCTAGACTCAAAAAAGGTGAGAAAAACCAGCTGTAGCGTTTCTCATCAGTGATACTGTCTGTTTTTGTTTTAATGTAATTCTTTTATCTTTTACACAGTAGTCAACTGGATAATCCCAGGCAACTAATGAAATGAATTAAGACGCATCAACCTTTTTGATAAACTGTTTCATTTTGAATGCACTTTTATAATCTTAAAATCATTTTATAATAAACACTAAAGCTTTCTGAAAAAAAGTTTTTAGATTTTTTCCTTTTGGCTTTCTTTTTTTCATGAAGTCATTTCGTTGCTTCACCCTTTTGGACTAGAAATAGTAAATTAAACTAAAGATCTATGAAAATATCTACAATGATTTACTTTCTGACCCGATATCTCGCCCTGTTGTCTCTATTTTGAAGAGCTGCCTTTGGCTGAGTCGTTTATACAGATGCCTCAAATGTACATGTATGTCAATGACTAACTGGGATACCACAGCATTGGCCCAGCAATACCTTAGCGACCACCTTGCTTTCCATAGCAATGGCCAAGCAACACCTTTGCAACACCTTGGCAACAGCTTAGCAATCACCTGAGACACCATAGCAATGGCCTAGCAACACCTTAGCAACCACCTGTGATATCATAGCAACAGCTTAGCAGCAACTTAGCAACCACCTGTGATACCATAGCAACAGCCTAGCAACACCTTAGCAACCACTTGGAATAACATAGCAATGGACTAGCAACCACATGAGATTCTATAGCAATGGCTTGTAACATCTTAGCAACCACATGGGATACCATAGCAATGACCAAGCGACACCTTAGCAACCACTTGGAATAACATAGCAGTTGCCTAGTAACACCTTAGCAACCACCTGTGATACCACAGCAGCAGCCTAGCAGCACCTTAGCAACCACATGGGATTCCATAGCAATGGCTTGTAAGATCTTAGCAGTCACTTGGAATAACATAGCAATGGCCTAGCAACACCTTAGCAACCACATGGGATTCCATAACAATGGCTTGTAACATCTTAGCAACCACCTGGGATACCATAGCAGCACCTTAGCAACTACATGGGATTTCATAGCAACTCCTTTTCGAGCCAATGTGAAATTCGTTAATGTCAGCTTTGCTACAGATTTTTTCAAGTGTATCGGTTTGGTCTGCTGAAATACTCTGCTGGGTTTGCAATCTGGACCGATGTGGACTAATTGATGACCCCTTGTGTAGAGTTTTTAAAAAATAATAAAAATTATTAAGGGTATCAGGGTATTAATCTAATGGCATAAAATTGGTGACAGTTATCGAACCTCAAAAGTCTAACCAGAGCATCCATAATGATACAGTGACCTGGAAACATAAGGCCTCTGACCTGGTTTTACAGAGTGTATGGTGGAACAGAATGGGTTGCCATGTGTGGAATATAATGTATGTGGGGATGCTAGTCTGTACCTTTGGGGAATTTATGGGTTTGTTGTCTAGAATTTTTGTAGTTCATCTGAGTATAATTCTGTGTGCGTGCGTCTGTGTGTGTGTGTGTGTGTGTGTGTGTGTGTGTGTGTGTGTGTGTACTGTGGGTCACATCTGCGTTCTCAGTCTCAGGTGGGCTGAGCCTTCTGCTGTTACTGCCACAGGGAGTCTGCACTGTGCCCCCCTCATTTAACCCTTCTGGACACGTGTGTGTGTTTGTGTCTAACTCTCTGTATCAGTATCTACAGTACTGTGCAAAAGTCCGAGACCACCGTTTATTTAATTTGTTTAGTCAAAATGACCATTAAGTACAATCTATTTATTTTTAAGTGAAAAGACAAGAGTTCAAAAACTGATTAAAGTAAAAAGAGAAAATGGGATTCCTACCAATCACGCAAGACCTAGTAGACCACCAAAACTCCCCCCATCAGATAAACAGCACTTAAAGCTTTCATCTTTGAGAGAGAGGAGAAAATCAAGCTGTTTCAGATCTGAAAACATCCACAGGTGTTTCAATGCAACCAAATTCTAAGACTGAACAGAAAAAAAAAATCCCTGCAGATTTCTTAAAAAACTGAAAGGGAGTCCTGAAAAGAAAGGAAGCTGTAATAAATTAGAGTGGACACACTAAAGGCCTCTGTGTAATTATCTGACTCTGGAAATGAATTCCTTGTACGTAATGGTTGTTTTGACTGTAAATGAAATAAATAAATAAATGGTGATCTCTGACTTTTACACTGTATCTGTATGTGCTGTGTGTCTGTTGGTGTTTCTGGCGTGAGAACAGATGCCTGCACGTGTGCACACACATGTGCAGTCCATTTTATCACCCCGCCTTGCTTTTGATCTTAATCAGGTGTGTTATTTACTGAACCCTCGAGCACAGAGAGTATCTGAGTCTTTCCTTTTTCCCCTTTTTTTATCTTTCCCTACCTCCTTCTCTTTCACCGCTTAGTACTTACATATGCCACACTTACATGTGCAGAATGTCCTAATGTTACTGGATTTTTCATTCTGTCCACTGATTATGATTAGAATTAGGGCTGCTGCTATTGATTTTATCAGTACTTGAGTAATCAGGCTTTTTTTTCTTTGTGGTTAATGAAGTAATCAGAGTTTTTAGGGCTGAACAATAAAAATGGAATTAACTGAACAGTAACAAATCATGTGTTGCCTTTGAAATATTACCCCCAAAAAAACAACAACAAAAAAACAGCATTTATTTAGTCGTATGCAGAAGTTTGGCCAACCTTGGTCACAATATTATTTGCTGAATTTAAGTTACACTAGTTACAAAAGTTACACTATTTTGTCGTGTACATATGTGTGTATATATATAAATCTGCATCTGTCATCGTATAAAGAAAAGTAAGAGAAAGTAAGTTTTAATCTATATTGCAGTGTATTTTTTATATCTAGTAATTGATTTTAATGAAGTCATTGTAACAATCATGACAGCCTAAGTGTTATTTTTATCACATGATGACCTAAAAGAGGCAAAATCTGCCATTTGTGGAGTGTCAGTGCTGATCTGTTATGTGAAATTCAGTGTGTGTGTCTGTGTTCTATTACCACAAGATGGGGCTGCGCTCATGTGAACTCAAGCGAACAGCTGCTCGTCTGTTGCACAGATCCTGCATAAGTCTGCTTAGATCTGCATTCTCTTGATGTAGTCAGTTCTTCATCTTAATGCAGCAAGGGTTCAAAAGGTTTTACAGTGGCTCATTACACATGATAGCACGCTTTCAGGTAGAACAAGACTCTACATTGTCCTTCCAAGTGATCAAAGTGAAAGGCTCTGCAGAAACAGCGTGCACCTTCTGTCTTTATTGGTGAACGCAGGGATAAAAAGCTATAATTCCAAAGACAAGAAAAAGAGCAGTTCTGCTGCTCAGAAACATTAGAGATGAATGGTTTGGGGAAAATAGTTTTACTTAGAATATGAAATAGTTCCTGCAATAAATATCAGAAATTATGGTAACCGTTTTTTTTAAAGGGGACGTTGACATTTCACATTGTGACAGGTATCATGAAGTAACTTTAAAATAACTTTAAAATAACTAAAGATTAGGCTTTTTGGTTTGGACAAACAGTTTTAATTTGCACTTTACATTATGTGGGGGTCTGATTAAGATTTAAAAATCTTAAAATAGCATTAAAATCTACAGAGATGCTTCTTTAAAAAACTATCAATTAAAAAGTATTTTAGAGAGCCAAAAGTTAGAACACTCCAAAGGACCCTTTTTGGCACCTTTATTTTTAAGAAAAAGTTTAAGAATTTCACTATAATTCTGCATAGCAAAAGAGTTTTACATACATGTCTGAAGCATGTAAATGTTTGTGTCTGGTATTGTTTGTCCTTCAAAATCTCATCATGTGTTAAGATGAAAAACATGACACTAGTGCACCACTTAGAATAGATAGAATAGATTTTTAGGGTTTTCAGGTTTCCATGAAGGTGGAAAGTCTCAGTTTGCACATTTAACCCGAATAACGCTGCAGCCTTTAAATTCTAATTTAGACGGAAAAAGATTTTTTGTCACTGGCAGTTTATCAACACAGATGACCTCAATTCCGGACACTTTTAATAGGCTCCCTATGTTTTACGGTCATGTAATTCTGTGGCAGTTGGGTAATCAGCTCAAATAGCGTTTCCACCTGGCAATCTTCTCCACACAGCTTTCCAATCCCTAAACAATGTGGGTGAGATTGCAGTTGGTCAGGCTGGTGATTGGATTTTGTTTTGTCTTCAGTTTCCTCCAGTGCGAAGAAATGGGTTTGAATGTCTATGAGTGAAATGACCCAAGCAAGGTTCAGTCCAAGTATGTCTCTTTAGCTTCTAACCAGCTTGACTCAACCTTCAAGGTGTAGCACTTATCGCTAGTAATAACAAAAGCTTTATGGAAATTCATACCACTTCTCATTTGCTGCTCACTGAAACAAGAGAAGAAATTCTGTAGAAACCTTTAATTTCATCTTCTAGATTTTTGCCTTTTTTTTAAGCAAAAGTGCAGATTTGATAATGCAGAATGTAAATTGAGTGTAAGTGTAATTCATTGTATAAGTATGTAATTCTAAAGGTGAACACTGATGCTGTAAGCTATATTGTTTTGGGACAATAAGCAGTTCAGAAAAGATTAAAAATCAGGAGAAGATTATCAATAAATATTAGGTATTTAACAGTAACAGGCATTACATTTTGGACAGTTTCCATTCACACCAGAGGGGGCGACAAAGCGCAAAGCCTTTTCACTCCAAGTTTTGGAGTTTTACAGACAAAAACCATCAAAGCAAGTTTTGAAAATGTACACATTAAAGCTTCTAGGATCTTTCATGGTTACGCCTGTGGTTTCTAGTTGAAGCAAAGCCTCAAACTCCATCACACAGCGCTGCTGCAGAGCTCCCCTGTGAGCGGGTGATAAACTTTTTTAGCAGAATGGGTTGGTATCCAGTGTCTGTGGCTTTGAGTTGTACTGGTTAAAAGAAAAATGACTTTGTAGAGCTTTAATCAGGCCTGAAATTTTGGTCCAAACTCAAATACAGCCCAAGAATGTTCTGTTCGAACCCAACCCAAACAACATCAACATGTTTTGAGTCCAAAACTGAGACGAATGTAACAAAATTGCACATTATCACCCAGAGTGCGAAATAAAACCTGACAGGACAGCGCCGGTTACCTTCTAGTGACAATAATAGCCATTAGAGCTCAGAAAATTATACAGTGAGACTCAAACTCTTTCCGCACATAGAACATGTTACATAGAACATATTGAACATGTAAACAAATTTTTGGCCAAACAAATGAAACGTTTTTTGGCTGCAGTAAAAAGTACTTTCTGGAATCTATTCACTGTTAATGTTCCATTTTCAGTCTTAAAGATCATAAAACCCTGTTTTTTTCCATCCATAAAAATATACTTAGTGTTAAACCACCTCATGACGGCTAAAATTGAACCCTGACCCAAAACCTAACCCTCACCCTGGCCCTAATCCTAACCCTAACCTTAACCGCAACCCAAAACCTAATCCTAACCCTCACCTTGGCCCTAATCCTAACCTTAACCTCGACCCAGAACCTAACCTTAACCCTCATATGTTTTTGACATGTTACTGAGAGTCTGTTAAGTTTCTCTTTCATTTAAAAAAGACCACTCAAAATAAAGTGTCACCATTAATTCTACTTTTCCATTTCATGGCCATTTTCAGTAGTTGTCAGAAGGTGGTTCCAGCCATAGAGCAACACATTACATACCTTCTCTTTTGGGTTATGTTCTACTTTTTGGTGGCCACATTGCCTTAATGCTCTCATGTGGCTGTGATAACATGGCTTGCGCAGTTTGTTTACGATGACTCAGAGCCGTCCATGTCGGCATCGTCTCTGTTCAAATCGATTTTGCACATCTTTGAACTGTGGCGTAAAATCTTCTTCAGACTGACACAGATTGAGCCACTGAAACTCGTCATCATGAAGAACAGCACTGCAGTCTGAACGTTTCATACATTTACAGTAGCTGTGCATAAGAAACCATTCGAGTATTTTGGAATAGGTACATCAAGGAATCTGACGTGTAATTGTGCACTCCAAACACAATGCTGTTATTAGCGTTGATCAGATGAAGGTTAGAATTCCCTCACTGGAGAATCTGCTGTGTTATCATATCCAGGCCTCAAAAACAGAAGCAATTAGGAAAAGCAAGATCATGTTGCATCTCTTTCTCATGTGTAGAGCAGATTCTGCAAAAATGTTCACTTGGTAAGACGGGCAGCAGTCACTAGAGGGCATGGCATCATCTGATTTTGGTGGAAAATAATACAGCAAATTCCTCATCATTAGCAGCGCTGATATGAAGAGCCTGAACATACAAACACAGTCATGGGACAAAAACTCTGATATGGATTTTAGATGTGTCCTTGAAGGACGTAACGAATGTAGCAGAATGAAGAAATCTACAAATATGGATGCAACTTCTCCAAAGGAGGCTCTAAAGGACCATGGGTTCACATATTTTTGTTTTTCATTGATAACGAGTAACAGCAATTGTGGCAAGTTCACAAGTTTGAACACCTCACTAAATATATACACTTTGGCAAATTTCACAGCTGGCAAACGCTTTTTATAGGCAGCTTGGAGTCTTTCTGGTCTGGTTTTAGGGATTTTTACCCACTCTTCCTTAAAGAAAGCTTCTAGTTCTGCAGTAGCCGTCTTGCCTGCTCGGCTTGTTGAATATCTCACCACAGATTTTCAATGATGTTTAAGTCAGGGGACTGTAAGGGCCATTATAAAGCTTCAGTCACATTTGCTTCCAGAATTTACTGATATTTAGTGGAATCAACTCTTCTATCTACCTATGCAATGTTTCCTGTGCCACTGGCCGCCAAACAACTGAAAAGCATAATAAATCCACCCCATGCTTAACAATCGGCAAGGTGTTCTTTTCATCAAATGCTGCTCTTTTTTCCCTTGAAAGATACCTTTGGTAATAGTGGCCAAAAACGTAACTTTTTTTTTAACAGCACTTGTTTCCAAAAACCTCTAGCTTATCTAGATTGTTTGTTTTGCATATTTTAGATTTTGTGATGAGGTTGCATAAGGTCATGTTTGTGCAAGCAAAGCTGCACAATAAAATCCTGCACCACCACTACTGTGTCTAAAAAGCTAAATCTTCCTGTAGGTCCTTTGCTGTCGTATGGGGGTTTTGCTTTGCATTTTTGGCCAGTGAACAGTTCTATCTCAGCGTTTTCTTGGCCTTCCAGATCTTGCTTTGACTTCCACTGTTTCCCTTCACTGACATTAAGACAGTGCAAGCTGGAGGTGATCTTTTTAGCCTTCTCCTGCTTTGTAAGCATCAATTAGCTTCTTTTTCAGAACCTCAGTCAGCTGCTTAGGGGATCTCATGTTTTGTTTTTTTTTAATGCTAGCAGAAGCTTTGGAGAGTCAAAGCAAATATGGTGCTCTGCTTCTTCCTGCACCACCAGTGCTGTTGACCAATGCAGCCCCTCAGATTAAAGCCTGCTGACATATAAACAGCACTTTACTGCTCCACCGGCCCTGCTGACCAATAGCGCCGCTCAAATTAAAGCCCGCTGATATATAAACAGCTTCTTACTGCACCACTAGCGCTACTGACCTATACAGCCCCTCAGATTAAAGCCCGCTGACATATAAACAGTGCCTTACTGCACCACCAGCCCTACTAAAGGCTACTATTACCCAAGACCGGCAGTTGCTTCCATATATCTCTCTGCAGTTTGCTCCCTCGGCAACACCCTGGACTAACATTAACTCAGACTATAACTGACTACATGAAAACATGACTACAAATGAAAGATGCCTGAGACATTCAGGTGATAACTGATGTTCACAGACACACAGACACAGATTTCCAGATGTTTGAGAATATTATTGAGATTGTTGTTTGATACTTTATACCAGTATTTATCAAAATGACCTGCTAGTCCCATTTTCTAAAGACAACAATGACAGTAATTAAAAGTAAAATCTGTTTTGTCAAATTAATTCTCAAATTAATCATGTTGTTTTCTCTAGATAATTGGCATAATTCATTTGAGAAAATGATTCTGTTATTGGGGAAAAAAATTATAATAATGACAAACAACTCGATCTGAAGAAAACAAATAAAATGCACTCATTATCATGCAATGTCACTCCTCCTGCCAAGGACACCTCCTCTGTCTGTTCCCTTTTCCCTGCAGAGTCACTTCAGTCCATGGACTGTCTCGAGGACTCCGACTCCCTTGAGTCAGTGGGAGATCACACGACTCTCTACCCATCCTCAGTGACCAATGAACTTTCATTGCAGCGCTCCTCCTCACTGGAATTCTAATCATCACACCTGTTTGTCATTATTTCATTTGTTAGTTAGTATAAACATCCAGGCTTTAGTTCAGTTCATTGCAAAGTACTGCCAACCTCATTTGTTGCATGCTGAGTGGTCTTTTGTATGAAAAGCTTTTTCTGTGTATAACCTGTTTTTTGTGTTTTTTGACTTGCCCTTTTGTGTTTTACCCCTTTTGGATTGCTGTTTACTGTTTGCCCTCTTGGTTTTCGATCCTGGACTGGTTTTTGGTTTATATCTGGGTGTCCCTCTTGTTTTGGTTATCCAGCTCTATGGCACTGACCCTAGCCTGTCAAGTAAACTTAAACTGTGTTGTTGTATCTATTCTGGCTTCGTAACAGTAAATAGCATGAATCTGTGGCCTTTTTGGGCTTATTGGTGTAATTTATTCTGTCATCTATTTTTTGAGCATTTGTATAACTAATAATCTTGCAAACCAAACGTCAAAGCTCTGCTGGTGAAGTGAACTCACTTTACCAACCAGTGTTGTCTTTGCCACTGACATAGCAGCAACCAAGATGGCGGATTGGTTGTGTCCCTGCAGTCATGTCAGAAGGATCAGTTTATCCTCTGCTTCGTCAGGTGTAGGGCTAGTATCTCAAAAGGCAACCCAGACTGGACATCTGAGAGTATGTACAGAATAAAAAGCACCAAAGTTTTATAGGCATAAGACAAAATATCTGCTGCTTTTCCTTTTTCAAAATGGGATGTACCCATTGTCTGCACTTGCAGTTTTTATGAGGTACAAAGTATATCTTTGTAACTTGAACATATTTTCTTTTGCTAACCCTTTTTGTGTGTGTGTGTGAGTGTGTGTGTGTGTGTGTGTGTGTGTGTGTGTGTGTGTGTGTGTGAAATCATGTCACATCTGGTATGCATAAAAAAACATTCAGTGGAGAACCTTCAAGGCCTTCTAAGCCTTATCTGAAAGATTTCTGGAAACTAAAAAAAATACATATCTGTAATTTTTGCTTCATTTTTATTTAATAGACTCATGCTTGTTGTATTTAAACTCTGCAAGTATAGCAGTAATACCAATACGCGTCTTCTGAGTTTTAATAAGGGTATAGTAATGATGAATTTGAAAAAATAAGTTTTCTTTGGGGACTATTTTGGTCCAATCCCATTTCTTATTTTTACCCCTACCCCTTGTTTTTGAGTGTCACCCTAACCCCTTGGAACTGAGTTACAAGGGGTAGTGGTTAAAAACTTGCCCTACGAAATTGGACAACCCTCAAATAAATAAATAAATAAAAAACATCGCTTCATTAACAACCTACTAGCGGTGCTCTGCAGGCGACCCAGCCCGTCTTCAGTGATAGCAGAGAAGGGAGATGTTGAGCAACCTCGCTGCTGGGCGTCAGTTACATTTAGGGCATCAAATGCCTTCAAAGAGAGGGAGAAGACAATCATTTATTATCACCCACTCCAATTCTTTGGTGATACGAAGCTGAAGTCGGGTATTCGCCAGCTTCTTGTTTGAATTTTCCCGTTCCACCTTAAATGGTGTAGCAGTTACATTATGGTGCTTCTGGTGTCAATACTGTCGGGCTATTTAAGGTGGAACGGGAAAGTTAGCTATCTACTGAGAAATTAGCATGCTATTAGCGATTTTTTGTGCTTGTTATGAAGAAAATGACCATAATACATTGAAACGACATTAAACTAAGATAATACAATAGTTATCGTATTTTTTAGCGGAGAAAATTCTCACATTTGTGGGTTTCTTCGGTCGCTCGCGCAGCCATCTTGCCGGTTGTTCTTTTTTTTCTGATAACACTCCGTTTGGAGTGTCGCCTCTGAAAAACCTCCGTTTGGAGGGCCATGTAGCCCCAACACTTCACCCTACGACTCTATCTCAACTAAAATTGGGACACCCTTACCCTAGACTTGAACGCGCAAAACAGAGGGCTAAGGGCTAAGTGGTAGGGGCAAGGGGTGAAATGGGATTGGGCCTTTGTCTTCATGTATCCCTTCACCATGAACAGATTAAAATATATTGTCTAAAATACATTTTAGAACCAAATTTTAACACAAAACTACCGCAGAACTATGTCTCAAACATCAGGCAATATATTCATAACCATTTCACATAATAACTTGCTTTTAGAGGCGTTAAACACCTCAGACGTCTGGTTCCTATCACCACCATTGTGAACAATTCTGACTCTAAGTTTCTCTAGAACAGCATTTCACACCAAACCACTCTGAATGACTCTGTCTAACAGTTGGTGAATGAGGCCTATTATTATTATTGGTCAGGTAAAGGTTGGGGTTTTATCAAATTTAGGCATCATGTGCTGGGAAACCATCCATAATTTGTTTTACAAATTCAGTTTGAATCTTCAAAGTCACAGTGCAAAGTGACCTGGTTTTGTCGTATCTTCTGGATTTGAAGAAAACATTGAATTTTGCTCTGTTCTCTCTTTTCCTTTCTTCTCCAGTCTTATGGTTGATCATAATTTTCCTAGCTTTTTCTTCCCTGAGGGTTTTTTTTTCATATCATGACTGCGCTCAGAACGTATATAAGGCCTCCTGCTGAGCTTCCCTTTCTAGGTTTCATATGGAGCTAATTCCTGTGTCTGGAAGCCACATGTACACTTTTTGCCTGAGACAAGCTCCCTCTGTTCTCGCCATGCGTTTCTCCCCACGAGGGTAGCTTTGTTTGACTGATAGATTCAATTTCTGTGTACAAGTACCTAAGGAGCCACAACCTGCACAGAGCATCAATCCAAATGATTTATGTTGCAGCGCTGAACATCTTAACAAATTAACATATTTCTCTATTACTCAAAACAACATTTGTGTATTTTTTTGTTGGGAATTTTGCACTGAATGAGGCATTTAACACAGCAAAATCCCCAGAGCTGTGTTACATCTGTAGTGTTAATTTAAGTCCAACAGCTCAAATATACAATAGGAAAGTGAAACCCAATACTGGGTACTTCTGTTGTGTACATATGACAGTTCTTTAAAATTTTAAGGAGAAGTTTCTGACTCAGCTGCTGGTATATTTATATTGTCCTAGTCCAAAAATGAAATGAATGATCTGTAAATTGTACTGCAAAATTCGTAGTTCTTTTACTTTTGTAAGTGATGTTGTTGTAAAAAGCAGTGCTACAAAGTATAACTAAATAATTAAGCTAAATAAATAGAAATCAATGCCTTTTGTAGTTTGTCTCAATAAAAAGTAGCATTTCAGGGGAAACCTTTTGTTTGCATGAGCTTGTAATCCCTAAATCCTCCTCAAAGTTTATAAAAATCCATGAATTTTCTAAGGCATTCAGTCTTGTGTGAAGCATTCTTCTTTTTTTTGGTCCTGGTTGTTGCACCACTTGTTTTCTGATCAAAAACAGATTATTTTGTTGGTGTGAAAGTTGGCCAAATGCAGACAAATGCAGCTCAGCTTTCTAAGTGCAGTGCATGGCCAAGTACAAAGAATAAATGGTTTACTTGTAAATACAAGTGCAAGCAGTGCTGATATTAATACCATGCATTTTCTTCTAGTAATCATTCTGTCTGTCTGACTGCCCATCCATCCATATGATGGCGACTAGAAGGGCATAAAGAACCACAAACCTGGCAAATTAATTGACCCTGACTGGCCTAATTGTCATTTTAGCACATTCTTTTTTTTTTTGGCCAACATCTCTTAAACCCTGGGCGTCTGTGTTTACATGCAAAGATTTTTGCCTGATTAAATACTTTCTGATTACAGATTAAGACTGAGGTGTTTATGCTCACTCTTTTCAACAATCTGCTGAAACATCTCTGTTTGCATGCACAATACAAGTAATCAGATCCAAAATTACTTTGCCCAGAGAACCACTTAGTGTAGACGTTACCATGACAACGAGCATCATGTGAGTCCACTCAGAGTCGGATTATTAATGGATTATCAGGCTGCATGTCAACGTGGCTAATGATACAGTTGAAACTGTTTTATCCTTGGATTCATTGGCTTATCCCAAAAAAGCCCCAAGAACCCTACATGTCTCTCATTTTGGATTTTTAGTTAATTTGCATTTTCTTTTGTAAGATAGTCCCACGTTTTTGGTCCAGTCCTCTAGAATATTTGTTAGATTCTGAACCAAATTGAAAACATGTTGACAAACATGCCAGTCAGTCATTCAGGGGATCATTATGTGGAGTTTCATCCACAAGGGTGCAGATAACTGTCTCAGCAACCATTTTACCAGCCAAATTCAAATTTTGTATTTTGCCTGATTTTATTCACCTACACAAAACAGATTTCAGCAGGCTTTTGACAGATCTAGTTAGTCATCTGAAAATATGACTAGTAATTTTAGAGCTGTAGTGTCTTGATATTTATGTGCTTTATTCTTCTACATACAGTACGGACACTGTAAGTAAATATTAGTGCAAGTAAACTATTATTATGACCATGCATTTCCTAATAGGAATCACTGTATAGAGAGACTTAAAGACTTATATAAAGGCCTACAATTTCTAATAAGTCAACAAATTGGACTTACTGCTTAGGTCAGCTATAGTATCACTTTATGTATTTAAATTATGGATGTTGAACTGACATCAAATAACTTTGCTATAGTTCTAATAATTTTGCCTATGAAAGAGTTTTTTGAAGTTCTTTTTTAGTGTAGTTAAAAAGTGTAGTGTAGTGTGTAGTGTAGTTCTTAAAAAAATTGCTTTTTTTTTTAATTCTGGGTGCTTCACCCAAACAACCTGATATAGGCCATGTAAAAGCTCCAAGAGTCAGAGATTAAATAATTATTTTATAAAACAGCTGAAATCCAACCATAACCCATCAATAGGTGTGTATATCAGTAGTGTTATTCTGATGATACATGACCAATTTGACCTACATTGGTTCTCAAGGGTGCAACAGTTCATAAACAGATTTAACACCATTTAGAATGGCATAATTATTGTTTAGTGTAACATGAATACAAGCAATGTATGCCAAATGATTCATTTATTTTCAGCAGATTCATATGTTGATGAATTATTCATTGATATGTTGGCAAGCATGTTCCCTGGAGTCAGTTTCCTTCAAAAATTATCAAATCTGATAATAAATGGGTTATTACTTACTCAAAATGCTTGGACCCCTGTGATTGCTGTCTGTAGCTATAATTATTATTCTTCTGAAAGGTCTTTTTAAAGCTGCATCAACCTATACCAGGAGCCTAGGTCAGCTCATTATAATGACCTGCTTTTAATGATGGCCACTTTATTGCAACACTGCAGGTACTAAAATGTCTATAACTATAAATGTGTATGTATGTATATTGCTGCTTTCATAGCAAAACCTTATATCTCCATTTTTAACATTTTTCAGTTTTTGACATAATTTGAAAAAACCTGTTGACTTTTACATTGTATGAAAATTTTATTGGTGAATGGACCAAAAGACATGGCCAAAATATACTTGGAAAAAAGTCTGGTTCCATTGACTTACATTAAAAGTCAAGTATGTTTTTTCCTTCTCCTGTAAAGTTACCATTTTGGAGATACGAGGTTTTGTTCTGTTTTGTTTTGTTTGTTATATATATACACTGATCAGGCATATCATTATGATCACCTCCTTGTTTCTACACTCATTGTCCATTTTGTCAGCTCCACTTACTATATAGGAGCACTTTGTAGTTCTACAATTACAGACTGTAGTCCATCTGTTTCTCTGCATACTTTGTTAGCCCCCTTTTACTCTGTTCTTCAGTGCTCAGGACCCCCATGGACCCTCACAGAGCAGGTCCTATTTGGGGGTGGATCATGCTCAGCACTGCAGTAACACTGATCTGGTGGTGGTGTGTTAGTGTGTGTTGCGCTGGTCTGAGTGGATCAGACACAGCAGTGCTGCTGGAGATTTTACAAGGTGGACTGACAAAGTAGGAGTGTCTATAAGAGTGGACAATGAGTGGACACACTGTTTAAAAACTCCAGCAGCACTGCTGTGTGTGATCCACTCAGACCAGCGCAACACACACTAACACACCTAGACAACAGTCTGTAATTGTAGAACTACAAAGTGCACCTATATAGTAAGTGGGGCTGATGAAATGGACAATATATAAAAATATTAAAGGGATTGAAAATATTAAAACCATAAGAAGTGGTAATTTAGTCTTTGGAAGTACACATACAACTGACTGATATGAGTTGTTTTACATAATTTCAACTTAGTAAAGCTCTGGCAATATTACAACCATGCATCAATGCTCATTTTCACCTTCTCAAGTACGATTATAAACTGGAAGTGTTTTTATGACCTGGTTGGGTTCACAGGAGCATAATTTTGCATTTATCATCATTAATTCCAGCAAAAGTTCCATTCCTCTTGCATGCTCGTTGTAGCTGCTGAGTGCTAAAAGCTCAACTCTGCCCCTGTGCGGCGAGGCCCTTTTCTGACCTGTCAGTGTTCCACTTTTCGTTTTGGAAGTGTAAAATCTCAAGCGGTGCAGCCTGCTGTGCTTCTGCTGGGCTTCATGGTGGTTCGGTATCCTCCTCCGCCCTTGTGTGAAGATACTGAGGCCGGAAAACCCTAAACCATTACTTTGGCAGTTGTCATGTTGCTGCTTAGCTCTCTGTGAACTGGGGCAGCAATGCATCAAGTTCCTAAAAAAAAAAGAAAACTGACATGCTGTCAAAGATTTTCCTGAGGGGTATTGTAGTATTAAGAGCATGATTCAGTGGTTATCGTCCCTCACGCCTCCCACATCCCATGAGAAAGACATGCTTCACTTTAGCTCAACAAAAGAGAAGTAAGAAGTTGTGAGAGATGGCAACTTTAACTTTCTACTGAGTGGGCGTTTTTCTGGATTAGCCATGTCTGTACCTAAGTCTCCACAAGATTACAGCTGATATCTTCTTGCTTGTGCTTAGCGACTTAATATGGAGTCCAGATATGTACTAAATTTCTGTCATTCAGACATGCCTGAGCTATTTTAAAGCACTGAGTATTGGCAGGAATGTAATGTTGTTAGCAGGCGTGCAATGGACATTTTAAAAAACACAGTGAGCGTGTTTATATGCACTCATTAATCCAATCATAAACTGATTTCTGCAGTTATCTGATTATTCTATTGATCTATTCTATTTATTCTATTCTTAGATCAGAGGAAGATTAAGAAATCTGTTAAAGAGAGCTGGATTTTAGCTCAGTAATCAGATTTCTCAGTGCATGTAAAATCTTACTCTGATTTCTTTCCTGTTTCTCAGTCAGCGCATGTGCAAAAACAGACAGCAGTATCGGAAATAAGCAAGCAGCGTTGCCACGAGACGCAGCAAAACACTTTTGGAGCAAAGCTGAAAGCGACTACATGCTTGACGAAACAAAGGATTTA
This sequence comes from Colossoma macropomum, assembly GCF_904425465.1. Taxonomy (NCBI): domain Eukaryota; kingdom Metazoa; phylum Chordata; class Actinopteri; order Characiformes; family Serrasalmidae; genus Colossoma; species Colossoma macropomum. Next base: position 9,975,370 of record NW_023494810.1, read on the forward strand.
AATATTCTTCATCTTCTAGATGATGTATGTTCATGTTTTCAGTTAAAGTATTGCAATGTTTGAAAAAAAGCTGCGGCATGAAGTTTGAGTTTTACATTACGTTTAAATCATGCCTTCTTCTGTGAGTTTATTGGCTGGTTGCAAAGCAGAAATCCGATTACTGTCTGACTCATGTAGATCCGGCGTTTCACGTTGTCTGATTACTCAAGTGCATGTAAACGCATTGACTGTATTACTGACAACATGTGATTTTCAGATTATCAGATTATTAAGTGCATGTAAATGCACTCAATGATGCATAATAAATAAACAAGTTTAGGGAAAATGATGATGATTTGAATGTTAACCTTAAAAGTTTGCATACAAAAATAATGAAAACATGAAAATTTTGGGGACAGTAAGGACTATATTAAACATTGTAGTTCACTCTGAGGTGCTGGTCACAGCACAGACAGGCAGAGAATGTTTTTTTTTCTTTTGTAGACAGAAAGGCAGCAACACAGGCAGTAGCCACAGCCTATGTTAGGCCTGTCACTGATGTTACACAATTTTTGAATGCTATGTGCACTGGTGCGCAGTCATGTTGGAACAGGAATGGGCCGTCCCCAAACTGTTCCCACAAAGTTGGGAGCATGAAATTGTCCAAAATCTCTTGGTCTGCTGAAGCATTAAGAGTTCCTTTCACTGGAACTAAGGGCCAAGCCGAACTCCTGAAAAACAACCCCACACCATAATCCCCCCTTCACCAAACTTTACACTTGGCAGAATGCAGTCAGACAAGTACCGTTCTCCTGGCAACCGCCAAACCCAGACTCGTCCATCAGATTGCCAGACAGAGAAGCGCGATTCGTCACTTCAGAGAACACGTCTCCACTGCGTCCAGTGGCTTTACACCACTGCATTCACTGCTTTGCATTGCGCTCAGTGATGTAAGGCTTGGATGCAGCTGCTCGGCCATGGAAACCATTCCATGAAATTCTCTACACTGTTCTTGTGCTAATCTGAAAGCCACATGAATTTGGTGACCTCTGTGGTGCACTATGTGCCTCAGCATCCGCTGACCCTGCTCGGTCATTTTACATGGCCTACCACTTTGTGTCTGAGTTACTGTCGTTCCCAGTCACTTCCACTTTGTTATAATACCACTGACAGTTGACTGTGGAATATTTAGTAGTGAGGAAATTTCACGACTGGACTTGTTGCACAGGTGGCATCCTATCACGGTACCATGCTGGAATTCACTGAGCTCCTGAGAGCGACCCATTCTTTCATAAATGTTTGTAGAAGCAGTCTGTATGCCTAGGTGCTTGGTTTTATACACCTGCGCCCATGGAAGTGATTGGAACACCTGAATTCACTGATTTGGATGAGTGAGTGAATACTTTTGGCAGTATGGTGTATGTAATCTTAAGATTCATGTGACTCATGTTATTCATATCTATGATGATATTTTCATAGAATCCCCAGGTCATTCTGTAACTGCAGTATGCTAATTTGTAGTGAAACGGGCCGAGCCTGAGTGCCATGGTGGAATGAGTCCCAGCTGGAGGAGGAAAGCCCAGCTGTGCTGGCGTAGTTTCATGCAGAGATCGGTCTGACAATGCAACACGTGGCTGCTTCACTATCCAGAATTCCAGCAGTGAGCTGTGAGGAGACCTGCATACTAAATTAACAGTACATCAAGTTGTGTTTCCAGATTTCACTTATTACCAAGTTATCACTAACAATGTAGAGACATCATTCTCTTGGAACTGGAAGTAGCCTCTAGTGACTTTAGCTACTAGAAGAATGAAATATTCAGCTCAAAGACTGCTGTAAATGTCCAATACTCAGGTTATCATTTGTCATTTGACTACAGCAGAAATGATTTCTTTAATGAAACGTTCCAGTGAAAATCTCTTTTTATTGTAAATTTAATATCTTGTGGTGACTTTTGGAAATAAAAGTCTAAGATGATAATTTGCAACATAATTCAAACGATGGCTGCCATGATTCTACAATTAAAATGAATGATTTAACAAAGAAAAAACCCTAAAATTTACTCTCTTGACAAATTAGTTGACAGGTTAGGGGAGAGCGGGGCATAACCTAGCACATTTTGTTTTATGTGAAATAATTTAATAAATATTCATGTTAGAATAATCATTTTTTATATAAGCAACATATACATCTCTGCTATAAACAAACACTTGAACTGTGTTTCTAGCAGCTACCGTTCATGTACAATTCCACTGAAAAAAACAGGAAGTGCAGTGCTACAGTTTATCCCACAGGTGGGTTAACTGTAACAGACAGAGGGTCAGTTTAACACCTGCTAGAAAAGTCTAATGAATCAGTGCAGACAAAGTTATTTAAATGTAATTCGGTGGTGCAAGAAACAAATCTGTTTTCCAACCGTACTGCATTATATATTGTCTCTAAGACAGACAGGCAGCTCGATTGTTAGATAAACACATCAAATTATATGTGAACACTGACATTAGTCAGACAGTGACAAATATATGTTTGTCCAGTGAAGGACAGCAAATAAAAAACATCACACATCAGTAAAACATGGAACATTGTTTCTGAATAAGAACAGCTTTACCAGCTTTTAATGTTAGTTTCATTACTATTCTTATTTAAAAACACAACACTAACGTCTGAAAGATACTAATAAAGTAGAAGAAAGTCCAACTTTTAAGATGTTTTCTCTGTTTCATCTTAAAATCAGTGTAAACATATGAAACAAACACTTTACTTTATTTGTCTTTGTTTACTAAAGGTGGCTTAGTTGTAATGCTGTGTAAGGACTAACCCCGCAGTACGGAGGCTGGACTTAAGCCCAGATAGCACTTGCTGTGAGCTTGTCAGCTGCTTTAAAATAGTACTACGTTGTAGCAACAATATGGTGATTAAAGTAATACAAGGTTAGATTTTGTCATTTACGCAAACAGCTCAGTGACCGAAAACATTTACTTACATGCCCTGAAATCACTCTTTGGCACAGATATCTTTAAAACGCTGACTAATCACTATGAATTTTCTCGTGAGACTGCGGCTAGGAAATGACCAGAAGCACACGCTGCTTGACCTTGTAAAACAACAAGTCCGTGTTCAGTTGTGCCCTGCGTTGGGTTTGTTCTCCGCACTTCCCTACATGAAGATACTGCATATTTTGAATTCTTTAACTGTTACTTTTACAGTGAGAAACAGAGCCTGATGAACACACATACATGCGTTCTTTTTCCACATGGTACTGTTTATTTTTTTCAAATGAAAGTTTTTAAATGCTCCTTTTTTTCATCTTTTTACAGTAGAGTAGTTTTTAATCTTTAAAAGGTGTCTTTGTGTATTGTTTGTTATTGTTCACAAAAGTATATTTTTATTGATTGTTTTTTTAAACTCTTAATTAATTAATTGTCAAAGTAATTGATACATTACTCTAGTTAGTGATATAATCAAAAAATTGAGATGGAATATACGACAATATTTACCGCTGTCATGATAAATTCATATAACAACAAACATCATTTTATGTAAAGAGATGCTTTTCTGACCAGTTGTAAAAAGTTTGGGCGCCCGGTCAAATTCCATGTTGATTTTCTAAGTGAAAATAAGTGAAGACATCCTCTACAGAGAAACACACTTTGTACTTCTAATGCACATACAGTTTATTTGATGAATTTAACATATTGGGGGAAAATGAAACATAAAATGTGGCCTGTGCAAAAGTTTATGGCACATTTTATATTTTATGTTTTATTTTTTCCCAACATATTAAGCTCACCAAATAAAATTAGCAGAAAAAATGCCATATTCAAGTATGTAAGTTTTGCATATCGCTGCTGTCGGAACAAAACCTCGTATCTCCAAAATAATAAGACAATGTAAAGAGCAACAGGCATTTTCAAATTATGTCAAAAACTGAAAAATGACAAAAATGGAGATGCAAGGTTTTGTTCTGACAGCAGTGATATAAAGGCATTGTGGATACAGTCAGTACTTAAAGTGGCACAAAGTGTTGGCCTTGTTGTTGGGAGCTTGCAAGTTCAGTCCCTGGTGACACCACAGCCATCTGTGCCAGGAGTGCAGGATAGCATAATCAGCCTCAGACTCTCTTAGTGGGTAGGATGATCCGCAATCTCCCCCCAACACTCGCGCAATTATAGCCAGTGCAGGGATCTGTTAGGTGATCTAAGAGAATTGGCACTTAGTGTTAGCAGCAGTTTGAAAAAATGCAGTGGCTGGCTTCACACATCTCAGAGGAAGCATGTGCTGGTCTTCACCCTGCCAGCCTGGTAGCATTGTGTGAGGTAGCTAGTGGATGGGATTGGCAAATGACTAAACTGGGGAGAGAACCTGTTTGATTAGTCATGTTTAACTGGATTTAGTACAGTACAGTATGTGAAAAGACAGTAAAGTACTATACTCAGTTTTTGACTCTTTAATAGTATTTTTGGGTACTTTGGGTATGGTTGTTTTTTGTCTATTTCAACTTATCAAACCTCAGCAAAACTAAACAAAGTGATGCTTATTGTGCATCATAAAAATGTCTTGAGCCATTTTGATATTTTATTTTCGCCAAATTATCCACCTCAGTTGAAAATGACAGCCCTAATCCAAGAGCATCTTGTTTTTTAAATGTGGGAAATGTGGGAACCCACAGAACTCTCAAACAGTTAGGAATTCACAGCAGGAGACTCTGGGAGGCTAAAGTTGCTCGCAAAATGACTGTATTGTACGACGTCCACTGTTTGATAACCAAATCCGACGGCCAATTAGTTGTGTGGTTATGATGGCTTGTCTCTGGCTCTTTCTCTAACATTCAGAATGTTCAGATCCATGATGACAAACACAACAGAGAGTCGTCCTTACAACCGTGTTCTGCCTCTCATTACTCTCGTCACTCTCGGGATTCGGCAGACTGCAAACAAACACAGCAAGGACCCTGGACTTAATGATGAGACGCAACATGCAGCTACAGCGTCGCATGAGCAGCTTTTCATGTTGCAAGAGTTTCAGAGAAGAACAGATAAAATGCGCTTTGTATCTCTGTCTTCATTTGTGTACATGTTTGTGTTTTCTGTCTGTGTGTTTCTGAGAGGTTAATTGGAATTCACACAGCCTGCAGCGTTTGTCTCCAGGGTTTTGCGGCTGAGCACAAATACTCTGTTTTCTTCCACTATCATCAAGAGGAAGATGTTTTTAGGGAGGAGAGGTGGGTGCGTTTCGAGGATTTATATAAATCCTAATAGAAGAGATACTGGCCCTCAGTGTCGTCTTTTGAAAGCTAACTGTCTTTATGGCCTCCGTCGTCAGAACAGCAGGTCCTCATAAGGGAAGTACTTGAAGTTGTTGCCTTGCTGAACAACGAACTAAGCCTTGCACCTGGTTTTGGGTGTGAATAGGACACTTTCTGCCTGAAAAAGAATAGACGTGCAGTTAATGTGCCATGTACATACAAAAACAAAATGCAACATGTCCCTAATATATGTATATCTCACTGCTGTCAGAACAGTTTTTGACATAATCTGAAAATTTCATAAAGAATGGACCAAATGAAATGGACCAAAATGGACCAAGTCATTCTGGTCCATTTCATTTAGAAAAAATTCTGGTTCCATTGACTTGCATTAAAAGTGAAGTATGTTTTTTTGCTTCTCCTGTAAAGTCACCATTTTGGAGATGCGAGGTTTTGCTCCGACCACAGTGATATATAGTGCATTTTGAAATGAAACCCTTCATTCATGTATGTATGTCACATAAATAATGCATGGTGGTAATGGAAGTGGCTGATCATGTTTCCCAAAACCAAAATTTTGATGGACAATCTTGTGTGAATTTTGGCATAAATTGGTGATAGTATAACTGCACCCCTGTACAATGTTTTGGTGGGAAAGAACTTAATTTATTAACACCATTATCTCTTCATCACTGAACTTGCCATTTGCATCATTAGCTACAGTCCTAGGCCTGTTCATGTCTGCGCTCACGTTAAGAGGTCAGCGCTTTCACACAGGCTGGGCAGGCAGAGCGGCAGTGTGTCCCACTGAAGCAGTGCGGCGTTTAGAGAACAGACAAGGGGTGTAATTGTTCTGCATGCCGAATGCACCAACAAAATACACTGAAATAAGTGCTAAAATCAAATTGAGAATGAAACATAAAATCAAATTTTAACTTTAAGAAAAGCTCATTTGTTCATTTATGACCATTATCAAAAGACATACTAGTTAAATACTCCATTCTACTTACTTGACGTACCAGGCTTGAAAAGATTGTCCAATCACAAGTCAGAATGCTGCTGAGAGTAAAATGTTTTTATGATTTATGTTTTTATTGAGCCCAGTGATAGATTTGACTGTTTATCTATTTGGAAAAATGATGTCTGTAGGACTTTCTTGCTGCACATTTCCACAGTGCTACTGTTAAAAGTATGAAAGACCAACACATGCGAGATGTAGCAGTTATTCTGTCGTGACGCTCACGTCACACAGAGTTACTGTGTGTGAAAGAGACATTTTGCATTAAACAGTTAGTTCCAGCCACTCAAGCTGATTGGTTGAGAAGCATTATTTTGCCATAACATCACAGGTTTTTCACAAACACTGTATCACTCCGCTGAGACGCTGTGACTAAGCAACGAGTTTGACAGCTGTAGGAGACGCTCGAACCATTTGAACGTTTTTACTTCTTACTTTGCCACAAACAGAAAATGGCCACTTCTAAGATCACATTTGACCGACAGCCGATTTGGTCAGACTCTGAAGATGAGACTACACTAAATTCCCAAACTTTTAGTTGGTCTGTGTGGAGCTGGAGAACGAACTGCCGGCTGTGCAGCGAGTGAGCGAGTTTGTTACTGTGACGTCGCAACAAGCTGCTTGTTCAGGAACTATAATTTGGCGGAAGGAACTGCTAACATTAAAACATTAAACACCACGTTCACAGCCCAATTTATTAATTTCTTATTTTATTTATTTAACTGTTGTATAGAAGCAATAGAACACACGAGGTCGTGTGTTATCGTGAATAACATCACGGCTGTGATGATCTACGGCACTCGCCTTTGGGGCGTGTCTGCAACCAAATCACAGCCGTGATGTTATTTCACAATAATACACGACCTTGAGTGTTCTGTTGCTTAAATAGCATACTGCTGCCACATCAAGCCATGTTAACCTTCTGCAAATGTCTGAGATCACATACAGCTCAGTTGGTGGATGAACCTTTTCTTATGTACCATTTCAGAGAATATTAGGAGTGTTTTAAAATCCATATTAAAACTGTTTTTATTTAGACTAGCATGTGTCTGGAGTACTGAGGCTATTTATCTATTAATGCCTGTTATTGTGCTGTTATTTCATTATATTTCTGTATAAAGTATTTTGAGATTTTGTAACTAAAAGGTCGATTTCTAATGCTATATTATAAATACAAACCATAAGGCACTTTTATTAGTTATGAACACTTACCACTAAAAGGTTCTTCCAAGTGAGATGTCGAGACAGGTTGAATTGAAGGGTCAGTTGATGCAAAAAAAAATAATTGGCAACATTTGCCAAACAGCCCAGGATTTTAACCTGCAGACCTCACATTGTAACAAATTCAGCACTGAAGGTCTGCAACATGTAGTTTTGATGCTGAGTTTGTGTTGGAGAGGGGGAGGTTGTTTAGGGCCAAAGCTCTGAACATGAGCTCAGTACACAGGTTGGATGTGAATTGTGGGTGACAGATTATAGAGCAGGTGTACAGCAGGTGGAAGATTTATTTTCCTTGCAGGCTGAAATCAATACACCCCTGCCCAGCCGGGTAATCTGTTAAAGGACATAATTCACGCCCAGTTTGAAAGCCTTTTTATCAAGTCGATCAGGCCCTCACTAAGGCTCGCAATTTGGCATGATGCTTCCTTACGTGTCACGTCCCAATGAACAAGTGTGTAAATCATGAGGCCACGGCACTGTGGTGTAACACTGATTATATCTACTGCTTATGATTCAGCGCCAGACGTTTCCTCGCTGTTCGTGGGAGATAACGCCACTCCTGTGCACTCGCATGGTTTCAGTCTGGGGGTCGGCAAGGGTTGGACGAGTTCCCGAGTACAGAGGCTTCAAAGAACGAAAAGCCTCTTACGCTTTGGGTGATCATGAGTCCCTAACTTCAGTATGTGGGTCTGGAGTCTCTTTAGAGTGGGTGAAGATTATGCCTTTCTCTATTTCCTGTCCTCATATACTACAGTTGTTTTAACTTCTACAAGACCCAGTTATTGCTGGTGATTACTAGGGATGCTGATGTGGAAACTATGGGCTGATGCTTATATCCGATATTTTTCATGTACATTTCTGCTATACATACAGATACATAAACATTTATAAAATGTAGAATTTGTGGATAGAACGAGATCTCTCTATACAGAAATATATCATTTATTTCTGTAGGGATACAAATGCACCAAGAAGGAGAAAGTTCATGAACGTATGTTATGTTGGTGTGGCAAAGCCGTTACTATGAACTCCCAGGTGGTTGCTAAGGTGTTGCTATGTGATTGCTATTACTGCTGTGTGCTAGTATGTCTGTAGTATGTATGTCTATGTGGAGCAGTGTGAGGGATAAGTTTTGTGACATCATTCGTGGCAGCTAAATTAGAATGTTCTGCCATTCATTTCCTTTGGGGGGGGAAACTATTTTTAAACAAAAGCTGTACAAAAACTTGGGACATGGAATCAGTCCCTGTCCTTTGCACAAATATGCAAAGTCTTGTGGTTCTAGCTTCAAAACTATGAATTGTGAAAATGATACCAAAAAAAAAGTAGAATAATACAGTGAAGAACAGTAAGTTGCTTTGCTCAAGCCAATTTAATACAATACAATTTTTCTGGTTGTCCTAATGGTTCTGTTTTTCCAGAGTACAGTTAATACATCATCAAATATTGGTCCAAAATATCAAATCTAAACTGTGTGTGTGTGTATATATACACATATGTAACTTGCTTACATACTACCAAATATACACATATGTATATGTAAATGGGAGTGTTTCCAACTGTCTACTCTATTAGGCACTCCTACCTTGTTGGTCCACCTTGTAGATGTAAAGTCAGAGACAGTAGCTCAGCACAGTTTGTGTTGGTCATCCTCTAGTCCTTCATCAGTGGTCACAGGATGCTGCCCAAATGACTCTGTTGGCTGGATATAGATGGAGAGAGAGATCGATGAATGGATGGATGGAAGGAAGGATAGATAGATAGATAGATAGATAGATAGATAGATAGATAGGTAGATAGATAGATAGACAGACAGACTGACAGACAGACAGACAGGCACTTCATTGATCCTGAAGGAAATTAGCAGCCAGTAGCAGTCACACAAAACAGGACAGTAATAATAATAAGGGTGATATTTTTGGTTGGTGGACCATTTTCAGTCCAGCAGTTACACTGAGGTGTTTAAAAACTCCAGCAGCACTGCTGTGTCTGATCCACTCAGACCAGCACAACACACACTAACACACCACCACCACGTCAGTGTCACTGCTATGCTTAGAATGATCTACCACCCTATGGTGGTCCTGTGGGGTCTTGACCACTGAAGAACAGGGTGACAAAGTATGCAGAGAAAGAGTCTGTAACTGTAGTCCATCCTAACTACAAAGTGCTCCTATATGGTAAGAGGAGCTGATAAAATGGACAATGAGTGTAAAAACAAAGAGTGAAGTGTCTGGTCAGTGTGTATTACAAAACAACAATAACTTTACACTTGTATGCATTCCAGCACTGTCCACTGGGCTGCAATGACTCAGAACTATATCTTTTTCATGTTCAGCTACAATATCAGTATTTCCACTCGACAGATTATGAGCTTATTTTTTTGCGTCATTCCTCCAGTCTCCCTCTGAGATTTCCAGCTCCTTCTTGCCTGACTGATATCTGTCAGTATGTGCTCGCTGAGTTTCTGTAGCGGTGGCTTAAAGCAAAGCCCGGCTCCTCATCGAGTGAGCCTAGCCCGTATCTCAATTACCAGAGGAAGCTAACAAGGAGCAGCTGGAGAGGCTTCAAACAGCCGAGGATCAGAGGGGCCGAGCGACTCCGAGGTGCCCAGGCTCCCAGCAGTCTTCAGAGAAACTGCCACTAAGCTAATGTGGAGGGAGCAAGTGTACACCGCTTCAAATATTTATTCCTCTCCTCTGCTTGCTCTCTGAATGTAAATGACATAAGAGCTATTGTGGGTGAAGGGCTTCCCCTCTGGCTGAGGGGGGTTTTCTGACGATTAAGAATGAAAGTTGGACTTTCAGTGAAGGTGTACTGACTTGCTGAACTCAACAACATTATGACCTCAATGTGGACCTGTACCACCAGCATCTGGAAGATAAGCTGGTCCAGCTAGCTAAGAACCCGAACATGTTCTGTTGCTTTCTGAACATGTTATGCTCGGCTTGTCCATGTCAGCTGTTTCCCTATTTAGTTTGAACATTTTGAAATGTATTACATAAGAGTTACATAACGCATAGTAATATCTTTATGTACACCAAACGTCAAAAGTTGGGAAGCAACATTATCTTTGTAAAAGTTACACAGTACTGTGCAAAAGTCAGAGACCACCGTTAAGTAAAAGTAATCCAGTTATCAGTGTCATTAGAAAAGCATAAACAGACATTGAAAAGAAAATTACAGAGAAGCCTTAACAGCTAAATATATCATCACACTTTCCAGTATTTAATGTGTCAACTCTACTTTTATTACAGCCTCCATTCTTTTTGGGAGACTTTTTCAATTTTTCAAACAATTTTTTTTTCGCAGGGATATTTTTCCACACCTGCAAAGTTCAGTCTTTGAAGTTGGTTGTATTTTCTGCTTCTTGCAATCCACGTAATCTCAAACACATTCAGTGATGTTGAGGTCTGGACTCTGGGGTGGACAGTCCATTGTTCTGAGAACACCAGCAGCTTATTTGTTTGATTCACAAATATTCTTGTTTACTTCCTTCCAATATCCCTTCTTCTTGACAGCTAACTATTCTTTCAGACCCATAGCGTTAAGCTGTCTTCTCACAGTGAAAGAACTTGTAGTGCTTGCCAACCCATTATATATTTGGCATTTTATCAGCTCCACTCACCATGTAGGACAGTGGACACTATTAGACGGACCACGGTGAATTATTTAATTTTGACTGGGTGGTCCTATTTTAATCTGCGTAACTTTTTTACGGTACCACTTTAGCAGCCCGGGAAACTTTTTTTACAGTACCACTTTAGCAGCCTGGGATTCACATGCGTTATAAAAATCACACGTGACGCTACTCGGCCAATCAGATCTGTGCATTACGATGAGCACTGAGACTGGACTGAGTGACGCACACACAGGGGAGGAACGAGACAGCAGCCAGAGAAGAAAGTGAGGCAGATTATTTTACATGGCTCTAAAAAGAGAAAACTGACAATAGTGTTGAAATATTACTAAATTGTACTTCATTTGATTTGACATTCAGTTGTTGACTGCATAAAATGTTGATATAACTACTACTTCAGTATACAGTATATGGCACTGAATCATAGACATTATGATCCCGGACCTTTGCTTGAGGAAATTTTCTTTGACTGGACCTTATTGAATTTTAATTAAAGACCTCTGATATAGGAGCACATTGTAGTTCTACAATTACAGACTGTAGTCCATCTGTGTCTCTGTATACTTTGTTAGCTCCCATTCATCTTGTTATTCAATAGTCAGGACTCCCACAGGACCACCACAGAGCAGGTATTATTTGAGTGGTGGATCATTTTCAGCACTGCAGTAAAACAAAAATCTCCAGCCAACAGCGTCCTGTGGGCAGCGTCCTGTGACCACTGATGAAGGACCAGAGGATGACCAACACTAACTGTGCAGCAACAGATGAGCTATCATCTCTGACTTTACACCTACAAGGTGGACGAACAAGGAGTGCCTAATAGAGTGGACAGTGAATGGACATTGTTTAAAAACTCCAGCAGCACTGCTGTGTCTGATCCACTCAGACCAGCGCAACACACACTAACACACCACCACCGAGTCAGTGTTACTGCAGTGCTGAGAATGATCCACCACCCACATAATACCTGCTCTGTGGTGGTCCTGTGGGGGTCCTGACCATTGTAAAACAGGGTGAAAGGGGGCTAATAAGGTATGCAGAGAAACAGATGGACTACAGTCTGTAACTGCAGAACTACAAAGTGCACCTAGATGGTAAGAGGAGCTGATAAAATGGACAATGAGTGTAAAAAGAAGGAGGCGGACTTAATGAAGTGTCTGGTCAGTGTGTATTGCAAAGTAACAATAACTTCAGACTTGTAAGCACTATCCACTGGATTGCAGTGACTCAGAACTTTATACCTTTTTCATGTTCAGCCATAATATCAGTCTTCCACTCAACACATTATGAGCTTACTTTTTGCGTCATTCCTCCCACTGAGATTTCCAGCTCCTTCTTGCCTGACTGATATCTGTCAGTATGTGCTCTCTGGGTTCCCGTAGCGATGGCTTAAAGCAAAGCCCGGCTCTCCTAAAGACAATAAAAATGCTGGAAATATGCAAATATAAATAACACACTGGAGATGAATTTATATAACCTGGACAGTACAACATGTTAAAAACAAGCTAATTTGGCTAATGGAGTAATTGAATATGTTGCAAGCAACTTTGTTTTTGAATTGCTTTGTAAAGTTGCATGGAAATTGTGTTGCATGCAATTCACAACATACAACTAGTTGCATTAAAACTTCACCAGCCTAAGAGCTGTCCAAGCTTACATTGAATCTGGATCATGAAAGCCCATAACTACTGCATGAATTCAGACTTTGACTAAATCAAATTACTTACACAGGAGGCCCTACACTGCCCCATTCTGCCCATTTGGATAAAGTGTTAACAGCATGGTCTTTAATTAGCAGATTCTTTAATTACTGATGTAAGTCCTTCTGGTGCAGAGAGATACTCCAGGTCTTGTGGTCTTGGGAAAAAAATGATAACATGTAATACATAATATAGTAAATTATGGTGCTTCCATACTCCGTTTTGCTAATTAGTAAAAATAATAGTTAAATATCAATCGATACAGTATTAATTTCTAGTGGCTCCAGCTTGTTTCGATGACTCACTGGGATTAAAACCGTAGGATGACAACAAAAAAGTAAACACAAAGCCAAAAATGGATACCCATCTTTTAATTCTCTATCATCCACCCCTGGAGGAAAAACAAGTTAGGCTGCTGTGGTGTACAAGGATTAATAATTAAGCTCTTAACATTATAGCTTGTGGTTCAACAAGGAGGAAATCTGGCAGGTTGAATAAGCCTCTAGCCCTGATCCAGTCATTTATGCGTGAAGGAGAAGTTGGAGGTTTTTTTTTTTCGAAATGTGGAAAGAGCGATGCTGCTGTCTGCGAGCTGATAAGAACAAATGAATCATTCAGAACATACTTCAGACAATGTCCCCATGGTTCACGTCAACATTGTCTGCGCACATTTCACACTTTTTTCATGCAGGGAGTGACAGAAAACCCGAAATAAGTTCAGGGAAACACCTTTGTTCTTCACTAGCTCCTAAAACTTCTCAGGCCCACAACTCCCAGCTTGATCCATTTTCACTACAACCTGAAATAACACCACTAGATTCAAAATTTGCATAGCACTGTAAGGAAGACGACCTGCATACAAACGGAAAGAATAAGGCGCGTTATCGTCTTGCTCAGATCTGTTATTTATTGTAAGAATAACAGTTGTTGGTGGAAGTCACCACCTGCTGATCTCACATCATGTAATGTAATAATATAATAACTTTATCATATTCTTATAGTGTTGTCACCTTTTTCACAGCAATCGGAGAGACATTTCCTGAAATTCACCTTGAAGACTTTTTTTGTACCATGAAAGAAACTTGTGTATATGTCACAGGATTTACACCTACATTATTTTATTTTTCTCAACCTCTTGGAGACTGCAGCACCATTTTGAAGCATATAAACTGCTTATAGTGAGAACTAGCCAGGCTAAAATGCAGCCTCCACATGGCAAGGTTAGTTTAAACAGTGCTGCAGCTTAGCCTCCCAAAGTGAACACTGAGAGACGTCCATATCCCCCATATAAATTCACAAGTGTTTATGTTTGAGAACATTTTATTCAAATATTACTTAAAATAAATGTCCTGTAAATAAAAATTTTGGCTTTATTGTGCTGACATCTTTTTTTTACAGTTTTTTATACAGCCTCCTTTCACTAATCATAATTGTTTTGTTGCATACAGCACTGTGCAAAAGTCAAAGACCATCCTCCGTTTATTTGATTTCCAGTCAAAAGCCAGAAAGTACAAGTTATATGTTTTTCAGCAACATGAAAAAAAAAGCAGAAAACTAAAGAACTAAATATACTATTACAAAATTTCAGTATTTAGTGTGTCACTCTTTACCTTTATTACAGCTTCTGTTCTTTTCAGGAGACTCACTTTCAGCTCTTCAAAGAAATCTGTAGGGATGTTTTTCCACACCTTCAAAGTTCAGTCCTAGAAGTTCGTTGCGTTTTCTGTTCCTTATCATCCAACTAATCCTAAACACAATAAGTGATGTTGCGTTCTCGACTCTGGGGTGGTCAGTTCATTGCTTTGAAGACACCAGCAGCTTCTCAGTTTGATGTGTCTGTCTCCTTGTCTCAGTAAGGTTCTTCTTGACAGCTATACATCCTTTCAGGCCCATAGCGCTGAGATGTCTTCTCACAGTGGAAGGATGGACAGAAACATCTGTAAGACAAGAGTGGAGCTTGATTTTGGCCCAATCCCATGTCACCTCTTGCCCCTACAACTTAGCCCGACCCCTCCACTTTGCGTGTTTACGTCTAGCGATAGGGTGCCATGATTTTTGTTGAGATGGAGGTGTAGGGCAAAGTGTCGGGGCTACATGGTCCTCCAAATGGAGGTTTTTTAGAGGCTCACTCCAAACAGAGTGTTATGCAAAAAAGAAAAAAAAAGAAAAACTGGCAAGATGGCTGCACAAGAGACCAAAGAAAATGTGAGTATTTTCTCTGTCAAAAATTACAATAACGATTGTATTGTCTTAGTTTAATGTCATTTTAATGTATTATGGTCTTTTTCTTCATAACAAGCATAAAAAATGCTAATAGTCTGCTGATGTCTCGGTAGCTAGCTTGCTAAATTCGAACAAGAAGCTGGCGATCAGCTGACTTCAGGTTCATAGCACAGAAGAATTAGGGGATGGGCGATAATAACATAATTCTTGTATTCCCCCTCTTTGAAGGCATATGATTCCCTAAATGTAACTAAAGCCCAGCAGTGAGGTTGCTGAACTTTACCCTCCTCTGCTATCACTGCAGACTGACAGGGTCGCCTACAGAGCAGTGCTAGTAGCCTGTTAATGAAGTAATGCTCTTTTTTATTTGAGGGTCCCATTTTGTAGAGGAAGATTTCAACCACTAGGCCTAGTAACTCAGCTCCAAGGGGCAAAGGAACACTTGAAAACAAGGCGGAGGGGTAAAAATAATAAACAGGATTGGGCCTTTCACTTGTCTCTCATCTAATCTCCTTAGAAATATCTCCTTGAAAATGAATGATTTGTATTTTATTTTAGTTTTGACTGGAAATGAAATGAAGGGTGGTCTCTGACTTTTGCACAGTACTTTGTATTTTTATGTATTTAGTTTGAAAAGGTTAACAACTAAGGATCATATTGAAGTCTGTTATAATTAAGCCTGCCTATGGTGTAAGTAATGTTCTTGCTAATGCTAACATAAGTCTGAAAAGGGCTCCACATCAGCTAATTATTCTAAGGCCTTGTTCTTGATACATTGTGCTCCATAACAGCTACACTGTCTGAGTCCATTAGAACTTGTAATGGACGAGGTGGTAGCCCTGATACGGCACTTCAGAAGCATTAAAATAACCTATTTGTTGGGGCGATGGGACCTAATGCAGCACTAGCATTGTTAGCATCATTCATTTGCAGATTTAATAGGTGGATCGGAGGCGTAATGGTTCTATTATTTGTTTGTTTAACTGATCATGGACTGAAGTTGCACACACTGTCATATAATGATGATACCTATTCCTAATTTCTGTATTAAAGGTGTTTTACCATTGAATAGGCAAACAACTCAGCGCCTGTTTATGCACAGCTTCATTTCCACGTGCATTTTCATTGGAGCTCACTGTAATGCTTTCTCAGGGGCTTTTAGTTTATTTAAGATGTAAGTGTCAAGACATTGTTTTAATATGCACCGAGGCATGGATGATCTTAATGGAATATGATTTGTCAGCCAGAATTAGAGGTCAGTATTAACATGTAAATGGGATATGCAAATAAGCCCCCCATTTGCACCAAGGTGCAAATTTACCCATAGCACAGCGCATAAAGGGTGCACTTCAGAAACGAGCGCCGAAACCAAAAGACTGCAGCACCAAAAAAGAGCAGAATCCATTTTTAAAGAGCAGAGATCCATTTTTAAAGACACGTCATCTGATGACAGAGCAGAGCTTGGCAGCGTAGTGGCAGTGTGGAGAAGGAGGGGACAGAAATGGGCTAAATCTAGTCTAAATCCTGCAATTTGGGCGCAGGCCAGAGAGACCGAGCAGGGAGGAAGCGTTTCTCTTATGCAGCTCCTGGCCATTCCTCACAGGGATTAGTGAGACTTTAACGCTACATTAAACGACTTTTCACAGCCGGTCAGCAAGTTTTGCTCTCATAAAAAGGCCTAACTACAACTTTCAAGCATTAAAAATTAACATTCATTTAAATTGCTTATAAGCATTGTGGTCACACTGGAGGTTGTATTATGTGTTTATGTTATTTGAGTCTATTGTGCATGAGTTGGACAGAATGGAAGCATAACAAGAATGTATTAATACTTCCGAGCGCTGCAGTTATACATTCTTTCAGCGGTAATAATTGTTTTTTTTTATGTCAACATGCAGTACTATGCAAAAGTCAGAGGCCACCATAACTGCTACCATCAGATAAACGGCCATTAAAGCTTTCATCTTTGAGAGAGAGGAGAAAATCAAGCTACATTATTATTATTACAGCCACCACAGTATCCAGGCCTCAACATCATACAATGTGTTTGGGGTTACTTTGATCACGAGAAGTAAAAATGCAACCAACTTCTAAGACTGAACTTTGGAGGTGTGGAAAAATACCCCTGCAGATTTTTTTGAAAAACTGAAAGCAAGTCTCCTGAAAAGAATGGAATCTGTAACAGCAAAATGTGGACACAATAAATATAAAGACAGAATTGGGCTTTGTGCTTTGTTGACAAGGCTTCTGCATGATTTCTGTTTTTTTTTTGTTTGTTTTCCCATTGCTGAAAAATGAATAACTTGTACATAATGACTATTTTGAATAGAAATGAAACAAATGGTCTCTGACTTTTACACAGTACAGTATATATGTTCTGCATGCTGTGGCCCAAATCTCTTGATGAAGCTGTTAGGTTTGCATGTTGCCTCAGAACACTAAGCCTTTTTCTGCTGTCTTAGGGAATCTGCTTTGTTAGGGAATCCAGCAACAAGACACACCACACACTGTGCATGTGGCAAGTATGCGCTTTGTATGTGTGTGTGTGTATGCAAGCTGACTGATCTCATTTTGCATTCCTCTACAGTGGTGAATTAGCACTGCTGTGCCTCTCGCAGGGATGAAACGCACCCGCATTATCTCTCCTTAGCATACAGTTGACCTAGTTAACACTGAATGCATATGACTGTTTAAGAAAACTGGCAAACTCTGTTTCTTTCGTCACTCTCTGGTACGACATGGGAACTCCCGAAGAGCAGTGTTTTCTACACTGGTGTGTCTAGAATGAATAATCTCAAAACTATGAGGAGGTGAGGTGAGGTAAGGTGGTAGAAGTATTATGTGGACTGTCCAGTTAAAAGTTTAGGGCTGTCATGATTACTTGATCAAACTTGGTGACTTAGTTTTAAAAAAATCGCTTAAGTTTACCTTCTCAATGAATCAACAGTGGTTGGCATTGTTTAATGTTTTAACATTTTATGCAGTAAAGTCTTTTAACCCTTTGAGGTAGACAAACATGTCCATATGTAAAATTTGATGTATCTATATATGTTTCTCTATCTTTGCGATAGAGAATATTTAATTAGTAGTTAAAAATATTTCCTGAATCTGAGACTATGAAGAGGGGCTGAGATACACGTCAAACTGACCAGTGGACACTCAGGAAATCACTAAGGACCCATCACACCGGAAACCCTTCATTCTTCGTTCAGTCGACATCGGAGACACACGTGAAATGGCGTGTAAAGAGTTTACAGCTGCTAAAGTTGATTTGGAAAGTAGGAATGAAGATAATGGAGCATTTCGATATGAAACATATGAGTATCATGTTATATGAAGAGAATTTAATGGAGAATTTAGGAAGAATTTAATAGCACAAATCAAGGAAATGCCATTAGAGACCAGAGGGTTAAAAGGGTCCCTGGTTTATCTTTTTCCAATAAAATCTTTTGAAATCTTTGAAAGGTTCTGCATGGATTGTTACTTTTAAGTTAACATGCATGTTTCTATCAGTTAATCGGCACTTCTCCCTTAATTATGATTGCTCAGTGCTGTTTCTGAATTTATTTTATATGTACAGAACTCCGATCCAACAAAGCCAAAAAAAATCACAGATGTTCATTTAGTTTGTATCACAAACTGCCTTTTTAAACAAGTAAATCCATGCATAGGTATATAAGTAACATGCCAATCATGTTTTATCATTACTCTGATTAAATCAATCAACAATTAAGTAATATTGAGCAATATTGTAAACGTTTGGCCCAGAGTGATGCAGAAAAACTTATCCATACAGAGTTGATCACTGTAATGCTCTTTTAAATGGGATTCCTAAGAAAACAGTCCATCTTCTACAACTCAGATTGTAACCACCTCTAAATGGCTTTAAAGCACCTTCGTACCTCACAGAATGTTTGTTTATGTTCCAACACGTGATCTTAGATCTGCAGATACTGACCTTCTGCAAATATCTTCTGTAAAATACAGAAAACATGGAGAGGCCTTTTTCAGTTATTCTGCTTCTAAACTGTGGAACTCAGTTCCAAATTTTATTGGACAGTCAAGCTCAGTACTTATTTAAAAATGCATCTCTTTCATTTAGCTTTTAATTAAAATTCTTCCTCTTTTTGTATTTATCTCTCTTTTTGTCTGTTATTGCTTCTATTGATATAAATTAATACTCTTAACTTTTATTTTTTCCCTTATATTGATGTTACTGAACAGTAACTATAATAGAGGAAAATCAAACTCAACTTTAATTTCTTCTGTAACTGTTAAACTTAAACTCTAAAAATAAAGTTCTTCTTCTTATTATTCTTCTTCTTATTATTACTATTACAGTTAGTAGCTATGTACTCTAACCACCCACAAACCCTACCCATACTGTAAATAAGAATTTTCACTGTGAAAATTGTGTAAAATTTAATGACAGCATAACTAGTTGATCTAGTGAAACTGTTGAAGTACAGTAAAAGGCAGCATTTCTAAGCAAATGACCACTAACTACAATTTAACCAATTTTTACCATACTTTTACTGTTAATCAACAGGTTTTCCTGCTGCTGCTGCCATTTTTCTTATAGATTTTTTATTTTATGGTGCACCCCCGTGTTGAGAAAAGAGAATCCCAAAAATTACAGGACAGACAACAAAACGACAGTGATAATAACAACAAAAAGAAGAAAAAAGAATAAAAATACGAAGAAGAGGGGAAAAAATAACCACAAGCAGCCTTCTCACCCAGTTCTACCCTTTCATACAGCTTTCACACCGATACATGTGAATACATCTGCGGTGCCTATGCCGTATTTTGAGATGTGACGAATTGGAATCACTCTGCAAATGTTTTTAAAATTAGACCTCTGCGTGATCGTCTTGCTGTTGTTCGTTGTATAGAACACAATACAAAGTCAGGCATACAAATCTGGCAATTTTCTGCTCACTCATAATTCAGAGCCTTTTCATGGGTACTAAACATTAATCTGATGCATTGCTTGGTACGTGGCCTAGATTTGCACTTCAGTGCTGTCGCTCTCAACTGGAATTCAGCGAGACAGGTGAACTCGGGGAAAAGGAAATCAGCAGAACGCAGCTACAAAAATGATTTTCAAGCACTTCTCCAGTGTTCCGCGTTTCATTTCGGATACGGTTGGCACACTTCGCGGCTCTGCTGGAACTTTCTCTCTAATGTTTCCCGCGCGTGAGAGCTCGTGTCGGGGAGAGCGCAGCAGTAATCGGCCTGAGGACAGAGGAGAGAGATAGAGTCGCATGTGCGTGTGCGACTCTGATAGGGAGAAGTAATTAGTCCCAGCGTTTGCCCTCCTGCCTGAACACGATTCTTATGATCCTTTATCCTGCTGTAGAGGAAAGATGGCTGCAGATGGAGTCACTGCGAGTTGCATTTGGTTTCTTTTGCAAGTCATCACGCCTAATTAACGAACATAGCCACAAGGTTTTCAATTATTTGACAAAATTTTCAATTATGTCTGTTATGAGGGGGATGACTTTTTAAATTCATGCTTAAAAGCATTATAACACAGCAAATTATCAAATCTGAGTGCTGTTGCTCTAAAAGGGTTCTTTACCCTGAGCCTTTTTCACAGCGTTGATGAAGATTGAGTGGAACGCTACAGACAGCGTGAGCTGGAGGCAGAAGCTGAACGTTCCCACACAGATTTTCATATCTTGGAGTGTGGAAGTAAAACGCAAATGACTTCATCTTTAGCTGGAGGAATCATACATGTGTTCCAAAAACCCAAAACCAAGAAAATAATGAATACTCAATTGGTAGTTAATATTGGCAAAGGTTTTCAGACAGTGAGCCCTGAAAGAAGTAAGCAATTTGTAAGCAGTACGTTTATTGCATTGTTGATAGGCCTCTGCTGGTAATAGAGTCTTCCTGTTCAGGCAACCCTATGGAAACTAACTGCAGTAAACAGTTAAACTATGTTTATTTTTTAATAGACACTGTCACCAATGCTAAGCACTGCTCTTAAAAACTGCCAAAAATATTGACTGCTAATGGCACCCTTTGTGGAAATTTCCTCCAGCTAAACATGAGTGAGTGACTTATGAGCCAGTTCTGTGAGGTGCTTGGCATCTTAAAATTAACTAATAATAATTATAGCAACACTTTTTCATTGAGTCATTTTCAGACAGGCCCTGACTCTGAAGCAGATGTGGGAGCAAACACAGTGATGGGGTTAAAGTTGAATCTTAATCTTTCTGAGATAAATGAACATAAACGCACAGTTCAATCGAAGTTGTTGTTGACATACATCTCATTTTTAATTTGGCTATGAAACTGTAATTATTTTTGTAAGAAAGAAGAGAACTGTGAATTTAACAAGCACTTTAGTTGAAGCTGTTTGAAATGATCCATATTGCTTGATGTACAAAGGCTGAGGCTTGATTTTACTCTGACCTTAAGCTGTTTTGTCTGATGTCTAAACCTGTTGCTGTGGTCTGAGAATGTCCTAAAATGTACACTGTAACATACAGGTTTTCTGTACAGGCATGATATCTGCCTGCAGCACTAAGTGCATTCAACCAGTGCAGCTCAACAGCTGCTATCCTCTGACAGTCTCATATATGTTAAGTACAACAAATGTTGTATGTTGTAATGTAAGATATAGTTTGCATGTTATAGTTTGCTTATGTTTGCATGAAATACCTGTTAACTGTGCTCAGACACAGGCCTAATTGTTGGATGGATAAACTACTTGGTAGACTTCTAGGAGTAATTTTGTATGTTCTTTACAGCATGATTCATGCCTATGTAAAGTACTGCAATGTAACATTTACTTGCAGTTTACTTGTAATTTAGTTTTCCAGCTACTGCAATATCAAAAATGTCAAGTTAAAGCAGATCATGAGCTCACCTGCATTTTCATGAGTCACTGATCAGGTTTAACATATGCAGTGCTTCACAAAACACAATTTTCTTAATGTGGTTTAGAGGTCTGATGTGTTGATGTGAGAACTGAACGAGTACCAACAGAAAATGATATCGGAAGTGCGAGAAAATATTCTCAACATATGTTATTTTCTTAAGGTCTAAACCATGTTCATTCTAGAGTTTAAGCAAATGGCAGAAAGGTGAAACTGGTCGCACTCTCACCTTGGCACTTTAACTGCACGACACCTAACTTAGTACAGTTTCCATTAAATTATCGCTAGGGCTCATGTCCGAATAGAAGACAGTATATTACCAGAAAAACTATGATGTCTTGATTATGACCAGCAAAGCTGAATTTGTCTGCAACGATTTTTTTTTACAGTGTAGATTTGTCAGGTTTTGGGAATATAAAACAGCACTGGAGTGTTCTTTGTGCCTGTTTGTAGCAGCATTTTTGTGATAAGTGGCGATATCTGACTGTTGAGTAGTCATGGCTGCTACTGCACCAAAAGGACGCAGCATGACCAGTGCAGTGGAACGTTTCTGTGCGACTTTCGGTTTTACCATAAAACAACACGCTGCTTCTAAGCCACTTTTTGTTATAAATTTTACATTTTACCTTGTTTTTCCACTTTGTCTGAATAAAAATACAGCCTATGTATTGACGTGTGTGTTGTGGAAAGGCTGTCTAGACAGTGACGGCAGAATATCTTTCACTACGTATGCAGGCACACTTTGTCAGTGTGGGTGAAATCGAGTCCAAAGCTTTGGAGTCGACTCTCGATTCCCAAATGCCTGGAATCAAAGAATCCCCTCTTTCTGGGATTGACTCCCAGTCCTACTTATAACACAACATAAATCACATTGAATAAAAGTGGGTCGTGTCAGTCACTCTACGTAACCTAATGTTAATGTCAGCACAACAGGTATTTAGGCATTCTGCCAACGCTAAAGAAGGAGAAAATGAGCAAAACAGAGAGCAATGTATGCAAAAGAAATATCAAGGGACGCCACCAGCACTGGAAAGTTTTTAGAGCAGCATCACTCAAAGGAATATGAGGAATGTATTCAGGCTACAGGTGCTGAAAAAAAAGACTGTGACAACAAACACTGGCAGATTGTTTGGGAAGTTTAAGTGGTCATTTTATGCTTCATTTACAAACTGCACATTCAAAGCGAGGTAGTTTTGAATGAAAAAAGTACCGTTATCAGAAAAGAATTCCACCATTTTTGGGAAAAGAAGCTGCTCTCAGTGAGTGCCATAATAATGACATTAATCATGTGAATGTGATTAATAACCAACACTGCTTCCCTAGATGTGGTCCTGCCTTATCTGTAATTTCACAGCAGTTACTTTTTTGTAGCAAATTTGAATATATTCTGCTCCATACAGTTGCTTACTCACTCATATGTGCTATATCTTCTTTTGTTCCTTAAGGCATTACCAAAAAAAGCCTCTGTTTATATATGTTGGTGCCAGAGCATCAGCAGACACGGCTCTTTTTCGAGGCTTCCATGCTGGGGGAAGTGTGCCTGTGAGACTGGGATTCCATAAAGTTTCAGCTAGAAACAGGCAAGCTTAGAATTTCAATGAGCAATTTTCCAACGCACCTGCTGATGGTTGAACTCCTGAATCATGCTGGGAGCGCAGATTCAGAATTGGAGTGGAAAAATTGGAAAGAATAAGAGTTGTTCAGTGATACTGGCAGGTTTCTGCATAAAGCTACATTTACATGCAGACCTTGTGAGATGTGTAAATTTTTATATAAAGAATCCCACATGCTGGAAGGCTGTGAAGGAGTTGCCCAGTTTTTGGCTGTGCAAGCATTGATGCAGCATCCCTGAAGCATCTTAGCCGAAAGTGCATTGCCACATTGAGAGAAGTTGGAATGAGAGAAAAAAGGTTAGAACCAGCGGTCTTCTGGTGTCAAGTCACAGTCCTGTGGTACCACAATGGGATTTAAACCAACCCTTCAGGTTTACACATTGTCTGCCTTGCCATTTCTTATGGTTTGTCCACCATCTTGGCAGTAGGGAATCCTCAGAGCCATCTAAGCCTTCAGAGAAGGCCTAATGATATCTGTGAAATAAAAAAAATACATACCTGTAATTTTTAGTTCATTCTTGTTGAACAGAATCATCATGCTTGTTGTATTTAAACTTGCAGGTTCTGTAGTAATACTCTTATTCCATTGTTAAGTTTTGGTTGGAACTAAAAGAGTTAAATTCTTGAAGCTTTCCCATTGGTGATGATACTGAAGGCCTATCATGTCAGATTAACCATTAACATAATTAGAAACTGACATTTTTATGTTTTAATTTACCAATACACAATGTCATTCTAGGCCTTCTGAAAGTTCTGGGAGATACACCACTGGCTTTGAATACGAGATGTAGTCTAACCAAGTTTCAGTTAGATGTTAGAAATGGAAAACAGCAGCAGCAGCTCTACTCCAGGATTCTTAAATGAAACAGTCACTGGCTATGTTTACATGCAACGATTTTTGCCAATCCGATTGAATACAATCCGATTACAGATGTAGACTGAGGTGTTTATATGCACTCTATTCAACAATCTGATGGAAAACCTTCGTTTACATGCTCACTACAAGTAATCCGATGCAAAATGACGCGCGTGCGTGGAGTAGCGCTTAGAGTAAACGTTACCATGACAGCGAACATCACGTGAGGTCCAGACCAGTTTCTGCTCCATCATGTTGAGCGGTGTAAACTTTCGCCGTGACGCGACGCACATGCGCAGAACATACTTACACGTTCCGATTGGAATGTAATCGGATTCAGGCGTTTACATGGCTATTATTCTTCTATTTAACGGATTATTTAAAAGTTTACCCACCTCGTTTAATCGGATAGAAATTGTATTCCGAATGGCCTCAATCGGATTAGACTATTCCGATTGAGGTGTTTACATGGACGTATTCTATTCCGATTGAGCTATTAGTCGGATTATTAACGGATTATCAGGCTGCATGTAAACGTGGCTACTGTCACATCTTTGATGGTTAAGATTTGAACCACATTGTCCAGTTTCTCAAGGGTATGCTTCAATGAAAAGCCTTGGTCAGGTTTAACTGCATTGAACACAGGATGCCTTGAAAAACAAGAACTTCATTTATCATCAAGAGCCCTTCTTTATGTTGGTTGATTCTAAGGCTATTGAAGTTAGTGTCATGTGCCATTATTCTCTGTGATTCCCTAACCAGGACCAGAATGACTAACTTTCTCAAAAGAGCATCTCTGTTAGTATGTTACCCAATTATCCACTAGTGGTCTACAGCAGAGGTGGGGAACTAAGGGCTGGAGTCCATCAAAGTTTTCCCTGCTCTAGCATACCTGCTAAACCTGGAAACCACCCATTTGCAGCATCTCAGTTATTGTTACTATGTCTGTCAAACGTTCAGTTCAGTCTATCTGGTATCATTCATAACACTTGAGCTAACAAGTTCAGTAGTAGGAAGGACAGTTTAGAAACATACAGCGGAAACGTTTTAAACAGTGTTCATTAAAAAATAAACAGGCTTTACAAGATCTTGAATGAAGACATTTGTATCTGAGAACAAACAAAATTTAAATGAACAAAACTGTTGGCCAATTTAACGCAAACAGAAATGGATTCTGGAAACCATATTTTCATTAAACGAACCAGGGAAATCATTTAGACACTCAACGTTAAAGCGGCAGGTCTCCATGTCTAATAAGATGTTTTAGCTAAGAAAAATACCTCTTAAGATGCGCTAATGCTAAAGCTAACACTGGAGTTAGTCAGAGCAATGTTAGATGCTGAGAAAGGCTTGTATCTTTCAGCAACCTTTAATGAAATAATACAAATAGCGCCATACAGTCCTGTTTAATCGGATTCAGCAAGCAGCTCAACTAGTGAGCAAACAGATCTCAATCTTTTTAGCAAATACAGCAGCCCAGATAACGCGTACCTTAAAGCCAGTTTAAGTCTATCTGTTAAAAGTTTTGTCATTGAACTGTGGGTTTGGTCACAGTTTAAACCAAAACCTTTTCAGCTTCAGGAATGAAATAAAGACAGCACCACCCTCCAGATGATCAAGATAGCATGAGTCAGACTTTATATGTTCCTCAGAAACTTTTTTTCCAACATCATTTTGTTTTATAATCTGACGAATCACCTCAAAATAATCTAAACCAGACTAATTTACTACCACCGTCGTTGTTACTGCAGGTTTGTTCTGAGGAGTTTTTCCTTCACTTGGCCGAAGAAGTTGCATTTCATGATGATTGTAATTGGCTGAGAGGTGTGTCAATCATAATTTGACACTCATATAATGCTTCATCTGTCCCTCCAGGATCGGAGTTGCCCACCCCTGATCTACAGGTTATTCAGAAGAATACATTTTTTGATATTGTGATAATTTGTGTGCTAGTTGGAACTGCATTTTGAATATATAGAGCAGTGGTTCCCAGCCTGGTCCTCAGGGCCCCCAGAAAGTCCACATTTTTCCTTCATCACTGTGTGTTCTGAGTTGCAGCAAAAGTGTGGACCATCTCAGGGCGCCTGAGGACCAGGTTGAGAGCCACTATAGAATAGTGTATAGAAGATTGCAAGACCAAATTTATGAGGTGCATGAAGTTCTGCTGGAATGCACACTGTAGCTGAGTGTGCCACTCAGCACCTCCACGAAGCTGCAGAGCAACCACGTTCATCTAAAATTCAGCCTTGGAAGGACTGCAAGGACCTGTTTTTGTATGTGCATGAATGTCAGAGTGAGAGACAGGGAAGGTGGCCCTGCAAATTAGGCCAAAAATGGCCAAAGCATCAATATATTACAGACCACATAAAACTGCCCAGAAGGCAAATGTTTGGCAACTGTTGGTCTAGAGGTCAGCGGGCTATGGTCACTTTCTCATTGTGATTTTGCCATACTGTGGGGGGGTGAGTAATAAACTTTGTGCAGCATATGACTAGGCACTTTGTTGGATTAGAACAGTCTCCTGTGGGTGGCTTCCCAGCCTCCAGACCATGTAATAATGCTAATAGCAGCTTTAAAGAGTACTTTCTCCTCCGTGTCACTTTTACCTCTGTGCTCGTTGGCTTTTGTCTGATGTGTGGGTGGGACGCGGGGAGCGAGGCGGCGTGAAGAGGGACTGCTAATGTGCTATTACTCTGAGAGATGGGAATTCCCACGGAACTGCCAAAAAACAAAAGGAATTACAAGAGATTAGCTTTTGCATTTAGGCTCTGACGGAGCGCTAATTCGGTAGACGTGACGTCGCCTTTGGTGAGGCGACGTCATTGGTATATTCGGTTGGTTTCATTACATGCCATGTTCTGCCACACTTGTATTCAGAGCTATAAATATGACGATATATTTTATAGGCTAGATGAGCAGACGCAAGTTTAGGAATTCACATTTGAAGTTTACATATCTCAGTTATACAGATACTATAGATATGTATGTTAGATACAGCAGACATACATATTGCTGCTGTCAGAAGAAAATATGTCCATTTTTCGTATCTCATATCTCTCGTATCTCCATCATTGAAAAAAAGCCTGTTGCCCTTTATATTGTGTGTAAATTTCATGATGAATGGACCAAAAGAAATGGCCCAAATTGACTTGGGAAAAAAGTCTGGTTCCATTGCCTTACATTAAAAGCAAAATACGTTTTTTCCTTCTGTAAAGTTCTCATTTTGGAGATATAAGGTTTTCTTCCGACAACAGCGATATGTTGGGGAATTCATATTAAAACATGGCAATGTTTCACCTTCTATTTAAGAAAAATTCCTTCCATTTTTTTCTGCATACTTCAATTGTTGAGATGTAGACATAGTGATTGGTCCTAATTTTGTTAGTGATTAGTCTGACACAAAGTCTGACAGTTTTCTGTTGGCCTTTATAAGAAGTAAACCACTTAGTGTCCCACCAAAAGTTAACAATGAAATAAAAGTATTATTACAATAGTTGCAGAGGATAAATACAAGTGAAGATGATTTTAAATAACAATGAAGCAAAAATTAGACATTACTTTTTTAAATTCACAGTAATCATTAGGCCTTCTCTGGAGGCCTAAAAGGCTCAGAGCATTTCCTGCTGTGGTAAAAACAATGTCTCCGGTAACGTATTTGTAACCATCTCACATAATAACGTTCTGTGAGGAAGCTTTTAGAGGCGTCAGATGCATCAGACATGCGGCTCCATCACTGTGAACAATTCTGAATGTTTTTCTAAAATGATGCATCAAATCAAACCACTCTGAATGGCTTAATTTACATCTTAATGACTGTATAATGAAGAAACACTGAACAATCTGTGGTATTTCCCTTTAACTCCTGACACTTGCCTTGACACTTACTGTCCAACTTTTCAAGTCTCGGAATTGAGGTGGTAAGTTACCTCTGAGGGAATGATGTAGAGTGCCCAGTCCTTTTATCCTGTCAGCATATCCCACGCAATACAGTGATCTGCCCTGGTGGACCTCGTTACCCCACGCTGTGGCCACTTCAAAGCGGTTGGCCTGGCCCTCGCCCATATTGGGGTCAACCTCCTCTCTCTCTCTCCTAATAATAATAATGAGATATTATTAGCTGATTAGAGAGGCCTTTCACGAAAAGGATTAAAGCTAGAGATGGCAAGAGGAGAGAGAGCAAGGGAGAGGGGAGGGAGGTAAAAATGAAAAAAAAAAAACCTGATCACTAGGCTGCTAGTTGTGCCAGAGAATCAGTGGGATACAGCTTCACAGCAAGAGGGGAGCGTGCTGGGTAAATTTTTAGGTGTTTTTTTTCACCCCCTCCTTCCTCTTTCGCTCTCGTGGCTTGAAAAAAAAAAGGGACGAGGCAGCCGGTGCCTGTTCCTCGCGCTCGTTTGTTTAGCCGACTCGGCACGTCTAATGCGATCGGGGGAAGTGAGGGAAGAAGCGGGTGCCCTGGGAAAAAAAAGAAGAGAGCAGGATGGACAGAGTGAACCGGGTGTTGAACGTGGTGAGACGGATGTCCCCCAGGAAGAGGGAGAGGGGCTTTCAGTGGGAGGCGGAGAGCCCCGAGACCTGTGAGGAAAGCCTCTGCTCCCTGAGCCTCTGCATCAGTGGTAAGACCACCCTGGGCAAACTTTGTCTCTCTCTTTCTCTCTCTCTCTCTCCCTCTCTCGCTCACTTTTTGTGTTGCTTCCTTTTTCGCTCCCCCCCTACCCTAATCCCCTCTTCATTATTCCGGCACGCTTTTAATAATAACTGTGACCTGTGGTGTTTGGTGATGTGCCTGAAGAGGTGCAGGGTGAAAAATTCTCTCTTTCTCTCTTTTTTTCCTCGCCCTCTCTCTCTCTGGTTTCAGTCATTATCAGCCTCCCTGATCCCCCAGGGTGAAAGAGAGCGCTGAATTTGTGGTGACACACTTAAACTTAATGCCGCAAAGAGCACAGCTATCTTAATGCGACTCCATTGATTTGAGCAAAATTGATTTTTTTCTTCTTAAGGTTTAAATATTTGATGGGGCTGATGTTTCTGCTTGATTCCAATACAGCATACCAGAGAAAATAAGGCATAATTACCATACTTTAGTCTTTTTGTTGTGAGTGTTAGCACATTTATTTTCACTCTATCCACACTCATTAGGTTCCAGAAGGATTCAATTAACTGACGCCACAAAAACTTGGATAAAAGATCTGATCCGTATCAGTCGATCTTACTTCTCAGATTCATGAATGGTACTGACAGCCATTTCAACAGAGAACTTGAGGATAATTATCAGGTGCATTATCAAACCTCTACGGGAGCTTGATGAAGTTACTCAAATTACTCTCACATGTGCTCCTGGATCAACTTCCATGAGCAGATGTTCAAATAGAGGAGCGATAGCACTTGTGATGGCCTCTGCTGGTGGTCTCAGCACAGGTGGACTCATTCATTTTCATTAATATCTTTACTTACTGGTAGTCTTACTCAGCCACCCTCAACATGTCTGACCTCGCCTGATCTTTGGAGTTAAAAGAGGTTAAAACATACCACTTCCATTTCATGCTGAAGCTATTGTCACTGTCAAAAAAAAAAGAACATGCATTTTGTCCTACGTCATTTGAACACAACAGGTGCCATTTGCTATGTGTGAAAATTTCATGATGAATGGGTCAGTAGAAATACTCCAAAATTACTATAATAGAATCTCTTACCACTGAAGGGGAATTCCACAGATTTTTCTAAATTTCTCTAGAAATCAGTCATTAAGATGTAAGCAAATCCATTCAGGGTGGTTTGATGTGAAACGCTTAATTGTAGAGAAACGTTCTGACTCAGATTTCTTCACAGTGGTGGTGATAGGAACCAGGGGTCACAATGCCTACAACACAAATACAGCCAATATATTTACAATCTAAAACCACCAGTGAACCTACATGTCTTTTGAGTTTCTATATATAATGTTGATGACAGTAAAATAAAAGTAAAAAAATAAATAAATGCTGTCTGTGGGGACTATTTTGCCTCACAGTTTTCAAAGTTTGATTTGATCTTTAACTCCTTACATGTCCAGGGCCAACGTGTGGGCCCAAAGTTTTTTTTGTTTTTTTTTTTACAAACTTCTATACCCTAAGAGTAGCTCAGCCAGTTTGCATTGAAGTCCCTGTAGTTACTGAATAGCAAGCCTTTATATGTAATAAGCCTGGAATTTTAAGGGTTTTTTATTTTTGTCTGGTAACTGTAATTTTGTGTCAGGCATGTTCATGTCCCTGAAAATAATATGTATTTTTGTGCTTTATTCCACTGCAGGAGCCTACATCGTCCTTGTTCTCATTGGTTATGTTCTTCACACCTAATCACATCTAAATTACCATGACCAGTAACACTTCCAAAAATAAGGCACCCTGTTGTGTCATAATGTACAGACAAATAAGACATTGCATTGCAATCGGTTCTTTCATTTCAAATTCCAATTGACTCTCAAATAGATTACACCGTGTCACATTTGATATTATTCAGAACAATTCTGAACCCGGCTTAACATATTCCGTGGTCCCTGAGGCTTGCGAACTGTTTAATGAGCTTTTCACTTTTATTCCCGGGAGAGGCTGCCTTCCTCTTCGACGGCAGTATATAATTATGAACAGTAAAGTGTAATTAGGTATCAGTAATAATGAGATATGAGAGAATTTATAACTGCATCAAGTGGGTCTGGATGGTAGCTGGAGAAAACAGGTCATTTTTAGACAGATCTTTATGCACAGTCCAAGAGAACTTAAACTGGGGTCAAACTGCAGTGTTTCGTAATGTTCACCATGTCCACCTCGTACAGTCAAGTCACTGTAAGACTTTGTCTAAAGTGTATGAATGAATATACACTGAGGAATGGTTTACATTGTTGTCACAGTCTGAAACTTCAAGCTATAACTTATTAAAGGTTCCTTTAGGTGCCAGATAATGCTTGTGTTGGATCTTTTGCATTCAGAAACAGACTGTTTTTCATTGACCTTAGCATAGTGGGTAACTGCACTCCACGCAACAGACTAGGGTTCGATTCCCTGCCCAGGCATGCACACCACACTACACCAGTAAGGGTCTTTGGGCAAGAATCCCAATGCTACATTTGCTACATCTGTAACCTGATTGAACTGTAAATCTCTCTACATTAGAGGGTCTGCTAAATGCATAAATGTCAATGAAAAAATGAGCTACACATTTGTCAATTATTGCAATTCCAATTTTTTCATGGAGATTTCGCTGTTGCCTAAGTTTAATCAGCATCTCTATCTAATATTCTGAACACAACAAATGAACCCTGATACGTTCCAAACAATGGGAGCAAGTTTCTAGTCATCCCTTTGTTGATTAGATAGCTGTCGTGCTAATAGCCCACTGTGCCAGACCTGATGATAGCTTTAAGCTTTCATCATGGCAAAGGCTGTGTTTAAGAGCAACAAATGCTTCCAAATTGCCACTAATAGAAGAGTATGCATTGAAATAGATCATGTTACAGCTAGCAAGAGGCTAAAAATGGGTGCCAGAGTGCCTGCACGTCTTGTAACTTGTATCCAGTCAGTGTGATGAGTGAGGCACAGGGAAGGAATGATCACCCAGAGCTCTTGAAAAGGGGGCTAAATATATACCCTTCTGAATCTTTTTACAAAGGTGTGGTACACCAGGGAAGCAAGGAGCTGCTCAAAAACTTCATACAAAGATGTTTCTGGTGTTTCTGTTTGAGCCCTTTACTTTGTATCACTTCTAAAACTTTAGATTTCTGATACAGGAATTGTTAGGCAAGTCATACCTTAATACCAGATGGGTAATGTTTTTCTCTCACATACTACTCCAACATATATCTAGTACTGTAAAAGTTTGGCACAGGGAAAGAGATTGCTACAGTTCCTTCCCATCGTCATGTTGGCCAGAGATCAGAAAACAGGCCCAGGAGATAAATATCTGTAAAGATAATTATAGATATTATTAGATATTGAACATTTTTCAGTATACAAAAACCACACGCTATGTGGCAGCATTTTACTAGTTAGACAGTGAGACAAATAAAGACTAGCCATACGCTCATAACAGCACAAACCAGTGGGATAGTTAGAGTTAGGTAGCGACTTTCAGTGAGAGTAAACAAGGCCTTGAGTTTGAGGACTAATCAAAGCTGTGTACGGTGAAATCTGGTCGGTAAATGACTGCAGATTGTTATTCATCGTTTTCATCTTTGGAATATCTGTACAATAAAAGTCATGTGTGATAGAGGTGCGTGAAAATTTGACCATAACATTTAAACAGCATTTAAACAGCATATTGATTTTAACATCAATAATAAAAGTAATGACATTAAAAATTTAGAAAAAGAGAACAATGATAATTGTTAATTATTGTAATTTTAATACTATGCATCTGTTTCAGCTCTGGTCAGTCGTAGGGGCAGTATATCTCCTGCTTGACCCCAAACTATGCGTATGAGAACAACCACTGTCTTATAAGCCTGGTGAACACTTTGTTTTATTGGCTCACTATTGTAACATCTGCATTAATTAGTGTCCACATATTGTCTGCAATGTGAAGTTGGTCAGATATAACACAGCCTTTTTTTCAGTTTTTAAAATGCTTTTCAGGTTTAAAATGAGAATTAAGAAATGCACATAATAGTTTTTGGTAGAGTGATTTGGAAAGATATGTTGTGATTAATTTCTGGAGCACATCAACAGCATATTCCAGTGTATTCCAACAGAGGTGGGAGATAAAGTCAACATCTTTTGTAATGTGTTTCAGTACACTTTTGTGCAAATCTGCAGTGCAAGGCTTGGTAAGATCTTCTTGGTAAGATGTTCAGTATTCATATACATGGTCTACACTTAATGCCAAATGAAGGGTAGGAGAACGAGACATGGGTGTTGATTGGTTGTACTGTATATCTCAGCCCCTCTCAACCACATCCTTTAAAAGTAGATTAGCCTGCTGTTTGGGTTGAGAGTATGGTAAGTTTGGTGAAACAGTCTGAGAACTTGAAGGCCCCTGAGACTCTGCTGACCCACATTAGACATGGCGTGAGTGTGATGATGCCTCTTTGTAGTTTCCTCAGACACAGGGCCGTAGACTATATGTCTGTGTGGATCTGGTTCTGTAGGAGGGCAAAAGCAAGAGCACGCTTCTTTCATTTACTGTTCAAACATGCTCCGCCTATAGCAATGAAGCCCCTACGCAGGGTTCCTGCAAGATGAATATTTTATAAGTGCAACAGACAGAAAGAGAAAAACGAGAAACGCCAACATCTGCAACGTTGGCTGCGGTTTTGTCATCTGTCGCTACATTCATCCCCTTTCTAAAGTGTGTCACGCCAATCGTCTCAACACGAAAATACGCATTTTTCTTCTTTCTGGTGGCAGCGGTGGTGGGGAGGGGCGATAAACAGCAAACACACGTTTTGGAGAGACTGGGGACATCCGTGAGATTTGTGGGGAGAGTTTGGAAAAGAGATTACGGCAAATGCGAAATGACAAATGTTTTCAGCGACTGGGAAGTGCAAGCAAACCGATTATCTTTTGCTTGCTTTTTTTTTCACTCCTCCCATTTTCCTTATCAGTCACTCCAAAGGTAAAGATGTTTGGAACACATTTCAAAATACAAGGACACTTTTTTGTAGAGTAATGCCTTTCATGATTTATCTGGCTGCTGGAGAAGTATTGCCTTGTAGTTGTTGCTACTCTGAGCAAGCATATTGAGAAAAGCTGTTAGGTACGTGTCATCTCTTACCAGTTCTGAATATAGACTTATTTGCAAGTACTTGACTGTATAATTCTGTCCTAACTAGCCGTATCCAGCCTGTGTGAAGTGAAATTAGGTCAGAGCACATGCTTTTTTTCCCACCCACTTCTCTCCATCTTTCTCACTCTTTTTTTTCCCTCTATCTCCTTCCTTGACTCCCTTATTACAACAATTATTTTGTATATTCATGGCCTTGAGGTACTCTTTTCATGCAGTATATTGCGCTGGCTACTATAGAAGCTGATTAACATAGAAGCAATAGAGTCTGCTCTTAATTACCCTAGTTTGAATATTCATTGCCATGCAATTATGCTGTTTTTCCTCCAATTTCTTATCCCATAGACCTTTTTATGCACTTTTACAAGACACCAAGTGATGTGATAAACAACATGTTCTTCTCTCTGAAGCCAAAACTGTAAGTAGAGCATAAGGCAGTCGATTTACTACAGACCAAAAAAAATGCTGGCTCACTTTCCACTGCCACATTCCCACTATGATTTCGTGTGAATTATGAAGATTGAGAGAACTCAAGACAATTTCATTTGAGTTGATGCTATGAAAATACAGAAGCAAAGTTCAAGGAGAGTATTAAGGCATCAAAGACAAAGCTGAGCAAACTGTGCTAGTCGGCTGGTTGGAGCAGCAATAGACACGGAAGACTTGTTGAGCTATCCTACTGGATTGATGTTGAAAAATGTGTTTCCCGTGAGAGTTCAATAATGCACCAGCTGTGAACGATTTGTTTCATCTCATTTGCCACCTTCTTTGCCAATGCAACTCAAAAGCTTACGTTTCTTCCTTTGATAATTTATTATAAACACACTGGTGTTGTTCACTGGAGCTTTCACTTGAAAGGCCCACTTCTTATTTGCTCTCAAACGATAGACATTTCAACAGAGACATGAGCTTGCTTGCTCGGAAATGTTTGCTAGGTTCGCTTTTGTTTGCTGTGTTGCTCATAGTGAGACCATGTTTTTGCACAGGAAATGTTTAGGGAGAAAGGAGAGACACATACATATATATATATATATATCATTACAAATCATGATAAATGGACCAAAAAAGACAGCCCAAAATTACTTGGAAAAAAGTCTCCATTGATTTACATTAAAAGTAAAGTACTTTTTTTCCTTCTCTTGTAAAGTTGTCATTTTGGAGATATGAGGTTTTATTATATATATACACCAATCAGGCATAACATTATGACCACCTTGTTTCTACGATCATTGTCCATTTTATCAGCTCCACTTACTATATAGGTGCACTTTGTAGTTGTAGTTCTACAATTACAGACTGTAGTCCATCTGTTCATCTCCATACTTTGTTAGCCCCCTTTTATCCTGTTCTTCAGTGGTCAGGACCCCCACAGAACAGGTACTATTTGGGTGGTGAATCATTCTCTGCACCACAGCAACACTGACGTGGTGGTGGTGTGTTAGTGTGTGTGGATCAGATACAGCAGTGCTGCTGGAGTTTCTAAACACTGTGTCCACTCACTGTCCACTCTATTAGACAGTCCTACCTTGTCAGTCCACCTTGTAGATGTAAAGTCAGAGACGATAGCTCATCTGCTGCTGCACAGTTTGTGTTGGTCATCCTCTAGTCCTTCAACAGTGGTCACAAGACACTGCCCATAGGACGCTGTTGGCTGGATATTTTTGGTTGGTGGACTATTCTCAGTCCAGCAGTGACACTGAGGTGTTTAAAAACTCCAGCAGCACTGCTGCAGCTGATCCACTCAGACCAGCACAACACACACTAACACACCACCACCACATGAGTGTTACTGCAGTGCTGAGAATGATCCACCACCCACATAGTACCTGCTCTGTGAGGGTCCATGGGGGTCTTGACCACTGAAGAACAGGGTAAAAGGGGGCTAGCAAAGTATGCAGAGAAACAGATGGACTACAGTCTGTAATTGTAGAACTACAAAGTGCGCCTATATAGTAAGTGGAGCTGATAAAATGGACAATGAGTGTAGAAACAAGGAGGCAGTCATAACGTTATGCCTGATCGGTGTATATATATATATAAAAAATCGATTCTTAGATGCATCGCGTTGCAGACGCGAACGATTCTGAATCGATTCACAAATGTCTAAAAAAAACGATTTTCTAAATATTTAATTTATAACGTAATGTTGACGGAACGCAAAGGGCGGAACTTGGAAGTGGGTAAGTGCAGCGCCCGGACAGTCTGTGGCGGCACATAACAAAAACACAGCTGGATGAGTGAGAAATCCGACCGGCTCCCTCTGCATTAAAAGCCAGACAGGAGTCACAACACAAATGATAAGAAGAGCCATTTTGTCCTTTCAACAAAAATCAAACCAGCTTGGGAGCCACAACATTTAATGTCCAGTGTGTCTCAGTATGTGCTAATGTCCTAGTTTAGGCTAAAAAATCTCCGCCAGAAAACTTTTCCTCAAAAGTTGAATAGTTTCTTGTAAAATGTCTTTCAGCTCCCCCCCCACAATCACGAGACCAAGACCGAAGTTATAAAATCACTAAAGAATATATAACATGCTGCGTGGTCATCCACTACCACTGGACCTTATTTCACAGTAATTAATTAATAAAAGATATTGGACGTAAATGCACTATGGATCATTACAAATACTTTGTTTTAAAACTACCTATATATATATATATATATATATATATATATATATATATATAGTTTTTGACCTAACTTAAGAATGCTTTTAATAGTTGCCTTTAATATTGTGGGTAAATTTCATGATGAATGGACCAAAAGAGATGGCCCAAAATTACTTGGAAATAAGTCTGGTTCCATTGACTTGCATGTTTTTTTTCCTCTCCTTTAAAGTTGTCTCCTGTTAAGCTGTTGTTTGGGGGTATGAGAGTTTATTCCAACAGCAGCGATATATATATTTACTGGACATTGGAAAGTTATTTTGTACAAGTCAAATCCCAGTTAAACTAGTCATTACGTAGCTACAAATTACTCATTTTCAGGAGGAATTTCTGAAGGGGGAAATCAAAGTAAAATAAATTAAAAAAGGATTTCCGAAATGAGACTCCTAACAACCATGCAAGACCCAGTAGACGACCAAAACTGATAATATATGAGTACTGATCCAGACATTGATACTGTCCCCATGAGATAAACAGTACTTTACTAATGGCCATTTTTGCTGAAAATCTAATAAATGAAGAGTGCTCAAGTTTATTACTTATGTTAACTTTTCTTTAACTCAAGCTGACATTTTAAAATTTGCTTTTGGAAATGCATAGAAAACAGTACACTCTACTATGTCCACATAGGATGCAAAAGGTTAGCATCCCTAATTCCTTTGCAATTACTGTAAAAAAAAAAAGGCAAAAGCTTATGATTGAAAAATTAAATATTTATACTATGAAGCCACTAAAAACTGACTGTATGTTAATAACACATTGTTAATAACACGAACATCCCCATGTTCAAAGACTTTTTGTCTTATGTCACATTTCTTCTGTTCAGTGTACTGTGACTATAAGAGAGTCTTCTTTGCAGGAAACCAGTGATACCCTACTAGGCCACTCCGGTCACCATATGGTGTGAGGGCTGCCTTATGTGGCAGCTAAAGAAAGAAGTCTGGATTAAACTGTGATGACATTAAATCCACAGTACAAACAGTCTTACTTTAAAATAAATAACAAAGTTGGTCTAAATGACACTGTTTTGTGACACCAGTTTGTGTATGCAGTTCTTTGTGTACAAATGGCCTTTTTTATGTGTTAAATATGGCAGCCTTTCTTGTTTAGCACAGCCTCATCTCACCGTCTAGACAGTAATCTCTTTTTGTAGACAGTCTCACACTCACCACCATTTCTAGCAGAACAAAATTTCCAACTGCCACAAATGTGCAGCATGTCACCGAGTGCAGCTGTTGAGAGAGGATAAGGGATGTCCCTGTCATAATATTTATAAAGTAATGTGTATAAAGAATTATTAAGACAGGGGATGCATAAACCTGCACAAAGATAGGTGAAATAAACAAGAACAGCAGCCAGTTTTGCTGTTACAGCACAAAAAAAGAAGATACCACCCTACCTGAGGTAAGATGCCCCCATAGATTACCCTGAAGCTATTTATCAAAGTTCTACACAATGTATCATTTATGTTAAACTATTTTTCATCTTTGCATTTTTCCAAATTTCTGTTATTAATCAAAGTACAAAACTAAAAATATTTAATTTTCATATACAATCAATTAGTTTGTGTTTTAATGATTCAATTTCAGTTTAGTAAGCTATTGCAAAAGACAAATGGCAGTAAAATAGAAACCTTTGAACAGTTTTGTTTAATTATTTAAATTTTTAAATTCCATAATTATAGTGTAGTTCTTCTACTTATTATTATTATTATTATTATTATTATTACAACAATATTAACAATTTAAACAAAGCATTAGCATTCAACATGTAATTGATAAGTGTAAACGATTCTTGTACATGACAAAACAGATCTAGTGTAAATTTAAGTCTGTTAAGCTGCAAAACTCATCTTCAGCAAGGCAGTTAAAAATATGACCGAATTCTAGCTAACAATTGCTATAACTAGCATGCAACGCTAAAGCTAGCTAGCTAGTGAACTTTGTGGCATTCTGAAGAAAAAAATAGTTTTCCTTGTAAAAGCAAAAACATTGCTCTCTCCACCTCCCCCACCCCAGTAATCATACAGTCGTATGCAAAAGTTTGGATATTTTCTTTTATGTTAAATTAATCAAATAAACAGTAATTGTGCATTATTGTGCAGGAGTGTGTTCCATGTAGAGGATGTGGTAACTTAATTTCATTTAGAAAATCAATAAAACTTGTAATTTGACCAGGGTGACTATATGTAACCTCCAAGACTCTGGTTTTAGGATCATAAACAGCTCTTTGAACAAAAAAACCTGAGCATCTTCTGACCAATCAGAAGCCTCTTCTGACCAATCAGAAGCATCTTCTGACAGAGGAGGACCCACCCAGTCCTTTTCATGTCACTTTTTTTCCTTCATGACATTTGGGGCATCAGAGTGTCCATGTTAACCTCTGTCCACTGTGAAAAGTGCTTTAATGGGACTTTGGAGCAACAGAGGAAGGTCAACTAGTCCGATGAATCCTGTTTTCTTTTATATTACATGGATGACCAGGTACCCGCATGCCATTTACCTGGGCAAGTGAGGGCACCAGGATGCACTGTGGGAAGAAGACAAGCCGGTTGAGGCAGTGTGATGCTCTGGGTGATGTTCTGCTGGGAAAGCTTGAGTTAGAGCATTCATGTGGACGTCAATTTGATATGTGCCAAATACTTAAACATTGTTTCGGACCAGTTACACCCTTTTATGGCAGAGGTGTTCCTAGATATCAGTGGCCTCTTTCAGCAGGATAGTTCACTCTGCCACACTGCACACATTGGTGCTGTAGTGGAATGGTTTGTGGACCATGACGAAGAGGTCAAAGTGTTGCCCTGGCCTCCAAAATCTAATTGAGAATCTGTGGGATGTGCTGGAACAAGGAGTCAGATCTGCGGTGGCTCCACCTCACAAGTTACAGGACTTAAAAGGATTTGCTGCTAACGTTGTGGGGCCAGATACCACAGGACACCTTCAGAAGTTGTATGAAGTCTGTGCCTCGGTGAGTCAGAGTTGTTTTACAGGTATGTGGAGGACCAACAGGATGTTAGGCATAATGTTGGTCATAATGTTTTGGCTCTTCAAGGTATTATATTAATAACAACAGCAACAATTATTATTATTATTATTATTATTATTATTATTGTTATTATTATTATTATATAGCCTTTAATTATTTAGCAGATAGTTAATGAAAACATTTATATATTCGTGTAAAAAGTGCAAAAGAAATAAAATACAAAGAAAAAAGATAGACTTATTAGCAAACATCAGTTTGAGGCATTTTAACCATAACAAATTAATCTCTTAGTATATGGCTTATGAATATACTGATTTATGAATATCCCTGTTCAGCATACATGAACTGCCATTGCTATTACACACCATTTCAGAATAGTGAAAATATTACTTGTTCATTTCCTCCCAGATTGCATTTCTATTGTGTGTAACATTAAATCCTGTAAGAAATGAGCTAAAGCTATAAGGAGCCACTAGAAGCTCACATCAAAGCACTGTGATTCATTCCCTATAAGTCATCAAGCCTTTTAATGCGAACGATGTCTGCTCTGATGTTCGGCATTTGTCAGAGAATTCAATAAGCCATGCTGACAAATACAGGTCGAGGTGGGAAATGTGGGGTGATTGCTTTTTTGTCTCCTCTTTCTACTCCTGTACCTAAACCTTGTGATTTGTCGTTGGTTCTATGGAGTGGAGATATCAATATTTTATAGTTTTCTGAGTAACGGCTGTGTGCGGGGAGGGAGGCGAGAGGTTGATGTTTAATTGCTGTTGCGTTGTGTTGCGTCAGTGGGCGTGGAGACTGATTGCAGCGTGGGGACAAATGTGAGCGTGATGTGGAGGAGTGGATGAAAGCGTGAGGCAGACTGAGTGAGGAAAGAAAAAATCATTATTTTTGGAAAGTGTTAATGTTCGGGTATGGTCAAAACATTATAAATGAATGAGGAAGAGTGGGTGAGAGTCATCTCAGGAACAGACAGAAACTTACAGAGGGAATGAACAACAGTTTAAAGGGCCCATTTCATGGAAAACTGATTTTTTCTCACTTGTTTTAAGTGAGAGACTTTGATGTAGTATCTAAACACTGTTAAAGCTGAACTACATACTATTCAGTCTACAGTCTTCCTGGTTCACTGTTTTTGTAATTTCATTTACATATATCCATCTATTCAGCCTATAGCAGAATGAAACAGGTTGTTTTTGATACTGTGACTTTAAGACTGACATAGGCAAATGAGCTCTCTTCTGACTGGCTTCCCTGTATTGTGCTTCATGAAAACAATAAATTCAAAATGGGTTTTTTGTTCAGCTTTTTTATTCTGGCGAGAAAATTAATTGTTTACATATGACATATTCATTTTTTGACCGCTACAATTTTCTGGGTTTTTTTCCTGAGGCCCACTGAAACATTTGTATGGTTTTATGTATCAAATAGATAAAACCTCTTTGTTCCTTGAAATGAAACGGGTTGGTTTTGTAACTGTGAATTTAGGATTTACATATACAAATGAGCTTTGTTCTGATTAGCTGCCCTGAATTGCCTCAATTTGGGCTAAACACTTCTTTTAACTTAAGTGTGAATGAGTGGGGCTAAACTGATGTAGGTGAAATAGACAGATATATGTAAATACACTGTTTTTTGTGAATCTGAATATATATATATATATATATATATATATATTATATTTTTTTTTCTTTTCTTTTTTTTCAACAATTGTTAAATTGACCATATTCTGATGAATATAAAATAGACATTTTAAACTTGTTCCACCAGCATAATCAAACTGAAATAACTCATAAGTGATTATTTATCCAACCAGTCCAGAAACCCAAAGTGAAAGTGACAGAGCAAAATGACAAGAAGGTGATGACAGGTGTTAAAATGAATTATGACTGTTTTTGGTACAGAAAACTACACAA
The DNA here is from genome assembly GCF_904425465.1 of Colossoma macropomum. NCBI lineage: Eukaryota > Metazoa > Chordata > Actinopteri > Characiformes > Serrasalmidae > Colossoma > Colossoma macropomum. The sequence goes on from NW_023494810.1 coordinate 10,017,075, forward strand.
AAAAGTGGACCTCAGGGAAAAAATAAAATACAGAAAAATGCATGATACAGCCTTTAAAAAGGTTCTACACACATATTTCCAAAATGGTTTCGTCCATTCTAAGGTTCTTGTGGGAACCAAAAGTAATTCTTCTATGGCATCACTCTGAGGACTCTTTCTAGCACCTTTTTTTAAGTGTAAAACTGGACATCAAGGGCCCATGTAGAAACACTTCTAACTAAAGTGAGAAATCACATAACTTCTTGTAAAAGAAACCTGGACCTCAGCAGGATGACAAAGTAATATAATCTGATGAGTTTCCTCATCAGTGTTCAAGCCACATGACCTGCCCTCACTAACTGTTTGGTGAGATAGAGGGCCATGAGCAATGGTTTTATCATTGGCAACCATGTGCATTCATTCTGGTGGAGTGCCTAGCAACACAGTTTCGTTTGAGGTTTTATTTTTTCCTTTATCATTTGTTGTCCACTGGAGGTCAGTAGAGTTACTGGAGTGACTGTCAAAAAGGATTATTTCACTTACATTTTTATAAAATTTTTATTTTTACAATTTTTCATGTAAATTTTCAGATTCTCTTAGACTAATTTTACCTTTGAAGCTTCACTCATCCTTTTTTTGCACTCAGATTTCCACTTTGGTTTGTTTCAGGGCAACATTTTTCGAGTATGTTTTCCCTGAGGCCCACTTATAACACTTGTGTGGCTTTATGTACCAAAATCAATCATAATTCATTTTAACATGGCCATTTTGCAGCCTGTTGTTTTTGCTACTGTGACTTTATGACTGATATATGTAAATGAGCTCTGTTCTAATTGGCTGCCCTGTAGTGTGCATCAGTCCAGACTGAAAGACTCCCTATAAATGTGGATGTCGGTTTTTGTGACACCAACAAAACAATACAATCAAAATGCAGTTTTTTCCATATATGGAAAGATATGGGCTGTATAGACTGGGCAGAGGACTGCATTGTTTAAAATGTATATTTTTTTCATACTACATCTAACTCTCATTTAAAAAAGTGAGGAAAGTTGGGTTTTCCATTATATGGGCCCTTTGAAGTTAATACAATTACAAGGTGAAAAGGTCTGATTTTCTTCCTTTCTTTAAATTTTCTGCAACTTCAGAAACTAAAATAGCTTTGGGTGCACCATATTCGTAAAACTGAGATGTCCACATTAATATTGTAGAATATGCCTTTTGTCACTTGAAGCGGGCTGATTTAGCTTTCTTTGAGTGTCCCTTTTTCCTCTTTCTGAAAATGTTGTAGAAGAGTCTTCTAATCTTTGGGATTCTTTCAACTGACTGCTTCTGAGGATTTGCAGAACAGTTATTGCGCTTAAAACTCCCGAACAGAACGTTCTTTTTGCAACTGCCAAATCGCAGTTGCTGCTGTTAGCTCTCTCGCTGATAGTTACCTCAAGAGAAAGCTCTCAAGTATTTCTGCCTCTGCTACACTCTGGAATTTTGCTGTTTTACAAGTACACTAGTTAAAGTCTGGAATAATCAATAGTTGCATACTGATATTTTGAAGCATTCAATCAATAGCAGGCAGATACGCCAGCAAATCCAATAAAAATGAATTAAAATCAGAAGCTACTTTTTATAACTATTCTTGGTATACTATTATGAAACTAACCAAACAGAAGAAGGAAGAACCTTGCAGTACTGTGTCAGAGTCAGAGATCACCCTTCATGTATTTCATTTCCAGTCAAAATGGCCAAAAAATGGGAGGGGCCTGTTGGGAGGGGCACTGCAGTGACTTTTGGGTTTGGAGGTGGGGCTGCGAGGGAAACCGGGCAGGCTGGATTTGTGTGTTTTTATAACTAAAGTTAGCTACCAGAAAATCTGGAGAGTGACAGAATCAAACAGCACTTTTGCAGCTGAGAGTCTTACGAGGCTGACGATTTTTCTCTACTACCATCCCCATCTTCAATGAGGGAAGGTGTTTCTGATCAGGCAGTGCGTTTAAGCCTTAACAGTATGAGCCACTGACTCAAACTGCTGAAGAGTCTCCCCTCAAATTCACTCACCAAACAGAAATCACTGGCAAGCAACACTGGAGCTACGGAAAGTGAAAAAGAAAGTTCAAGAAAGGCTGCACAGACGAAAGGTTGACACAGTCAGTAACAATGGCCATTTAATGTTAACCTCTCTTGAACTGTTTTGCTTTCCGGAGTTCCAGTGTTGCTTGCTGTTGATTTCTGCTCAGTGAGTGTGGCGCCCGAGAGGTTGAGTTGTGAAGAAAAACGAGAATCAGCTGCAACACCGGAGGCTATATGGAGACTCCTTCAGGTCACCTAATCATATGTTGGACATTATCAATAAATGTGCTAATCATAGCATCTAATCTTAGATTAACTGGGTTATTTACAGTTGGTACAGACTGCTGGGGGTATTTAGCTCAGCGTGTGAGTGTGGTTATCTCCTTGCTCTAGGCTCCTGTGCTTTCATATTTATGAGTGCACCACAAGTAGGGCGTCATTGGGGGGTGGGTAACGTTGGTTGACTGATTTGCATACTGTGACGTGTGATCGTTACAGGAAGACACGTCATCCACACCTACAGCAGAGTTGAACCAGAGGGGCACTGTGGAGGCGGAACTGTCCACAATAAAGATGATTTTTTTTTTCAGTTTGGAAAAATGTGTTCAAATTTTAAGCAAGTCTGGTGTATTTTATTATTACAGAGCAGTACATTTCAGCTGTTACTGAAAAAAAAAAACGTAGTTACTCTGTAGGTACTCTTTAAGTACAGATTATTCATTGTTCAGTATCAAAAAGAATGCAGAAAACACACAAGCCTGCACTAACTTAATAATTGTACATTGTGGAAGCCAAATAATATGAAATTAAGTTAAATGAGGAAAATATACAGTTATTATTAGAATCAAGATCAGACTGATCCATTGTTTTTTTTTTTTATTTCAAGATGGTAGTGCTGTTTCTTGCCATGCTTTGTTAAACATTATTTTAGATTCTTCTTATTATATTTGAAATGGTTAATTAGTACTTGATAAATGAAGTTATTACTATTCAAAGCTTATTGATTTGTGTGTGATAACCAGTGTGGGAAGCATATTTTTGCTGTGTAAAAAACAAAACAAAACAAAAAAAAACAACAGGAAGTATTTAATTTTTTGTGATTTGTAGTTTTCTGCATAATTTGAGCTGAGCAGCTGACCTTTACATTGTGTAGAAAACTCCATGATAATTGGACTAATACAAGTGCTCCAGAATTGCTTCGAATGAAAACTCTCTGCATTAACTTACATTGAAAGTGAAGAATATTTTATCCTCTCCTGAATAGTTTCCATTTTGAAGATAATTGTTTTTCTTTGAACAGCGGCAATATCAGCATTCTGGATCATAGATGTTTGAGCTTTTCTGTGCAAGAGCATCAGCTGCAATGCACTATTGTAGAAACTCGTCCTGTATAGCATATAAAATCTGACAAAAAATAGGTCATATGGGTGCTTTGCATATTTTTTATCAAGCAATGTCTCAAAAAGTGTTGCAAATAGTTGCCCAAGGCCCAGGAACTAAACTAAAGGAGGAACTTTGTAATTTTCTCTCTGACTCCCCTGGTCCTATATAATCAGGTTCAGTTCTACTCATCATAGATCAATATCAAAGTCCCTGGGACTGAATCTGTGACACTCACCTTGGGCCTATCATTACCCGACAGACTTTATCCATTAGCTGTGACAGCTGATAGCCTCTGCACTGAGGCAGGACTCGACACAGCATGCTGCTTCCTCCCACACTGAACACGAAGCATTGGCCGTGGCGGAGTGGCCTTATCATACGGCCTCATTACAAAAAGAGTGCAGTTTCAGTGTTTGGTCTGAGATTGGTTCGGTGCCCAGGTTAATTTCTGGGAAGGAGGTGATTTTTGGACAGAAGTTCTGGTTTCTCATTCAATGGGTTCAGAAAGGGGACAGTTCAGTGCATCCCTTCCATGATCGTCTCCCCTATACCAAAGAAGGTGATGGAGGGCAGGGAGAAAAGGATACAAGGCAGACTCCATAAATCTTTTATTAGCATTTGATTTATTTTCCAACAGCTGATTTCATTATTTTGCATGGAATAATTAATTGGATTTGTGGTTTTCATGCAGTTATTCTCCAGTTGGCCTAGATTTAGCTCTTGTGTTTGGAGTGGGTGGCGAGCTTGCATTTTGAGTAGAGTTTGTTGGTAAACCATAGCAAGCTGGGAGATTAAAGCTGATTTCCATTTCCTTAGTATTTGCTTGACAGAGATGCTAAATACAAAGCGTTTCATTGTGAACACCATCTTATGTTCCCCTAGATATTCAAATATATTTAGCCCATTCTGTATTTTTTTTTCCTCATGCTTTTGAATATGCTTTGCAACAGCAATAGAAACAGTGATGTCTCAACAAAAAAGACCTTTTACAGCTTCAAAGGAGTTCCAGAATTTGGTGTGCTTAGAAATCTCAACCTTGCCTTCATTGAACCTTTCATTTTCAGCCCGATGTGACATGCACAGTTTTCCTTAAATCCTTGATGTATAATGCAGATTAATTACTCTCACTTACTCTCAGTGTTTAGTTGGAACTGTCAAAGGTGAGCTCTCCAGATTTTCCGACACATTTTTTCTAGAACAGAAGTTCCAATTACATGTTGGTGTTGAACAAAACGTAATATGTCGCTAACGATGGCGGCATGAAGCCATGCAAACACTGCCATGGTGACAGCGTTCTAAGAGGAGCGCTTTAGCAGTGTCAGGTGTGTATTAAGGGTTGAATAAAGGTAGGAGGATGCTCTGTTCTATTTTACTTCCACAATGAGATGGCCCCTGACTCCCAAAACATATCAACATCTGGTTTATTCCGCCACTGCGGTTGACAACAAAGGTTTGGAAAATTGAACTCTTGACGGAATTTTCTGCTTACTGCTGTGATATGCTGCCTTTGCCACTGCCATAATTTTCTGTCTCTGCTTCACCGAAAACATGCCGTCCTCCGTCATAATGTAAACACAACATAAGAGTTTCAGAAACATTAATCAAGTAAATGCATCGATGGGAGCTAATCAGTGCAAACTGAATGGCATCTTACTATGAGGACGCCTCAAATCGCCTTTGGCAGTTCCAGTTGAAATGAAATGTTTAATTTGTTTAGCGTTAGCTGTGGAAAGCTGAAATTAATTTTTCTATTAACTATCACATTTACCCTGGATCCTCTGCTGATGCTGCTACTGAGTTTCATTGGGTCTTAATGAAATCACTATTTGAGAAATATCTGTGATTAAAATCAGCTCCTTGTATTATGTGTAAATGATTGTTCAAGAAAATAAGGAATGAAGACCTACAGAAAAACGTAAATAAGAATTAGAATAAGAAGTATTTTAAAATCTGTTGTATCTAGCATGAGGGGATTCAACATTCAGTATAAAATGAAAAAAAAAAGTTAGATATATATATATATATATATATATATATATATATATATATATATGACTTAACAAAAACGGTATTGCAATTAGAATCATACATCATATTTGTAATTCCTGCCTTCTGTTTATGTCTAAAACATGAGCTAATCTTTATTATTGACATATTAAGGATGTTTAATCTAAGCTTAATCTTCACCTTGCACAAAGCCTTGCAAGTCATGGTTTCTCAGATGAATCACATGAACCCTGTGGTCAGTGTTTGCCCTCTGTCTTGCACTAACTGGAGAAACATGACTCGATTATCAGTGGGATTGTGGAGCGAATTTCTTTGCCAGGTGTAGGTGGCTGGTAGGATTTTTTTTTTATTTGTTGGGGGTGTAGTTCAGGCTGTGGTTAGATCACTTCAGCAAGACTGAGAATCAGATGCAGCTTAGTGTTGAATGATAATAAGAATTTAGCCTACTGTGCCCCCATGCACACAGTCATGATCTTCAGTCAGTAGCAGAAGTGGAAGTTGTTAACTGCTAGTGAATAATCATGTGGATGCTGAATCAGGACAAGGTGATGATGATGATGGGGGCGCTGAGGGTATTTATCTAACTGTATTAAAAATGCCGTTATGAAATACAGTACTGTGCAAAAGTCAGGGACCGCCTTTCATTTATTTCAGTTGTAGTGAAAATTACAATACAGTACAAGTTATTTAAACATAGAATATTTTACAGAATCCCCAACAACTAAATATAATATTATCGTTTTAGTGTTAATTGTGTCGACTTTTCGCCTTTATTATAACTTGCATTAGTTTCTAAAGAATTGCTTTCAGTTTTTCAAAGAAATCTGCAGGGATATTCTTCCACACCTCAAGTTCAGCCTTAGAAGTTGCCTGCATTTTCTGTTTCTCATGATTCAATTAATATCAAGGTCTTGACTCTGGGGTGGTCAGTCCATTGTTCTTTTCTCAGTGAGGGCTTCTTGACAGCTACACATCCTTTCAGACCCATAGTGCTGAGTTGTCTTCTCACAGTGGAAGGATGGACAGAAACACCTGTGGATGTTTTCAGATCTGAAGCAGCTTGATTTTCTTCTCTCTCTCAAAGATGAAAGCTTTAAGTGCTGTGTATCTGACGGGGACAGTGTTGATGTCGGGGCCTTGCACATTTTCTCTGTATCTTTTAATCTGTTTTGAACTCCAGTTTGGGAAAGTTTTGTTTTTCCATGTTTTCTTTTGAACTATTGAACTATTCTCTCTGTATTTTGTAAGACAAAAACTTTTATTATCCCACTTTATCCTTTTTCAGCTTAATAGTTGGAATCTATTTTGTAGTTCAATGACATTTAGGCAGTCTTGGAACCTACTATAACATTACACAAAATAATGACCTAGTACAACAGTTAATTGTAGTTACATTGTTTCTTGTATTCTAACAAGGGCACTGTAAATTAATGTTACCAAAAAAATTAAAAATGTTTTTTTATGCCATTTGACAGACGCTTTTATCCAGATTCTACATTTTACATAGGTGGACGGAGGTAGTGTTAGAAGTATTGCCCAATGACTCTTATTGGTATAGTGCAGGGTGCTTGCCCAGGTGGGGGACTGAACCCCAGTCTACAGCGTAGAAGGCAGAGGTGTTACCCACCACACTACACCAATGTTAATTTGTGGAGTATACCATTACCAGGCGCTCCAAGAGTACAGGCCTCTGCCAGCTATTTGCCGCATCTTGTACTAGCTTACAGCCCAATAAAACAAAAATCGTGTTTACTTTGAATCTTATCATGATGCTGGAAGCTGACAAACCATGATTTGTGTATTTTACTATTGTCCCAGCATCTTTCTGCAGAAATGTACAAGGAGCATATCAAGCTGTTGGAATGCCTTACATAACACATTTGACAATTAATACTATTTACAGCTCTAAATGCTGTATGTTTTCTATTATAATGCAGGCAACGTACCTCTGGCACCTTTTAACCTAACCAGTAAAAATTCATTGCTATCATTTCATCTGCTGCCCTCTGAGACAACATTGCTCAGTTGCCATGGGACTTAACGATGCGAGAGAGCAAGTTGTTCGGTTTTTACAGGGGTGAGAAAGTCCAACAAGTCTGCCTTCTACACAGCTACAGTATTTTTCAGTGAATACAAAACTAGCTGAGTAGATGAGTTGTCAGCATAGCTGAGATACTTCAAAGATTCGAGTTACTGTTGGGTACAGTGGGTTTCAGCTGGGTACAGTGGTTATCAGCCGCGCTCAGTATTCTGTTTTAACATGTTGGAATGATGCAACTGTCTTCCTTTCTCAGATTGCTGTGCCATCGCACCAATATTGCATCATAAGGCAATTATAATGCATACAGTGGAATACTGACGCTTTAATCTAAAGATGGAGATAAAATGCCAATTAGGCATTACCAAAAACTGCCTTTGATCCAGGCAAAAGCTTTTTATCGGCTTTCACCCCAAATCGATATTCCTTGTTGTAGTTTTTACACCCTTAATTAATTAATTAAATTTTGTTTTAATTAATGTTTGAGCTATTCTTTTCAAAGGATAGATTATTAATAGATCAATTCCAAAATTAAGCATACACTTCTTTAAATTTGTGGTTACTTTTGATTAATTAAACTGACAAGCACATCAGCTTTACTTAACTTTTCCAGCCTGTCATGCATTCACCATTGGCGTGAACTGAGTGAGAGTGAGAAAGAATAATGCAATGTAGCATCTTCAGGAACTATGATCTGTGCTGAGTCTTTGTTCCACAGCAGTGCAATACAGATGAAGGAGGCAAGTAAATGGGTTCATATATGTGACAAGCTCTAAAACATTCAGTGAAGGCAACTTCAACATGTTTTTTGAAGGCTGAATAGCATGAGGTGTGGCACTAAAGAGAAACTGCTTGTTTATTTGTGATCCTTTGACAGAAGAAATCCTCTATCTGTGTTTGTTGTTATTTTTGGTTAAAGAATATATTCTTAGTGCATTAAGAATGGTCATTGGGTGCTACAGTAGTTGTACCTGTTCAAAGACATTAAATTGGTGTGTTCGTACAGATTTGTGTGATTTTGTGTATTTTGGCAAATTGTAAATGATACACTGTGAAAGTATGAGTTCTTTATTAATTAACAGCGGGCCAGTAATGAACCCCTGTGGAACTCCACTACTTCTGTCTGGCACTGCAGCCTTTCAAAGGCAAACTGAACTGCCTCAACCTGATTTTGGGAAGAACTCTTAGGAATTTTAATGAGCAAGAGTGATTTAGCTGAATTTCATTTGCATTAAATCACAAGAAACACTGAAGTTGCTGTCCTTTGCCCTAACCAGAAATGTCAAATAAGTTTGTCAAACAAGCCCCCCCCCCAGAAAAAAAAACTGAAAATACACATGAACAGGTGCAATTTTTTTGGACTTACAGCCTGAATACTTCACACAACAAAGTCTGTATTCTCAACAGGATCTTAACAAATTCTTACCAATGTTTAGGACAAGGACTTGCGTTGGAGTACTAAAAGTAATCCATTACAAATTAATAATAATCTATTATTTACTTTATTTGTATGTTACTCTGTAAACCTCACATATCTTGTGCTGTAACAAGGGAAAACCCAACAGTTCTTTTTAGTCAAGTATTTAAAATAGCCAATCTCAGTAAAACATACTGAGGCCTGTCACTATCCCTGATTTGAACAAAATATAGGCAGTTATGCTGACTAAAATCAGGAATGGCTGATGCAGTTTGAAACCCGAGAAAATGAGTCAGTAAAAAAGTTAAAAAAACAGCTGTCATGAAATAAAATCTTTATGAATAAAAGGTAAAGGATATAGAGCTGTTTCTATATGAAAGTTGAGCCTGTTTAGGTGAGGTTGAGGATCTTTACCCATCAGTGTCATATTGGCGTGGTAAGACGCTTTGACAGATTGTTTGCTGAGTTTACAATGCTTTTCGCACTTGAACTGCTTATATTCCCCATCAAAGTCACCCAGTCAGCTGTTGCAGGTAGCAGAAATTATGTGCAAGGGCAGGCATGAATAATCTATAAAGAGGAAATTTATGATTTCAATGCATCTCGCCTAATTAATATTGCTTTCTCAGAGACATAAGTAATATAATATATAATTCTTATTACATCAGTAACTGTAATGTGATTACAAGAATTTAAACTGTACTTTGTTACAGGAAAAATGAATCACATTACTTTAACATTATTTTGTACCATGTTGCCCCAACACTGATGAGGAATAGGGGAAGTTTAGTGGTTGTAGTTTTTCTCATGATCTAATCATTTAGGCTATGAAACGCAACAAAACTGCCCACACTTTTTATACTCGTAAACATGTTAAATTCTTTATGGGATCAGATGGCTAGTAATGTAATGCCTTATATGACTTGATATTTCCCCTGTATTGCCCTAGTACATGCAGTGCTATGTTGTAGTAAGAGCTGTGTGGATTTGTATGGAGTGCTGCGATCATCCCATAACTGCTACTGTATTAAATCAGGCAGTCCAGAGAGTCTTGCTATGATTAATAATACTGTCTCCCGGGCAGCTGGGTTTCCAATAAGGGAATAGATGTAGTTCCATGGAATTCCGAGTAGCTTGTGTGTGAGTGAGAGTGTGTGTGTGTGTGTGAGAGAGAGAGAGAGAGAGAGAGAGAGAGAGAGCAGGAGAGAGCAAGAAAGAAATGTAGAGAGGGTGACATAGAGAACGAGAGGGTGGGAGCAAGCGAAAGAGTGAGGGAGCGCAGCAGTAGCAGCCTCTAAGCGAGGGAGGTTTATAAATATTGATTAGCATTCCTGCACTGATCGAAAGAAATGACAAGGAGCACTCAGACGCTAAGCTGTCCTTAAGCAAGAGAGCACTGCTTTTGTTCCCGGAGCTCTCTCTCCTCTTTCTTCTCGCTCCCTCGCTCTCCCCTGCCTGACCGATACCACCTCGTCTTAAGAGCGCCTCAACTTTCAGCGCTGAGGATGGAGACTTTAACGCACAGAAAAAGCTTAGTATGAGAGCGAGCACTCTTCCTAATTTCTTCTCCTGCCTCGCTTTTGTGGAGTGGCGGACCGCTCCTGAGAGTGCCATGTGACTTGTTCCAGAGCTCTTCTCACCTCCCTCCCCCCTCCTCTGTCTTTCTTTCTTTTTTTTTCTTCCTTTTCCTCCAACAATGAGCTGCTGAGGAGAGGAGGAGGCGGTGAGAGGAGGATATGTTTTCCGTTTCGCTCAAGTGCCGGCTGGGGGTCATCAGACGCAGGATCAAGGGTATTGTGCAATGCGCCACTTTGACATGGGCTTTTGCATTGGGGGGGTCTAAGTGTGCACCATGGAGGGTGGCAGGATGAGTGGGACTGACTTTTGAAAAGCTGCATTGAGGTGCTTGATAAAAGTGTGTGTGTGTCATACATGTGCATCTCTGCTGTTCTGTTCTGGTGTTTTGTTGTCTAAAAATTGGTGGTGTGTTTGCTAAGTTTTTTTTAGGGTAATCAAGAAGTTCTGAATCTCATAGATGTTAACACAGTCTGCTTTGTGGTGGTTCATGGTGGCTTTTGGGGCAGTTAGTACTTGAGATGTGTCTTTGGGTACTTTTTGCTTTTCTGCATCCTGTATCTCAGCTGTGTACTTGTAGATAAACCTCTAAACTGAGCACCTAAAGGAAATCATTAAGAGCATTTCAACTGTTAAAGTGATGACATGCTGGCTTAATCATTTGTACAGCATTAAGAGTAGCAAGTGACTCCACCTAAGAGGCCTCTTACTTTTGTCAAACTGCAGATTGTAATAACAAGATACAGCTGTTTGCGTGACATGCTTTGTTGATTTTCTAAGAGAAGACAAGTTAAAACATCCTCTACATATAAAATATTGTAAAGAACAATTACTGTTTATTTGCTGAATTTAACATAGTGGGAAACAAATAAAAGTGTTGAAATTTGGCTTGTGCAAAAGTTATGGCACATAACTATTATTTAATAAACATACCATAATTAAACATACATAATTGTTTCATTTCCAGTATGTTAAACTCAGCAACTGTTAATCAACAAAACATGTAATTTGACTGAGGGTGTTCAAACTTTTGCAAATGACTGTGCATGGTTGTTTTAGCTCATCATACTAAAAAATGCCTAAGACAAAACTGTCCTTATTTTGAGTTCTTTCTATTATGTTTATCAATTTTAGAAAGTAGAGTGAGTCCTGAAAAGACCATCTCACTCTCTTGAGACCAACAGAACTCTGACAATCCACTAACAGAGCTTAGTATGAGAATAATATGATTGACCTTACATGAAAAATATAAATAGATTCTTACAATGACTTGTCTATGTTATCTAACACAGATGTTAGCCCAGTGAGCTAGTTCTGTTGTGAATTCCGTTTTGTTCATGTAGAACAGTGGTCAACCAAGCTCCTGAAGATCTAAACTTTAGCTCCAACTCTAATCGACCCCAGCTGATCCATCAAGTTATAGTCTTCAGAAGTCCTTGATTAGTTGAACGAGGTGTGTTAGATTTGAGTTGGAGGTGAAACCTGCAGGAAGGTAGATCTTCAGGAGGTTGGTTGGTGACCACTGCCGTAGAGGACAGCTGAGCCATAAATAAGTTTGAAATGTAATATAAAACTATTTTATCTACTCAACATCTCACCCTAAGTTGCTCTGCAAAACTAAATCGATAAAGCTGACAAAGGCAAGTGAGCCAGGTTCAGGGCTGTTGACTCACTCAATAGAAGAGGAAGTTTCAAACTGTAGTTCTAGATAACACAGCCATGCTTATCCTGCAGGAATTCACTGACTTTAGTTTGCTGATCAATTAAGTCCACATACTTTTTAAGTTAGAGGTATTTACATTGGCGTATGTTCAAATTCCGTAACACTTTAAAGCAAAGATTTCTTTGTCATGCATTGCAGATATCAGTGACATTGTATCTTTTTTGTCTTAATAAGTTTGTTGAGGTAGAAATATTATTCAGAAGTAATTTTGCAAAATCTTTGGAAAATAGCTATAAAGCTCTCAGAATGTGAAAAGTGAACACAAGCCTCTTCGATTTAGCCTTTATGAATGTATGCATGTATGTATGGATGTATGTATTTTTTATTTTATATTATTGATAAACAATTTTTTTTGGGGTGACTGCATAGTTATTGTGTTCTTGAGAAAAAAATTAAAATATAAAAAAAAAGTTGAATGTATAGCTATTATTACCTATTATTTAGAGTCACTGAAAGTTAATGATCACCATGTAGACAAGTGTAAAAACAGATTGAAAGTCTTTCATAGCTGCCTAGCAAATTCCTGCCTCATGACAATGACTTCTAAAATTTAATGAAAGCAGTCAAGCTTCATTTAAAAGTAGAGAAGTAGCGGTTAAATGGAATACGTGACAGTTGAACAAGATGTGCATCAACAGGCATCATTAGTGTAGCGAGCAGTTTCTTGTGTGCCGTTTCTTGACTTTAAGCTTGCCTAGCCTTCCTTCCTTGATTTGCATAAGACATTTCTTCAGCATACCTTTACCCTAGAGATATGTTTCTCTCCTGCTGTTTATTTTTGGATAAGTGTTAACTGAAAACTTTCTCAAATTAAAATGTTGAAGAGGTTTGCCACAGACACAACACAATTTCAGCTCTCAGTGATTTCTTGGTACCCATCCAACAGCGAATGGGATTGTCTGCCAAAATTCCTTACTGTAAGTGTCAGGTGATGATATGATTAATGGCAGTAGGCGCCATGCAATATTGGGAGGCGGAAGTCAAAGGATTGAAGTATAAAACCAATCTACCGTTTCATACACCTAGGTGGAGCGGTGATTAATGAACTGAATGTGGAAGCTGGAAACCTTGAATGCGTGAAACTCAGGCCTCATGTGCCATGACATAATGGGAATGGGGTGCCAGTGGACCTTTTTTTTTAAAAAAAAATTACAGTTTCATTTCTGATTCCACTCTTTGCTGGGGCTGGGTATTGGGAGCAGTTTCACAATACAATATGTACCATAATGCAAGCATCACAATATTTGGTTGGTATAGCAGTGGGTACTACTGCTGCCTTCCATGCAGTAGATTGGGCTTGATCACCCGCCTGGATAAGCACACTACATTATACCGGTAAAAGTCCTTGGGCAAGACTCCTAACACTACATTTGTCTACCTCTGTAACATGATTAAAATTGTATGTTGCTCTAGATAAAAGCATATTCTAAATTCACAAATGCAAATGTGATATGATTTTCTTGGTGGGGAGTTGGGGGACTGATCACATTTAGTTACCATAGTACAAAATCTTCAGGATGATGGCAAGATTACTTGTATTGGTGGAGTAATATATAAAAATAAAAATATTTTACCTACAGATGTTGTAATGGTGGTCGTTTTGCTCATACACCCTTTGTAAAGGTTGATTCTGAAATATCAATTCTTCTAGTACTGTATCAACAAGAGTATTCACAGTATCTAGAAATATATATGATAATCATTACATGCCATTAGATGCTTAGACTGGACTTTATAGTCAAAATATCCAAGAAATTCTAGCGTCTCTCCTCACTGATCCAAGTCTAAACTAGTGCACACTGGTCTCTTAAACACATGACCAAAGAGCAATTTGAGGGGATTTATCAGCTGTGAGACAATTATTGGGCTTTTATTCAGAGAGGTGGGCTCTGTGCGTTTGATGGTTGTGCTGAGATTGGACTGAGCACTCAAGGGATTTCAGACTGAAACTCCGCTTCTCACTCAATTTACCACAGAAGCTGAGGAGCTACCAGAGGACTCTCAAGCATATACTTGCATTTATTTTGGGTCCAGTGGTATTACATTTCAGTGAATCATTATTTGAGTGCATTGCTAAGAATTCTGTATTTCTGCAAAACTGTTTACATGATCAGAGTTATTCTTTTAATGTAATATAGTGCATCTGTGATTGCATTAGAAGTGGCATGTTTTCAAAGAGGCCCAGATCAAAAAAATATGTAATTGAAAGGAAAAATTGCAGTGGACGTTCCTGTATGAATGATGTAAGATGATGCATGATGAAATTGCTATTCAAGCCTGCAAATTTACCCTATTATGTTGTTTATCCTGAATGTTTAGCCAACAACCATAAGATAATAAAATAAGAAAAGCAAGATGAAAGCCAGAGTGTTGTCTTGGAGTGCCTGTGTTCGAGTTGCTTACAGAATGCACTACTCATCTATCAGTGTTCGACCAAGATGGGGGGCAAATATGTTTATGCGTTTAGGGTCCTGCCTCTTGAGAAAATAAGTACCACAAAACAATAGCTGATGAATATGAACAAAAGGCCCTTCCTTTCATCCATGTAATGAGGCTGCAGTCTTGAAAGATGGTACACTAGGTGATTTATGACTCTCTCACATACACTGTTCTGACAACCTGGGAGCGCTTCAGGGGCCTCTGGCTTCCTCTCTCAGTTTTCATGTCACAGAGCGTCAGCTGCTGCTCTGCCGCACTCCAGTTCTTCTGTTAATTGTGGGTTTTCAAAAAGCAGGCAAGCTTTTATGCTGTTGTTTGAAAAGATCATTGTGTACTCAGTAACGTACTGAGACACTAAGACGTTACATTCATATTTTGCTTAGTTAGAAGCTTTCTAGAAACTTCTGAAATTTTTTTGCACTTTTTTTTTGCAAACCTTCTGCATGAAATCAGAAATTAACAACTTCATAGTTGTATAGATCACTTTAATCCTGCCAGGCCAGCCATCCCAGTGATAGGGTGAAATTTCACACTGTCTTCAAAGCATCACTACTTCTTCATACTTCATACTGAGTAAGAGAGATGCTGTTGCTTTGCATGAAATTAGAGAAATTGGACCAAAAAAAGAAAGAGAAAGCCCCAGTTTGTCAACATGGAGCATTTCCCTCCTTCATCAAAGCACCATATAAATATATAGAAAAGAAATGGAGCATTGCTTCCTCTATCATTATGTAAACAGATCAGATTTCAATTGCCATAGTTTTTATTGACGTATAGAGCTACAGTTAGGACTTGTTTAATCTTTTTCACTCTTGTTGAATCTTTACAGACTAATATTTCCCACTGCACTGGATAGGAATTGTTTGAGTGGCATTTCTCATTAACTAAGGTTGTGCTCAATCTGATGATATATCTTAGTTGATGTTTCTGTCAAAAATGATTAAACCGTCTGCAAAACACAAAGGTATATGGAATCAGAAAGGCTTTAATGTAGCTCTGAAAACGGTTAAGACTGAAGAATGAAGACGCTGTTGTCTGGCTGAAATGCTACAGCAGATTGCATTGCAAAGCAGACCCTCTTACTTTTCCACCCTGAGAGACTATACCTTCATTGAATTGCAAATGAAAGAGCGGTAAATATGTTTTTCCTTTTGGCTAGAAAAACGATATGTTTGCCCTTTTATTCATTTATTGGGGTGAGCATATTTAGTGGAGAAAAGTATATTTGCTCTAGCAATTATTTTTAAATGTTATTGTTATGTCTGTGCGTGAGATTCATGCCAGCGGCAAGGTTTAACAAGGAATAAGGAGCTAAGCGTTTAAGACTTTTCCATCCTGCACTTCTGCCTTCCATTTATTGCTTAAACAGTATCAGGCCTTGTTTGTCTAAAAGAGAGTAACTCTGCCCTTTTGCTCTTTAACCCTGCTTAAACACCACTAGAGGATCATTTGCTTCTTTTGCAGCATGTTTTTCAGACTTAGCAAATACTCATTGAGTTTGAGCATTTGGCACTGATGAAAATAGAATACACTGTAGTGCTGTTGATATATACCAAAAACTTGTATGCAAAAGTTTGGGTGATCCTGGTCAAATTAAGTTTTGCTGATGTTAACATTCTATATATAGTACAGACGTTTGTATGTTTTAATTCACAGTTACTGAACATAACGTATTGAACACAAAATGTGGCCTGTGTAAAGGTTATAGGACATTTTATAATTTATGTTTTATTTTTTGTTACACTCAGGAAAAAATCGAAATTATGCACTAAAATTTTTAGAAAAATGTCATTTATTAGAGGTATTCAAACGTTTGCACACAAGTGTTTTCAACAGGTCTGAAATATACTTGCAGGGAACATCTGGGGGTGGGACTTGGGGGGGTTCAAACATACTTGGAAATCCAAACTCATTTTAATACTATTGTTACTTATAAGGGTATAAAAATACAAACACGGCTTGTATAGTCTGGAAAAAAAAGACATTTTTTAAAATGTATGTTTTATGTGGAAAAATGGGACAAGTTAAACTTGGGTGGCTCTCAAAATACTTCAGAGGCTGCCCAAGTATAGTCTATAACTGTGTCGGGCAACACTGGAATGTATATGGAAAATTCCAATAACAGACTTTACAATACAGCAGTCCAAGTAATTGCATTGAAGGCTTAAATGTTTATTCATGTGAAATTTCTACTTAAGCATTCTTGATAAAAATGATCTGCCTTCTGTATATGACACGCATACACATACTGTTCAGTCAACTGTCCTTGTCCAAGAACAGTTTGAGAGCACTAGTTATGTCCTTTCTCATAAACTGCCTTTATTGTTTATAGCCCCATCAAGCAGCTAATGTGCGACATCAATCTGTATATAGGAAAAGGCTCTGGTTATAAGGTTCATTGTTTTCAATCACATCACCATGCGTGAAGTTTTTATCTAAGGCAGTTCTCTGTCGGTTTCTGCGGTACAATAGCTGACACTGGAGTTGCAAGACATTGCTGGGCTACTATCTACCAAGTGTCTCATATCTGCCAACTGCCCACCTGCTCAAAAATCTATATGAAGGCACTCAAATGCCTCCAAGTTGACTCTGAAATATGTATGAAGGTGCTGAAGGCTGGAAGTGGAAAAGGTTAAATCAGGAAGACTTAGCTGTACAGTGGTTAAAGCCCCAGTCATAATAATCTAAGTATCAGATTCTTTTTTGGGTTTTTGAAGTTGGAGTCAACATTTTTTATGTTTCTCTGGTAGAAGAAGCAGCACCTTCTTGAATTTGTTCATTTATTTGACAAGATTCCAGCATGTTTGTCATTTATCCAGGAATTAACGGGATCTTGGACTTTTCATGGTTTTTCATAAAAGATGTTTTTTGACAAATATAAATTGAGTAGGTTGAGACTGATTAATTTTCTTAATTTAGCTTGAAAAACATCAAATGTATATAATAGTGTACTCTTCAAAATAACTACACCAACGATCATAATTCTGGTGCTGAAAAAGCATCAAAGTGTTCCTCGAAGGATCATCTACAAAAAATGATTTTTAGTGAAGTGTAAGACTTTATAAAATGCATAAAACTTTTAAGTAAGTGGAGGGTTATGCTCACAGGAGTGTGCTCACACTTGCTTTTCCTCATCAGAATTCCTTTTAGAGTAGTACAGAACAGGGAATTTAGCTCTACTACTTACTATTTTACAACATCCAACTCCCTCAGCCATATTTCTGACACATCTTTTAGGGGAAAGAAAAAGCACATCACAAATACATGAGAATAAACTGATATGGACTGCTATGGATTACTTAGCTTAGCATCACTTTAACATTGAAATGTGATGAGACTAATTATTGTGAAAATGTTTTTCTACAGCAGGCAACATATTTCATAAGTTAACTTTTAGGAACTATTACTTTATCTTTGTAAATAATGCATTTGTTAGTGTTTGATTTTTTTATTTCAGCAAGTATCTTGAAAGTTTGCAACGTTTGTGAACAAGAAATTAGAACAAGATATGCGAAATTCTGAATGAATTGGGTTCAGTGTGTAGCAATTGATCGCAACTGGTTATGTAAAAGCCCAATCAGTACTGGACATTTTGTTCTAATAAGGGAAAAGAACAAAACTAATTAAGCAAGAAGTAGTACCTGCTTTTTTACACAGCCAGATGCCTGAAGAAAGGCCTGATAATGCTTAGAAGCAAAATAAAGGTGAATTACCAGGGGTCTGTCTGAGGCATTTAGAAGGCATAAAATAGCCTTTCCCATCTGCTTAAACTATTTAAGGAAACCAATTGCTCATCCAAGTCACCCAACTATGGCTAGTAGTGCAGCAGTAAATTTACTTATACCAGCTGAGTTCATAAGTTGTGTCTTTGAGGAGGTGTGCCGCACAAACTACACTAAATAACCTGCCACTTGTGAGCACTAATGTCACATAAATATGATGACACATGTATTTACCCATTAATGTTTTCCTTAGTCATGACCTTGGATATCATTTGATGCAAGCTTTTAATTGAAACACACAAGTGGGCATTTTGTACTGGGTACTGGGTAAAGTGAAAATGTAATATTTTAGTAGAATTAAAACATAATGTTGCAAAGGAGCTCAACATTTTTCTTTGTTTTTATTGTAGTAGACAACACAGTGTATGGTGTGCAGTATGGAAAAAAAAATTTGTGGTAAACAATGAAATATTAATAATAAATGACAATGCAAAATAAACATGAACATCTGCATACTTCTGCATTAATAGCTTCTGTGACTGTATTATATTACACACCCCCACACAAACACACACATACACATATAAATAAAATATATTCATAACTTTAATTTCTTTTCCTATCATATTTCCTATCTGTCCAGTTTTGTTGTTTACGACAACATCATAAATTTCTCTTTACCTCCCACTGTTTCATCTGGCTGTCAGAAATGACTGTTCAATCCATCACACATCTGGATGCATTGATCTCATTTCTCTTTTGCCTTCTTTTGTCTCCATTAAATTCCCTCCTCTGAAGTGGCCCACTTGTCTTCTCTCCAGTGGGACCTGTGGTGTATTGAGTTAATCACACGCTGTGTCTGGCCGCTTCTGTGGCTCGGAATGCTAAAGAGAGGGTGACGTCGCGTCCCACACCAGAACAAGCTCCTGCGTGAGTGTGTAGCATCTCAATGTGGAATACTTGCCACTTCCTCTACTTCAGACGACCCTTCTGCATCTCCACAAAAGCACTGAGGTGCGTCGTATCGATTTGCCTTTGTTTAGCAGACCACTTTAAAGACACTGAGGCGAATGAGTTTGGCCACCGGCTCAGCGTCTTGCCTGATCTAATTGAATGCGAGGAAATGGATGAGATTGGGGGGGTGAAATGTCTCTCAGGGCCCATGTATTACGCCTTTTGTGCAGGTTTTAGACACAATTCGGATACACTCTGCCCAATATATTACTCTGCCCGAGATATCACACGTGTGATTACATATTCTGCTCAATTTATTAGTTGTGAATATGTAAGGCACAGCACCAAATGTGCCGCAATAAATGTGCACAGTCCATGTTATTTTTTCACAAACTCTGTTTTCTTATCTCAGAGTAAAAAAAAGTTGAAAGTTTTGGTGGGAAAGGACTTCATTTATTAACACTGCTATCTGTTCATCACTAAACTTTCATTTTCTGTTTTGTCACCAGCTTGCTGGGCTCAATTATTTTACTGCACCTTTTAAACCCTATGCTTCACAAGTGAGCAGTTAGTGGCTGAAGATACGCGTTTGCGCAAAAAGATTTAGTAAACTGCAGTTTTAGTAAACTGAACATTAAATTTAGGCGCTTTCTCGCTGCACCTGCACTCGTACATACATGTGATTCTCAGTCTCTTTGAGTTTTAAGTTATTCTTTGATATCACAACATATCTTCTGGAGGACCCTTCACAATGTTCTTCCACAATTTCCCATGATACATCATCATCTTCATTTTGTTTTTTCATGACCATACCCATTGACTAAAGTGCTTTCCTTTGAGAGTGACTTGATTAAGGGCTGTGACTAACCATGGTCCACAACTGTCTTGAGTGAAAGAGCAAGGTGAGCTTTCCTTCACAGATAAAGGCACAGTGCTTTTGGTGGGTTTACACGTTTACTAGCCCCCCACAGTCTCTCTAGTAAAGACTTTTTTAACATGTAAAAGTGAGATTTAAATTTAGAAAACTGTTTTTTTGTTTGTTTTTTTTCCAGCAACTGTCATTATCTTGCAAAGTCAGTTAAGCTGCTTAATCAGCTACAGGTATAAATGTGCCAAGCAAATGACAGACTTGTCCTTGTCAATGTCATCTCCACTTTACAGGGCTAAGACTCTGACCGTAAAAAATTACTTCGACCACTGAATTAATGCCATTTCACACTGAGCTGACAGGTACATCGCTTTTGTTAGTTTCAAGAGCATCCATGAAATGCCTTTGACACTAGGAGATTCAGGGGTACAGGCTGTATCAGATCGAGATGTGGCACTATCAGACAATGAATTTTAATTCCTCAATAGATAAATGTGCAGCGAACTGTTCATCATTTTTTCACCCTTTCATCATTCAATCCATCCACTGGCTGCTTTGACATTAAGAAGCAGGGCTGCTTGTCATCATTTTTTAAAGCACATTTTATTTTCACTGCTCCTCATCTCATTTCACATGTTGGGCCCCGTACATAATTAGCTGCTGTGTGCTTTGTTATTCCAGCTGAGCCCTGTTCCCCGCCTCTCCCACTGCAGATATACATATCAAATGTCTGGTGTGAAATATTCATACTGTTAGGTAAGGTTAGCGGAGTTCTTCTTGAATGGCTGTTCTCCATTTACCCGAAATTTTGTGCAGTCTGAGTGCCCTCTGCTGATTAGAGACAGACATGCAATATTTATAGCCCTGTTTTATTTTCTCTCTTCAGCCTCTCACGATATATATCACTCGAAGCTTCAAAAGTGTCATACAGGCATGGCTGGTTGGAAGAGCCCACTTTGTAGTGAAACCTTAAAAGATATCTACTGAAAACTGATTTGGATGCTGTATGTGCTTTAGTGAAGACATTGTGCTGTCGTGATAGAGACTGGTATTTATTGGGAATGCACCGATAAGGGAATTGTGGGCCGGTGACGATATCCAATAACGCAGGATTATTACAGTTTTGAAATTTTCATTAGTTTTTATTTTTATTTAGTTTTTCATTTTGGTTTTTGATTTCAGTTTATTTTCAGTTACTTTTAAGGATGCTGTTATTTTATTCTCTGAATTTTAGTTTAGTTTTTGTAACAAAAACAAGTATATCAAAAAATCAAAAAGAATCAAATTCAGCACTGAAACAGTAAAATAGCTAAAACAGCAAAGTAGGGATGCACCGAAAACAAAAATGTGGGTTGATATTTTTCATGTACACATCTGCAGATACATGAACAGTTATAAAATGTAGAAACTGGGACTCAATTCACCTGGATAGCATTATATGAAAAACAGAATTTCCGGTTACAAATACAGTAAACTGAATAAAATGCAGGTATTTTTGTTCAGTATCTCAGCATCTACTGCACTATACATATTAAATATCACTTTAAAGTATTGGTCTAAGCTAAACATCTGTCCGATGCCAATATATTTTTTAAAGCAAATATCTACAGATATCAAAATGACACTACTATAATCATGCATCCATAAAAAATAAAATAATAATAATAATAATAATAATAATAAATGTTTTATGATTACACATTTGATTCAATTTAATTGCAAAAAATGTAAATACACTCTTATTTTTTTACATGAACTTTAGCAGAGGGGTAGTGGATGACTTGTCAGGGGCACATATTTACATATTTGCCTCATCAGTACCTGCATGATCTGCTTTGGTAACAAATGATCCCATAGACACCATCTGTAATCTTATGTCATTCCATGACATGGCATTAACTTAATTCTCAAAATAGCTAGATAATTGCCACTTGTTAAAAAGCGCAGGTGTTCACTCTGGTCTATTTATGACAGATGCCAGAACTTGGCAGGAGAGGTCTGCCTCTATCAGATCTGGCCTTGATCCTTGAGCATGTAAGTATAGCTGAATAAAGTTGAACAGAGCCTGGGCCCTCTCAACACATGAGCCGCAAAGCAAGTCCCCATGGAGGGGAGCGATCAAGATAGAGGAGGAATGGGGGAGCACTCCAGCATGGCACTGATCAAAGTGGCTTCTCTGTCTGAGGAGCCATCTTGTTGACTAGTGTCAGCACAGGCACAGACTGCTAAATTTTTGATCCCATCAGGGGATACGCTTGACACAACTAGAGCAAACCCCAAGAACGGCAACACACCAATTTGGAACAGCACAAGAAATGATACTCATTTCTCTCAGGAAGAGCAGGAGAAGGCATGCCTTCTGGATATTTGTTTATTCCTGTCTTTTTTCATGTATTTTGTTCTTTCCACCTAGTTTCATTGTCACCAAGTCCCAGTCTTTCCTGTCATGATGCCAAATGCAAGGTCTGGCTGGATGGGTGAAAGAAGCACATGCGTAGGTTGTTGTGTGTGGAACCACATTCTTGAAGTTCCCTTTGCAGAGGGCCTCAACAGGCTTAGAGGAATATGCCTGACTTTACTATGTGGATGCCTCCACTGAATGAATAGGGTATTTTGTGAGGGCCACCCCAGTAGGAACCTGCTGAACACCAGGTACTCTTGGCCACATACAAAACATGACAAAGCTGGAATTCACCTCTGCTTCATTTTTAGAATTTTGAAACTGGACATAATATGCCTAGTACTTGGCTTTGGTATTGTGTATCCCATCTGGGAAACATATTTTCTGTGGTGACAATGATGCTCATTCTCCAGCTATATAAGGTTTTATTTAGGTTTTAGTGCCATTCCTTGCTGACCTGACCTGTCATCTAGTCAGCTCAGTGGACTTGCTTATTACTTGGGGAGCACAGAGCACTAAACATGGATTAGAAGCAGCTAATTCCACTGGGAACTACCACTTTCATAACAGCCGGCTATGACTGTGGGCTGTGGCTATACTGAAGACATACATGAGCTTATACTGCATTTTGTAATGAATCTTCAGCAGACTTGAAAGCAGGGGTTATAACATCAACAAGACCATTGTGCTGGTGAGTTGAGCAAAGGCATGACTGAGGGATTAGGCAGAGAAGTTAAAAAACAGATTTCTGGAGGAGGGGATTTTGTGCTCCAAAGCCTATCCAAGCCATCACTCCGTAAGTTCACATGGTTCAGCGCAGTAGGTCAGAGCATTTGTTAGGTGAGCTAATTTTTCTCTCAGAATGTTTCTCTGAAGTGTCCAAATGGCACAGCCCCCCTGCTGTGTACTGCTTCTGGGTGTACATGTACACACACACAGAAGGTCTTTTTTTTCACACAGATACTCAAACACTGTCCTGCATTAGAGAGCCACATCGCCTGTAGAGAGCCAAATATTTTAGTGGACAAATGACCATAGCACATATTTTTGTAAGATGACTAATGGCAAATTTGTCATGGTAGGCAGCTGTTGGGTTTTTATAGCCATTTTCTGTGCTTGTGATCAATTTGCATTTAATAAGTATTCAATAGTAATTTATGCAAAAACCTGACATTGGAATTGTGGAGTGCTTTGCCTGGTAACTGCAGCAGTTTGGAGTTGCAGAATCTGTCTTCTGGATTAAAAATGTTGCATGATCCCTAATTGTCAGCATGGTCAAAGATGAGACCCAGTTGAAAAAAAATGCCAAAAAGCCAAGAGGCCAGTAGCCTTTGTATTTGACCTGTCTACAGTTCCTGGATGCGCAGAGTTTGTTTGCACCAAATTGTAAAATAAGTACATAAATGCAATAATACTGTTCTTCCTGCAACAATTTTTTTGTTGCTTTGTCACATTTTAATAAATCCCTGCTCTGTGAAGATTTTGCTTATGTAGAATTTTTTTGTTCTTAGTGATATAATGAAAGAATGAAATCTCTCTTCTAACATAATCAAGCAAGTTCTGTGTAAGTTTCTACAGTTTAATGCTTAGCCAGGGATTGCTTTAGTTCAAGCACTACAAAACAAAGTTGTAGAACAATATTCTTTTCTTATTTTGCCCCAGGTAAAAAAGCTTCAGATCATGTTTCTTAGGTTTCATATTTGGTCGGGTTTTGAATTTACATAGTGAACAGCAAAGGAGTAGACTGCTTCTGTAATTTCTTTTCACCCAGCCTATGCAGCATTAATGAACATGAAAAGTGGAAAAAAGCCTGCAAGAGGTTGTGTGTCTTTAAACAACTGATACACAGTCTCATTGATGTGAAGCACCAAAAACTATTTGAGTGCCCACCCATGTGGACAATCTTCAGCCTGCTAAACGTGAGTGAGTGAGTTACTTAGTAGTTAGTTAGTGAATTATTTACAATACAGGTCCATGAGGTGCTTTGCATCTTATAATCTATTGGCAGTGCCCTAGAACTGGGTGATGGACTTACTGTGACCAGCAATGTCAACTGGGAATTTCATTTTTATGTGTCTGAAATTATAGAAAATGCTTAGTAAATTCAGAAATCAGAATTCAGAAAAATTGATGACCTGACAGTTTTGCATCAATAAATGCAATAATAAATATATTCCTAAAAGTAGAAATTAGCCTGCCATGAAAGCATACTCTGTAAACTAGGTAAAACATTGTAAATAATTGATAATGTTTTAAAAAAAAAGTTATATTTTGAACTGGGAAAATAATTTATCTACATTTTAAGCGACACTACCATAAAGATAATTAATGTACTAATTACTCTCTATATTTTGTGAACCCTAACATTTTCACAGTTTGTTCCAAAGAAAATGTTCTTTCTCAGCCCACATTTCAAAGCAAAGTTATTTTGGTAGGTTTGAATATGTGTTCAGGACAGTCCCTCCACATGGACACAAATGTCCCATGATTAAAGAGGTATACTGACTCAACATTCAAAGTAACAGACAATGAACATATTTGTGTCCCGGATGAGATGCCCAGTAGTTTGCTACTATATTTTTCATAGTGGTTTTATGGGGTGTGCAAGCTTTTTATGGGCCTTTCCTCTGTGAACGTAATACAAATTAATTCTGCAACAGATAAAACTGGCAGACATTAATATTCCAGCTTCAGACTGGAGTGTGTTCAAGATGTGTAAGACAGGAGAGAGTCTGAGAAAAATAGCTCTAGGGCCCACACACACACACACATTTAAATCTACTTGAATGCCACGGACAGATGGGTAAATACATGCATACATACATATGCATGTGTACACATACATGAACCCTACAGAACTCCCTACCCCCCTGATGTTAAGTTGATACTGAGGCATTCAGATGATGCAAGTTTGTTGCATCATTCCCACCATTACGGTTTTCAGTAAAATAAGACATCTCTATCACCAAACAACTCTCATATCTCTCCAGGCCTGCAAGCTCCATCTGCATTTAATTTTGAATTTTGCCTCTTGAGAACATTAAACATTAAATACATACAGTTATTAAAGATATCAAGCAAATTATGGCTTGGACAAAATGGGTTAATTATTATTCTGTCTACAAATTAATTTAGATTGTAATGCCTAAAGATTCCCAGCTGAGTTTAAGCCCTACAGGGGAGAAGTAACACTGATGAGCTACACTAGCTGTGAGTACCTGAGTTTTGGACAGCTGATTCTATCCATCTTGCTAGACCTGTCAGCCTTCCTGCCCAAAAATGTACTTACAGGTTGTTCATAATATGTAGTGTTGCTTTTTGACAAAAAGATGCAAATGCATTTGGATGTGCAGCTTCAGAGTTGCTGTAAAAAGCATTGTGGAGCATGTAGGGCCTCTTCACAATACAAAACAAATGTATTTTACATAATATATATTGTGGCCAGGCCTGTTCTATTCTCAGCTCTTTTCAACATCATTCATTTACTTTCCTTAACCTAGAGCCACTTCAGAGGATACTACATCAATGTTCAGTGTATCTAAACTGTATGTAGACTGTATACATGCAGTTCTGTTGGAAGGTTTGTATTCAATAATAACTTATACAGTGAGAATGTATTTTAATATGTTGTTTTATACAGTATTTCATTTTTTGGGAACACCAGTAATTTAATAAAAAAAATAATAAAATAAATAAATAAATAAATAAATAAAATACTGTACATACGTATTTACAGTAATTTCTTGGCAAGTTATCTGCCTTGAGATTTGACCATCACTTTTTTAATGCGAGGCAATCTGGATATTCATTTTATTATAATTTAATTCTAGTTGCTATACAGCTTTCTTGGTTCTTTTAGAATCATAGACTCTATTTACTATTCTGGATAAATGTCCATTTGTTTTGCTACTCTTGAAATAGTAAAGCAGAGAGAGAGAAAATGGAATACACTTACCCCTGTTCTTACCCCTGTAGGTAACTTCAAAAGGCTAATTTTAAATAGCGCTTTATGGTCTATTAACCTTTAACATTGTTCTAACTAACATTTTCTGCTTTTCAAACTAGGCTTATATTTGCTCATAGGCTTTTCTTTGTGTTTTGTTTTTACATTCATTAGTAGTTATAGGCCATGATCAAACATTCATATTATTTAATAAATCATGTTTTGGATTAAGGCCGTGGTTACATTATGGTTACATTATCATGATCAAGTATGTCACCTGAGTATATCATGGGTAGTACTTTTTGAACACCAAACACCTTGTATAAACAAGACAGATTTAGACCAATTATAGAGAGTCTGCAAACAGCAACAACAAGTGTATAGTAACTACATATACTGCATAGGAACAACAGGATTCCCTTTTAGTTTATTTTTGCAAACATATAACTATAAATTATGCTTTTGCCAATTAGCAGCAGTTCTGCATCTCTGATGCGGAATGCAGAATAGCTGATGAATTAACACATTCTGAAACAGTTAATTAACGCCTGATCCAGACTCAATTTAATCAACTTTCTGGACAGAGAAAAAAGATGTGCGCATTAAGGGATTAATAGAAATGTCTGCCTCTATAAATGGTGAGCTATTTAGTAAGGAAATGCATGGATGCTGAGCCACAATATATTACTCTCCAGGCTAAAATTATTCATAGGCATCAGAAAAGTTAAAACTCTATTTAAGTTCCCTAAAGCAGTATCTTTTACGTTTCAGTACCGATAAATACTGAGTAACCTTCTTAGAATTAAGAAGTTGTAAGTGTAAATGTGTGCAATGTACCTTAACAGTTAAATAATTGAAATCTAGCTGTGCAGTAGCTGGCTATGCTATATTAGTTGCCTTGAATCGAGTAGCGTTGCAGTGGAGAAGAGTTGGTTTTTGTTACACATCAGAAAAGGGCTTCTGTACAGCTGTAAGTAAAGTATGTGTCATAGTTTTGATCCCATGCTCCTCATCTGTCTCTTTCAGCAATCTCTATAGTACAGTGAATCACCTCTTGGGGAAGTGGTTTTGATTGTGCTTGTGTGTTTAAAAACAGACTAAAATCGCAAAGTGTATGCCAGACAGGAATGTTTAAAGTGACCAGTGACTCTGTGTCCGACCTCGACGATGTCAATACTTTGCTGTGTGAGCAAACACTCATTAACTGCCAGCTTAAGTTGTTTGTTCAGTAGCACAGCAGGATACGCTAGTCTTATGTTACATGTTATCAGGTGGTACTGGATGTTGGTATACATAGATTTTTATACGAGTGAAGAAGAGTATTGAGCCAATACTTGATGCCAGTATCAATGCATCCTTAGTGTATGCAGATTACTGTCCCAATTGTTATTTTTTTTAAGTAACATGCAGTGAAAGTTTCCAAGTTTTCTATTGTTCATATGTCACCAAAGTATTCATAAGTTATAATATAGTTACAGTGTTATGCTGAGTGAACCTATACAAATTTCATGCCACATATATAAGACTTGCATAATTGAAAAGTTGTATAACATGCCCCGAAAAGTATGGGGCTATTGTACCCATACTTGAATAAATTTAGAAGGACTTGTAGCTGAGAAGAGAACAGTCTTGAAAAGTTGGTATGAAGATATTTTTAACTTGAGAAAGTTTAAAGTAAAAAAAGTCCATAAAACACTGGCATGGCATTGTTTTTTTGCTACCCATCTCTAAAACCCTACAACTATAAAAGATGTAAGAGCTATTCAGTTGTGGTCCGTGTGTTCTTCTCATGATATTCCCCAGGATTGTGTCACAAGAAGAAAAGATTTCTACCTCTCCTTGAAATGCTGACTCAGTGAACTGTATTGTTCATTTTGTATGAAAAATGTCTTTTCTATAGCCGTAGAGACTAATTCATTTATGCAACTGTAGCATATTTTATTCAGTTACATCTATAACCACCATTAACCCCTTAAAATGCCAGGCTTATCACAAACTAAGGCTTATTATTCAGTACAGTTATAGAAGTGTGTAATAAAACTTAGGGCCATGACCCCTGGCCATGTAAGGGGTTAAAGAAAAGCTTTAGTTGATTTGATTCACCTACTTTGTATATACATTCATTGTCCATTTTATTAGGTCCACCATATAGGCACACCTCGTAAATCATAGTCTGTTTTGCTGCATAATTTGTTAGTCCACAGCACGGTTATCGTAGTTTCTAGTGTACACAGCATTTTTCAAGATTTCTGATGCACTTTATTGATTACATAACTTGTTGTTATTCATTTTGATAAATCTAGTGAATCACAGCAGGAAGAAAAACCCCAAGAAAAGCTAAGCAAAGACTTTAATTTTTTTTCATTGCTACAAGTACAGCCTTTAAAACCTAGATTTCCCTTTCTAACTTAGATAAAATATAATCCATCAAATCAGATGAAACATCATGTTTCTTAGTTGTAACAATTTCAATAAAAAAATTCAGGAAAAATGTAAAGGAACATTTGAAACAATCTGTCAAAATGCCAAACTGTATAGCCAATGTGCTCCTCTATTTTTATATTCTGAGGGCACCATGGTCAGTGATCAAAACTAGCCATCTGGGTGCATCCTCCCAGAATAAAGTGGGAGTTGAAGAGGGGGGGGGTCACTAATAAATTCTAGCATTTACAAGTTTTGAGAGTTACTGCGTTATTAAAAATTGTATCTATTGTCAACATGAAAACGTGTGTTATTAAACCCCTAGTTATAATACTCATCAGAGTTTGGACTGCTCAAAATCATGATATAATGAGAATATGAATTTGTTGCTCATTGCTATTCGATTCAAGAACAGCACTGTTTCTGCAAGCTGCAGTAGAGCTGAAACACTCAGCGCAGCACTATGATGGTAGCATGATGACCATGGAGAGCATGTCACTACACTTTAGATCAGAAACGTTGATTTATTTAAATGGTACTTGATTTATACATTTGTTTTGTATTTGTAAAAGCCGCTAATATTCATCTGTGAGCTGCTATTAAACAATGTTGCAAGATTTGTTATGTAGGAATTTAGTAAATATGCATATTGTTCTTTACAAAACTGGAATGTTAAGCAAAAATGATGTTAAGCTGCTTCCTGTTTAATCAAGAATTGTGCAGCTCTACAACAGCGAAAGACCTTCCGTCTTTGTACAGTGATGCATAAAGACTCCACAGGGGTGGATGAGCGGTGAATGAGGGAAACTTCAAATAGTTTATGGAGGACAGTATATGGAAAAACAAGGACAAAGCACTTCCCTCGACTCTCACAAGTCTGAAAGTCTGTTATTCCCTAAACTGCTGAGACATTCTCCAGAGTTCCCAAGCTATAATTGGATTGTCCACAGAAATAGGAAGACTTGCACCAATTCACAGAGCCAAGAAAACACCTCGTTTTGATGTCAAAACTCTGGTGAGCCAAATCTGTTCTCAGATAACTGCTTGGATACATCATTCCATAGCTACTCTAACCCCTCTCAACATTTCTACCATTGTTATATGTTCTGTCTGATGAAATGTATTTTTATTCTGCAGGTATTGTAAGAAAATTGCTATCCGCTGTTACATATGAATGATGGGGATGGTGATTGCCATGTTATTTTAAATATGTTTTTTGCTCAAGGCGCATTCACCCCCTTTTTGTATTATGTTGTATTTTATTTAGAAATTTTAAGAAGCAGTTTGCACAAGTAAACAAATCAAACTGAACCACGACTTGCTAGAGCAATTTTTTAAGTATATTCAAAGAACAAAAAAAACATCAAAAGAAAACTTTGTTCTAAATCAGCTTTATATTAAGATATTTAAGAGAGAAAAAAGTCAATTTAGGCAGTAAGAAATCCTTTAAGAATAGGTTCAGTTCCTTTCAAGAACAACTGTTTGAAGATGTATAAAGATTACTACAAAAACTTAGAAATCATTAAAATAACAAAGCTACAGTACTTTCTGAACTGCTTTGTCATTAATTTTTTGGTCATTACCATATGTGTGATTCTTATGATATTTATGCAGATCTCATTAATATACATGAGTTGCTAGATAGAGGATTGCAATGTTGTGCTTTGTGTATCCTGAGGGCATTGTGTATAATGCAGTCTGTGGATTCACTGTTACATGCAATTCCCATGAAAGTTGACGGTCTTGCCTGGTCTATGGGCTTTGGATGCCTCTGAGCATACTGAATTTTAAGTGTTTTTAAATGTTACTGAACTCAGACCTGGTCCAATAAAAGGCAGTGACATTTACTACTTGAATTTGATTCCAGGAGCTCAGAGCCTGCATTATTTGCTTGCTTACTTAGTTTGCATGTATTCTTGCATACATTACTGTAGTAACATATGCATCACAGTAACTTATGCATGTCTTGGTTTTGCTGACACGCATTACTGTAGAGCAGGGCTGCCCAATTGTGGCCAAAGTTGACGTATGAGGATGACTGATTTTGGCCAGAAAGTTACCTCAAACCCCACTTCATCATTCAAAGAACAAACATAATATTATACAATGTATTACCAAATAAAATCATTTTAACATTGTATTTTTGCTGTGTTTTAGTAAAATATAGTGTAACACTATCAAATACATTGTTAATGACTCAACTTGAAACCCACCTGCTTTCTTGTTGTTTTGTCTTTTTGGCCCAGCACAAACATTGCATTTGACCCCTTAAGACAAAACGTTTGTGTGCAGACTTAAAACAAAAAGATATTCTTTAGTAAAGAAAATGGTTCTATGAACACTCAAAGAACCCCCTGCATGATTATATAGAACCATATACAACACATTCTCCTTCAATCTGAAGAAGCTTTGATGATGCAGAAAACCCTTTAATCATGCAAAGGGTTCTTTGAGTGTTCATCGTTCTATATTGAACCATCTTTATTAAAGAACCCTTGAAGAACCATATTTTTAAGTGTGTATAGGTGCTGTAGAAATGTTACACATTTCTGAAGTGAGCCCAAAAAAGTAAGTTGGGCAAACTCTGGATTCAAGTTTATAAAGAAAGGCAGTTGTTGAGAGAGAGAGAGAGAGAGAGAGAGAGAGAGAGAGGGAGAGAGAGGGAAAAGAGAGGGGGAAACTAGGGCATCAGAAGTCCCGAAGGCTTTGAGCATACATTTTGCATTTATTAATCACACACACAGTGAGAGAGAAGGGGAGAGAGAAAGAGAGAGAGAGTGAGTGACTTCACATTATATTAGTTAATAACAGCTAATGATTTCTGTACAGGAGGGCAATGATCCCACCGTAAGAAGGCAAACGGTAAAAGCTAGACGGGGACGTGTGTAGTAACGGTGATTCCTGATCAGTGCTTTGAAATTGGGACACTGACTGACACCCCAAAAGTAGCATGCTGAGCAGGAACAGCCTGCTGGAGTAGGCAGTGTGCTTAAGGATGCAGCGCACGTAGTACGTGAGGAACAAGTTTGCCAAGCGTCGTTTCCGCGGAATATCAGGGAATAACTTACTGGGACCGAAGGAGAAGGACTATGCTCTTCCTACAGGCAATCCTGAGGAGAAGAATACTTAAAGGTACACTTTGAGTTTTGTCTGTTCAGGCTTGGTATAGCATGACTTGCTCGAGTACAGAAGGAGAAAACAAACTTAACGTACTGTCGAAACGCGTGTATTTTCAGTTCCACCTTAAATGGTGCCACGGTAACAGTACGTTCTGGCGCCTGAACAAGAGTCCAGCTGGAAGTGCTGCACCATTTAAGGTGGAGCGGGTAATTCCGATAAGCAGCCAACTTCAGCTCAGTGATTCATTTTAAGTTCATGGTTTTGTTAACGTCAGCTGTTCTTCATATTCGTAACAGACTAGCTATTTTTTTTTTGTTTTCTACCTCAGAGATGTCTTCTTTCTCAAAACAGGCGTTAGTGTTCACTGCTGGTTTATGACAGGCGACTTCATCACATCCATTCGTCCCTCGGAAAGTCCAGCTCTCCGCTTTAACGGCGTTTGTGTTCTGCTAAGTGTAAAACAGTTATTAATTTAATTTATTCGGATTTCATCCAAACGTAGGTTATCTGTGTACTTAGAAAATGCGTTTATGTGACCGACGCTAGCCTAACCTCTTCCAGACGAATTAACGTGTGTAGAAAGGCGTCCGAAGTGAAGTTCTGCTCGCTGGCGTTTAAAAGAACAGTTTAGTCAGTAATATCCTGACTTTAACGGCGTGTGTGACTTATTCCTTTCATATTTGTACCTAAATAAACGGCTCACTGCGTCTGTTTCGCTGCCGAGTTCTTCACCTCAGGTTTGGTCTCGCGCACGAACACTCAACCGACGCTGGTTTTGAAATGTGGCGCGCGAGTGAGCCCTGAGGACGGACCGCCACCCGTAGGCGAGGAACGGCCATGTTGGTGCGGGGTTTCACCGTGAAAGTGTCTCATTTTGGATATTTTAGTTCAGAATGGCTAAAATTTACTAGCCCTGTGAGTTTCTAGATGTAGATGCCGAATGAGTTACAGTCCAAAAGCGTTTAAACTGACCCTCTGCTGCAGTAACAGCCTCTGCTCCTCTGGAAAGGCTTCCTTAAAAAGGATTATTCTGTTGTTACAGGCTTGGCAACAATAGAAGAACCCTTTTTGGTTCCATTTTCAAAAAGGACAACTATTTTACCATGCAAAGAACCATTTAAGCATGAAATGGTTGTATAGAGAGCCCATGGTTCTGAATAGAACCACTCACTTTACCAAATAACCCTTGAAGAACCATCTTTTTGAAGAGTGTAGATGTTGGAACATTGGTCAGGTCAGGTACTGATGTTGGATGATTAGTTCTGGACAAAGTCCTGAAAAATTCTTTCTATTCAGTGGCCATCAAGGCAGTGCCGCAGCCATACAAGACCAGACTTCTGTTTTTTTGAACAGGGAGAGGCCTAAAAACTGGAAACCAAAGGCCAAATCACAGTTTCTAAAACGAATTTGAAATCGCTGGTAAAATCTGACAAACATCTCGTCAATACTTTGTAGCATTAGGCTCAATAACGCACTTGATCTCAACAGCTGAGGGGCGCTTTTCCCAGATGTGGTGTAACCGGCACTTCGATCGGCTCTTTTTATTTAAGTGCGATTGTGTTCAGTGTTTTTCATTTTCCAACCAGTGACCTGCCTCCTCCTTTATAATGTTTCTGTTCTGAATTACAAACAGCACTCCAGCTCATTCCAAAGTAGGGCTGAGCGATTTCCGACCAATATTGCGATAGAAGTTTAAAAGCGATTATTTTCTTTCAATTAAGCTCCAAGCCTTTTTTTGCCAGGAAAACAAGCACATTCACTAGCTTTAATTTCTCTGAAACTTAAGTAACACTTAAACAACTGTGAATAATATGATAGAATTAAAATTGCAGCTCCTGCTGATTGAAAACTCTTTCAAATTGCGATTTCACTATTAAAATGGTTGTTTCATTCAAATTCTTTTCTTTACAATGAATCTTTTAGCCCTGTTCCAAAGGTGTTGGACCTCCTTCACTCCAGAGAATGTGGTACCACTCCTCCACAGATCAATGCTGTGGACTTTATACACCTCTGGCCAAAGCATGGTATTGGGGATGTTGAGCTAAGGCTTGTGCGGCTGCTGTAGAGCGTCCTGTTCTGTTTGACGGTGCTTTTATATGGAGATTATACAAACCTTGTGTGCACAGTTAAACAGCAAGTGTCAGCAGTAGGTGCACCACAAAGTCGCTGAATTCACTCATTAAGAAGGGTCTAAGAAGAGCTGTCTGGATCCTTTTAAACACAGCATATTTCCCTCAACTCTCTACTGAGAGCGAGTTTGGTCTGGTCTGTGAGAGAATCTGTTAGGACAAATCCAGTTTGTTCTGGAGCTGCGTAAGTTACCCCAGAACAAGTCTATTTGAGAATAAAAGAAAGAGGAGAATCTTTGTGAAAAATTATGGATATTTTATTATTCTATGCCTTTGTGTGAGAGCTGCTGTGATCATAGATTTTCACTACTGGCTGCTGAGAAGTGTGGATGGATGTCTTCAGCAGTTGAAGTTGACTACCACCAGAATGCAGTATAACTACTTTCATCTGAGGAAAAACGAGCAGTTTGCCCTGTATCTGAACTGGAGTCAACCTTTTTAATACAGTTTTACTTCGATTAAATGACTTAACTTGATCTGCGACCTGGTTTGCCAATTTTAGGATCGTCAGTTATTTATGGTAGTTATAAGGCCACCAGTTTAGATGTTGTTTAGATAGAAATGACAGTATATAAAATGATATTGACACTGAATCTTTACTAAATCAATTCTTTAGATTCTTTGTAATTAGCCAAACATGGGTATGTCTTCATATTTGCTCAATCGCAAACCAATAATTAATGATCTTAAATGTTATTCTTTATGTTGTTGACTGTGGGATCTTCATTCAGTGCTCCAGTTATACATTTTTGGTAAGGTCGGTGCCCCATACTTTTTCAGTACTTGTAAATATTCAGTATTGGAAGCTGATTTTTTCCTAAATACATTTCTTAAAAGGAATTTTTTTCAGGGTTTTTTTTAAATAAAGGCAGTCGTAATGAAGTCAAGTTTTGTTGATTTTCTGATTTTTGTTTTGTTGTTTTTCTGAAAATAAGCACATCCACTACAGAGAACACACATTAGTGTGCGTTTACTCTTTATTTGCTGAATTTAAGAAACTGGGGAAAACATAAAATGGAGCCTGTGCAAACTTGCATTTTTTTATTTTTAAAACACATTTTATATTTGATGTTTTTTTGCAAATGTGTTACGCTCAGCAAACAAATTGTGCAGTAAAAGTTGCTGTCTTGTTTTAGTTTTTTCCCTTTAGAGGATGTGTCAACTGTGTTAAACTGGGAGGGGTGTTCAAACTTTTGTATACGACTGTTTATCGATCCATGACAACTCGCCATGACAAATAAAAGAACCATTTGAATGCTTAAATGGTTCTTTGCATGGTTAAAGGGTTCTTCTCTATGAAGGATAACCTGCTATATATGGTTCTTTTAAAAACCTTTTACAAATTGATCTTTTCGCACCACAAAGGGCTCCGCCAACTTTTTCTGTTATAATATAGAGCTGTTTTTGCTTAAAATGTTGGTTACGACCAATTTCTACATGTTCTATTCTACTTTTTTCTTTCTTCTGCTTTTTCTTCTGTCCAGACTCCAGTCATGAGGCACATTGTTACGCTGGTTGGCCTCTTGTTTTGGGCAGTTTCCCCCCAACACACATACCTGTAAATCTAGGTATGAATTGGATGCTAAAATGGATTTTTTATTCAGGGCTCCTCACTGACTGTCATTTAGTCCCAAAGTAAATTAGTTTCCCTGCTGTTTAACAATATCCGATAAGTAGTCGATGAATATAAGAGAGGCACACTGTGCTCAGATCAACTTTACTCAGAGACGCCAAATGCATCACATTTTCACGAGGGATTTTCTTCAGCTACTGATTACTTTAATGCACCCGACACTGCGTCAGTTAGTGCTTTTAGTGTTAAGGAGTTGGAGTGAATCAGTATGAGCACTTAAAACCCATGTGATGCTTTTTGCTACAGAATGATGCAGAGGAGGCATCAACACTCCTGCTTTGATGTTTTCTTTCTCTTAAACTCTTCTCTTTTTCACATTCATAGGTTCATAGATGCACATATTTGCTGGCTCTGTCTCTTTCTCTATCTCTCCCTTTCTCTCTCTCTCTCTCTCTGGGATTGGTTAATGTGAACATACGGTCTCTGTTCTATGGCATACACAATGCATTCCTGTCAAGCTCAGTGTAGCTATGATTAATTTGGAAATACCTGAATCTGCATTATTGCAGCTACACCAGATCTCCTGCGTATAGATCTCAGTTACTGTTCCAGTTCATGAGGGAATAAACCCTACTCCCTACACATGGCCTACATCTATTACAAAACACACAAGACACATAGAAAAGTGCTGCGTTCGGTACTTTACAGTTTTGTTGTTCACTGTGTTATTATACAGTCGCTTGATCTGCTAGTTTAGAAGAACATTTACATTTCTAAAAAACCTTTGGGGGGCTCCCGAGTGGCGCAACCTTCTAAGGGTTGACTCTATCATCAGGAGATCGCGAGTTCGATCCCTGGTGATGCTACAGCCATCCGTAGCCGGGAGTCCAAGAGAGCACAATTGGCCTCGCTCTCTCTGGGTGGGTAGGATGGCCCCTTTTGTTGAGACTGACCCTCCAAATAGAAGTTTTTTAGAGACACACTCCAAACAGGCTGCGCAAGTGACCAAAGAAACACACATGAGTATTTTCTCTGTTAAAATAGTATGATAATCATTGTATTATCTTAGTTTAATGTCGTTTCAATGTATTATGGTCCTAATCTTCATCAAAAATAATCTGTAATAGTATGCTGATGTCTCGGTAGCTAACAAGCTAATTTTCCCGTTCCACCTTAAATGGGGGTGGGTGATGATAAATAATTGTCATCCACCCTTTTTGAAGGCATATGATGCCCTAAATGTAACTAAAGCCCAGCAGTGAGGTTGTTGAACTTTACTCTCCTCTGCTGTCACTGCAGACTGGCAGAGTCGCCTACAGAGCAGCCTGTTAATGAAGTAATGTTTTTTTTATTTGAGGGTTTCATTTTGTGGGGATGATTTTCAACCACTACCCCTTGTAAGTTACAAGGGGAAAGGTAACACTCAAAAACAAGGGGTAGGGATAAAAATAAGAAATGGGATTGAGCCGAAGTCATACAGAGTGGTTTGATATGAAATGGTTAATTGTAGAAAAACTCTGATTTCTTTACAGTGGTGATGATAGCAGCCAGCGTTTGTGATCAGAATCAGAAGCACTTCATTTCACAATGAAATACAAGGAGTTTGTTTAGGTGAGTGCGCAAATGTATGACATGTAACATACTCAACAGACAAGATAAGCACACCTACTAGTACCAAATATTTCTCTGAAGGACAAATAAAATAAAAATACAATAAATACAATAAAATATAAAGGGGAATGTGAAAGGAGCTAAAGAAAAGTGTGCATATATATATATATATATATATATATATACACACACACACGTAGGTCTGACGTCTGACTACACATGTAATATCATTACTGTTATATACAGAATACCACAGAATGATATGAACATTTGTAAAAGAATAATGTTTGTACAGTAATAAACATTATGTTACAGATGGAGTTATACTATAATACTGTAAGGTGGTTTGTTAGGTTAGTTTAAGTTTAAAGTGTGAGGCGTCCACTGTGGTTGATGAGCTACAGCTCTGGGGAAAACGCTGTTAGCATGTCTGGTTGTGCTGCTTTTGATGGCCTGTAATCTTCTACCAGAGGGAAGTGGCTGGAAGAGGTGATGTCCAGGATGAAAGGGGTCAGCTGTAATTTTGCCAGAGTGCTTCATCACCCTGCTGTTGTAGATGTCCTAAGGCACTGGCAGACTACATCCAATGGTCCTCTCCACTGTCTTCATTATGTACCGGAGTTTGGCTCCTTCCTGTGAGGTGGAGGAACTAAAGCAGGTAGACAGAAGTGTTAAATTGGTGTTAAATAAGTGGATATGGTGGTATCCAGGAGCTTGAATGACTCCACAGTGAAAACCACAGAGCTATTGATGTTGGAGGGGGTTGCAGCTGTAGTCCACAGTGTGTTCAGCAGCAGGTGGTTGCTGCTGCAGCAGGACACCAGCTGCTTGACTCCCATTTTATTTACTATGAAAACCACCAGTGAACCTACACATTTTATAGGTAATTTTGATGGTGGCAAAATAGTGGTGAATCTGAAGTTTTTAGTAGGTAGTACTTTGCCTTGAAACATTATGTACCTCTCTGCCATGAAAGGACTTCAAAAAGATGCATTTTAGACCAGGACCCAATCCCATTTCTTATTTTTATCCCTTCCCCTTGTTTTCCAGTGTCACTTTGCCCTTTGGAACTGAGTTACAAGAGGTAATGGTTGAAAACTTTCATACGAAATGGGACTCTCAAATAAAAAGAACATTACTTCATTAACAGGCTACTAGCTGTGCTCTATATGGAACCGTGTTGGTCTGCAGTGATAGCAAAGGAGGGTAAAGTTCAGCAACTTCACTGCTGGGCTTTACTTACATTTAGGGAATCATATGCCTTCAAAGAGGGGGGTGACGACAATTATTCATTATCACCCACCCCTAATTCTTCAGTGATATAAAGCTAAAGTCAGCTATTCGCCAGCTTCTCGCTAGAATTTTCCCGTTTTACCTTAAATGGTGGAACCATTTAGGGTGGAACGGGAAATTTAGCTAGCTGGCTACTGAGATATCAGCATACTACTAGTGATTTTTTATGCTTGTTATAAAAAAACAACCATAATACATTGAAACGACATTAAACTAAGATAATACAATGGTTATTGTATGTTTTAAGC
This sequence comes from Colossoma macropomum, assembly GCF_904425465.1. Classification (NCBI taxonomy): domain Eukaryota; kingdom Metazoa; phylum Chordata; class Actinopteri; order Characiformes; family Serrasalmidae; genus Colossoma; species Colossoma macropomum. Next base: position 10,055,983 of record NW_023494810.1, read on the forward strand.
AGAGAAAATTCTCACATTTGTGGGTTTCTTTGGTCGCTTGCGCAGCCATCTTGCCAGTTTTTCTTTTTTTCTCATAACACTCCGTTTGGAGTGAGCCTCTGAAAAACCTCCGTTTGGACGGCCGTATAACCCTAACACTTCGCCCTAAACCTCTGTCTCAACCAAAATTGGGACACCCTACCCCCAGACGTGAAACGCGTAAAATGGAGGGGTAGGGCTAAGTGGTAGGAGCAAGAGGCGAAATGGGATTGGGCCCAAAACCTGATCTCAGAATTATAGTAAATCATGTTCAGGCATCCAGCAGTGTATTTGCAATGATTTCATGTGATAACTTTCTGTGAGTGATCTTTTTGAGGCCTTAAACTCTACACACGTCTGGTTCCTATCACCATGAACTGTGAACGATTCTGACTCGGTAAGTTTCTCTAGAACAGAGCAGTTCACGTCAGACCACTATGAATTACCTTGTTTACATTTCAACCATTGATTTATGTAGACATTTTTAAACATCACTGGAATCGTCTTTATAGGGCAAAGCTGAGAATGAAGCCATCCGAAACTGGCATTTTTTTTTGGGATGAATTCACTCGACGTATACTCACTTGATTAATAAGTTCTGTGGTCTTGAGACACTGAAATATAATATTGTCTATTTTTTTCTCATTGATAGCTCAGTATAAATGTGGACATGACCTGTGTCCAGACATGCATGTATTCTCTTGTCAAAGTTGCTTTGTCTGAGTGAGAACCTGTGTGCCCTGAGGAATTCACTTGCCCTGGTGAATGTTCTACAAATGTTCTGGACACTTTCTGCGCCGCCCCAGCCACCTAAGCTGATTAATGTTTCATGCGATTTGAGCGGACGGCTACCCTCAGGCTACTCCATTTCATTTCGTAATTCCTCTTTATTTGGGTTTTGCCGTGAATAACCCGCCGCTCCATTAGCATGGCTTGGATGCCTCAGTGGAGCTGCTCGGGGCACTCCTGTCCGGAGACTATATTAATAAGCGCATAGCATTACAACATTTCTACGTGTCTTTTATTATTGCTAACTAAGAGAGAAAGACCAGAGATGAATAATTAATGCAGTCCGTATTTTATACAGCAAATCAAAGACAAGTCTTTATGCGCCTGCATTATACAGAAGGTCTCTGAGCATTTTGTTACAGTGTGCCAGGTTTGCTAATGGTGAGAACTGGGGCAAAGCTCTGCCTTTGATCGTGTGGCCGTCTCTTCATTTGAAAAATATGTTCTATGGTACTGATAAGGTAAGGATTTACAGTGCAGACATAAACGCAACATGGAAAAGTGCGAGGAAACATTGATCTTTGAGACTTAAACTATTGACTGCACAGCTCTCTTTTCCTTTACATCGCCTTTTCAACTCCCAGTGTGACTGCTGTTTTCGGATGCAAACGTCTGTGAGAGTGATACATCATTTCGACTGTTTCTGACACTGCTTCCTCTTGAAGGTGTGACCCCTGGAGATACTATATAGTTGTATCAGTTGTATGCAATTATCTCACTGCTCAGTGTCCTGTTCCAGTGTTTCTCAATCTCAGTCCCTGAATTCCCTTGCCCTGTGTAGTATTGCTATTTACCCTGCCAGAAAGGCTAGTTAATTAGCTTTTGAGTTCAGTCAGGTGTGCTGGAGGCAGGCACCAACACCAAGACCAGGACTGAGAACCACTGTTTTAATGCATTTCCACTTACAGGAGAAAGCTACGGTTATACTTTGCCTGAGACCAAGAAAATCCCAATACACAGTGTCGATCAGCCCTATATGCTCGCTACACAAGCTGCATAAGGTCCCGCAAATTATACAGGAGCCCCGCCTTCCGCTTGTGTCAAGGACGAGAGGATGTGGAACTGTTTTTTTTTATTTATTTATTTTTTTTTGTCTCGACGAAATAAATAAAAAATAATTAAACAAAAAACAAAGTTTTGCATACAAAACCCGATGTATCTAATCTAAGATTACACTCATTTCACGCTTAAATGGTTCTTTACATGGTGAAATGGTTCTTCAAACTGATGGAGAATGTGTTGTATATGGTTCTTTGTAAAACCTTTTCGAAAATGGTTCTGTATAGCTCCAAAAAGGGATGTCAAGCTTGTACATGGAAGAACCGTTTTTGGTGCTATAAAGAATCACTTTCAAAAATACATTCTCCATCAGTCTGAAGAACCATTTCACCGTGCAGAGAACCATGTAAGCATGAAATGATACTATATAGAAGTCATGGTGCTGAAAAGAACCATTGCCTTTACTAAAGAACCCTTAAAGAACTGTCTTTCTAAAAAGTGTGTACTCTTGAAGCAAGAAGGCCCTGTACTTGATATGTTACCCCTTGCAAGCTACTTCATGTCAGGGCCATAGAGTTCCACACTCGCTGTGACTGTTGATGGATGAACTTGTTTTGCTTGTTTGGCCGTGGCTTGAAATTTGGAGCCGCTTTCTAGTGTGCATAGCTGTGTGTTTTGAAGGCCACATACGTTATGCATTCTGGCATCTCCTTCCCAGGGATGAGCAGTAGTGGACTCAAGGATTAAAAAGGGAGGGGGTCCAAGGACAAACTCTGAAGAATCTCCCATACTCCATTAGATGAATGTGACACAGGCAGAACTTCAGCCTACTTGTTTTACAAGCTTGGACGTATGTGAGGAACCAGGTAATAAATTAATCAATACAATAATAAATTAATCAATACAATAGTTGTACTGATTTGTAGTTGAACGGTGCCTTTGGTTCCAGAAGGTTGACATCTTTGGTGATTCATATTGCCTTCTTGTAGATATGTATGTAATAAAGACGTCTATAGGCCATAAAGCTGCGTTGATCTTTTGATTCTCTTTGAAAACAACAAGCAGTGTTCTTGTTCATCTCTCTCAGTCTCTGCTGAGACAGACCTTCCTTCATCTCATTGCTGCTGTTATCCTCGTAGAAGCAACACCAAAGCAGCTAGCATGGATTTTTTTTCTCTTCATGGGGCTTAAGAACTTTATTTAGCAGCTCTAAAATGATTTAGAAAAGATTTAAAAGAGTCACATCTGAACATTTACAATCTTACTGATTCACAAGGCAGCCCTGCGGCCTCGGTACATACAATAAACCCTAGTGTGATTGTAATCAATGTAAGCTCTTTATGATTGCTGCGGAACTGATGGTCGGCATCTTCACAGCGTAGTCGTTTCGCACAATCATGCAATGCTGTGGAAATGTCTCACCTGAGGAAATTATATTTAAAAAGCTGTTTAACTGGGCAATAAGCATTTATTTGATCAGAAAAACACTAATATTACCATAAATACAAATAATGTAGTGATTTGTATTTGTAACAGTGCTGTTTATCATTCATTACCTGGTTTCACCAATCAATGCTTCATTATGTTCAATCAGGAGTCCTACTGATGGATTTTAACAAACACACCAAATGGCTGGTGCCATCCAGAAAAAATCTTACTAGCTTGCAATTTACCAAATGCTTAAAAAAAAAATCTTGTTCATTTTGACTGCATGAATGTTTATTTGCGTAAATTCTAACATTGTAAGGTGTTTACAAAAAAGACTTTTCAGTTCTGTACTTTTCTCATTCTGAAGAGGCAAAATTGTAAAAGCACAACATACAAAAACACAGTACATATTACAAAACCACATAATCAATCCAATAAAATAAAAAAGCATATCACAACTTTTATTAATCTAAATCTCTCGGTATAAAACAGTTTTTCATTCTATTACTTTTCATCATTGGGAGCCAGAATCTGCATCCAGGTGGTCTGGATTGCAAGCGGATCTCAGATCTCACTTTCCGGGTCACGTGACCTTTGCACATTACTGTATGTCAACTGTAATAGCAGGTCAGATAATCCAATAATGTATTCTTTTATTTACAGGAATGCACCACATCTGATTAATGGTCTTCAGTGAGCAAACTCACTCTAATTGTATGACTTGTATAACTTTATTGTTTAATGAAATCTTTTTGACTTTAACTTACAGATTTAACTAGTGCGGAGTGATACTAATGCAATACTTAAAATACAATATTTTCTGAATATCACAATATTGTATAGTGATGTTCCAAAAGAGAAAAAGGCTGAAATTTTTTATCTTAAAAAATCAAATAAATAAATTAAAACCAAGATTAAATAGGCCTCCAACAGAAGGTTCCACGTAGATAATGAAAGCAAAGGTTCACATACTTTTGCTACTCACAGATACGTAACATTGGATCATTTTACGTTTACATTTACAGTATTTAGCAGACGCTCTTATCCAGAGCGACTTACAAAAAGTGCTTTGTCTATCTAGAGAAAGTCTCTTTCTCTGGTGATTTATTTATTTTCCTCAATAAATAAATCACCAAGTCTAATATTTTATCTCATTTGCTGAATTTGGTTCTCTTTATCTACTATTAGGACTTGTGTGAAAATCTAATTAAGTTTTAGGTAAATTTTAAAAAAACTTCTAAAGGGTTCACAAACTTTCAAGCACTATTGTATTTCAGCTTTTACAAGGAACATTAGACAAGAAATATATAATCACTGCTCATGCCAAGTATTAAGAGGTGCAGCAATGCTGAAGACTTTCTTAAGACCATAACAGCACTGTTATGTTTGAAAACACAACATCATGCTCAATATGCAGAATACAGCAAAATAACAGAAGTCAAACGGAAAGTACCAGTTAGCTTGCTAGTAGCCACAGTTTTTAAAATAACCAAAAAAATTAGGAATGACAAGTGCAAATTATGGCCTTAAAAGACTGGAATTCATTGGTATTCTTAATTGGAATTCATAGTTTTGGATAACACACTTTTTCTAGTGTCCAGGTCATTGGATTTCATGGCACATACTGTAGCCTACATAATGTAATAATTTTAGAATTTAGTATGTAAACTGTTTTTTTTTGTTAGCTTTTTTCAGATTTTGACTTTTGGCCTATTGTGTCCTGAATTTCTTTTTCAGTTTTGGCAAAGAATTTTCAATTCAGTGCATAACTAGCATCACAGTATCAGACTACCTTCATTGATAAAGTTGTGAGTTCATGATTCCTGAGTGCCTCTACTCTATGCTAAAAGAAAGTCTTACAAACTTGACCTAGCTTGTTTTGACCGTTTGTTTTTTTCTGTTTTCTTCTCTTAAAATCACAACAAAGGTATTCTTACACAGGACTGTAATACTGTGTATTGTAGACCAGAGCGAAAACACTTTCCAAAAAGTAAACTTTCTTTTTATGGATTTTAAACTGGTCTTTTAAAACAATATGAAGAACCCAGCAAATGACAGACATTGCAGTTAACTGTCATGTTCTAGATCTCATGAGTAAAGTGCATGAAATAGAACTGAAAACCGACAACAGCGACACTTATTTTATGAGCATCGTCTTGTAGATATCATGCTCATTATCTATCAAATATATTGGTAAAAACAGTACTGAAAAGCAATGTCATTATATACCAGTATAGACAATATTTCACCCAGCGCTGCATTAAACTGCTTTTCTAATGTTGCTTTTTTCATTACTTTCAACATCACTTTGTCTTATGAATGGCTCTTAATATTTATGTGATGCTGCATCGACTTCTTACTGCTGGAACGACTGGTGATAAACAAGATAAGAAGGGCCTTTGTTGGCCATTTCACCGAGTCACAAACAGTTTATGCATCATTAATTAGTTATAACTGCTGTCCTAAGATGACTCACTCTGCCGGCCTAGGGTCAGAAATTCTCGCTCCAGTTATTAACGGGGGTTATGGCCAGTGTTTGGGAGTTTACTTCCATGCTCTGTCTTTCTAAAGCTGATTTATTTTTGCCAGACTCCACAAGAGATTAATTAACAATTTTTTTTATGATCATCCTTGCATGCGCTTTGGGGAAGCTGAGTGCAAAGCCTTTGAAAATGTACTTCTTAGTAAGTCTGCATGTCTCAGGAGGGGAATCGGGGGTTTCGGATAACAAAATGCTCATGCGGTAATGCAGACCACTGGGTAAGGTGGCTGAAATGTTAATGGAAAATCAGCTCACACGACATTAAAGGAATAGTTCAGCTATAAATCAGATGTACACAGTTGCCCTCTTACCCTAAAAGTTAGTTGATCAGTCAACACACATTACTGACGTTTACACTAGCTAACACGAAATGGAAGCTTATACCCCACCAGTAAGCATCATGCAAACATACAAATACTGCATTTTGATGCAAAAAATTCACAATGCGTCAAATGTAATAATCACCGTAATGCCTAAGAAAAAATACTCTATATTTTCCATACAGATTAAATTTGGTTCACGAGTTATAAAATTATGGAAATAGAATATTTAATGGTTTCTCGGTATCTATAGCTGTATTCCCAAGCACCTTCACTATAATAACAGAAGATACCAAATTTTTGGGAATATGTAAAACACATGGACAAGGCTTTGGAACTCACTGCTCACATGTTGCAGTTTTTCAGTAGGGGGCGCTATTAGCATGCAAGTCACTTTTGTTTGCATCGTTTGAGGAAAAGTAGCCAGACTTCCATTCAGACATTTTACAAATTCGCTAATCAGTGTTTCCATTGATTACGGTTATGCGCAAATTCTCAAAGATCACTTGACATTCTTCCCAATTTAGAAGTGTCCAATTCCACCGACTAGCTAGGTCTGCCCCAGTTACGTAATACTACCAGCATTAGAAAGGTAAAGGTTAGTACATGCTTCCTCCGAGGCATATGAAGCCAGCCACCACATCTTTTCGACCTGATGCTAGCGTGACACTATTGAACAGCTCAACGCGCTTGGAGGAGAGCACTAATTGCCAGTTCCGTTACATCAACCGAGAAGCATCTGCACTGGCTGGCACTGTGCTGAGTGATGTGGGGAGGGAAGGCCATCCTACCCACCCAGAAAGCAAGGGCAGTTGTGCTCTCACAGTCTCCTGATAATAGGGCAAGTGCTTAGGCAGTTGTGCCACTCAGGATTCCAGAAAGTACATTTCAGTTTGGCTTTTCTTTGTTGTAATTTCCCGTTTGGCGTTTGTTATGCTGCGATGCACGTTCACCGAATGAGCAGGAGCTTTCAGGCGGCTAAAGCGGCGTACGCTGGATCATGTGCCACTTCTAAATGGAGTAGACATCACATGTGCCATGGGGATACTGGAGCACACCCAAGAGGCTCGCTCACCATGCATAGCATATAAAATGGAAGGATTTGAACCTTTATTAGCTCTTGATGGGGCAGTTTTAACAATCCCCTGTTGTACATGGCTGTAACTCTAACAGTTCAGAGATGGCAGATGGATTGGAGCGAGCTGTGGCACATTTAATGAGGGCTGAAGTCGCCGCTCCCTTCACAGTCACACATCCAGAAAAAGCCACCAGGACAAACAGTTGTGATAGGATGGAGTGCCAAACGTGTGACTTTGTACACACTACATCAGCACTTATTTGAGAAATGTGTTTCCATCACTGTTTTCGCATTTCAGGTAGAAGTAGGGCTGGGCGATAAAACGATAACGATAAGTATCGCGATATAACTTTTCCTCGATAGAGCGATGAGACAGGTTTGATAAATGTTCGATATAATACACCATTCTCACACTTCCACGTTTTAGCGAAAGCCCTGGTGGTGTTTTCTACTGCAAGGAAAGGGACACTACTCTGCTGTCGCCAGGAGAGGGCGCACTTCCGAATTTTTCGACTTGATTAGAGAGGGAGGGGCCACAAGTAAAAAAAGGCTCACCAAATATACTTTAGCAACGGCTTAAACGCGGAGTTATACAGTCCCTGTTTGAGTGGAGCGGCCGGCGATCTGTTCTCCTGTGACCGAGTGTGAGTGACGAGGTCAGTGGTGTAACTATACTGTCCTACAGTGAACTCACCTCTTTCCATGCATCCTAACAACTTTAGCGGTGTTGAATCACGTCTGCAGCGCCATGTTACAGCGCCAAACCGTCATATTTTAGTATTAGTGCATTCTCGAGCAACGAAAGTGAAAGAAAGAAGTGGGTTCATGTTTGAAAGTAAACTGAGGAAGCTGTGAGGCATTGGAGAGCAGGAGAGCGCTATCTTTCCAGGCTAGCTGTAGCAGCGCTCCGGCAAAACACGGTGAATTGATGATACGGTAGATCAAACAAGACACAAATTAACCACTTTCAGTTTAAACATACCTAAAAGGAGGACTCTGTTTGACTGGTGTGAGAGATTCGCACTGCAGATAATGCTTTTACACAGCAAACGTCAGATATACTGCGATTCACCCCTTAAACTACTACGATAGCATAGAGAAACCCAGTCGTTGCTAGCTGGTGTCTGAATACTGTGATATGCTCTGTGTGGTAGGAGTGACAGCAGTGACCTACCGAACCGAGTTGACGTTGTTGAGAAACTAAAGAGTTTAGCACTGTTCTTGGCCACTTGTTTAGCATTTGTAACGGGGTAGCCGAGCGCTCGTCACCAGACAGCTAAAAATAATCTGTTTTCTTTCTTAAATCATGACTATTACAAAAATTGCAGCTGTGCTTTTCAAGCTGATAAAAACAGCTCAGAAACTTTCTCCCACTCTTCCATGACAGATTAGTGAAATGTTCCACTGTTTGCCGAGTGTTTGTCATGATCGGACCATTAGTGATAGTTTAAAACCACAGTTAACCACCCAGGAGCAAAATCAGCCTTCAAACGTGAAAGAAATCATGATTTGACATTTATCGCGATATGTATCGATATCGAACGATATGGGTTTTGTTTATCGTGATAACGTTTTTGGCCATATCGCCCAGCTCTGTCGATAAGCAAACATTTCCACCTAGTGCAAGATTAAAACCTTTGGGCGACATTTAGGCTTTTTTCAGATTTCTGTTTTTTATGAGCAATTTTAAATTTTAAATTTTAAAAGTAGTGGACAGAAAACCCACAAGCCATGAACCTACACCAGCAGGAGCTCATAAACACGTTTTTAGCCCAAGCATTCAAACGAGACATTAAATAATTTATTACCAGTAGATGATGGATTACTTAATATTTAATTGTGTGATATATAATTTGAATAACAGAATTTCATTAAATCAGTGAATGCTTTAAGGGCATGAATGCTAAAGATCACATAGAATGAGGGCATAGAGTCTCAGAATACACTCACAGACATACACATTCACGCCTAGGGGCAATTGAATGTCTCCTATTGGTCTGACTGCATGCCTTTGGACTGTGGGAGGAAACTGAAACACCTAGAGGAAACCCACGCAGACACTGGGAGAACATGCGAACTCAGCACAGAAAGGACCCAGGCAGGGAATTGAATCCAGGCTCTTCTACCCACTGTGCCACCCTGACTGGTAATCAACAATCCCAAGTTTTTAACAAGAACATATTGTTACGGGATGGCAGGGAGGCGGACCCAAGTGCAGAAAGAAAACCCGTGAGAAAGGGTCTTATATAAATTTATTGAGTTGATGGAGTGTGAATTGGTTGATAGGCAAAGTACTAATTGACAGTCCGAGGAGTTACAGCTGCGCCACTGGGAAGCACAGGCGAAAACGGGAAAAACACCTTAATGAATGGGAAATTAAATAAAAAGGTGGGAAAAAGCAAACAAAGGGGACGCTGAAAGCAGCATGCTTAAAGGCTGAGATAGAAAAGTAAAATAAAAGATAATCAGAAAACGAAAAAAAACTACTTCCTCTGTGATGATGAGAGGAAGGTCAACTTTATGTTTCACCTATTTGCTCTTTGTGGAGCAAACACTTTTTGCATGGCTTGGAGCTGTTTCTTGTTCAAGCCTTCTTTTTGGCTGTTAAGTAGTTTTGGGGCAATTTCTCTCATTTGTTTTTCCAGCTCTCTTTTCTTTTTCTTTTTCCTTTCCTTTTATTTTTGTTTAAAAACCCACCTGGGCTAAGTACCGTACCGGTCATCCCGCTACAAAGGTGTGACAAAGGGCTGCTGTTTTCCACAGCCTTAAGTAGTGGAGTCCACAGGTTGTGCCAGGTTGGGCCTAATCAGCCGTGAACTTGTGGCGCCTCGGTGCCATCGCCCTCTGCTGGCGGCCGGTGCCGCAGGCTAAGCCCTTACACATATCATGCTAGTCTCTTCAGATATCGTCTAGGCCTGCTAAGCATATCTTGGCTGATAGACAAAATTTGGGTTATGAGCGGAAATGTGTAAAACTGAAATTGTATCAGACTAATCCTTTAATGTGAGTCAGTGTATGTTGTGACACATTTGAAGCAAACCAGTACAGCCTGTCACTAAGCTCTCAGAACAGTCGTATTGATTTGTAGTTGAAAGAAGGCTCAGCTTGTAGAAAGCAGAAGCTCTTGATGGCAGATATTGGCCTGTCACAGACATGAGTGTAATAGAGATGTCTCTGGACAATAAACCTCTTCTTTTCGAGCTCATCCTTCTAACGTTCCTGCTGTTCATTGGCTTGCTCTCTCTCGGTCTCTGCTGTCACAAACCTTCAGTCATCTCATTCCTGCTGGGGTCCCTGTTGTAGTATCACCAAAGCAGCTTGCGTGCCATTTTTTTTTCCTGGTGTGGTTTAAGAAGCACATTTTGCAGCATTAAACATTTAAAAGAACTCAGAATGAATGAGACAGAATTCAAGTCAGAATGATCTAAGAAGATTGACGTTCATTACTTGACACGTCAGCTCAACCCTGTCATGAAATGATCTGCTTTTTAGCCTGAAATCTGTGCTCCATTGTAGGTTTTCCCAGTTCTTTCTGTTTCTCAAGTCATCAATCTGACTACAAAGCTCTGAACACATGAAAATCCCATGTTTACACCACAACATATCAAAAATGGTTCCCTCTGGTGCTAGAGACACAGTTATTCATGCTTAGCTGTGGCAGATGAATGCAATTACTTGCTGTTCCAACTGCCCTAGGTTACTTTGCATCTGAGCACGGCTTTAAGCTGTTGCTTGGTGGTTATATTTGGCATTAGTACAAAATGGAATTCTACAGCTTGAAAAAGTCACACGACGCTCGCTCTTTTTTTAGCTTTTAGTTAGTGTATCCATTTAAAGACCCTCTAACCACTTTTGTACTTAGAGAGATAACTTTAGAGGCTCTATTCAAGGCAAACCGCAAGGCACTGAGCCTCCTTAAGCACGTCTTAGAACCTCCTTGCGGCCCATTAAGCTAGATAAGCGCTACATGCGTTGAGCAAGCATGCAGTACATTGTAGGATGGAGCATGAAACAGAGCCCCATTCAGCTCCTTCCCAGCCTGACGGATGAAATATGTACTTACGTTGGCATCTAATTTCCCATCGTGACTCCATGCTCTCTGTGGCCCTATTCTATTCCACCTGCTTGTACGCTTTACGATAGATAACGCACAAAGTGCAGCAAACTCTTTAAGCGTTTTCAAGGCCAGTGTTTACCTTGTTGGTGAAACGATAAACATGAACTAAAGAGTAAAGAAGAATAAAAAAAACCCCAAAGCTGGAAAGACACGAGTGCTGTTATTTGGCCCAATTGTGTCAAGTTGTATACCAACAGTGGAGAGGTGAACGAACCAGCAGCCCGTTTAATATCCGAAGGACTGAGAGTAAGCGCAGCTTTTGGAGCTTCGTTTATATTTCAAGTGTGGCAGCACTTTGCTGGTTTGTCAGTTTGGGACAAGTAACCTTTGGTCACCAAATGAATCCGTCAAAAGTGCTTGGGTCATTCTCCATTTGGAGTGGGAATTCAGGTAGATACATTTTAAAAAAATCAGTTTCTTTCATCCCAAAACTAAATAATCTTAAAATGTCTATTAACATCTCCTATTATCATATATGCAAAAGGAGAGCTCAATTCCAAACATATGTTACAGTCACTGGTGTCTCATATATGAATATGGTATAACCCCAGTGACTGTGACACCAGTGACAATCTGTTTAAAACTGAGGATTTTGTAAACTGGCTGACTCATTGGTGGTCAGGTGACCTTGTGCAACTATTTAAAATCAGTAATTAAAATGGTAAATGGCATTATTTTGACAGAATTTAAATTAGCCAGCCATTAAAGCACATAACACAGATGACACATAGAAGTTATGTGCTGCCTGGTAAACAAAATTATTAATAAATTAATGCAGTATAGTCAGCAAGTGTGGACTCCTTGAGCTTGCCTTGACTCCATGCCTTGAGATGCTCCCCCTTTCATGAGTCCTGATAACACCAGTGACCAATGGACAAATGATTTTTTAAATAAAATATATATATTTTAAATATAGTTTAACATTAATGACGTAAAAAGTAAACATGATTTCCCAAGTTAAACCTCTTAAAAATATTGTTTTTTATTAAAAATGGTTTCTCAAATGGTGAAAATTGGTTATGTGATGAGCTGTTTTACAGATGCAGAGCAACTAAGAAAAAGAGAGCAATCGTAAGGGAAAAGTGTTATTTATTAATATAGGTCAACTGTGTAAATGTACATACTGACTTGTGGAGCTGTGCCTAATATTTGAAGCATCTTTTTAAGTTCTGCAACCCTGGTGACATGGTTTCCTACTCCAAATGGAGAATGACCCGCTTACATTTCTAGCATTCATTGCAATTACAAGGTTAAAAAGTGGGTTACATCATCATCATCATCATCGCTTTTATTCATATAGCACCTTTCACATGCTCAAGGACACTTTACAATCACAGAACATGAACACAGTAAACGATTAACAACAAAAGGACAATACAGGTAAACATTGAAGTATAAATGGAACAACAAAGTGAAAACAAGTTTTTAACAGAGATTTTAGTGAAAATAGAGAGGTGGCATCCCGAATAGACTGGGGGGGGGAGAGTATTCCATAATTTGGGAGCTTCTACACTGAATGATTGACCACCTATAGAAGTCAGTTTAAACCTTGGAACATGAGGCCTAAATTTCGTGATATTAAAGAACAGCATGGCACATATAGGAGCCAGGCTGTGCAGAGCTTTATATGTAATCAGGAGAACCTTGTACTGAACACGGAATGTAATGGGTAACCAGTGATGACCCTGAAAGACAGGGGTGATGTGGTCATTCTTCTTTGAAAAGGTGAAGATCCTAGCAACGGCATTTTGAACATATTATGTAGTGAACATTGCAGTAGTCTAGCCGTGATGTCGCTAATGTATACACAAGTGTTTCTACATTGGCGTAGAGACGAGCAATATTACGTAATGAATTACATTTACATTGAATTTACATTTTGTATTGACAGGTTTATATCTGCACTTCTGACTTGTTTTTGTTAGTGTTTAATGTCAGGAAATGAGAGACACATTACAAAAATGTAAAAACACGGTCTCAATTTATATTGTTTCTAATAACTGTGTAGTTACACATTAACAACATGTACAACCACAGTGTATCTCCTGGTGATGTATTCACTGATACAGTTTACAGTCATGCAATTCAATGTAAATACACATGTATTAACTTCAGTTTTCACTTATGTAATTACACAAGTGTATCTTGATTGTAACAGGGAGGGTTTCTTGCTATGTTAGGTGGAGGTAGTGGAAGTGGGAGCTGAAGCATAATATTTTTGGTTAATACATTTTATTGGTTATTATCTGTCCCTGCCTGCTGGTGCTCAGTGATGTGATAAAAAATCAGAAGGTGGTCAAAGGTCATTACATTACAATCAAAGATTATGGCAATGTAAGAAATGATATAATGACTTGTGCTCAATATGACCAGGAATCTGAATAATTTTGATTTCAGGCTGCCTTCAAAAGGAAAGTGAGGTGGAACTGCTCTGAAATATGACCATCGTTTGCTTTTCCTTGAACATGCCACCCTCACTTTCATGTTTTTGTGGAATATTTTTTCATAAGATCTTACTGATATTTTTAGTTCCTCCTTATTTTTCACTGCTGGAACTCTTTCTAGTGCGCTGGCATTTTAAAAATTTAATACAATTGAAACACACTTGTTCGCTTTGCCCTTCTGTTCCCCTGATTTTTTTCCTCTTGGCTCTTTGATAGAGGGCTGACTATAATCATCTAATGAATAATCCACTGCCACTTCAAACCACTGTGACATGTTAATGTTATTGTATGTGGGAATATGTGGAACGTTATCACATTAGATCTAAAAACTGGAGCCGTGGTGCAGAGCAATCCAGCCGGGCCTCACAGGTCACATTGGATTTGGGAAAGATTGAGGAACGTGCTCCTAGGGTGCTGACACATGCAGTTATTTTACATTCGAAATCTGATAAGTCCGCTTCACTCTTTCTCATCCAGCTTTCCCACTGACAGCCTGCACCTGCACGATGGCGGGGTGAGTCTGAGCAATACAGCGTATGACAATTCTAAACCACTAAAGCCTTATGAGTTCGGATTTCATCCTATGTGGATAAACATTTGTCCGTAGCGGACGCAGGCGAACTGCAGCTAGTCTTGTCATGGAAGTCATCTGAATTACTTAGACGGATTCTAACCTGAAGGTACATTATGAATCCCTTTCGCTTTCTTGTTTGGCCTCGGAAGAAATTCTCCATGGTACGAGACAAAGTGCAATGCAATTCTGATCCGGCATTAACGGTTAAGCCACCCAATCTTCATGGTGTTATTTGTGCCGAGATCCACTAAGACACATGCTGTCTTGGATGCTAATGAGTGAGGACAGTCAGGACTCCTCAGGTGGCAACACTGCAAACACATTGAATGGCGGCTGAATAGAAAGCTGTTTTCTGGAGATACAGTGAACATTTTATGAGCCCTTTGTACATACGTTGTCTTTGATGCTAATCAGCTATTCAGTTAGCATGGGACACTAGGTGTAAACACTGGAAATGTAGTGACTGGCTAGTATATTCAAAGCCATTTTGTCTTTGATTTCTGCTAATTATTGTAGAGTTCTGAATGATTTATGAGCCATTTTTACATGTCGTCTTGGGTGCTATCAGTTAGTGTTGGCTCTTCAGGTGGGAACACTGGAAATTCAATGAATGGCTACTGAATTCAATGTTTTCTGCAATATTTTTGGGTTCTGAGCAACTTATGATGTCTTGGATGTTAATCAGCTAATCAGTTAGCATGGCACACTTTAGGTGTAAACACTGGAAGTGCAATGACTACTGATTTTAAAGCAGTGTCGTCTTAGAAGAGCTCTGTGTTGAATGCTAATCAGTTAGCATTGGATTCATTAGCATGCGAAACGTTGCACATTTATTGAATGGCCAGTGAATGGAAAGTCATGTTCTTCTGCAGATATCTGCCGTTTTTTGGAGTTTGGAGTGTTTTATGACCCCTTTTTATACGTCGTCTTTGATGCTAATTAGCTAATAGCGTGGCAGGGGTGGAATCACTGGGTGTGCAATGAATAGCTACTGAATTCAAAGCCATTTTGTTTCTCACAGATTTCTGCAAATAATTTTCTTAACGTTTTATCAGCTCTATTTACACTGAAAGTTTTACAAGCGCTTTTACCGTATTATCTTAGATGCTTATCACATAGCATTGGACTGTTCAGGTGGAAACACTGGAAATTCATTCAATGGCCACTGAATAGAAAACCACATTCTCTTACAGATTTCTGAAAAATATTGTAGCATCTCACTGCCGGCTTGTTTGGCCATGGACGCGTGGGAGGTGTGGCCGTGCAGAGCGGCGAGTGCGGGGCGACATGGGTACCGCTGTGACAGTTGTGATAGAGACTTAAACAATGTAAAAAGTTGTTGGTGTGGTGAGCTAAACTAGCTGGAAGACTAGCTGGAGACACAGTCTCTCTGCTCTGGTGCCCTCAGGAGGAGAACACGGCCACAAGGGTGGACTGGCGACTGGGAAAGTGGACACTCTGTAACCCCTTCTGTGCAGCGTGCCCCTATGTGCCCCCCATGTGCTCCCATGTGCCCAGAGGCTCTCTGCTTGGACTTTGCTTGGACTCTGCCCAGACTGTTGGTAGGTTGCCAAGGTGGCTGACCGTTGAACTGGGGGCAGTGCAGCATCCCCCCTGCTGGCTCGTTCGACCGTGGATGGGCTGGAGGCGTAGCCATGCAGAGCGGCGAGCGTGGAGCACCACAGGTACCACCATGGTGGTGAGAGATGCTTAAACAAAATAGTGGTTGTTGTTGCTTAAATGGTGTATATGTGTTGTTTGTGATGTTCTGTGCCAGGCTGTTGTCCTGATCGGGTAGGTTTAGTGGTCACCATGGAGTGGATATGTGTGGTTGTGGGTGACCCACCCTGCTTCACGGCCGTTCGGCAGCAGTGACCGGTGGTTCTCCCCTACTTTTGGGAACTGTCTGCATTTTATGAGTCCATTTTACTAAACTGTCTTGAATGCCAATCAGTTGGCATGGGACGGTTTAGGTGGAAACACTGGAAATTCAGTCAATGGCTACTGAATTGAAAGCCAATGATGTCTTAGATTTCTGCAAATAATTTTTTAAACGTCTTAGAAATGTTTTTACACTGAAAGTGTTGAGAGAGCCCTTTTACATATGGATGTTAATCGTTGATCTCTTCACTTGTCAACACTGCAAACGCATAATATTGTCATGTTATCTTAGAAATGTCTGCAAATTATCTTACGAAGTTCTAAAGTTTCGTTTGCACTGCTTAACAGGCTGGAATACAGATCGACTTGGTCTTCCAGAATCTGAGGCTCGAGAGAGCATGAGATGGAAAGAGACAGGAAGGAGGAAAGCGGGAAAGCGATGCTTGCTTCACTTGGTCTGGCAGGGTGTTAGTCATACGTTTCTGTAGGGCAGGCTGATGGGAGGTGGGGGGAATGGGGACCGGCCTGTGATTCAGTGGGGCAGGGTTACAGGCTATAGCTCTTTTGAGAGAGAGAGGCATGAAGAGGCTCGGCCTCCAACACTGCTGTATCCAAAAGCAAGAGACACTATGAGAGTATGAGATGTTTTTGAGCTGTGCATTTGTTAGCGGTATCTCCAGCACCTTTAGAAGGGGACACAAGAAGAGATGAGATCTTCTCTCCTTTAATTGAACAATGCTTTACATTCCCATCGCTTTTGTCTTTTGTAGCAACCTTCCCAGACTTTCCAGCTCAAACGTCTGCCTCGCTGTGAGAAGGGAAATCTAAACAGATTCGGTTCTTAACCAGGCACATCCTGCTTAATTTCATCGCTTACAGCCAGCATTGTTCCTCTGACAGCACAATTGCTGGGCTTTATCACTTCATCAGGCTATTTCAACAGCCACTTTTTCTACAAGTGCATTCATCTACAAACACAACAGATCTGCCGGAGGGAAAACGAGGATACCCACCTTACCGGCTCATTCTCTTTGGACATTTTTAGACGTGGTCCTTGTCCATCCAGAGCCTGAGTAATCCCTTTTTTGTTTGATAGCTGGAGAAGGAACCAAAAGCAGCGCTGCGTGTGAAGGCAGTGGTGAGATGGTTCAGTCCTGCTCCGTGAATGGACAGCTGGCGAGGAGTTACGGAGACCGCGGGTGAACGTTAGTGCGCGAGCGTGCGCCTGCACTCACAGCCTCGCTCACACAGTGGCCAGGCAGAGGGAATCCGCTTTGCGTGGCACGAGAAGCTTTGATTCAGTCTCTGTGCTGTGTGTGGGTGCGTGCTTTGCGTGAGCGCCACACGGCAACATGTTGTGTGGACTGCGGAGAGAAGTGAAGAGCAGCTTTGGTGAGTTGCCATCGTTTCTTTAACGTTCCTTCATCTTCATCGTACCATGTGAACTACAAGTACTACAAGTAGAGATTTGAAGCCGTCTGTTGTGTGAACGTAATTACTTGGGCTCCTTTGGGTCACTGGAACACATATTGCCTTATTTTCTCATTTACTGTGATCTGATTTATTGCTTTCAATGGCTTGGAAGACCACGCTGAGGGGCTTCTTGTAGTTCTCAAGGGTGTATCGTTTGGGGAAATGTGTGTGTCCACTAGCCTGCTCATTTTATTATTATTAAGGCATTATGGGTCAGTGCCTTGTGGTTTGTTTTAATGAATATTTGCTGTAATGAGTTTCATTAATACTACAAATTATTCTGAAAATATAACTTGTAGTAAATCTGGATCCTGCAAAGATTTAAATTTCCTTATGATTGATCTAATATTAGTGTAATTCGTGACCAATGGTATTCTCTAGTTATACATCTAATGTATAGCGCTTTGATATTAACATATCAGTACAAATGAATGCATTGATTTGTGAGGTAGTGGTTCATTTCTATGTCTGTAATGAATTTTATTCCTTTTCACACATAAAAGTGGCCTTTTAGCAGCAGATAATTGTATCTAAAATGTGCTAGACACTGTTTTAATAACAGGTTAATTTGAATCTCTCTAATCATATCAAATTATTTTACCATATTGGGGGAAATATGCTTGAATTCTTTACATTTCTTTATTTTTTGTGATGGCTGTAATGAAAAGGAAAGTAAGGATGCCTAATAAAACTAACAGAAAGCTGATTTACTGTTTAACATACATATGGTGAGTTTCCTGAACCCTTTGAATCAACAGATTGAGACGGTTATTTTTTCAAATGAACCTACCTTTAAAACTCACAGCCATCCCAGTGCTACAGTTCTTTTGGGAAACCGAGCCTTGATCTATTAATGCATCTGGTAACGTATTGATAAAGTTTTATTTCGCATGTAAGGGAATACCCGATGTGGTGTGAGAGATACGCTTCCACAATTCCACAATTCCAGCCAGATTGCCTCTTGATATCTAGAGCACTTTTCCCTCGGTGTCAGAGATCAAGTTCTGTTTCTGGGCTCTGTGGAGGGATTCAGGAGGCTGCCTTGCATCTGTGAGGAACATAAGCAGGAGTCATGCTACAGCGCTCTGCCTAATGTTCTCCCGGTGGGGGTGAAATGCATAGGGGGGTGAGTGGGTGGGAGGTTGTGTGTGTATGTGTGTGTGTGTGTGTGTGTGTGTGTGTGTGTATGTGTAGTAATGATGGTGTGCCTCGGAGATTTGTGGAGAGGGCAGATAAGAACGACAGGTAATGAAAGTGCCTGATGTTACCTGAGATTTTAGAGTTACTACACACAAAATATATAACGAATGATGCAGGTGATGGCAAACGTGAGGTGGCATTGATATTTTATGTACTTAAACAAATCTAACTGCATGCTTTTGGTCATCTCAAATTCCCAGAGAAACCTGTGAACTTTCATAGCAGACAAATATTTCTGGAGACCCGTTTTTGTAACATATAAGCAGCTTTGTTATTGTATGTTATTGTGTGTAAGTCACAGAATTCACACCTGTATTGTGCTCTTAGCGACTCTACTATAGCACCATTTTGAAGCATTCACTCCACACAAGCCAGACTAATATACAGTCTCCATATCACTGCTGTCAGAACAAATCCTCACATCTCCATTTTTGTCATTTTTCAGTTTTTTTTATATAATTTGAAAATACCTGTTGCCCTTTTCATTGTGTGTAAATTTCATAAAGAATAGTGCAAAAGAAACAGCCTAGAATTACTTGGAAAGATGTCTGGTTCCACTGACCTACATTAAAGGTGAAGTATGTTTTTTCCTTCTCCTGTAAAGTTACCATTTTGGAGATATGAGGTTTTGTTCCGAAAAACAGCGATACAATTTTCAATACATTAAAAATTAATACAGTTGTCACGTTTGACAAAGCCTCTTCCCACTAATGATACAGTTGTATGTAGTTTGATCACTCCTGGTCACATCTTCATACCTCGGGCATGACATCATTTCTGTTTATTTGCTGAATTTTACATATTGGAAAAAAACAAAATATACAATTTTTTTCACAAGCCACATTTTACACTTTAGTTTTTCTACTATGCTAAATTCAGCAACAGTAATTGTGCATTAAAATGTCTTTGTTAAATGTTTTTTGTCTGTAGAGGATGTGATTTATTTTCACTTAGAAAATCAACATAACGTGTAATTTGACGTAAAGTTTGCATACAACTGTGTTTATATATTTTTATGTATGTAGGTTGCAGAGCTCTTCAACATAACATTGAATTATAAGTGTTTGCATCAGTTTTTCAGACTTTCTAGTGACTGTTACAGCCCATTAATCTGTTATAATTGACCCCGCCTGAGGGCTTATGGTGTAACATTTGCAGTCACTCTGCTTTCAACAGAATTGCAGGTGCTTTAAACGAAGCTCTTATGATTAATTTTGCTCAAATACTTTTTCATTTATTTACTAAAAAGCAAAACCTATTAAGTTGTTCCTCCTCCTTAACTAATATAGATGTCTATAAACAATAAAGGTGTACTTCAATTTGAGTCTATGCATCCTGTAATACCCCACTCTCTTCCTCTTTCTTTCACTCTTTCTTTTCCTCTCTCTCCCACGCATACACATTTACGTCTGCCAGATCTCCATTGGCAGGATCTGTGTGATCACACCATCCTGAAAAAAGCAATTACAATAGCATAAAACTCATCACAAAGCCAATAAAGCTGATATCATGAGCTGAATGCTTTCCACTGTCGTCTAACTCCAGTTAACAGGTTCATCAGCGTGTTACTCTTGTTTTTCTCAGTGAGCTCTGTAGTTTCAACAGATTTTCCTTGAATCATTTACGCATTATATTTGCACCAGACTAATAGATGACACTGTCTGTGGGTTTCGCCAATTCCTTGAGCAGCAGCTCTAATGAGACGTCTCTTTGCATGTCACTGCTAATTAGGCGAGAAGTCATCACTGTAGCTGTAGGGACCACCGAGGCTGGTTACGTAGGTAAAATAAACCAGACAACCTCACTGATCAGAGATTTCAGGTTTTATTAAGGCTAAGGGAGCTGAGGAAAAAATATGCATAAATGCATTATGTCTTTTTCATTTTCAGCAGTTTACTAATCTTTTTCCAATATTAGCCCCTGAAATGTCAGAAAACAAACGTTTTACCTTTCGAGTATTTCCGGCGAGGTGAACAACCAACTATTTTACCAGCTGCCACCTTCCTCTGCCTCCCACACTCAACGGTTGGACGTGCTCTGATGCGCGGCCGAGTTAAATGTCCTCCCCTTTATGCCTCTCCTGTGACTAATCTCACATTTTATACAGCTAGCAATTTGGAAGTACTTATTACGCTAATTGTAGCTTGTTTTCCAGATGCTGCTTTGCTTGTTTTACCATGTTATTCGGGAGGGGTGGCGAGGGAAAGTGCACTCGGTATAATTACGTGTGTTTTTTTTTTTCCGAAGTCTTACTCTTATAATAATGCACATAATCACTGCATATTTTTCAGCAAATTGCTTTGGTGCTGTGGTTAGGGATAAAACGGCCCGAATAGGGGAAGAGGAAAGCCTGCGATGGTTCCCTGCATTTTAATGAATTGTTTCAAACAATGCAGCCCCTCTCGGAAAAAAGATATACAATTCTGTGTGTAATTGATTTTCATCTTTGTTCGGGATGTGCGGCTTACAGCGGATGATAAAGAGGCTTGGGCTTCGGGCCAAGAATACCAATTCCGTCAATGTTCTCTCACACGACTGTTTGTAAGTACATTGTTTGTAAGACATTCACTCAGTGGTTGTCAGGAGAGCTTCGTGACTCTTTTCAGTTCATCAACTGACCGTTCAGATGGAATCGACGCTGTCCGCAACTCATTAGCTGGGTAAGTTCCGATGAAGGCCACAGAAGTGCTAGAGCCCTCCGGCAACTCTGTACTACAGACGCTCCATGACCTACATCACACTATTTCACAGTTTCCCTCTCCAAGCATACGTTAGCCCTGTTCTTGTGTCACTGCGTGATATCCGGTCTTACCGATTAATGCTGGCTGTCGAAAGCATTTAATTAGTTCCATGTTATATTGATTGCCTGCCTGCATTAGTTCAGTGTTGCTTAATTGCGCTAGCCTGTAAGAGGTTGACGTCCATTCGAAAGGAAAGTAATAGCACTAACATCAACACAGTGGGGGCTGGCTTGCGCTCATACCTGTCTCTGCCTGGGTTCTGTCCTCTTGGCAGATCGTTACTTCCCGTGTTTAAATTTGCAGTGAAACATGGTGGCAGCCCGAGGCTTGGATTGCATTACACCTTACATCGGGAGAGCGAGAGAGGCAGGCACAGTGGGGCAGAGGTCAGGGTGCTGGAATTTGTTCGCAGCCAAACTTGTTAAGCCGCTGTCAGACAGAATAGCACGTGTGGAATCACCCCATCGCTCTTTGGGCTGCATATATCACATCAGCGACGTCTTGGCTCGTTTCTTGACAGAGGGGCCAGGATCACTGAAGGAGTTCTAGGATTGAAGACTGAGGTACAAGCAGGCACTTCTGAACTTCAGAAAACCAGGCTTCTCAAGTGAGACCGCCAACACCTCGCCTCACCCCGTTGTCGTGGCAACCCTGATTAGTCAGTTGGCTTTGAAACCCAACTAGCTCATTTGGGCCAGGCCTCATCAGATGCATATTTAAAGCGCACAGCTGTGCACATGTGCATCGTAAAGTCGTGAAGCTTAATAATTAGACGCAGCTTTGCGATATGATTGCTGTGGATGATGAAATGGTCTATAGGTCACTGGTTCTGCATCGCAGAGCATTGACATGGTTTGGTTTTCAGCTAGATGGACGAAATGAGAGGATGGAAACACCATGACCTTCAGAATTAAGTGGGCCAGCAAGCAAATGACTTTTAAGTCTCTAAGCATAAACAGTTGGAAAGAAAGTGGACCTTTTCGGGTGTTTTTCCTCTCCCAGTTCAGATAGTATGAAGTCCACTTGGTTGATAAATGATTCCACTGTCAAATGTGAAGTTCTTTAGAGTAGGTGCTCTCTCCTTGATCACACACCCACCTATAATCTTGATAATGAATGAATGATTCTCGGAAATCTCCAGGAGCATCAGAGGGTGGATGGTTCTTTAGGTAGATAGATAGATGAGAAGATACCATCACCATAAACTTCATAGTTAAAGGGGAACTCTGCCGAATTTCACAAAATTACTGAATTGTTTAAATCATTTAAATCATTCAGAGTGGTTTGATGTAAAATGTGCCTTTTAGAGAAATTTACTGAGTGAAAATTGAACCAGACATCTTTGTGTCTACACTACAAATATAACCATTTTATCTGCTATCCAACATGACCAGTGAGCTTACAGGTGTTATAGGTTTTTATAAGTCACGCTGATAATTGTAAAATAATGCTAAAACTTTTTTCTTTGGGGACTATTTTTTCCTTACAGCGCCCTGCGTGTACCTCTCCACCCTGCAGGCGTTTTGTGTTGTTTGGGTTGGCAGTATTGCGTCGCACGGTGCCAGCAAAACTCAGAACTCATGCGAGTAACTTATTCATCAGAGGAACTGCGATAGATCACAGTTGTACCCTGCTGTCTAATTGCTCAGAATGGTGAACTGAGCTGTACCAGGACGCAAAAATAAATCGAGAAAATACAGTACGGTGTGTTTTTTCGGGTGCTGTTACAAGAACTAGAAATCCTGAAGTTGTGGCTAATTGTTTTGAAGCTACAAGAAAATTACTCTACAAAATGAACTAAAAACCGAGAGTGGAGTTTATATTTTTATGCTTCATTCATATATTTATATACATAAAACCCTGCACTGTTTAAGTTAATTCTGCATTTTCATTATAACGAGCTATACTGCTTCCACTGCTGACTGTTGGCCACTTTGAGGGTGCACTGCTTAAACACAAGCAGCTGTAAAGAGGGAGCGGTTCCAAAGCTGCCTAATATTTTTTTTAAATCTTAGAAAACCATTTTACATAATAATGTCCTGCACTTTGAATACATTTGTTGTTTTTAATCAACCTTTCCGTCTCCCACTCAGTACTGAATCTCTGCATGTGACCGTGGACGTTTCCTGTGCTTCACATCAACTGCGTGATTGGTTGCCACTCAGCTAATTTGCATAAAGTTCATTCAGAAGAGTGAGCACGACCTGCACCAGTGATTTGATGTGTGAGCTATATGTGTAGATTGTAGTCTCTCACCACATTGTAGGATATTATGACACGCTCTGATGTTAATTATAACAAAAAAAGGAAAAAGTCAAATCATTTTAGATGACGTCGCCATTCATGTCACTTATACGCTGCGTGAAATTTCAGCACCGTGACTCAAAACAGCTTCCTGCGTCCCAGAATTCTGGTAATGTGAGCTACTTTAATGTCTTTAATGTAATGACTTAGCTCTTAGCGCTAGCTGTTTTCATCAGACATTGTGTGAACTTGTGAACAAGTGAGAAGAGAGAGAAGAAGCGTGCGAGTGTGGGTTAGTGAGAAGGGCGAGAGACACTGACTTATAATGCTGAAAAGTGTCTCTCTCTCTCTCTCCTGAATTAGAAGAGGTGAAAGAAATGGAAGACTGAAGTATTCTCTCTCCTTTTTCTTCTCTCTTTCTCACACATTTTAAATTATTCAGTGCTAATTGTAGCCTTTTATAGCATTAATATATGCAGTAGTCCATGATGTTATTGATTTCCATTGACAAGTATACAAGTAAAATGTGCAAGAACAAGTTAAATGTAGATTTACTTGTCTGTAGCACAAGTTCCTGATAAAGCTTAATGTCCAGGCTCTAAAAAAAGAGCACCATTAAAACAGAATCTGAGCATAAGGCAACGCTAACTGCCGCTTCACACAGCAAACACATGAACAACTAGGACACGGACCAACAGTAACACCCCTGCTGTTACAGTCTGCTTTTAACTGGCATAAAACAGGGCTGAGCACTATAATCAGATGGGGTCACGTTCAGAGATCCCCTCTGTCTGACGGAGATGTACGTTCTCCAGAGCATCACAACGCAGGGGCCCCCTCCATGCTTCTGCCTCCTCCGCCTTCCGAAGCGAACGCACTAAGCAGCCATGCGGAAGTGAGTGGGAGACCTCGCATCTCAGATCAAAGCGTGTCAGCACAGCGCCACGTCGGAAATGACAGACAGCGCAGGTTTTCCCGCAAGCTGTGTCACGATACATTATCATTACTGGGTGCGTTGACACCAGTAGGGCGTCGCCAGCGAGCTCTCGAGGGGGCCATGAGTGCGGAACAAAGGCAGAGGAGGCTTGTTTGGGAAACCAGGGAAATGAGTTGGGGAGTTTACTGTACTTGACCTTCTGGCTGTGTGTGGGATTAAGAAGATGGCAACCAGGGTTCACTACTCTTCAGATCCCAATAGGACTTTACTTTTGATACTGGAATCATTTATCAGCCATGCAGACTTCCTATTATCTGAACTATGAGGGGAAAGAAAAGCAGGCTAAAAAAGATCCAACTGTTTGCTCCCAGAGGTTTCTGACAGCCAAAACCATTTATGCTCTTGGCTGCCTACTTAATTATGACGTTTATGGATTTACCATCTTCTCATTTGTCGATCTATCTGAAGAACTAACAATCTCAGTGTCCTGCCATGCCCTTGGTGGCTTATCTTATTATGAAGGTTATGGTGTTTCTATCATCTCATTTGTCCATCTACAAGAATCTCTCAATGCCTTGTGATCTTGCTAGTCTACTTAACTGAAGCTTCTCATTGTTAATAGACTTAGATCATCTTTTCATTACTCTGTCCAAAAAACTAGCCGCCTAAATGTCCTACAGTGGCCTGAAACCAAGCACATGTAGGTCTTTATTGTGGCCTAATCCTTTTAAGGTTTTGATCAGAACCCTGATTTTTCAATCTACTTCATTTTTTATTATCTAAACTGCTTGTCCTTCTGGTAGACAGGGAGCGCTGGAGCCTAACCCAGTGCTCATTGGACAGAAGGCAGGATGGTGTACAGGTCACTAGACCATCACAGGGCAGACATACATCCTGCTTTTAGCTTTAGCTTAGCTATAGCCTTTTTTCTCGCATCTCCAGCAGGAACCTTTTCTACAAAAGTAGGAAAGTCAGCTTCTCATTCGGCAGCTTCTTGTTCGAATTTTCCTGTTCCACCTTAAATGGTGCCTAAGGCGCTGGAATATAGCTAACTATGTAGCCAACTGTTGCACCATTTAAGGTGGAATGTAAAATTTGCAACTAAAAAGCCACTAATCTGACTTCAGCTTTGCGACTTTTTAGTGTTTAACAGTTTCTCATTGCAGCTTAAACATATCAGGAAACCAGCTGGAGTGATTATAAATGCAAAAAGGTCTATTAGTCTCCAAATTATCGATGTTCATCTTAATTCTTTTGCCTTTTCGTTAGCTGCTAGCAAGGTGAGATTGTGACCAGCAGTCTGCTCCCCAACCTTCAGGGTTAAAGGGTGAATTCGCAGTTATACCTATAACTCCAGTGTTTATGACCATTTATTGTTAAAACTGTGTTAGAAAGACCAGCAGAGCTTTATTTTACTGCAAAAGAAGATTATTTTCTTTTTACCTAAAATTCTAATTGTGCTGTGGAGCCGCAACAGGGCAGAAAAAGAGCCACATACAACTCTGAAGCCACGTGTTGGCGACCCCCTGTCTGAGGGATTCTGAAAAAGGTCATACATAAAAATAGGCTGAACACCAAACCAACCACCAGACCAAACACCATGAAGCAAGATAAGATAGCAAAATTTATTCCTTTCATCAGTCAGATCTGAATTGCCATTCCTTAAAGGCGACATTGGTAGATAGCAGAAAAGAGATAAATTTGTTTACATTAGCCATCTACCAGATGCAATAAAGTAAGATATAATAAAAGGAGATAAATGTCTTCAGGGGAGAGCGATTGCCCAAAACCAGCTAGAAACAGGGTGAAAAGAAACCCTCTCACCCGCTACATTAGAGAACAAGAGTTACATGATTCATTACAAGAAACATCAAGGCTGATTAAAACAAGATATCTAGATTTCCCAGGCCCTTTTATAGCTAGAGAACCCCCTGCTGCAGCCAGTCAGAATCTCCAAGCACAGGTCCTAGTGAAAAGGATAGGTGGAACATTAAAAAGAGAAAGACAAGAGGGCAAGGCAACAAAAACAGGTATATGCAGTCTAAAGGTGCAAAACAGTGGGCAAACTATTGAATAACTATCATTGTGTTCACAGTTATTGGTAGTATTTTTCAAATGTAGCACTGCTGGTTCTTTATTATCTGCTCCAAATGTTCAGATGGCTGAAATAATAAACACTGTGACATATTGTGTATCATGAAAATTTTCTAGAATGTCACAATACCTCTACACTGTTGTTCGTCTGACTGATTAGCATAACTGTTGCTACTGAAGCAAAGCCCTTAAGTCTGATGAACATATGAACTTATTCGCTGTTTGTAACAACTACACACTTGCGTTGTTGGGCTACTCGCTGGGCTAGAATCTGATGATGGGGGTTGAGTCGGGTCAGATTCAGACAAAATGTGGTCATGCTCGGGTTGGATTGGCACTCGAAGCGTAATGGTAGGGGTCGGGTCAGACTCGGGCAGAAAGTTGTCGGGCTGTATTCTGGTTTGGACCAAAGTTTTAGGCCCGATTAAAGCTCTAGTGTGTAGCACTTGTGTGTGTGTCTGTGTGCTTTCTTCATATGTGTATTTTTAAGTTACAGCTGTGTTTTTGCTTTCTTTGTGTGTCTTATGTATCACCCAGGGTGCAGCCCTCCTCCCTGGCACTGGTTCTCGAGCTGCTTGGTGCTGATAATGTAGAGTAATTAAGGTGGAAGTGTTGAGTCTAAATAAAGAGAAAGCACAACCTCTCTTAGATTAGCCCCCCCGCATTCATCTTCTGGCTAATTAGAGCCATTCGTTTAGGCTGATAACTTACAAAAAAAGTAGGACTGTAGAACAACACAGGGGGCACTCTACAAAGGAATCAGCTTTTGTAGGCAGCACATCCACAATAGAAAGTTTTTAATAATGGAAAATCATCATTAGCGTAGTTAGTATGCTGTTGTGGTAATGGTATTTTGCAGTGTTTTGCTAATTGGGGTACTATTTCATCTTCTTTTGTTCGTGAATATGCCAAATTGACCTGTGAAATAAACCTGGATGCTGATTAAACACTTGCTGCTAATAATCGAGAAGTATATCAGTGAAGGTGTCCAGAAATAGAAAGCTTAGGAAGGCCTCGTTTTCCTGGTCCACTATTGGATGCATGGCATTTGTCACACTACTGTTTACGGTACTGGACATAAAAAACCTTGCATCATATGCAGTGTGGTTCACCTACACGCAGTGATTGGTGATGCCAGACATAGATTTTCTTTCATACACACTTAAAAGTGATGGTTATCCAAGGGTTCTTTAGTAAAGGAAATGGTTCAAAGAACCCATTGCATGATAAAATGCAAATGGTTCTATATAACACCAAAAAGAGGTCTACTATTTTAACAAGCCCGACATTGTAACAACCCTTTTTGGTGCTATATAGACCCCTTTTCAAAAGGTTCTATATAGATCCATGTACAACACACTCTCTATCAATCTGATATACCATTTCACGATGCAAAGAACCCTTTAATCATGGAAAGGATGCTTTGAATGTTCATGGTTCATTTTCTTTACTAAAGAACCGTTAAAGAACCATCATTTTTAAGTGTGTCTAGCTAATACTACAAGTGCTTATAATAGCAATAAAATAGCAAATATCAAATTGAAATAAATCAAAATACAAAAAGAAATATACAAAATACAAAAAAGAACACGCTTATAAAAAGGTGCCACAAATGATTGTCATAGAACCACCTTTGGTTCCCTTGGAGCATGTGTAAAAAAAAGATGTGTGAACACGAAGAACCCTTTGAAACCTTTAATTGTTAAAACCTTTAAATTAATTCACAAAATGTAAAGACTCTATAATGATTTTAGGGCTCTTTCTAGAACTGTGACATTATGTGGAGATGCTTTAAACTTAAAAAGATTCTACGAACAAAAATGGTTCTGTACCATCTATCGAAAGGGAACCAAAAGTTGTTCTTCCATGGCATCATGTAAATAACACTTTTTGGCCTTAATTTTTAAGAGTGTAGAATTATAGGGGACTCTTATTGTGTTAGCAGTGGTGCTACAGTGTTGGGAAACAACATTTCTTAATTGTGGCATGCTAAATTTGCACAACAGCAGATTTTAGGATTGTTATTGGCATAAAACAGATTCTGTCAAACTCTCAAGATTTATACTGCCAGACATGCTCACAATTATTTACAGCTTCTCAGAATTGTGTATAGAGTCAAGCAAATTTAATTGAACATTTTTATATTCTGAAAATATGAGCAAAAACCATTGTTCTCTAGCTGTTAGCACATATGTCAAAACACTAGCAAAAGAGCTTCTGAGCTAGCTAACGTTACACTAGCAAACTTGTTATAAAGTGTTAATTCTAAAAACAGAGACTGGCACATAAAAACCTAATGTAGTTTACATGCAGGTGCACTGAGTGATCATGTATTACTGCATAATGGCTTAATCCTCAGCTAAACAGATGCTAAAAATTGCTGCTAGGTGAGAATTTCCAACTGTCAAACACAGCAAAAACTCAAACACTCAATGCTCACCACTGCGTTACTGCAGCCAACATTTGATGAATGTGTTTTCCCCTTATTTTCATTATTTATATTTTAGCCCTACATTGAGGGATTGCAGCTTCACTTCATTTAATCAGGTGTATAGAACTACCTGTTGATGATCTTGGGTGTCACTTGCGCATGCTTGTCTCAACAGTGGGTGTCAATGAAACAGCATCAGTCAGTCAGTTAGTGAGTCAGTGATTCAGATTCTCATATCCTAGCCTGATGGGTGGACCAGCTAAGAGTTGCAGGTTGGAGGATGTAACCATGAAGACCTTTACAGTAGTGATGCTGGCTTGACTCTGAGGATATACTGAAGATTAAAGCATCCTAAATGTAGTGTACCCACTTCTTAGAGCTGCTTTTTAGAGCTGTCACAGATCATAGTGATAAGGTCACCATGAATTATTAGCACAAACTTATTCCACATCCATTAGATTGGATTAGGTAGCATAAACCACTGAAAACATGCATATAGAAGGTAATAGGTTACTAATGTTTAAAAGGAAACAAATATGGCCAAATTCATAATGAAGCTTATAGAGAAGCAAAGCAGAAGGAACACAGTACTATAGTGGGGAGCAACTTGACTCTCTACAAGATGAAATTCCAGAGCGTTGTACTGAG
This sequence comes from Colossoma macropomum, assembly GCF_904425465.1. NCBI lineage: Eukaryota > Metazoa > Chordata > Actinopteri > Characiformes > Serrasalmidae > Colossoma > Colossoma macropomum. The sequence continues at coordinate 10,085,941 of NW_023494810.1, forward strand.
AAAATGTACTGTTTACTGGTTAACTACATTTAAAATAATGGTGTCGCTCAAGAACACTTCGAAGTGCTTTCAAGTTTTCTACAGTGTTCTATGAAAAATATCGTTTCAAAGACATTTTGTGACCAGAGTTTGGTTTTACAGCGGAGGCTGGTGAGGCATGGAATACACAAAAAACTCGATTAGGTTACCAGGGTGCTCCGTCACGCTCTCCAAGCCTGGAAATTACACAGAGAAATGCAAGCTGTTTACTGCACTTCACATGCTGTCAAAATGCCCAGGCTTCACTGGTAAATGATAAGCTTTGGGAATACTGTTTTACTCCCTTGAGCCAAACACAATGTTATGTTTGAAATAAGTTTAATTATTTCAAGTTTAATTATGAAATAAAATTTATTCTAAAAATGCTGTCTAACGTTTTCATGTAACTACTAGAACATGAAGAGGTTTAGTCCTTAGGCAGAGGCTTATTTTAGCCACACCCCTGAATTTTAGAGCAGGACGTGAGACAGCTTCCCTCTCCCTCATGACCACATGGTCAGCAGTTAGTTCCCATTGTTTTGAAGTGAATATGTTCCAAATGAGTCCGAAACCACATACCAGCACACTTCACATACTCTACATACTCCACAAATGAATGCATATCTAATGGTGGTGTGTTCTTTGTGGCACACTATTTATTATGGTAGTATGTGGTTTTAAATGCAGCTAATGTCTGAAAATCAGTGTGTAATTGTCAGTACTGTAACACATATTTTCTGCAATTGAGTAACTTTTTTATTTTAATAAAAATATTAAAAATATATTTAATGTGTGTACTGGCCAGCATTTTTAGTTAAAATTGTCACCACTGAAACAGTCAATACAGAAACATTTGAAGTTTTGGTAACGTTGATTGTTTTGGTAGTGACAAAGGCTTTGTTCACACACCAGGTAAAAGTGGCCCAAATCCGATCTTTTTCTTCATACGTGACGCAGATGTGTTTTCTGTGTGTCAGTGTGAACAGCAAAATACTGACATTTTCAATTCCGATTTGAGATGCTTTCATATGTGGTACTGAGATCCAGTTTGTGGTAATGCGTCTGAATCCGTCTGAATCAATCTGAAGAGGATTCATGCAAATTCTATGTCAATCCAACTTGGATCAGTTTAGGAGCTGATCTGTTCAGACTGATGTCACGTAGAAGTCTAGAGCTGGGCGATATGGTCAAAAACGTTATCACGATAAACAAAATTCATATCGTTCGATATCAATACATATCGCGATAAATGTCAAATCATGATTTCTTTCACGTTTGAAGGCTGATTTTGCTCCTGGGTGGTTAATTTTGGTTTTAAACTATCACTTATGGTCCGATCATGACAACCACTCACCAAACAGTGGAACATTTCACTAATCTGTCATGGGAGAGTGGGAGGAAGTTTCTGAGCTGGTTTTATCAGCTTGAAATGCACAGCTGCAATTTTTGTAATAGTCATGATTTAAGAAAGAAAACAGATTATTTTTAGCTGTCTGGTGACGAGCGCTCGGCTACCTCGTTACAAATGCTAAACAAGTGGCCAAGAACAGCGCTAAACTCTTAAGTTTCTTAACATCGTCAACTCGGTTCGGTAGGTCACTGCTGTCACTCCTACCACATCCATATCAGAGCATATCACAGTATTCAGACACCAGCTAGCGACGTCTGGGTTTCTCTATGCTATCGTAGTAGTTTAAGGGGTGAACCGCAGTATATCTGACGTTTGCTGTGTAAAAGCATTATCTGCAGTGTGAATCTCTCGCACCAGTCACAGAGTCCTCCTTTTAGGTGTGTTTAAACTGAAAGCGGTTAATTTGTGTCTTGTTTGATCTACCGTATCATCAATTCACCGTGTTTTGCCGGAGCGCTGCTACAGCTAGCCTGGAAAGATAGCGCTATCCTGCTCTCCAATGCCTCACAGCTTCCTCAGTTTACTTTCGAACATGAACCCACTTCTTTCTTTCACTTTCGTTGCTCGAGAATGCACTAATACTAAAATATGACGGTTTGGCGCTGTAACACGGCGCTGTAGAGTTGTTAGGATGCATGGAAAGAGGTGAGTTCACCGTAGGACAGTACAGTTACACCACTGACCTCGTCACTCACACTCGGTCACAGGAGAACAGATCGCCGGCCGCTCCACTCAAACAGGGACTGTATAACTCCGCGTTTCAGCCGTTGCTAAAGTATATTTGGCGACCCTTGTTTTACTCGTGGCCCCTCCCTCTCTAATCAAGTTGAAAAATTCGGAAGTGCGCCCTCTCCTGGCGACAACAGAGTAGTGTCGCTTTCCTTGCAGTAGAAAACGCCACCAGGGCTTTCGCTAAAACGTGGAAGTGTGAGAATGGTGTATTATATCGAACATTTATCAAACCTGTCTTATCACTCTATCGAGGAAAAGTTATATCGCAATACTTATCGTTATCGTTTTATCGCCTAGTCACATTTAAACAATGTTGTTTATAGCCAAACAATAAATCTGACTTGGGCCAACATTACCTGCTGTGTGAACGTAGCCAAAATGGAATGCTAAGTCATTTGTTTTAATAAAATAAACACAATCAAGCTGTAGTGTCAGTCAAAGCAAAAGGATTTTAGTCCAAGTCAGTTAAGAGTCTGAAATGTGTTTTTAGCTCTTCAATCCAAATATACGACTATGACAATGGCTATTATTCCATTATGATATTGTTTCCTTTAAGGAGACTACTGCAATGATAAATGAAGCTAAATCAGCTACAGTATTGGTGTGGGATGCGACTGCATCAGCTCTTAAAGATTTAATATTAGCCCATTAGACGAATGCCCTTAAAGCTCACCCTATACTTACTATTCTCAACTGATGTGACAGTGACTGTATCTGTGCTTTTATTGACTGTAATTTTGACTGTGTTTATTCATGTTTGTCTGCATTAGAGAGGAACGTGAGCAACATCATGATGTTCGTTAAAAACAAAAAACGTATTGATCACAAAAAGTGTGTTTTCAGCTCTGAACCAGTTCGGTAAAATGATCCATGTAGGCTTTTCTCAGAGAGAAAGAGTTAAAACATCTGTGGACAGTATTTACAATGGTCAGTATTAAGCAAGCATTATCCGTAGTCTCAACAGTCTGTAGGAGGTAATTCAGATGCAGCTTTTATGTCTTTTTCCAGTGAAATGTCAGCTTTGTCTTCTTCCTTTTGAAGATCCTACTTTTGTTTGTGAAACAAAGTTGAGATTACCTCTCTTTCTGTCGAACGGCAGTTTTGCAACCCCTCAAAAAACAGATGACTCGGTGCTTTGCGAGTGAGGTGTGTGTCACGGCTAAATCGTCTCCTTTGATAGGTGACTGGGGAAGATTTCTAAAGCCCTTGGGCAGGCGGATTAGAAGGAAGCCGCTCATCACCGTGAGGGCTGATATGACTGAGTCTCTGCAGGTTGAAGGGGGGTTACTGGAGGGGCTTGTGCTAGTGGCTAATCTGACTGTTGAGCTGTGTCGGTAATAGCTTTCACAGACGCCACAATAAACAGCCGGCCTGAATTGGCGCTCGAGGGAACGTTCAGTCCTCATTCTCCGCCGTCCGCTCTTTCACCACAAGCTTGGTTTCGCACCGAGCCTCTATGGCCGTCCCTGGAAGGCTCGGGGATCTATTTTTCTTGTGGTATTGAGTCTTGCAGGCTCAATGGGCTGCACAATGCATCACCATCAGGAGAGTAACAGTTACATTAGCTTTAACATGTCTCTGGAGAGTGGCCTAATTAGAATGTGTTTTGAGGCGTGTAGTGCTGTGAAGGGAGGCAGAGATGTGAGAACAGCCTGAAGGGAAATAACAATATAGTTTGATGTTCTATTCAGGTAGTATACAGACATACTTTCTGGGCCTGCTTCATGATGCAAATTTGATGCAATTAGAAAGCAGCTCTTATACGGCATCAGTGACTTTAGGTAGGCCTGTCACAATTACTACATGGTCACCTGATCACAATTTTTGGAGCTGATTGCAGTTATTTAAGCTGATTGCATTTATTGGTTTCTACAGTCGAATGTTATGTTGCAACAAACAGATTGTGAATTAGGTAGGTTGAGTTGAAATGCATCAAAGAAAGCTGAAAATACATTTACTAAGACAAAAAAAGCTGAAAACTAAATTTCTGTTGCTATAACACCTTTAGAGGGCAGCAGTGAGTAATGTTCATTTAGTTGAGCTTGAGCTGTGTGCCATCATTTGGGAGATACTAAGGCCCAATCCCATTTCACCCCTCACCCCTACCACTTAGCCCTTAAGCCTCCCTTTTGCACGTTCACATCTAGGGGTAGGGTGTCCCGATTTTTGTAAAAAAAAAATGTTAGGGCTAAAAATGGAGGTTTTACAGAGTCACACTCCAAACTGAGTGTTATAAGAAAAAAAGGAAAAACAGGGAAGATGGCTGTGCAAACGACCAAAGAAACCCATAAAAGTGAGCAGTCAATTATTTTTTCAATGATTTTTATGACAGAGTGCCATCACAGGCCCACTGCCCCCCCTCAGTATAGGTCCAAGGACCACCAAGGGGTGCTTTGCAGCTCACTTGTGGTCCTCGGCCCAGTGGTTGAGAAACCATGATCTGGAATTCATCATATTTCAAACCTCAAGGCAGATAACTTGATAAATAATGAATGTAAATAGATAATTGCAGTGTGTTATTTTATTTACTTCTTATTCACAGAATTTTTGAAATATTGGATAATAGTTTGTAATATTTAAATTCTCATTGTTCTAAATTACAATATGTCAATCCACAATATTGTACATATAAAAAAGTTAATATGGAAAATAATTCCTGAGTTTGAATACCCCTGGTCATATTAACACATCCTCTACAGAGAACACACTTAAATTCATTTTCTGCTAATTTTAGTTTTATGTTTTTTTTTTTGTCAATTAAACATATTGGAAAAAAATATGTATAAAATATGTTAAATTCAGCAAATAAACAGTAAAAGCACATTAAAAGGTACAGTAGTGTATTAAGTGTAGAGGACAACTTATTATATTGGAAAAAAGTATAAAAAATAATAAAATATATGTGCCATAATCTTTGCACAGGTCATATTTTATGCTTTATATTATATCCATTATGTTAGATTCAGCAAATATACTGGAGAATAGTCTTAGTTTGTTATTGTTTGGTTTATTTTTTATTGTTAGGATTTTATCATTTTTATTGAGTGGTGTTTTTACAAAACTCTAGTTTTCACAATATTCAAACTAATCAATAGATTACTCAGTTACTATCAGTGTTAGTGAAAGCCTTGCACACAGGTAATATTGGTGAAAATCACATTGGGAAAAGTGTAAAGTCATTACAAAAGCTTTCACTGACAAAGGCCTCAGTACTAGTATACCAGCTGGCCAATGTAGTATTGATGGGAACGATTGTGGAGAAAACAGAAAACAGAAAACGCTCCTGTATCCTTGACCATTTCACTTTTCCCTTTTCAGAAGTCTCCTGATCTTTCTATACGTACCTTGCGTGCACTGTGGCAGCTCTGAGAGGAGTCGACAGGTTCGCAGTCACAGACCTTATCTCTCAGCAGCAACCCCTTTTTGCCTCAGGCAGGCGGTTGATGATATCTCAGCGCTATCGTTCCTGCCTGTTGGCACCTTTCCGCATCACTGCAGGTTCACGTCACATTCCAGTCAGCACTTCAGGTGCCTCTGCGGTTCTGAGGCTGTATGAGTGCCAGTGCCAGCGCAGACGTGCTAGCGTGCTAGCAGGCACGCTCATAAGCTTCAAATAGCTTCTCATTGCAAAGCTGAGGTAAATATTTCAAGAGGTGCTCATGAAACATTGTACTCCGAACACATTGTCTTTCTTTTTATCAGTCTCTCAAGGCTGTTGATCATTTTTTCACGAGAGGAGTCGGTAAACTCAGCAAATTGCAATTTTAACAAATTTGCTAGCATGCTAACAAAGGCTCAGAGTGCTACCTTTTGGTATTTGAATTCATTAGTGGTGTGTTTGTCCTGTAGGCGTCATAAAAAGATGATGGCGCTTACCTATGCCAAGAAAACTCCAGGAAATGCTTATAGATGACAGGCCCAGGGCATTTGGGGAGAGTATTAATTTATGTATCAATTTAAAAAGGGCTGAAAACTGTGGCACACATGAATTATTCATCCTTTCCGAATAAGAACAGGACGCTCAGCTTGACAGAACAACAATCCTGCTACAGAGGTCTGTGACAGAGATGTTTTCTGTAACAATTGGTATCACTTGTGTGCTTTGCTCCACTGTTGATGTCAGCGTCCTTGTTTATAGGCCTTGGTGACCTGTTATTTTCGGATGTTCAATGAGTCATTTCAGTACATGTCAGCGTATGAACACACACCTGGAAAGTATTTAATGCGTATAAAAATGTGTGAGAAATATAAAAAAGAAACTGTCACATTTTGGTTACATTTTCAATTTAGCCTGTACAATATGGGCCCCTGAAAGGATTTCTTCTGTGAGGACTTCCATTGTGGAACATGACAGGCCATCATCAAGCCTTTACACCGTCTTTATGTCATCATCATGAAGGTACTTTTATTTTGCATCTCCTGAGAGGAGATTAGGTTGCCTGGGCGCTCTTATGGTTGGCTTATAAGGGTCGTGTGCTGCAAATGAGAAGTACATTTCCTCCAGACTGTTGAAATGTTGGACAACAAGCAGTTTTCGCCATGTGTCAAGAGTATCAAATACTTAAATGCTCAGCAAGTGAGAAACTATTATGGTGGTTGAAAATAATATATTCAAAAGACTCAAAGGCACAAAAGTGTATAATAAGGTAATAAGCCACGAGAGGCTGTGCTTTACAGAGGTTTTGTCACGGGTGGTTGTTAGGCACGACGTGATGCAATAACCAACTCCTCCACCAGGAAATGTAGTTACCAAGCCACCATGGACTGCTGAACAAAGGCAAAACATTATCACATACTATTATATTGCAATTTTATCACTTCAGCGATAATGCTAATTTTCACTAGCTACCTCTATGCGATTAGCGATTGTTGTGTTAGCTTCAAGCTAACATTACCACACATTTGTTCTCCCACACTAGCTTTAATACTACATACTAACTTTCTGACCAAAACACAGACATTTAAAGCATGTAAAACCTTCAATCAACATATTTTCTACTTTTTATTTTGCAGTTTTACAGTAAATATTCCAATAAATTCTTCAACTAAAATGCTTCAGTTCAGGACTAATGTTGAATAGAGCTTGCTGGCCTGTTAGCTAAGTGCTGAACTGATCAGTTTACTTCAAGTTGTTAAGAAAATAAGTTTAAACAAAACCACATTCTTACATAGGGTGTGTTTAGTACTGTTTTAGGCTGTTTACTCCTTATACACATTGATGCCTGGCTCTATCTATCTAAGGCCTACACTTCCTGCGAGTAGCATAATAGCACATTAATACAAAATGTATAGGTGTGTCTATATTCAGTATGTTACGTTGGCTTTGAATGCTGCTCAGCTAGTCAGATTTAAGATCGGACCTATCTATTTTATTATTGTATTTCATGCAAAAATAGGTCTGCTGTCACCTGCGTTTCATCTGGGCTCAGAACTAGCTTACAGCTGCTTTTTATTAGGGAGAGCTAAATGTGCATTTTAGCGATACCCCAAAATGGAAACCGTTGGCAAGGAGAGCAACTGGCTTTACTGTAATGTAAATGCAAATCATTCCCCATTTCACACAGCTTTGCTATCATGCATTGGTGCTTCAAATGACCGGCTGGACTTACTTTTATAAAATAATGCATGTAGATTCTGCTTTTATTTTCTGTGACACAAAAAAAAATGCAGTTAGGGCAGTGAAATGTCCAGCAGTGGTCATGCTATCTTTGTTGCAGTGATTGTTGCAGCTCTACTCATGCGTTTCTTCTCTTTGCAGATGATGGCCCTTACTCCAAAGGGAACAAGGACTCAACAGGGCCTGACAATTCCCTCACCTCCAGAAGACAGAGCATTCCAGGTACACCCAAAGTCTCTTTCTCTCTTTCTGTCTCTCTTTTGTGCCCACACAAACACTAGATCCTACCCTCGGAGAGTGCTAGTGCTACCCTGTTCCCTTCTCTGCCTTTTGATGTTGGCGAATGTGTTTATCCGCGGCCCCGTGGGGATTTCGCCACACTTCCTGCCATGACGGTTTAGATGCATGTTTGTGATGGAGAGCTTTGGGGCTTTAGTGCACACTGCTGGCAGCTTTCTCAAGGCGTTTCCTGCGGTTTCTTGAAAAGTGGTGTCTGTTTGAGTCACTGTGCCAGTTTGAAGAACTGTGACCGGCTAGGAACTCCTGCATGCTTAAAGGAACAATCTAGAGGATTTGATCTAATCTCTATCTGCTGCATCTGTAGATTTCAATAAACAACAGAAAATTTATTGACTAAAGTATAATAGGAGGCAAACTCATACATAATAAAAGCCAATGGGCAGGTGCTAAAACACCCTCCCATTGGCCTCTATTATACAGCCAGCTTCATAATTGGTGATACCATTTATAAAGATATTGTTCTTGGTAAGGGTTTTTGTTTTCGTAGACTTTAATTTAAAAAGATTTCTCATAATTTCAGGCCCCGTGCACAAACATCTGGATATTCGTTCACTGAAAACAGGTTTTTGAGAACACTCTCGACTGACTTGCTTACTTGTTAACATGCCTGTTGCTGTTTTCATTTATTAATAATGCAGAACTCTGTCTGAAATATGACAGACAACTGGATTGTTTCTGTGCACGCGGCAGTTTGGCTGTGATTTAGGAGTTATAATCATGTCCATAATTGAATTTGGCTTTAGTTGTTTATTAAACAGCAGTGCAAGGCAATCAGATTGTTCTGCTTGTAAAATGTACTAATGTACTACAGTTTTTGTAAATGGGGCTTCACCTTAACTGTGAATTTTAAAAATACCTCAGCGAATTTAAAGATTATGTGACTTGGGCCCATTTCACCTCTTGGCCCTTACCACTTAGCCCTTATCCCTCCATTTGTTGAGAAAGAGGGGTAGGGTGAAGTGTTAGGGCTATATGGCCCTCCAAACAGAGGTTTTTCAGAGGCACAGTCCAAACAGTGTTATGAGAAAAAAGAAAAACTGGGAAAGTGGCTGCACAAGCGACCAAAAACCTAGTATTTTCTCCAATTAAAAATTATGATAACCGTTGTATTATCTTAGTGTAATATTGTTTCAATGTATTATGGTCCTTTTCTTCATAACAAGCATAAAAAATCTCTAGTAGTTTGCTGATGTCTCGGTAGGTAGCTAAATTTCCTGTTCCACCTTAAATGGTGCAGCAGTTACGTTTTGGCACATCAGGCATCAGAACTGCTATACCATTTAAGGCGAAATAGGAAAATTCAAACGAGAAGCAGGTGAATAGCTGGCTTCAGCTTCATGTCACTGAAGAATTAAAGGTGGGTGATAAATAATTGTTGCATCCTCCCTTTTTGAAGGCATATGATTCCCTAAATGTAACTAAAGCCCAGCAGTGAGGTTGCTGAGCTGTACCCTCTTCTGCTATCACTGCAGACTGGCAGGGTCGCCTACAGAGCAGCGCTAGTAGCCTGATAATGAAGTAATGTTCTTTTTATTTGAGGGTCCCATTTCATACGGAAGATTTCAATCACTAGACCTTGTAGCTCAGTTCCAAGGGGCAAGGTGACACTCGAAAACAAGGGGTAGGGTTAAAAATAAGAAATGGGATTGGGCTCTTTTTCTTTTTTAAGCTTTTTTCCAGCAAAAATTGGACTTTTGATCCTCACGTGAGTCATTTTTGTGTTATTGTTTGGACATAGAAATGGGCACAAAAAATGCTGCTGGTGTGGACAAAGTATTTTATTTTAAAGGAGGGAAGAAAATATGTTTTTAAAAATATGCAGATATGCATGGATGAGACCTCAGTGTGAGACTGAGCTAAATGGCCACAAATGATCTTTTTTTTTACCAATGGTGCCAAAAATTATGCTGCTGACTGTAAGAGTCGGTGAGTTTCCTTTTTTCTTTTCCAGACACAGAGAAATTGTTGCCTGTGCTAATCAGTCATATTCTGCAGAAGCGGCAGGTAGAGATTAGGTTGAAAAATGCTGTATTCTTCTAATAGACGGAGGAGAAGACAAAGCAAGACCTGAGCAATTAAACATAGAGTTTCAAATCTTAAGCTAATTGGATTAGCTGAATCGACACTAAAAGATAATGAGGTTTAAACCAGAATGGATGTGATTTATCTTTTATGATGACTTTAATATTCATTTGTGCAATAATTTTGAAAAGAGGAAGGAAAAAGGAAGCATGTTTGGACACTGAGGCTGCCTTTATGTAGTTATCCATCAATATAATGCTCAGTTTCTTTTCTAATCGGGCTACTATTGACTGCTGACGAACGTCCATCCATCATTCCTCCTGTAAAAATGTTCATTAGAGGAACTGAGGGGAGATCTTTATTAAAGTGCTGTTTATCCATCTTTAGATAATCGTAATCTTAGATAATCGAGCGTAAAGATAGCTTGTAATGTATTTAAGCTTAGTGATAAATATATATTTTATCAGATTCTTGCGTGATTCAGAAATATCACTTGGTTAAATGCACTTAGCCACATTTAGCTGAACGCATATTTGGCAAGGATGAATATTTTATGGAGAATTAGGCCTAATCACCTTCAACTGGAGCTTAAATGGCCGTGGACTGCTCAGTGCACTTCAGCTCCCGTTCACGTTTTGCCTCTGCTCTGAGTTTGGGGAAAATGTAACGTTAATAATTAAAGCTTGGTGAAGTGAGCTCGTACATGGGTCGAATGCTTAACTAGCTGTCTTTTAAAGAGTGGTTTATAGGACGAATAAACACAGGGAGAAATGGCTGGAATTATTTGAAGGCCCAGGAAACAACCCAGCTTTATTTGGCATTTGCTCAATTGCCTTATATTAATTACCTTTAAATGCAAATGCCTGAAGTCTGTGGCTTATCGGGTTTAAGAACATTGGGTGTCCATTTAGAAGAAAATGACTTGTAGCTGTACGGGTTGTTAGATTTATTACCTCTTTTTGCTTCTAATTGGCTTTTTATTGTTGTTACCGATGCATTACAAGTCATTAAATGTTCACACAGCTTGTTTTCTGTTCAAGGTCTGAACTATGAATGATGATAGCTTATGTTCCACAAAGATTTATTAGCATTAGCTTTTTTTTCCTTGTTAGTTGGTACTAATTGGCTGGAGTTAGGTAACTTTTAATGAGGTAGGACAAAGATTGGTCTGTTTGAGGCATGCTTCTGTAACTTTTGGCCTTGAAAAGTGGTAAGACTCAGCTCTGTGTTTCTTAGCATTTTCTGTTTAGGAGAGTTAAAATAAAATTCAACGCTCAAATTTTCATCCAATCCAATGAAAAACAGGACATTCGCATGTTAAAGGGACCCATGTAAAAAATTAATAGTGCAAGTGTCAAAACATTTCACTCCGTACAGTCCATATGTGGAAACTATCCTGCATTTTTAATAAGTGTTTTTGTGATGTCACAAAAATCAGCTCATTTACATTTGTCCGCCTCTTCACCCTACAGCAGTTTAGCCCCACCCAAGTTATAAGGAGCCCCACCCAAGTTATAAGGAGTGTTTCAGCTCGGAGTGTTTTTTTTCAATAAGGCACAACCAATCAGAACAGAGCTTGTTTAAATACATCAGTCTTAAAGGCGCAGTAACAAATCCAGCTTGTTTAATTCTGAAGCATAAAAAGAAGTTGAAAATGATCTTGTCAAAATGATCAGTGGAACATAAAACCACACAAATGTTTTAAAGCTACCTCAGTTAGCAAATGCTCAGTAGAACATGCCATTGCTGACCATAAACAACAATAACAAAGAGTTTATTTTGGCTTTAGTAAGAGTTTTATATTGTGTAAGGGTTTTTGTCAAATTTGCAGAAAGCTACATATTTAAAACTTGAATGTATTAGAATATTTGACAAACAAACAAGGGAAGCATTCGAATTTGATTTCAGATCTCATTTGACAGACCTATTACTAGTGATGCACTGAAAATTACTGGCTGAAAAAAAAATAGCTGTTTTATTTTTGCTTTTAAATTAGACATTTATTATTAAAAAAAATTACAGTACGTAAGCTCCAGCCTCCTCAACAACAGAGAAGTTATTCAAGGCAATGATTTTAGTTTTTTTTTAGTTATACCTTGTACTTTGTGAATTATTCCATCATTTCTGTGCTAACCTACCGTTATTGTGCAAGCAGTGCTTTCCTATCTGCTTCTGTGGTTTTGCTGTATTCAGCGAATCTAGCGGGACATCCTGTTTTCAAGTGGTATCAAACCTGTAGGGTGGACTTTCTTGGGTTTTGTATCTCCTCTTGATACTTGGGATGAGCAAAGATTATAAATCTCTTGTCTAAAGTTCCTCATAGAAACCATGAAGTGGTTCCACATGGCTGATATATTCACTGTTGAGCTGCTGCTCAAACTGTTTGAACAAAGACAGCAAATTGTTAGGTGTTAGATTTTGACACTTTATTGTAGCCCTATTAAATCTTTAGTTTTTTTCAACCAAAGTTTTGGCCTTTTTTCTCTTTCAGTCCAAAACCTAAACTGCCACTTTTGACTATTTTAGCTGAATTGGTTTGGTGGCCAACATTTTGGAGCATCCCTACCTATTGCTGGTTGCACCTTTTTGGAAAAAACCATTGCAAATTCAAGTCTTATGAAACATGGTAATTTTAGAGTCATATCTGTGCAAAAAATATATCTGCTTATGTGTTACAGGGCCTTGTGGATGAGAAGCTGATGCTGACTGTGTTTGTGGAGTCATTCAATATTAATTACTTCTGCTAATGCATTAGAAGTTGATTCTGAATTCTTTAGTAATAGCAAATTCCTTGGTGTGAATTCTTTCCTGGAGAGCGTAGCAATGCTAGAATGAAATCGCTGCTGTGCTTTTTGTCATTTTCTTAGTCGCTCCCATGTGATATAGTAAGAGACAGTCTGTTTTAAGCACAGGCAGTTGAGCAATTAGGCTAGAATCCTCTCTCACTGTGTACATATCATCTCTGTTACAGCGCTTACAAGCCAGCAGAGCTAACGCTGAAGACAACTGTGTTTATATATCCCAAGGAACAAAGTGGATTCATTTTGCATTAGTCGTGGTGCACGTTAAAGTTTAATAGCCTAACCCTGTTTGGTTTTTCTGTATACAAAAGTGGCACAGTTAAGTCTCCTTCCACTTGCATAAGTAAGAAAAAAAGTTTTCTAGGGATGCACGATTTCTGGTGCGATAGCAAAAACCCATAATTAACACCTTATTTTGGTCAATAAAGCACCCCTGGCCAAATTACATAATTAAATGTTTTTGAATTGAAAAGAATTAAACAACATTTGCAGCAAAATGTTAAAAAGATAACTGTGGTATGTGGAAAAGCTTGGACACCCTACTAAGTCAGTACTTGTACCCTCTTTGGCAGATAACACAGCTTGCAAACACTTTTTGTAGCCAGTTATAAATATTTCTGTTTTTATTGTATGAATTTTCACCCATTCTTCCTTGCAGAACACTTGTAGTTCTGTGATGTTCTTGGACATTTTCAAGATCTGCCCTACAGATTTCCAATGATATTCAGGTCAGGGCACTGTGAGGTCCAACCGCTTTTCAGCTTTAGTTTCTGGACTGACTGTGTTACGTTTACTTCCAAAATTTGCTGATATTTAGTAAAATCTATTCTTCCATCTGCCAATGCAATGTGTCCTGTCCCACTGACTGTCACACAACTCTAAAGAGTAATAGATCCCCCATATTTAACAGTTAGTAAGGTGTTCCTTTCATCAAATGCTGCTTCTCTTCAAACATAGCTTTAGTGATTTTGGCTAAAGAGTTTTTTTTTTGCATACTTTAGATGTAGACTTTTGTGTTGGGTTGTATTTGCTTGTTTCCATGTCAAAATTCCCAAAATTTTGCTAGAAATATATAGTATATTTTTGACTGGAACTTATATTTTGCACTATTATCAAGTGAACTGTGTTATCTGATTCAGTACAAGTGTGTTACCAGTACCAGCAATTAATACAAATATTTAACACTGTAGATAAAATAGCAGATACTAAAAAATACAGCCAGAAGTTTGTTTTTTCAAACTGTCACTGAACCAATTGCTAAAATATACCAAACAAAACAATCTGAATGAATAATCTGAGCTTAATTGTGGAAATACAGCTCAGCTTTTCTGGTTTAATGTGGAATGTGATGTTTGTTGTGTAGCCATGACAGAGCTAAATTAGGCAAGTTGATTATTGTAAGCATTTACATATGTAGCAGTTGTTCTTATCTAGAGCCAATTAGTCTTAGGTGAGTGTAACAGTTTAGTTGCCCAAGCACTCTTGGGTATAGCAGCCTTGAGTTCCTTGAGTTAATGCACACCACTAGTGACTATGTGATAATTGCAACTTTTGGCATTCCTGGGTCTCATATTATGGTCAAAATAACAGAAACAGGTGAACGTATACAGATCTGAACTAGTATGAGGATAGCATAACACAAAAAACTTTTCTTACAAAGAGAACTGATGAAAAATAAGAGAAATAAGAGGTAATTAACAGGAGCCAAAGCTGCAAACAGTTCCAGGTAGCTCTGCCCCCAGTGCCACAATATTTAAGACTTTAAAGTTGAAGTTTCTGCTGTTCATCTGAGTTTACATAGTGTGGCAATTTAGAACAAACAGTCCTATCAGTATAAGTATAAAATAAATATCGCTTTTGTCAGAAGAAAACCTTGTATCTCCAAAATGGTAACTTTATAGAAGGAAAAAACCTACCTTACTTTTAATGTAAGTCAATGGAACCAGAGTTTTTTCCAAGTCATTTTAGGCCTTTTGATTTGGTCCATTCATCATGACATTTACACACAATGTAAAGGGTAACAGGCCTTTTCAAGTTATGTCAAAAACTGAAAAATGTCAAAAATGGAGATACAGTGTTCTTTTCTGACAACAGCGATATAACTGTTTATTATCGGAATGTTTAGCCCCCTAGCCCCCGGCATCAGCAACAACTTTTTCATGTCGGTCAGGCTCATATATTGTCCTTTCTTTTTAATACTTTTTTCTGCTTTTAATTATAATTATATAATATTATAGAATGTGGTACACTGTGTGACTGTAAGTGCAGTTCAGATGTTTTCTGTTGTGTATCTAAAGAGGAATATTAGAACGAGAGTAGCTCAGTTATGGACAGTGGGTCAAAGTTAATGACTGCGTTTATCCCGCTGTCTGGCATGCAGCCATTGTGCTTGACCGCATAATAACGGATCACTGGTGGTGCGATTCTGGAGTCAGTGTAATGTTGTTGTGTGGCTGACTCTCTCTCTCTGGGCTCTGCTGTGTGTCTGGCTCTTGTGTTTCTGGGCAGAAGAGCTGCGGGGGGTGACACTGGTGGAGCTGATTAAGAAGGAGGGCAGCACTTTGGGTCTCACCATCTCAGGAGGAACAGACAAGGATGGCAAGCCACGCGTCTCCAACCTGCGACCGGGAGGCCTTGCAGCCAGGTGAGGTCAATTCACACATAAACAGAAATTTACATGCTGCTACATGGGACAACCACGACCTGAAACAATGAGTGTGTTTACATGCACTCAATAATCCAATCATTATCGGATTTCTGCAGTTATCTGATTTTTCAAATGGTCATGTAAAAAGCACACTGATTTCTTAGATCGCAGTAAGGTCTAGAAATCTGATAAAGAGAGCTGGATTTTAGCTCAGTAATCAGATTTTCAGTGCATGTAAACTCTTACTCTGATTTCTTTCGGATTTCTCAGTCTGTGCATGTGTGAAAACAGACCGCGGTACTGGAAATAAGCAAGCAGTGTTGCCACGAGACGCAGCAAAACACCTTTGGAGAGACCAACTACATTGTCAATGAAATGAAGGATTTAAATATTCTTCATCTTCTAGATGATGTACGTTCATATTTTTAGGTAAAGTGGCGCAATGTTAAAAAAAAAAGACGCGGCGTAAGGTTTGATTTTTACATCACGTTTACGTGACGTCTTCTTCTGTGAGTTTATTGGCTAGAGTTTCACATTGATTACTCAAGTGCATGTAAACATGTTGATCCAATTACTGACAAATCAGATTTTCTGCAGTTATTGGATTATTAAGTGCATGTAAACACATTCAATGTTTTTTATTCTTAATGTTACTGTAATGTTTAGTCATTATGACATTATGAGTCTTTTTACACCCATTTTTTGTGGATTAAAAAGTGGATATGATTTTTAAATCACTGAAACTCTTGCTCCACTGCGCAAACACGTGTATTCATTGAGCAATAACGTAGACATCATTGTATTTTTTCTTTTGGCTAGTGCGTCTCAAAGCCTCAAACACTGAGTAACAGCCTGTTCTGCTAAAATAGTTCACCGACTCACGGAGGAGCTCCTAAGCAGTGATGTGTGATGGCTTAAGGCTCCAAACCTTAAAATGTATTAGTAAACCACAAGCGCAAACTCTGAAATTAAAAAGACTCCAGAAGTGTTCATTTTTACATTAATTGGTACATTTTGAAATTTTAACAGTGTATAAAACATTAAACTCCTTTGTCTAAAAAATAATTTTACATGATGTAGCCGCATTAAATAAAGAAAATGAAAAAATATATATCTGTTAATAATTTTGTCTCATATGAATGATTTTTCAGAATTGCTCATTTGTCCCAGCCCTATTAGTATCAACTGCAATGGTTGCAGGTACTCTTAGCAGGACACACTTTCACACACACACCTTCTCTCTCCTCTATGCTCCACCGTATCCACAGTCAGACACGTCAGAGCACATCAGCAAATCAGAGGATGATGCTAGAATCACCTGACATCTCACAAGGGCACAAATCCGAAAGAATGCTAAAGTCTGTGCTTGATGAGGCTAAAAATATGTACTCAGCATTTGCACTTCAGGGAACTACAGTGAAACTTACCGGTAGCAAGATACGCAACATCATTCAGACATTTATGGAATAGAAGATATAGAGTGGTCTCAAAGCACAGATGTCTTTATTAGATGTTAAAGATCTCATTCAGAGCGATGTTTTCTTTACTGTACAACACTGTCTACATAGTTTTGTGAAATGCTCTGGGTAAAGAATGAGGAATTGCTGCAGTGACAGCAGAGCAGGAGAACAGAGTGTGTCGCTGTTGTCGGAGCAAAACCTCTCCATCTCCATTTTTCAGTTTTTGACGAAATTTGAAAATACCTGTTGCACTTTACATTGTGTGTAATTTCAATGATAAGTGGATCAACAGAAACAGCCCGAAATGACTTGGAACAAAGTCTGGTTCCATTGACTTACGTTAAAAGTAAAGTATGTTTTTTCCATCTCCTGTAAAGTTATCAGTTTGGAGATACAAGGTTTTGTTCTGACAGCAGCAGCATATTTATTACGTACCTAAAACAAGTAATAAAATGTGAGAGATGTGGAACCAGTTCTAGTGACGACCTGGAATACTGCGGGCACAGATATATGTACATTCACTGGAGCAGCGCAATGTGTGCCCACAATGCGGCTCAAATTCATGTTCAGTGTGCTGAGACTGCAGCTTCTCATAGCAAGTTAAACTTTTGGAGCTGGAACTAAGGTACACCCCCTCTCAACCCCACCCTCTAATTCTTCTAGTCTGTTTAGCTCAAATGCAAATCTGATATCTCTGATATATCTTTCCACATCACTTCACTCCAGCTGTGTCATCATAAATGTGAATGGCAGAGGCCACATACAGCAGTTGGTAACTGTTATCACAGGTCCAGTGATGTCCAGAGGTGGGAATTAATGAAGTATAAGTACTTAATTACTGCACTTGAGTAACATTTTTACATATCTGTACTTTACCTGAGTATTTCTGTTCCTTAATACTTTGTACTTTTATGTACGAAAATATTTTTCGTAAGAAATCTGTACTTTATACTCACCACATTTTTCAAACAGACTCGTTACTCTGTGTACTTTGTGTTTTATTTGTCTGTTTTCTAAAGCCTCAGATTGCATTTTTTTCTGAAGAGACATATTAATTCACTAGTGCATGTACCATCCTCTACATAGCTATCATCAATTTGCTGAAAGACCTTGAGAAGTAGACGATGAGTACCCCTCACTACTGCTAGTTGTGGTTTTCAAGGGTTGCTAACATCGCTAACATTTATATGGGCTGATTAGTAAAAATGAAACTTGCTGGATGTTTTCTTCCAAAAAGAAATGCAATAAGTGCTCGTTTCTTCAGTCTTTTCGTTTAGTGTGATGTGTGGTTGTACACACTTAAAAAAAAGACAGTGGTTCTATATAGAACCATGAGCACACAAAGAACTCATTGCATGATTAAAGGGTTCTTTGCATTGTGAAATGGTTCTTCGGAGAATGTGCTCTAGATGGAAAGGATTTTGGAAAGTGTTCTATATAGCACCAAAAAGAGTTCTTCTATTGTTACAAGCTTAACATCGTTACAGTAGCAGAACCCTTTTGGGTACTATATAGAATCCTTTCCAAAACTACAGAACATTCTCCATCAATCGGAAGAACCTTTTTTTTAATGCAATAAAACCCTTTAATCATGCAAAGCGTACTTTGAGCATTCACAGTTCTATATAGAATCATTCTCTTGGCTGAAGAACCCTTGAAGAACAATGTACAGTAGTTTGACCCTGCAAAAATACTGCGACTGCAGCTCGTCACGCGAACTGTGTAGCTCCGCCCACTAACTCCTCGCTCATGAGGTGCAGCATTTAAAAGCCCAGTGAAATAAGCTTCCAACAAGCTAGCGGTGTTAATGTGTTAATAAATAAAGGTTTTTCTTGGCAAAACTTTCTACAGCGGTGACAGTGAGAACTTTGTGGCCACATCGCGGCATATTTCGCTGTGTCTTCTCGCACAAGTACGTCTGGTCCTGAGAGTCCCAGGAGTCAATATTCTTACCCACAAATATTTTCATTCCAACAAAACAGAAGCTTGTCTGATTTTACTTGGTGTGTGGGGCTTTGCTTAGTTGTTTGGTATATAAAATATGAGGATGTGTTAACAAATTTTCACTTCAAACAAAACGTGTCATTTCACCAGGGGCGCCCAAACTTTTACTATCCAGCAAAGGATATTTTAAAATGTTTTAGACAATATTTCAAGATGTTTGTGACCAAGAAGTGAATAAAATGACCAATTATATACTTCAGGTTTGATCTCCACTTTGGAAATATGAGGCGTTCTGCATGTTCATTTTATCATAACTTCAGTTTCGATTCTGTGCAGTTTTCTCAGTCATTTCATTTCATTGTGGACACATCAAACATTTCTTTATCTTTTTTTACAGCTTCCTAATGGCCTAGTAATTTCAAATGGATTCAATTTAACCTAACAGGTTAAAGAGTGTGCAGAATTTCAAATCATTTTATACACTTACCTGCGACCAAATTGGTTTTATATGATTGAAAACATTGATTCCAAACTTGTGAGCAGCAGTTCCAGTGCACACTTGCTCAGTTCCCACCACTTCTCATCCATTAGCAAAAGTATTTGACCCATATATGCCTGGCATGTCAATATTTTTCCCCTCGACCGTGCTTCCACTCTCCAAATGGCTGCTGGGTTGATAACATGTTTTTGTCAGGCATCGCTCTGCCAGACCATGCAAGCCCGGAGGACAGTGGGAATAAATAGTGTTCATTTCTCTAATTAGCATCTAAATGAGCATATGTTTACTCCCTGTAGCGTGTTCAACAGCAGATAAAGAATTCTTACTCTGGATGACTGACTCACCATTCAGCAGAGAATTAACATATCTGTTCTGATAAACCACTGTACGCTGCGCTGAATTAAGAACTTAGCAATGCAAGAATTGACTTAATGAAATTGTGTTGAATTTCAGTGCTGAATGCCAAGAATGATTACGCAATCCCTGGCAAGGAAATCAGGATATATTGAGGCCAAGCAAGAATCTATTTTTCTGTATTAGGACATTCACAGTAACACTTTTTGACAGTAAAACTACAGTATAGCACACTGCAGTATGTCGTAGTGCAGGAGTCTGCAGCCCAAATGTTTGAAGCCATTTTAAAGAGCCATTTTGTCCTTTAAGCAAAAATGAATCCACCTTTGGAGCCACAACGTTTTATGTCCATTTTACCATCTTGGCTGTAAATATGTCTCAGTATGTGCTAAGGTGTTAGTATAGGATAACAAATTTAATATAAACGAAAACACAGACTCACTTTGCTCTGCTTTAAACTTAAGCTCAGCTATAGATGCTTTTCTCGCATCTCTGGCAGGAAACTTTTCTTCAAAAGTGGAATAGTTTCTTGTGTCTCTCAGTGTTCAATTTTTTACAAGGCTGAGGTCAGCTTCTCACTCGCCAGCTTCTACTGTTCCACCTTAAAGCAGACACTATTTAAGGTGGAATGGGAAGATTCAAACTTGAAGCTGATTTTAGCTCCGTGACTTTTTATTGTTTGACAGTTTCTTGTTGCAGATTAAATGTATCAGGAAACCAGCTGGAGTGATTATCAATGCAAATAAGTCCATTCATCTCCAAATTATCCATGTTCATCGTAAATCTCTCTCTTTGCCGTTTCGCTAGCAGCTAGGTGAGATTGTTATCTGCGTTGCCACGGTGACCAGCAGTCTGCGCACCAACTTTCAGGGTTAAAGGGTGAATTAGCAGTTATACATTAACGTTTAAGACCATTTATTGTTAAAACTGTGTTAGAATGATCAGAAGAGCTTTATTTTACTGCAAAGGAGGATTATTTTATTTTTACCTAAAAATCTAATCTAAACGTTGCCGAGCCCTGATGTAGTGCAAGTGTATTTATACAGTCATATGTAAACGTTTGGAAATGTGAAAATACATCAACATATCCTCTACAGAGAACACACTTATTTACTGAATTTAACATAGTGGGGAAAAAATAAAACATAAAATGTGGCCTGTGCAAAAGTTACAGCACCTTTTACATTTTATATTTTTTCTCCATAATGTTAAGCTCAAAGAAACAGAAATTGTGCACTGAAATCTGCTGAAAATATTCAAGTTTGTTTCCTGTAGAGGATGTGTTAACCCTTTTTTATGTTAGAAAATCAACAAAACATATAAGAAACATTCTTTCTGAATGTGCTACTGAAGTTTTTTCCTATTTGTTACTTTTTTATGATAAGTAAGTAAACATTATTCATCAAAGTAACTTTGAAGTTGGTGATTCAAGCAATGACTCATGAACTACTCCATATCTGATGAAACTGTCATACATCATCGAGTGGTAATTTGAATGCAGTTGATGAATCATCTTCTGCAGCTTGGTAACAAGCACCTGCACACAAACCCCTCATTTATATATCATTTGTAAATTACTCAATTTTCCCTATTTTTATTTTCTCATATTCATACTAGATCAGCAATAGTGAGCCAAGAAGTAAAGCCCTTATATCCTGATTACATGAAACGCATCCTATTTTAGGCTGCGTGGGCCAATAAAAGAAAATTATTCAGCAGGCTCAGGAGCTGCTAGTCATTCTTCATCTGCCCAGTTATGCACGAACAGCTTTGGATTCTTCTACAGGGAGATTCACTTGAAAGAGGCCCCAAATATTCTGTTGTAACTCCCGTTAGGATGAAGCAAAAAAATAAGCTACATACCTTGACCTATGTGTAATTGCATTACATGCATGCTGGAAGTGATCTCCGTTTTTTGCCAGACATATGAAGACGTACGGGGATATGCATCCGGAAGTTGCAAACGGCGGTTGAACGCTGCGACGGCTGCCGACCTCATTGCTCAGACGCAGGGGCATCCCGGCTTGTTCGAAGCTCCATATGCTGAAGAGCACATTGCACGTTTCATTCAGATTGCTTCGTCCTAGCGAGACTTATTACAGAATATTTGGGGCCTCTTTCGAGTGAATCTCCCTGTAGTACAACTAAATCTGCTATGATTTAACAGTGCTGGAAGAACCCAAACCCAAACTTCAGTGGAAGGACAAATTCTGATTCACATTTACAAATGTTGACAATATTCAAAGTGAATTACAAACAAAATTTTAGTACAGTGGTTCCTGTATTACTGATATTATTTTGATTTTAATGATTTTTGCACAAATAAAAAGCATTTCAGGTTAATAAATCACCCTCTGATTAGAGCAGACATGCCAAAAATAATAACACCATGTGAAATTTGTGTACATGTTTAGTAATGGTCTTTTATTTCAGTTCCTGTTGATTTTGTTTAATCTGATTCAAATCCGAATTCTGCTTTGGACCAGGAGTGACCAGCTGAACGTGGGAGACTACATAAAGTCGGTCAACGGCATTAACTTGACCAAACTGCGGCACGATGAGATCATTAGCTTGCTGAAGAACGTGGGCGAGCGTGTGGTGTTGGAAGTGGAGTATGAGCTGCCCCCAGCCGGTAGGAAGTTGAGTATTGTGTTCTTGCTTGTCATGTGGCATGTCCTTTCTGATTTAAGTGTTTCATTCACATCATTGACATTTATCCATAAACACCGATCAGGCATAACATTATGACCACCTCCTTGTTTCTACGCTCATTGTCCATTTTATCAGCTCCACTTACTATATAGGTGCACTTTGTAGTTCTACAATTACAGACTGTAGTCCATCTGTTTCTCTGCATACTTTGTTAGCCCCCTTTAACCCTGTTCTTCAGTGCTCAGGACCCCCATGGACCCTCACAGAGCAGCTACTATTTGGGTGGTGGATCATTCTCAGTACTGCAGTAACACTGATGTAGTGGTGGTGGTGTGTTAGTGTGTGTTATGCTGGTATGAGTGGATCAGACACAGCAGTGCTGCTGGAGTTTTTAAACACTGCGTCCACTCACTGTCCACTCTATTAGACTCTACCTTGTCAGTCCATCTTGTAGATGTAAAGTCAGAGACGATAGCTCATCTGCTGCTGCACAGTTTGTGTTGGTCATCCTCTAGTCCTTCAACAGTGGTCACAGGACGCTGCCCACAGGACGCTGTTGGCTGGATAAGAGTACTGAGAGTACTGGACTAGGATTATTGGACAAGTTGTCCAGTTAATTATGGATATACACCAGATTATGAGTACATATAATACAGTTGTATATGATACCAGCACAACTGTCACTGCTGTGCTTAGAACGGTCCAGCACCCAAATAATGTGTGTTCAGCAGTGATCCTGTGGTCATTGCTTTTCATTAAAAAGGAATTCGGTAACACTTTATTTGGATAGTCCACTTTAGATGTTTTGTGGGTGCTTAATTTACTTTCAAGTTACATTCAACTAAATACCTACTAAACTGACCATAACTTTCTTTACCGCGAAACCTGGTTCTTATCCTAACCCTAACCTTCACCTCAACCCAGAACCTAAACCCAATCCTCGCCCTGGTCCGAGCTCTAACCCTGGCCCAAATCCTAACCCTAATTTATCACTATTTAGCATCTACTGAATTTAAGCAGATAGTTTGTTAACAATTTGAACATCTGTAGATAATCTATAAGGGACTAACCAAATAAAGTATGACCGGGAATTCCATAAATATCTCCATATTTCTGCTTATTTGAATCGATAAGTTCATCCGAGTGGTCTGATGTGAAGTGTGCCAGTGTGAGTCAGAATTGTTCTCAGTGGGGGTCATAGGAACCAGATGTCCAAAGAGTTTTGTGCCTCTAAAAGCTCCGACTCAGAAAGCTATTGCATGAAATGGTTATGAATACACTGCCTGATGTCTGACCTTGTTTTATGTTAGTTTTGAGAGTTTTTGGTCTAAAACATGGTTTTTTAACCTCTTATTCTCCAGGGTATATTTTTCCATCTGAATTTACATGCCCAAATCGTAAGGCAAATTGTTCAGTAACTGCATGAAATAAATGTAAATTTTTATTTTATTGTATTTTTTTGGTAAAAGCTCCCCTCAAATTAACAGAAAATGTGTTTTATGATCAGACACATATTGCTATACGCTTACAATTTACTGCTGAAAGCCAAATATCTTAGACGCTCTTTGTATTTTTTTATAAAAATAAATTTTACAGAGCAGATCACTGGAGAGACGCCATCTGGGATCCAGTTTATAGCGTATATTTGTGGAAAATGGGTCGACTTTCAGTAGAAAAAAAATAGTGAGTTCAGCTTCTTTTATTATAAAGTTGTAAAATTACATCACCCATCTATTTGACTGGAGAGAAGACAGTTACAGCTCTCATATGACACCCACATTTTGAATGTAGCTTATGAAATATGTAAGTTATGAAGAACATGATGACGTGTGTTTTGGAACCACCGGTGGTCCCAAAGAAGTTCAATTTATGGCGAAGAGGTACACGCAGGGCATTACAAGGCCCTTTTTTCATATTTTTTCAGATTTGTCTCTGTTGTACCATTATCAATATTACATAAAAACTCAGAAGACATGTAGGTTCACTGGTGGTTTTGGATAGTAAATACAAGACTTTTTGACCTCTTGTTCCGTTCACCACCACTGTAAAGAATTCTGAGTTGGTACATTTTTCTACAACAAGCCATTTCACATCAAACCACTCTGCATGACTTTGTTTTTAACTCAGTGACTGAATTAAATTAACCTGCTAAGTGCACCTATTTGGTAAGTGGACCCAATAAAATGACCACTGAGTCTAGATACGAAGTAGGTGTACGTGACAAACTGGCTGCTCACTATAAATTCATTATTAATGTAAATGATATTTAGTATAATCTAAATGATATTTAATTTAATATAAATGACACCCATACTGCATTCATCACTGCTCCCTTAAAACAGTTCAGAAAGCAGTTATGGTGCAAATAAGTGATTTTTCATTACAGATCGAGAGTGTCCTGCCAGCCTTCCTAAGTTGTTGAAAAATAAAAAATAACCATGGCAAAGAACAGCTAGAATTTACAAATAGAATTTATTCAAGATTCTTTATTACACACATTCAAAAAATAAAATGAATGCTTAACAAATGTATCCTGAAGTATACAATGCCCATGATTATACATTAACTATGTCAGAATCACTTGACAATTTAATGAATATATTTTAAAGGTTATACTAAGAAGAGGACCTAATAATTGAATGTTGTGTTGTCAACAGTTCAGAAAGTTAACAAATCAATTGTATACATAAAACTGACAAGCAGTCAAACAGCGCTAATCACATCCTCTTATAAACTGAGAGTGACAATTAACAGGAAGTTTATGTGTATGAAGCGTTCGTGGCATATTTGGCATATTTAGTCGTTGGGTGTAGGGAGCACTTCTGATCACAGTATGTATATCTTTTTAATACCACGTGCATAGAATCGTATTCATTCCCTGTAAAGAAGGAACGTGTATTTTAACGTATTCATGAACACATCACAAAGGGCGCTTTAACCTGCTTGTGGGCTTTGGGCCTACAGGTGGTCATGGGCCCTATGGGTCTAGTCAAAATCAGAATAACTCAACACAACACAACTGAGATCCTTCTGGACTAATGTGAAAAAATTGCAGCAGATTTAGTAAGCATGGTAAGAGGTACCCCCAAACCAAATGACAGGCAGAGTTCAAAAACTCCAAACCTTTGTTTCCAGTGAAGGTTCTCACACTGCGGCCACCAGTCAGTGACTTCCAGCACTGCCATTCATCATCTCTCCATTAGAGCATTAACTTAATCCCACAATTAGACCACTAAAAGCCGTAGACGGTCAAGGTTTCACATTAACACTGAGAAGGCAGCCAATTTAAAATGTCAATAGTACTTTTCTGCTTAGCTAATATTACTAGCCTACACTCTTAGCAAAAAGGGTTCTGTATAGTACCAAAAAGGGCTATTTGGCTTGTAACAAAACCCATTTTTATGCTATATAGAACCCTTCTTTAAGACATTTCTATATAGAACCATAAAGCACATTTTCAATCAGACTGAAGAACCCTTTCATGATGCAAAGAACACTTAAATCATGCATGAGTGTTCATGGTTCTATACAGAAAAATTTTCTTCACTAAAGAACCCTTGAAGAACCATCATTTTCAAGAGTGTAGTCACACTGCACCTCATATTTTACAGCACTGCGGAGCTTCTCCACCAGTGTGCAGTAGAGTTCACGCAGTTTAGTCAAGAAAATGGTTATATGTAGAACCATAAAGACTCAAAGAACCCTTTATGTGATTTAAAAGTTCTTTGCATCGTGAGAGGGTTCTTCAGATTGATGGAAAATGAGCTGGTTCTATATAGAATCTTTTTGAAAAGGGTTCTATATAGTACCAAAAAGGGTTCCACTGTTGTTACAAGAACGCTTTTTTGGTGCTATATAGAGCGTCGCCTATTGTTTGATCATCTTAAAACAGGGTAAATGATCCTTTTCTTGAGTAAAACTGTAAAACTGTTCTAGTGGAACAATAAGTAAACATATCTTAATATTTTTTATTTCTTTCTTGTCGTTTTCTGGGCCAAAATGTCTTTAATAATGTCAAAGTTCTTAAAATGTCACATCATTATTGAACAAGACAGCAGTCAGTCTAATGTTAACATGACATTCTGACTATGGGAAGTAACCAGTGTGAGCTAGAAAGGTCCCATTATTTTGGGAATTTTTGGAATAAAGTCTGCTCTTATAAGGTACCTGCTTTTCTTTTTGAGCTTTATTTTAAGCTCTGCCCTCATATATTCATACAAATGCTGTAAGTACATTTAACGTTTAAGTCAGATGCATCAAATACAGCCGCCGATCTATGTCCAAGCTCAAGTCAAAGCAAGGTTTATTTAGCACTGTTTACAACTGGCATTGATGGAAAGCAGCTTTACAGAAAAAGCTCATGTTTTTAATAACTCTGTCGAATTTTTTGTATCTATCATGATGCTGCCACCACCATGTTTTACTGTAGGGACGGTATTAATGAGGGGATGCTCGGTGCCTGGTTTCCTCCATGGGGACCATGGGGAATTGTGGCCGAATAGTTGAATTTTTGTTTCTCATGGTCTGATAGTCAGTCAGGTGCCTTTTGGCAAACTCCCAGCAGGCTGTCATGTGCTGGTGTATGTGTGTAGAAGGGGGGAGAAGGAATAAAATATCTCTTTGTAAAAAAAAAAGCTAACAAAATAAAAAAGCAAACATTAATGAAAGCATTTTTTAATGAATGTTGTAAATGATTGTCATTTCAGTGGAGTGTTATTGTACCGTTTGTAAATATTCCATGAACGCTTCATTTACATGTAGTTTTTATAAAGCATTGCCGTTTTTTTATCAGTACTCTTACTCTTGAGAATTTTGACATCTCTGATCTTGATATATAATCTCAGATCACTGTACCATCTGAAACATTTGAAATACATAGATTTTGTTTGTGTTCACGAATCAAAGTGCAGAAAATAGTTCACAGATATAGTTTTGCTTGACTCCAAAGAGGCATGACCCACTTTTCGTGAGAGTGTTATGTGTGCATGCTCGTACCATGCAGAAATAATATATTTTTGCAGCCACATTTTTGACAGTAAGCTCATAAATCATCCATTTCTACATGGAATATTAAATATGTATCATAACCCTGCAACCTTAACTGGGTCTTGAGGTGATTGTATCCCTTTTGGTCTGTGGTTAAATATTGTGATTGTGAGTCTGTAAGTGCAGTTCTGGCTTTATCGCATGCCTGGCAGATATACTCACCACTTTATAAGCTCAGTGATTTTGGCTGACCTCCCTCTGTGTGTCAGTTTATGTGCAAGTCTGTTTATCAGATTGTCTGCCAGGCTGGCCACCGGCCCAGTAAAACGTGTTGATTTAATGAACGTGACGGTGTTGGCTCTTTCTTGCTTTCTGTTTTTTTTTTCCTACTTAGCGCCAGACAGTACCTCAGGTGTTATATCTAAGACAATCGAGATCTGTTTGCACAAAGAAGGCAATAGCTTTGGGTTTGTGATGCGGGGTGAGTGCATCGATTCTTTCGTTGTTTAGTTTAAGTAATTTTTCAGTAAACATTACAAAATGATCTTGTATCTGTTGCAAAAATTGTTTTGGGTAATATTTTTCTATGTTGTACACAGGAGGCTCTCATGAGGACTGGCACAAAACTCGGCCATTAGTAGTAACATATGTCCGGCCAGGAGGCCCTGCTGACAGGTAAGGGTCAAATCAAGAATTTATTTGTCTTATTAGCCTGTTGTAGTTTCAAATTTTCACCAAAATATGGCAGTTTATGTTCCCTGGAAATCAACCCAGTCATCCTCGAACTGGAATCCTGGAACCAGATGCACAGTATGTGGACGAAAGTATTTAGATACTCACACCTACAGGAGCTTTTATGACATCCCATTCTGAATCCATAGGCAATAATATGGAGTTGGTCCCCTCTTTGCAGTTATAACAACAAGGCTTTCTACAAGATTTTGGAGTGTAAATTCTGTGGGAATTTTTGCCCATTAATCCAGAAGAGCATTTGTGAGGTCAGACACTGATGTTGGCTTACAATCTCTGTTCTAGTTCATCCCAAAGGTGTTTGATTGGGTTGAGGTCAGGGCTCTGTGAGGGTCAGTCAAGTTCTTCCACACCAAACTCACCCAGCTATGCCCTTATGGAGCTTGCTTTGTGCACTGGGGGTCAGTCATGCTGGAACGGAAAAGGTTCTTCCCCAAACTATTCCCACAAATTTGGAAGCATAAAATTGTCCAACGTGTCTTGGTCTGCTGAAGCATTAAGATTTCCCTTCACTGGAACTAAGGGGTCTAGGCCAACTCCTGAAAATAACCCTGTAGCATTATCCCTCCTCCACCAAACTTTACAGTTGGCACAATGCAGTCAGGCAGGTAGCAGAACACACAACACACAACACACACAACACATTTCCACTGCTCTAGAGCCTAGTGGCGATGTGCTTTACACCACTTTTCCTCACTTTAATTAAAAATAAAAGATTTAGATGTATTACATGAACGAAAGTTTCAAAACTATGCTCCAAACTATACTTCAAAAACAGGCTATTTTGAATTTGCGGTATGTTTGATGTCATTAAACCAATACATTTACATATATCAGCCTTTTCAGCCTAGTGCAATTTAAGGAGTGTTTCAGCATGGACTGTTTTTTGATATTCGTATAGCCAGTCAGAACAGAGCTCATTTACATATATTTTACATATATTAATCCTAAACTTACAGTAACTAAAACAGCCTGTTTAATTCTGATGGATAAAGAGAGGTTGAATACATTACGTTTTTGATCCCAAAAAAAAAACAAGAAAAGTGCAGGATATGAGCCCTTTAAAAGCCTCAGTTATGTTGAATAAAATCAGCAAAATGTAATTGAAAAGAACTTCTATTCTAGAAAAGAGTTTCTGCCTTTTAGACTATATTACGTAAGAAGACTAATGAACAAAAAGGACAAAATAGGGCCATTGTCTGGGAGTTACAGTTCAGTTTTCTGATAAAAAGAGTGTTTATGGCAATCAAAGATGCTTTTAAACAAGTGTGTGAAAACACTGCATTCAACTCTGCCTTGGGGCTACAGATGGCCATGGGCCCTATGGGTCTAGTTAAAATCATTGACATCAGAATAATTCAACACGACACAGCTGAAATCATTCCTGGCTAATGTAAAAAAATGACCAGATTTAGTAAGCATGGAAAGCGGTTGCCACATGGCAACAATCAGCAGAGCTAATGACTAACATATCCCCACACCGGACAACATGCAGCGTCCAAAAACTCCAAACCTTTGTTTTCAGTGAAGGTGCTCACACCACCGCCGCCAGACAGTGACTGCCAGCACTGCCGTTCATCATCTCTCCATTAGGGCAACTTAATCCCAGAACCGGACCACTAAAGGCCGACCACTAAAGACGGTCAAGCAGTAGGCTGAATAGGTCGATATGATATTGCAGCCAATTTAAAGGGTCAGTTGTCTTTTTCATCTTAGCTAATATTACTAGCCTAGTCACATTGCCCCCATACTAGCGTGCAGTAGAGTTTACTCCAGTGACATCATCAAACAAACCGAGGCCCGCAAAAAAACTATACTAAGGGTTCTTTAGTGGAGAAAATGGCTCTATAAAGAACCATGAACACTCAAAGAACCCTTTGCATGCTTAAAAGGTTCCTTGCATTGTGAAATTGTTCTTTAGATTGATTCAGAATATGCTGTAGATGGTTCTATATAGAACCTTTTTGACAGTGGTTCTATATAGCATCCAAAAGGCTTCTTCTATTGTTACGCTGTCAAGGTTGTAACAATAGAAGAAACCTTGTGGGTGCTCTATAGGACCCTTTTCAAAATGTTCTATATGGAACCATCTCCAGCACACTCATGCACATTCTTCATCAATTTAAAGAACACTTTCACTATGCAAGAACCTGTAAATCCCCATGCAAAGTGTTCTTAAG
This sequence comes from Colossoma macropomum, assembly GCF_904425465.1. Classification (NCBI taxonomy): domain Eukaryota; kingdom Metazoa; phylum Chordata; class Actinopteri; order Characiformes; family Serrasalmidae; genus Colossoma; species Colossoma macropomum. The sequence goes on from NW_023494810.1 coordinate 10,116,314, forward strand.
TGTTCATGGAACTTTTTCTTTACTAAAGAACCCTTGAAGAGCCGTCTTTTTAAAGAGTGTAGTCTGTCATTTCATCATCTTAAATTGGGGCAAATGATCATCTTTTAAATTATAACTGTGGAACAATAAATAAACAAAACTTACTGTTCTTTCTCCTCATTTTCTTCTTTAAAAGAAACACTGTTAATAATGTCCCAGTTCTTAAAATGTCACTCTCAGTCCGCATCATTATAGAAGAAGACAGCAGTCAGCCTAATGTCAACGGGGCAGTCTGGCTGTGAGAGTGTTTATGACAGTCAGAGACACTTTTAAGCATGCGTGTGTAGTTTTGCAACAAAAAGACACTGCATACATCTCTGCAATGTGATTGTTGGTGCTGTTATGATAGAAGACACATTGGCCATTGAAGGCCGACTCAAAACGTGGCAATTTCTGCGATTTAATCTGCTCTTCTTTGTTGATTATGTGGTTTTGAGTTTAAGTTAAAGTTCAAGAGGCTTTATTGTCATTTCAGCTGTATACAAGTACACAATGAAAAGAAACAGCACTCCTCCAGGACCATGGAGCAACACAGGAACACAAGTGCAAGACAATACAATAAACACAGTGCAGACAATACAAAAGACTTTCAATACAAAAATACAGGCAGTACACGGTACTGAGAATATGTTGATTGTGCAAAGCAGGATGTAACACACTATGACGTATTAGCAGATACTCAAGTATTTATGAGCACAGCAGTCACTGAGGTAGCCACCAGAACAACAGTAACAGAATACAGTATTCGGTAGGTACAGTATTCTATCAGCCAATATTGTTAAAGAAATAAAGTGCAAAAATGCATCTAGTCAGATATGAATTATATTAAGTGAAGTAATTCAGTGTGAAATGCAGCAATTATATTTAAATACAGTGTCATAGACACAATCTGGAATTTCAAGACGTGGGGAGTGAGATGGAGTCAACACTGTGCGTGTACATGCACTTAATAATCCGATCATAATCTGATTTCTGCAGTTATCTGATTATTCAAATGGTCATGTGAACAGCACACTCTGATTTCTTAGATAAGAGTAAGGTCTAGAAATCTGACTAAGAAATCCGATAAAGAGAGCTGGATTTTAGCTCAGCCGATTTTTAGTGTATGTAAACTCTGATTATACTCTGATTTCTTTCGGTTTCTCAGTCTGCGCATGTGTGAAAATAGACAGCGGTACCGGAAATAAAGCATTGCAGTGTTGCCACAAGACGCAGCAAAACTTTGGTGCGACGCTGAAACCAAATACATGCCACGGCATGAAGTTTGAGTTTTACATTACATTTACGTCACATCTTCTTTTGTGAGTTTATTGGCTGGTTGCAAAGCAGGAATCTGATCACTGACTCATGTAGACCCGGAGTTTCCCATTATCTGATCAACCAAGTGTATGTTAACACGTCGATCCGATTACTGACGAAATCAGATTTTCTGCAGTTTTTGGATCACTAATGTTTTTGCATTTATTTATTTATCTATAAAGACCTTGATCTAACAAAGCTGATTACATGAGCGATTACATGTGTGGCTGGTACTTGTTCATAATTACATGACAAAATTAATCACACAGATTTGTGACGTTATTAACCTTAAAAAGCTTTTTCCAGTATCTTGGTGAAAAACTCTCAGGATTAATACAGATGCTTGTGTACCAATGCAGCACTACCTTTGTTATCCACCTGCAGAAGCTCTTTGCTGCTGTGATGTAACATGTACTGGACCACAATAGGTTCAATTAGGAACAAAACAGTTGCTCATATGTTCCATATTTTTAAGTGTAGGGGACTTTAAGGACATTTTATTTCCAGCCTCTTGACCTTTTATGGATTTCTTACATTTTGTACCAGCCCAGAAACATTTCCATTTTAACAGAACATCAGATTGTCCAACAGCACTTTGCTCTGCGGTCAGCCTTATAGGCACAGTATGAATTCAGTTCCTATTAAACAGGCTCTCAATTTGTTTGTGCCCTTTCGTTCAAGATGCATTAAGGCAATGGAGCGACAAGTGTTTTGAGTTATATGTTAGCTGGGGCATCAGAAAGTGTGCAGCCACATCCCTGCAAATGAACGACCATGCACCTTATTTGCACCGGTCAGTGCAGAAAAAGCAAGATGACTGCAGCCATCAGTGTGAAACTGAGCCGTGAGGATGGATCCATGAGAGAGGAAAAGAGAGAGAGAGAGAGAGAGAGAGAGAGGAGAGAGAGAGATCACAGCCGTCTGTGTCAAATGCAAGAGGAATTATTGAACACAGCGCTTCTCTGAGCAGTACAGGTCTGGCCGCATTTAGTTCCGGGCACTACGGGACGCTGCTGCCCGAAATGCAATGTGACAGGCCGCAGAAAGTGGAGCCGAACGTGCCTTTTCCTGTTTCTGCCTCTTCCCTCACCCAAAGCGCAACAGTACCACTCTGAGCTGCTGGTGCGAGTTTAGCGCTCTGGTTCCGGTGTTTTCCACGACTGTTCAGAGCTTCTCCTGCAGCGTTTTTCATGTGTCAACATCGCACTTCCTGGTGAGGAGGAAACAAAACAAAGCAAAAACTGCTTATGGCTGTTGGAGACAGAGTTACTTCAAACGAGAGTCTTTAGTTATGAAACAAAGACATCTTGGCTGCATTGATATGGTAACTGTGCGCATTCTCTTTCATGGACACCCAAGTCCTTTATTGGATTTATGAAACAGAAGCTAAAGGCACACTGTGGTGTGCGTTGTTAAGGAAGGCCCTTCTGTTTATAGAGAATGAATACACACAGAATGAGGCACAGCAGTTAGTGGACCTTTTTTTACTTAGAAATATTTATTTTTGGTCAGTCTAGTTAACTAGTGACCAGTGTTGACACTTAACATGATCATAAAAATACATATTGGGCCTCATTCACTAACCATTCTTAACAACCTCTAGACGATGTCATTAGAAAACATAATATGAATTTTCATAGCTGATGACACCCAGTTATACATTTCCATTCCTTCTGATGATCAAGACTTTGTAGATACCTTGAACAGCTGTGTGTCACATATTTCTCAGTGGATGTTGCAAAATTTTCTACAATTAAATCATGAAAAAAAAATGAAATACTGATTGTTGGTACAAAAACTCTGAGAAAGCTGCTTTATGAGAAACCTGGTTGTTTAGTTTTATATACCAAACCTGAAGTATGAAACCTGGGTGTGATCTTAGACTCTCAGCTCTGTTTTATCTGCATGTAAACACAGTCACTAAAGTAGCTTTCTATCATTTGAGAAATATCATTAAAGTTCAGCCTTTTCTATCTCAGGTCGACGCAGAGAAGCTTGTTCATGCATTTGTTACAGCAGAGTTGATCACTGTAATGATCTTCTTACTGGACTTCATAGGAATAGATAGATTTTAAAGTTCTGTTACTAGCTTTTAAGGCTCTAAATGACCTTAAAGCACCGCTTACATCACAGAGTGTCTGTCTGTTTATGTTCCAGCACGTGATTTTAGATCTGCAGATACTGACCTTCTGCAAACACCTTCTGTAAAATATAGAAAACATGGAGAGGCCCTGTTTAGTTATTATGCTTATTGTACTATGGAATTTAATTCCACTTCTTCTCATCTCTTTAACTTAATATTTGATTAAAAACTCTATGTCTTTAGGTATTTATCTTTTTTATTTGATTTTAATTTCTTTTTAGTTTCTTTTAATTTCTGTGTCATTTTCTTATATGATTCTAAATTAATACTCATCATTTCTTGTATTACTGTTAAGCTTTATCACCTGTCTGTAAAGCACTTTGAGCTGCTGTGAAGTACTGTAAATGAGTACTGTATATAATATTATTATTATTCTAAGTTATTTCTTCTTAAAACCCACTTAGGGGCAAGTCACCAATCCATCGCAAAACAGACACACAGACATATACAATCACGCACAGGCTCAAAAAGAAGGTCCTGTTTGATTTTTTAGGTCTCAAATGCAAAATCAACATTATATTAATGAAGATATGATGACTGTAATCGATAATTTACTTACATCCTCTGAAGGCACACCCTTTACCAAGTTTACTGGTTTCTGTTTGAATACTCTTTCTGCATGTTCTCAATCATCAGATCCATCCGTTCGGAGAAGGACATCGAAGCTTAACCCACGTTATGAAATGTTCTTACAAATGTTCTTGCAATTACATATTTCCGCCAGAGAGGTCTCTAATTCCCCAAAACCTACGTAGTGTAGCTTTAAGTCAGTCAGAAAGGTATATGCAGCTATGAGCTGTTGCCCAGAGTTGCACTGACCAGTGCAGCAACCATATCAGGATATGTTGGCATAGACTGCACTACTGTTTAACAAAGCATATGATTCTTCTCATCATGTTTCTGTCTGTCCATGCAGGGAGGGCACACTGAAGGCAGGTGACCGGCTCCTGAGTGTGGACGGTGTACCCTTACACAGTGCTTGCCATAGTGATGCCCTTACTGTATTGGCACAGTGTGGACAGGAGGCCCTCTTCCAGATCGAATATGATGTGTCCATTATGGGTAAGCTTCACCTTTAACCACCAGTCCTGCTGGACTTACTTTTCCTGTCTGTACACAAGTATTAGCCCTTTACTATACAGTCATTTCTTAACTGCTGCTCTCAGACTTGTTTTTGAGACTCCAACCAGAGCACCGGTCATGGTTTGGACTGAATGTAAGCATGTGCATGTGTCTTTTAATCTTAGGTGAAATTTGTAAAATTGGGATGTTGCAATGTACAGGGCCATAGTTTTTGTTGTTTTGGCCCTGAACTGGACTAAACTGGACTCAAAATGAAGCAGTTGTTTATGATGTTAAACTGCAAAGTGTCAGCTTTAATTTGAGGATATGTACAATCCTGCATAAAAGTCAGAGACCACACATTTGTTTATGTAATTTCCAGAAGGAACAGCCATTAAGTACAAATTAATTGCAAAAAGGCAGAAAACATTTAACAAAAAATTCAAAGCCTCTAACACTAATTGGGAGTAAGTGCATCAAATTAATCAGTATCTCATTTTACATTTGTTTTTATTTTTCTGCACTCTGTTAACTCTTCCACTCTTCCAATCCTAAAACCATCGAGTTACATCTGTGTCCTCCCAACAAAAGCTGCTCCCAAATGTGTCACTGATATTATGTTCCCCTTCAAAGAAACACTCACCTTCACAAAAGCAACAACTCAAACTCATCTCAGCTGCCTTACACATTTCTTTCTGATCACATCTAAAATGGTTAAAGGAGATATTTCTGAGGAGATTAGATAGAAGATCATCCGCTTACATAAGGAAGTAAAAAGTCAAAGGAAAATAAGTGGAAAAACATGAGTTTGTGATCAAACATTGAGTGCATTTACATGCACTCAATAATCTGATCATAATCATATTTCTGCAGTTATCTGATTGTTTAAATGGACATGTGAACAGCACACTCTAATTTCTTAGATTGGAGTAAGGTTTAGAAATCCGATTAAGAAATCCAATAAAGAGAGCTGGATTTTAGCTCAGTAATCAGATTTCTCAGTGTATGTGAACTCTTACTCTGATTTCTTTCGGATTTCTCAGTCTGTGTATGAGCAAAAACAGGCAGCGGTACCGGAAATAAGCAAGCAGTGTTGCCACGAGACACAGCAAAACACTTTTGTAGCAACACTAAAACCAAATACATGCTTGACGAAATGAAGGATATAAATATTATTTATCTTCTATATGATGTATGTTTGTATTTTTAGATAAAGTGGCGTGGCATGAAATTTCAGTTTTGTGTCACGTTTATGTCACGTCTTCTTCTGTGAGTTTATTGGCTGGTTGCAAAGCAGAAATCTGATTACTGTCTAACTCATGTAGACCCAGTAATCAAGTGCATGTGAACACATCCATCAGATTACTGGCAAAATCTGATTTTCATGCATTTATTGGATTATTAAGTACATGTAAACACAGTCAGTGATTAAAAGTTACAGAGAAAATGTGATTCTTTACAACCACCTGAAGCTTTCTTCTTCTTCGAGAGAGGAGAAAATCAAGCTGCTTCAGATCTGAAACAATCCGAAATTGTTTTTATGCATCCAACTCATGCCCTTCAATCTTGTGACCAAGTTCTAAACATGACATTTTTGTTTAAGGCTGTTATTTTGTCCAAGCTCTTTTGGTCTCCTGAAATGAAGGAGGTGTCTATAAAATTCAGATTTCTCATATGTGTTTCACCCAATGAATTCAGATAATCTTGAATAAAAGCTGACATTGTGCCTTTTAACCTCATCATTGTTTTATTTTAACACTATACTAAAGCACACAGTCCAAACAACAAGCATTGTGTCAATGTCTAGTTATGTGCACCACTTTGTAGCTCACTGGTGAAGTTCATACGCACAAATCGTTTACAGCTGAGTTTCTGAATAATTCAGTCCATAGACCAAAATAAAACGAAAGCTTACAAGATTCAGCATGTTAGCCAGCCAGACTTTGACTACTTTGGCAGAGAGCGCAGACAGATCCTGCTTTGGCATCACAGCACACGTCTTGCCCTGATTCTGATGAACAAATTATCACATGCACTCATGTACGCAGACACACCATATGCTTCTCCGTCTGAGATGAAGTGGTTGAAGTTCCCTCTATTGTGCTGTCATATTTAAGCCTGTGTATTGTAAAAAAAAATATTTTGATACCAATACCTAGACCTTGATACGGTTTCTGGTTAGGGTTTCACAACATTCTATGCCATCATGACCTCCATCTAGTCCAGTTCAACTTATCAACCTCATGTCAAGTGCAGTTGAGTTTCATAATGTGAGAAGAAGATTGAATTTTAGAGGCAGTTTGACAGTGTCAGAAGTTAAGTGGCATCAGAGACCCCGGCTCTCCAGGGCCTGTTTCTCAAAGTCCTTCTGAGAGTGCCTATTCCATCTGACTGAACTGCTGAGCACTCATCTCAAGTCTCCTGAGGTCAAAAGGGGGTCTCTCCAACTCTTTACCCAGGGGTACACCCAGAAAAGTGAACTTCATTTAATTATGCGCTGTGACAAATGAGATCTTGGCGAGTAAAGTCATTTTATATGGATATATATAATATTTCTCATTATAAGATTGTTATAAGAAAGTTATAAGATGATTTAACTTGTGTGTTATTTTGTTAGCTGTGTTATTTGCTTATTTTAAGGCATTTCATTTGGTGAGAATATTTTTATTTATTTAGGTTGGAAAGTCAGATGTGTGTTACGTCTGACTTTTTAGCGACTGTGTAGATAAATCCCTCAGTCTGTTACAATTAACCCCACCTGTGGGGTACGTTATAACACTTGTACTCACTCACTGTAGCAGAGATGTGCAAGTTACTTGTATAAAAAATATTCTTCCCAAAAAAGTTGTAAAGTTGTATCCTCCTTTTTCTTATGCTTTATGTTGTCATTAGCCACGTTTACATGCAGCCTAATAATCCATTAATAATCCGACTAATAGCTCAATCTGAATAGAATACGTCCATGTAAACACCTCAATCAGAGTAGACTAGTCTGATTGAGGCCATTCAGAATACAATTTCTATCCAACTGAACGAGGTGAGTAACCCTGTAAATAATCAGTTAAATAGAGGAATAATAACTGTGTAAACGCCTGTATCCGATATACATTCCCAATCAGAAAGTTTAAGTACATTCTGTGCATTTTCGTTCGCATCAGAACAAAGGTTTATAACGTTCAACATGGCGGAACAGAAACTGGTCTGCAGAGGAGACGAACTTTATGCTCTGAGCTCTAAAAGATGGCGGGGGAAGGGGTGTCCAGCTTATATGTCTCAGATCATGACGTCTTCCTCTCTGCCTTCTTTAATAAGAACATGTGAAGGATGTTTTCCTGAGTCTGACTTCATTTTAAAGCAATTTAAAACACAAGCACTGCTCACTGCTGCTCATCTGACTCTGACTGGACTCAGTGATGCTGGTTGTCATGGTAACGTTTGCAGTAAGTGGTACTCTTTGGACCAGATTACTTGTAGTGTGCAGAGATTTTCATCAGATTGTAGAGTGAATATAAACACCTCAGTCTTAATCTATAATCGGAATGTATTTAATGAGATTGGCAAAAATCTTTGCACATAAACACAGCCAGTGTTATTCAGTAAATGTAAAATCAATTTGTGTCTATAATCCTGAGCACCTGTCATTTAAAAAATGTACCATCTGCTGTATTGTGCTGTTTTTTAGTGTCTCAGCTACAAAATAGTTCTGCCTCTGTATTGATTATTTTCAGATTCAGTAACAAATGCCTCTGGGCCGTTGCTTGTGGAGATAGCCAAGTCACCAGGAGCAAGTCTGGGCATCACGCTGACCTCTGGTACCCACAGGAACAAGCAGGTCATCGTTATCGACAAGATCAAGGCTGCCAGCGTGGTGGACAGGTGATGACCTCTGTTTCTGCTTCTGCAATGGTCTTTCAGAATAGCAGCAGAGCCTTTAAGTCTGTTTACAGTCTTAAAGGGGCATTCCAGCCTTTTTATCCATCATACAGCTATTGGGAATCTCTGTGGTATCAACCAGTCCTGACTGCTATCCTGTCCACTGATCTATAGTCTAATAAATACATCCAAGTTCAGCCTTTGAACAAAATCATATGGCAAATCAGCGATTCTTTCTTTATTCAGCACAAAGTTTTAAACCTTCAGCCAGAGAACAGTAGCCAGTTGAGATATCCTCATCTGACAGGTCATTTCAGTTGGTTAAGTGATCCATTCTCTCCAGCGTAGTGAGGATTTGAAGACAGTTTCCACAGTTATATAGCTGCAAAAAGGTGTTCAGCTTCGCTTCCTAGCAATGATATTAGCTATCTGCCCTTCTTCTGCATGATGGAAAAAAGAAAAATGAAGACATCTCGCTCCCAAAAATCCACCCCAAAGCAATTGTCATTTTTCAAAAGTGCCTCCCACCTTCAAGATACATCATCATAAACGAGTTTTTCTGCTCTTTAAACCTGGAAAATCTCACTACTGTAGCATGCAATAGGCATGTTTACAACAGATGTAGCAATAGTGGCACTTTTTACTGTGGCCCTTTTACATAGAAAGGCAACTATCATCCTACTACCCCTTTAACTGTCTCCCATTTTTGCCTGAAACGGCATACCCAAAGTAAAAAGAGCACTGTTCCCACATACTTTGGGCTACAGTAACAATCTTGGCTTCATTTGAAAGGTAGCACATTCAAGTTTTCCAGCTGTCAGAATAATTGTATAATTACTGACACAGAGAAAGGCCCAATCCCATTTCTTATTTTACCCCTACTCCTTGTTTTCGAGTGCCTTCTGCTCCTCTGCTATCACTGCAGACTGGCAGGGTCGCCTACAGAGCACCGCTAGTAGCCTGTTGATGAAGTCATGTTCTTTTTAATTTAAGGGTCCCATTTCGTGGGGGAAGATTTCAATGACTATTGCTTGTAACTCAGTTCGAAGGAGCAAAGTGACCCTCGAAAACAAAGGGTAGAAACGAATAAAATGAGATTGGGCCGTAGACTATGTCATCTTCAGATCAGCAAGATTAGATTTTACTTCATGTATGTACTATAGCTGTGAAAAAGAGAGCCACTTTTTACTGGACATGTTTGAAGTGAACATCACTACTGAGGTTTTCCATATCAACTTCTTATCTGATTCCTCTTCATGTGTTTTTGCAGGTCAGGAGCTTTGCATGTAGGCGATCACATCCTCTCCATCGATGGCACGAGTACAGAACACTGCTCCGTGCTGGAGGCCACTCAGCTGTTGGCCAGCACTGCAGACGTGGCCAAACTAGAGATCCTGCCTGCTCATCACACACGGCTGCCCAGCAAAGCCCAGGACACTGGTGAGTGAGCTTCTGCCAGGCTTACTGTGTGGGAATACCTGAAAAACATGGTTTGATCAGCAGTGAACATCGTAACAGTCTGACACTTCCAGTGGGTTTCAGGCTCATTGCTAGGCTTTAAATAATTTCTTAATTTAAGCATTCAAAACATGCTTCGGGAATTAAACATCTATTTGAAGTTTACCTTGTTTTTATTTATGTTAATTATGTTATTCTGATTTTTCACAAGAGGAAAGCCAAGTGTAGTGGTTATCAGTGCCTATGCATCTTATCCACACTTGCATTTTGTTCGCCAAGTGGTTTAGTTTTTAATGGAGCTTTAAACTATCCATGATTTTTGTCTATCATTAGAGAAAATGCACAGCTGGGCCAAAAACTGGCTTTTTCAGTTTGGCCCTACTGGGAATCTTTAGTAATTCAATTTAACCTCATTATGGACTGCAAAGGGTTGTTCCGCTTGTAATTTGTTCCCGCAGTGCAAACATGTTGTTGGATTTTTTTATATAGTATGTTGAAGTAGTTTGCGTTATTAGACACCAACTCTAATATTGTTGTAAAGAAATAGTTTTAATATAAAACTATTTTCTAGTTCTGCACTTATTAAGATTAAATAGAAGTTATTGATTTTGTCAGGATCAAAAAAAGCAGAAGGATATATTTAACAGAACCTTACCCAGAATCCTTAACAACCGAATATAATGTCATTTTTTTAGTATCCACCCTTTACCTTCATTACAGCTTCCGTTCTTTTCAGAAGACTCGGTTTCAGTTTTGGAAGAAATCTGCAGGAATATTTTTCCGTTCCTTCAAAGTTCAGTCTTAGAAGTTGGTTAACCTTTTTTTTTTTTTTATGTAATCCACACATTTAGTGATGTTGAGGTCTGGACTCTGGGGTGGTTTAGCTTCTTTGTTTGATGTGTCTGTCTTCTTTTCTCAGTGAGGTCTTCTTGACAGCTACACATCCTTTCAGACCCATAGTGCATCTCTCAAGGATGAAGGCTTTGTGCTGTTTATCTGATGTGGGCAGTTTTGGTGTCTACCAGGTCTTCCAGGTGGTTGTTAGGAGTCCCATTTTCTGAACTCCAGTTTTGGAAACTTCCTTAGGCAACCAGATCTTATATCTAGTCTTCTCAGAAATATCTTCTGAAAAATTCATATCTTTTCCTGAATTGGAAATTAAATAAATGATGAACTGTGTCTGACATTTGTACATTACTGTTTATTAGTTATGGACTAATATGAACTAATTCTTCGGTCATTACTGATGATCAACCTTGTTTGAGTGGTTTCTTTGATTTCTTCATTTGTTGCTCGTGAAGACAGATACATATTTGAACACGCTGTATGGTGAGTTAGCGATTTGTAGACGCAATCATTTTTTGTGATAAATGTTGTGGATGGATGATGGGTGTAAAATAGGCCACAGCACACTCTCACTAATTACCATACCATGAATTTTATATTCCAGTCTCACTGGAGAACACTGGCAGGGTCCAAATGAGGATGTTGGGAGAACGGACTCATAGAGCATGCAAATACGCACAAACTCTCAGATACACAGCTAGCCTGCTCTGTCATCTCATCTGCTGTCATCTCTTTTAATTAGCCTCTCTCTTTCTGCTTAATACTGCCTCTGGAGCTTTGGACCGCAGGCCAGATTTAATCAGGAAGACCCGCTCACCCCAGAAATCTCACAGAAAGAGCTTCAACTCCGGCTCCAGCTCGTGCAGGTTTTGTGCCCCATTTACATGCTGATACGTTTGATGAACAGATGTTTAATGGTGGCACACCAGAGCGGTTTAATGGCCTCAGTTGATTCACAGTATTAGCAGCCTACGTGGGGTCCTGCTAAAGTTTTTTGCCCTATGCCTAAATCTGTTCTTAAGTACGTTGTTAGTCACTGAAACTTCCTTTATGATTCAGCAACTTTGTAAATGTTCCCACTCTAAAATATGTCTTTAGAATATGTTTTCAGGGCAAGTTTCCCTTCGCTCTGGTGCTGCGTCGCGGCTACAAGAAAGCAAAGAACATAAAAGCCTGTGGTGCTTGCGCTTCCTTTGACTTTGATGTTCTTCATAGTCTTTCTACCCTAAGAGAAGCATCGCTATCATCCTCAACCTTAGATGCCCCACACATTCATCCCACACAGGTCCAATAATTCTCATCCCTCTCGAGAGAGCCTCCTGTGTGCTTGCCGTGCCTTGTAGCTGCTTCCATGTCTTTAATTCGCCTTTGTTAGTGTAGCTGCCTCACCAGTGGAGAATTCCCTCTACTATACCCCACACGCATCGCTAAAGGCTCTGCAAAGAAGCACATAAATGTATCTGGGGATTCATGGATAAGTGTAGCTCACAGAGGCAATGACATGTTCACCTCCAAAATCTCAGCAATGCGTCGTGTGAATCTGCAAAAAAAATTGCTGTCGACGTAACACCTGGTATCTCCAAAATGATAACTTTACAGGAGAAGGAACAACCTTTTAATGTAAGTCAATGGAACCAGACTTTTCTCCAAGTCATTTTGGGTCATTTCTTTTAATCCATTCATCATGAAATTTACATACAATGTAAAGGGTAACAGGCATTTTTCGATTATTTCAAAAACTGAAAAACAACAAAAATGCAGATACAAGGTTTTCTTCCGACAACAGCGAAATGCTGATTGGCTATCTGAGAGCACTGGGGGTCTGACGAGACCCAAACAATGTTCAACCCGAACCCAAACTGGAACTAGCGCAAACTCAGTATGGAGCAGTTCAAGTATTAGTGATAATTTGATCATTTGGAGACAAGTGGACTTATTGCATTTATAATAACTCCAGCTGGTTTCCTGGTCCGTTTAATCTGCAGCGAGAAACTGTCAAACACTAAAAAAGTTGTGACTCTGAAGTCAGAATTTCTCAGTTGAATTTTCCTGTTCCACCTTAAATGGTAGAGCAGTTACAGTCTGGCGCCTCAGGCACCATTTAACATGGAACGGGAAAAGTAGAAGCTGACCTCAGCCTCGTAAAAAGTCGAAAGTTGAGAGACATTTAACAAGAAACTATTGTACTTTTGAGGAAAATTTCCTGCCGGAGATGCGAGAAAAGCGGCTACAGCTGAGCTAAAGCTTAAAGCAGAGCCAATCTAGTCTAAGTTTGTGTTTATATTATATGTTTTAGCCTTTACTAGTTCATCAGCACATACTGAGACATATTTACAGCCAAGACGGTAAAATGAACATAAAATGTTGTGGCTCCCAAGGTGGTTACATTTTTGTTTAAAGGACAGAATGGCTCTTTTTAACATTTGGGTTTGCTGACGTCTTGAGTAGCACATCAAAGGAGTGAAACAGGCTCAAGTCAGGCCTGGGATTTGAGCCCACAGTCTTCTGGATGCTGGCTTACCTTACTTACCATTAGGCTACCAACCACCAACAGTAACTATCAAGAGTGTGTGTTATTGGGTGTTTTTGTACCACTTGACAAAACTGTACCAGGGGATGGGATACTGATAGCTTATATGAGAAAACATGTAATTACATCTTGCGGTCTTATTTCACTCTGTGCATGTGATGGATTGTGTGATTCGGACGGCTTTCTGTACAGCGCTCTGCAGTCCAGCGTTCGCTCCATGTGGAGAAAAATAAAATGATAAAATGCTTACTGTTGACTTTGACCTAACCAATCACAAGTCTACAGCATTTACCCCCCTCCTCCCACTTCTTTGGACAGAAACATAGGAGGAGATGCTCCCTGATGCATCTAGACAAGTAGCTGCTTGTTCCAGGATCTGATTCATGCTTCTAATTTCTTCACAGAGCGATATGTGGGTCAGCTCCCGCCGAGCGGGAGAAGCATGCGCATGGAGATGCGAGGTTGCAGGAACGGAAAACTGTGTTTGCGAGTGTGCACTGTGGACTCCAGGAAGACTTTAATGAAGAATTGACGCCCAGAAGCGAGGCTTGCTTTGATGTTACAGGCAAATATGACCTGAAAAAAAGTAAAAAGCGTGGTTTGAAATTGGCCCTCACCTCATGAAAGTTTGATCACATGTTCTTTGTCGCATCTCCGTCGCCGGGATGAAAAATTGCGAAGATGCGTCACGAGTAAATGTGTCATTTGCAATTGTGTGCAGCGTTTGAGGCCCCGGGAGTTGAATACAATGCATAATACATAGCATTTTTATAGAGGTATTCCTGACGATGTAAGAGTCCTCATGGAGCTGCCATATGTGCTGCTTGAAGCTCATGAAAATCTTCAAAGGGAGGCTTCTGAGTTGAGAGTCGTTGTGCATTCTTATACTACAACGTAGTCAAAGAATTAACCGTTGTACTTGCTAAAAATGCAATTTTTGGACTCCTTGTCCAGTATTTGACAGGGTTTTCCAGAAATATTAGTCAGCGATTATGACCTAAACACTCCTCACCTCTTCGTTCGGGCACACGTGTTCTCAATGTTTGACGTGTCTTTTAAAGCCAATATTGTAATCTCCTTACCGCGTTTAAGCTCCAAAGGCGCGTGCTCGTCTTCACGGTCATCATTTTGCCTCTACTCCACTCCCACGTCGAAACTGAGTTGTGTTTCCTTGAGAGACGAAGGAGATGAGCTTAGCATAAGCTGTGTGGAGCGGGGATTTACCCCTCCTGGATTTGCCCATCAAAAAATTACGAGGTGCCTCCTTGGCAAGCGCTCGTCTGTACAGATGCCGCTACTTAACCTGGTGGCTACAAATCTGTCTTGTGGTGCCATTTTTGTTTTGCTTTCCCAGCTTTTATATACCTCATGAGTGACAGGAAACACTACGTGGATGCTAATTTTTGTCTTCACCCAAAACGCAGCAGGCACACGCAGAGATTAGTGAGACTTCTTTTAACATTTTGTAGTAGGCCTATATTGGGAGTGTGCGGATCTCATTAAATGGCTTAATGTGCACACATGAGCACAAATCTCAGACTGTTTTAAAGCTTCTTATGTTTGTGCTTGTGCTGAGGTAGAGGCTAGAAAAGTTAGCAAACGCCTGTCGTGTCTTGCGAAGGTGTCACGTTGTGATAATCATATGCATGCTTAATGAACAGTTCCATCCTACTTATGAGTTAAAGGTTGGTTGGCGTCTTGCATTCACATTGGTTTCCTGAAATTAAGGCAGTTTTCACACCTGGTTCATTTTCAAGTCTAAGGCTCAATCCCATTTCTTATTTTTACCCCCACACCTTGTTTTCGAGTGTCACCTTGCCCTTTAAAAGTGAGTTACAAAGGTTTGTGGTTGAAATCTTCCCTATGAAATGGAACAAACCTCAAATAAAAAGAAACATTACTTCATTTACAGGTCACTAGTGGTGCTCTGTAGGTGACCCTGCCAGTCCGCAGTGATAGCAGAGGAGGGTAAAGTTCAGCAACCTCACTGCTGGGCTTTAGTTACATTTAGGGCATCATATGCTTTGAAAGAGGGCATATGACAGTTATTTATTATCAACCACCACTAATTCTTCTGTGATATGAAGCTGAAGTCAGATATTCACCAGTTTCTTGTTCGAATTTTCCTGTTCCACCTTAAAAGGAGCAGTAGTTAAATTCTGGCGACTATTTAAGGTGGAAAGAGAAATATAGCCAGCTAGCTACCAGGACATTAGCATACTGTTAGCAATTTTTTATCCTTGTTATGAAGAAAATGACCATAATACATTGAAATGACAATAAACTAAGATATTACAATGGTTATCATATTTTTTAACAGAAAATTCTCACATTTGTGGGTTTCTTTGGTTGTTTGTGCAGCCATCTTGCCAGTTTTTCTTTTTTTCTCATATCACTCTGTTTGGAGTGAGCCTCTGAAAACCCCCATTCGGTGGTCCATGTAGCCCTAACACTTCACCCTACCCCTCTATCTCAACAAAAATCAGGATACCCTACCCCTAGGTGTGAATGTGCAAAACTGAGTGCTAAGTGGTAGGGGCAAGGGGTGCAACAGCTAAAGTGCACCAAATTATACATGAAGTGCTTGTGTATTGGTCAGAAAGTTTGCAGGTACCTAAGTTACTTTGACTTTTACCACCATTTCAACCAAAAAAATCTACTTTGCATGAAAATAGACAGGCTTAATGTCTATGTGTACCACAGTCATTACAACAATAATAAACCTTACTTTATATCTGCTTCTTATTGATTGGTTTGTCAATTTGAGTGCAACCGGTTAGGTTGCTGATGCAGCATGTTATGTCATCCATGTGCCAAAATTAAAGGCTTAAATTGCTACATTATTATTTATTACTTATCTGCCATTATAAGCAGCAGCTTGTGGTGAAGGAACGATATGAACATCTGTTAAGATGTTAAAACAAGCAGAGCTAGAAAGATCAGCACCAGTGTGCTGCTAGAAGAAGCAACAAAGTGTGCTCTGATGTCAAATCACGTTCACACGGGCAAACAGAATCAGGGTTCACTTGGAAGCGGGTCGAGACCCGTTAGTTCTGCCAGACTGGTTCCTTTGTTTAGTGGGCACACTAGTGTTCAAAATGGACCAAATTAAATAAAAAGTTCGACAGTTCCGGACCAAACTAGACAGGTGTGGGAAAAATTGTCTAAAAATGCAAAAATGAGACTAAACATAAACCCAGTTTATTCCTTACTTTCTTACTTTCTTCAGAAGATAAAATGCAGACAATTAGTGTGACTTGAAAATGTGTTCCATCTAAATTGCAAATATGTGGGTCTGAAGGCATATTAAGTCAAGCCCTAGAAAAACATGGCTCTGAAAATCGTTAGTGCAGTCGTTATGCAGTCGTTAGTGTCACTCCTTGCCCATCATGACTCCATACAAACTGCATGCATCCTTTTCACTGTAACTGTTGTGTATGTCTTTATGCCTAGATAGTTAGACTACATGGATGTTATTTTTGGTAACGCTTTGCTGTAGGGGAGTGTTCGTAAGGCCTCACGACACCTACATTAGCTTGTCATGACAACTGACAGAAACCTACGTTAAGCTTTATAAAGGTTTATTTCTAGGGCTGTCGACATTAACGCATTAATGCTCACGATTAATCTAGAAACTTTAATGCCTTCATTTTTTAGCGCAAATTAATCAAATTACAAGGTTTGACTCATGACTCCATGTCTCCCTGACAGCGGGTTTGTCGATGCCGTAAAATAGTCAGACATTTCAAACAGTCCTGCAAACACAGCAGAAATGATGAAATGATGAAGCAGTTCCAACATAGTAAAAACACACTGAAGGCAACACTGGCACAGCAGAAGCACAATTTAGCCCTGCCTTTTTACTGGCATACAATTCATGAACTATTTTATTTGTTTTATCTCCCCCAAAAAGACAAGTAAATACTATTTAAACTTCATGATGAATCATAATTAATCACAACCTGTTATTTTGATTAATTCATTTTTTAATCAATTGAAACCACTACTTATTTCATAAGTGTTGCTTATGAATTGACAAAATGTTGTAACAACTAACTTTGTGGCTTAGTGTAGATAGCAGAAAGTGTCATGGCAACCTAATGTCAGAAAATAATTTGTGTCATGACATAGACGTGATGTCAGCTTGATGTTAAGCAAGGCAGATGCAATCTGTGTCTTTGTAGGTTTATGTCAGTTGTCATAAAGGGCTTATGTAAGTGCCATAGCCTTATTTACCCTACAGAAAAGTGTTAATTTCCTGATACATTTACAGGATAAATTATGTCTCAGCTTGCTTTTCTGAGTACATTGTGGTCAGTAAAGAACACGTTTCATTACAAAGAGGCTATAATTAAGTCCTGTTAGTGCAGCACAGTATGCTGTCTATTACCCCTTTTAGGGCTTGGCACTAAATCTGTCCCCATCAGATAAACAACATTCAAAGCTTTCATCTTTGAGAGAGAGGAGAAAATCAAGCTGCTTCAGATCTGAAAACATCCACAGGTGTTTCTGTCCATCCTTCCACTGTGAGAAGACAACTCAGTGCTATAGGTCTGAAAGGATGTGTAGCTGTTAAGAAACCATCACTAGCCATGTTTACATGCAACCTAATATTACATTAATCCAACTAAAAACTTAATTGGAATAGAATACGTCCATGTAAACACCTCAATCAGAGTAGACTAGCCTGATTGAGGCCATTCAGAATACAATTTCTATCTGATTACATTCCCAATCAGAAAGTTTAAGTACTTTTTGCATGCCCGTCAATTCATAGTGAAAGTTCATAATGTTCAACATGGCGGGAGCAGAAACTGGTCTGCAGAGGAGACAAAGTTTATGCTTTGATCTTTAAAAGACGGCAGTGGGACGGACGTCCATCTTCTGTGTCTCAGAACACGACGTCTTCCTCTCGCCCTTCTTTAATAAGAACATGTGAAGCATGTTTTCCTGAGTCTGACATCATCTTAAAGTAATTAAAAACACAAGCACTGCTCACTGCTGCTCATCTCACTCTGACTGGACTCATGTGATGCTTGTTGTCATGGTAGCGTCTACAATAAGAGGTACCCTATGCATGCGTGTAATTTTGGATCGGATTACTTGTAGTTTGCATGTAATGATTGTAATGATAAAGATTGTAATGATAAAGCATGAGATTTTCCATTAGATTGCTGAGTAGAGTGAGCATATAAACACCTCAGTCTTCATCTATAATCGGAATATATTCAATTGAATTGCCAAAAATCTTTGCATGTAAACACAGTCAGGGATAAAAGGAAATACATTAACACATTAAACAAAGAAGCTCTGGTGTTCTCAGAACAATGAACTGACCACCCCAGAGTCTAGAACATCACTGAATGTGTTTGATTACATGGATTGTGAAAAGCAACCAACGTCTAAGACTGAACTTTGCAGGTGTGGAAAAATATCCCTGCAGATTTCTTTGAAGAACAGTGGACAGAGGAAATACTGAAAAATTATATTATATTTAGTTGTTGAGACTTCTGTGTAAGTTTCAGTTAAATTTGACTGGACATTAAATAAATGAAGGGTGGTCTCTGACTTTTACACAGTACTGTAGGGTGTTTCTGTAATCCTAAACCTAAGAGTCAGTTTAAACTTAATCACAGCTCAAACCTAACCCTAGTTTTAATCCAAATTTGAATGCTGTTAATGATCTGATTTTCTTTAAGTAGTTTGTTAACAATTTTAGTATTTGCAAGTATGCTGGTGCGGAACTATCAAGCCATCGAAATAAAGCCTGGCCCGATTTTTTTACATTAACCTTACTCGAAAAAGGTTATTGGTCCATTTTGGAGAAGGTATTGGTCTATTTTTTGTTGTCAAAGCTGTTGAAATGTACTGTGTTTATTATGCACACACCAAATATGGGCTGGTATTATGTTGCATGCTTTATTTGGGAAGAGTGTTATAGGAGATGCCACAGCCTGGAGCGATGAGCATAAACATACACACACACTCTCACACACACACACACACACATATACGCACACTCACTCAATTATTCACCCAGCCTCCAGCAGGCAAGACTTCATTAACCCGTTCCAAATGAGCTTCCTCATTGTTTTGGAAGAGCATTCTTTTTCCAGACCAGTGTATTAGAGTGGAGATTATCATTCAAATACGGCTTGAGCAGGCCCCCGGGACTCCAAATAAAGGATTTCAGCATTGTGTGCTTTATTAATGCTTTTCCCACTATTAATAATCCCTCACAATGCTCAATTCCTTCATTATTAACAAAGCTAAGCAATATGACTGACTTCTGTGCCTTGTTTGCATGACGCTGCTTGTTTGTACACACTGTGAATGCAGTGAACCCTATCAGCGAGGTAATATTCAATTTTGTTATGCACAACATTTGGCGTCCCCAATGACCCGCCCCCCCCCCAACCACACACACTTTTAAATGGGTCATTTCAGCTTGTAGCTGTTTTTGTGGAATTTGGAAAAACGCATTATGCAAGAACGAATTACTAAACATGACATTTAGAAGACGACCAACTCTGACTGGTGACGTGCCATCAAGGACTTGGTGTGATTGAATTTTTTCCTTTATGCTGAATATTAAATGCAAAAAGTGTTTTTCCACATGTCAGAGAATAACATGCTGTGCTAGCCTTTCATAGCATTAAACGGCCCATATCCCACATTTTTTCCTATATTTAGTTTTTCCCCTGAGGTCCAATAATAACATTGGTGTGGTTTTATTTACCATTTTTACATGTCCTCACTTTGTCCTTTAGAACTAAATAGACTGTTTTTGTGACTGTGCTTTTAAGACTGATATATGTACAGTCATTAGTGGTGGGCGGTATGGCAAAAATATTTTGTCATGATACTTTGAGACATTTTTAACAATATGCATCAAGACATTTAGTTTTTTCTGAAATTTAAAGAGTTGGAACAAACAAAAAACTGCAGTGCCACATGTAAGAAAATATAAAGTGTGCTGTAACTTTTGCACAGGCCACATTTTATCTTTTATTTTTTCACAATATGTTAAATTCAGAAAATGGTAAATGTAAGTGTGTTCTCTGTAGAGCATGTGCGTCAGGCTCCAGTCCTCACAGGCTGAAACACAGACGTCAACACACTGTCTCATTAAACATGCCTAAATTAAGCTTATCAGCCAATTAGCAAGGCCTTCATGAACTGAATTCAGAGTTTTTTAGATGAGAATAAATACTAGTTTTGCAGCACTTTGGCCCAGGAGGTCCCCTGCTTGACATGCCTGCTGTAGAGGATGTGTTCATTTATTTTTATTGCAGAATACAAACAAAATATGTAATTTGACCAAAACAGGCTGTTTTCCTGCATAGTGTCCATATATAGATGTGATATATCCATTATGTGGGCCTTTAATTGAGTACAGCAGTGGGACCCAAAAGTCTGAGACCGCTAAATGCTTCAATTTTGCATTCTGTTGTTTTTTATTACAACATCATTAGATTATATTACCAGTTTAACAATTTGAGTGAAAACTATCTCTGAAATCTCTGAAATATTCACAGATTTCTTACTGTTTGGTACAGTATGTCATCCTTTTGCTTATTTACAGTGTGCACTCCAGCTGCACTCCACGGGTTTCTGCAAAAGCCTCTGATGAGTAGATCAGGTCCTCCTGAGAGTCGTCTGAACACGAGCTGCAGTGGAAGATTAAAAAAACAATCTTACCTTTTTATACAGACTCTTTTAAAGAGGATTCCACAGATTTCTCAAAATCTCTGCATGATTTAATGGTCAAGATGTAAATAAAGTCATTCAGAGTGGTTTGGTGTGAAATGCCCTGTTCTAGAGAAACTTACTGAGTCAGAATTGTTCACAGTGGTGGTGATAGGAACCAGACGTCTTAACAGTTTAATGCCTTTAAAATCCCCCTCACAGAAAATGTTTTACATTAAATGATTATAAACACACTGCCTGACGTCTGAGAACGTTTTGACCTAAGATGTCTTTTTAAAATCCATTCACGGTGGAGGAGTACATGCAGGGTATTGTGAGGCAAAATAGTCCCCAAAAAAACTTACTTTTTTGGGTTTATCACTATTTAGCCGTCCTCAACATTACATATAAAACCAAAAAACCAGAAGACACATATAGGTTCACTGGTGGTTTTGAATAGTAAATAAAATGGCTATATTTGTGTTGTAGTCATTGTGACCCCTGGTTCTCCACCACTGTAAAGAAATCTGTACCTTTCTCCAGAATAGGACACACTGATTTCTTAGATCAGAGTAAGGTCTAGAACAGGGGTATGTAATTAAAATTCAATAAGGTCCGGTTAGAGAACATTTCCTCAAGCAAGTCCAGAACATAATAATGTCTAACTTGCATCATGATTCATTGCCATATACTGTTTATTGAAGTAGCCTAGTAGTTACATCAATATCTTATGCAGTCAACAACTGAATGTCAAATCAAATAAGGTACAATACAGTAATATTTCAACAACTTTTATTGTCAGTTTTCTCTTTTTTGAGCACACCATGTGAATGAACTTTCCTCTGACTCACTTTCTTCTCCAACTGCTGTTTCTCCCTCGTCCCTCCCCTGTGTGTGTGACACTCACTCGAGCCTCAGTCATAGGCTGAGTAGCGTCACGTGATATTTACGATGCATGTGAATGTTCTGTGGGTTTCCAGGGCCGCTAAAGCAGTACCGTAATGACTAGAAAAGTTACACTGATTAAAATAGGACCACCCCATCAAAATTAAAGAATTCTTCATAGTTTATCGGTTATAGGTCCAGGTCCGCATAGGACAGCGTCTGGGTCCACCTATTAGTGACCTCTGGTCTAGAAATTCGATCAAGAAATTTGATAAAAAGAGCTGGATCAGATTTCTCAGTGCATGTGAACTCTTACTCAGATTTCTTTCGCTTCTCTCAGGCTGCGCAAGTGCGAAACAGATGGCGGTACCGTAAATAAGCAAGCAGTATTTAAAACGAGACGGTAACAAAACGCTTTTGGAGTGACACTGAAACTGACTACATGCATGATGAAATGAAGGATTTAAATATTTATGTTCTAGATGATATATTTTCATATTTTCAGGTAAAGTGGTGTGATTTACAAGCCATGGCATGAAGTTTTACATTATGTTTATGTCACGTCTTCTGTGAGTTTATTGGCTGGTTGCAAAGCAGAAATCCGATTACTGTCTGACTCATGTAGACCTGGAGTTTCACATTATCTGATTAACCAAGTGCATGTAAATGTGTTGAGCGGATTACTGACAAAATCTGATTTTCTGCAGTTATCGGATTATGAAGTCCATGTAAACACACCTGCTGTGACCGATTTGCTTAAATTTCAATAGTGACCTACAAATAGTGCAGAACCTTGAATAATTAAATTTTACGTGCCATAACTTTTGTTTTGGATTTTTAAAACTTCTTGTTTATTTCCAGGTTTAAATGAAAGAGATCCCATATTTCCAGTGGTCTCAAACTTTTGGAACCTTCTGCGTATTCAGAGTGGATGAGTAACAGTGGTTTTAATTGCTGCCTGAATTGTGACAGTAATAGAGTTGTTTGTGTGTGTGCATGCAGTGAAAGTCCAAAAGAGTGACCACCCGCATTGTTGGGACCCCTGTGTGAACTACTGCCATTCCCAGCATCCTGGTCACTGTAAGACCTCCACATGGACCACCACATCAAGCAACCCTTCCAGCACTCAGGACTACTGCAAATGTAAGTATGTTTGTAGATTCTTCAACTTCAAGCACCCTGCAAATGAATACCATGGTACACTATGAGTTTCCTGGAAGGGATTAAGGCGAATCCTGTACCGCATATTCCATTTAATGAAGAATCTCCATTCAGAATGCTGTGGTGGTCTAGGACTAGGCTTAATCCCTGTCTGGGAAGTTTGTAAGCACCTGCTTGTCTTCTGAAATGAAGGTTGTTAATAGTGAATTTGTCCCTCTTTGCTGCAGTAACAGCCTCTACTCTTCTGAGTAGACTTTACACTAGATGTTGGAACATTGCTGTAAGGATTAGTGAGGTCAGGTACTGATGTTGGATGATTAGTTTTGGATCACAAAAGCCACTTCAGGTCATCCTAAAGGTATTGGGTGACCCTCCATCATTCCAGAAAATGCAGTTCCACTGCTCCACAGCTCAATGCTGGAAGGCTTTATACCCCTCTAGGCCACGCTTTAGCTCAGGCATTGGGTGACCTTAGGCTCAATTCATTCGCTCTGATAACACTTAAAATGTATTTGTTTCCTTAGATTAACAGTAAAAGGGAACTAAAGTCTGATGTATATTCCTATTCATATGATTACTCACTTAGAAAGGTTAGCAAAACTTAGCAAAACTAATGCAAGCATGCAGCGTTGAAAAAGGAGTCAAAATAAAGTTCATTTACGTACATCATATGCATATAAAATCTCTCCAAAACCAATGGGCAGTCTGTCCTTAAAACTAAAATTAATGTTATTTGTCATGTTATGCAAAATAGTAGTGCAACATCGGTTTGACAGAATTCACAAAAGCACAGTGTTGCATTTTCATTCACTCACTACAATACCCAACATGCATTGTGCACATATGTCAACTATTGGGAATCTCCATATGTTGATCGAGAAGTGCTGTGATGACGAGGCTAATAAATATTAAACATTACAACTCCTTCTACATGTACAAATGTAAAAATGTGGTGCGCACCAGATACTATCAGGTGAGCACCCGATACTATGTGGCGAGCATGCAATACTATGTGGTGAGCATGTGATACTATCAGGTAAGCATGCAATACTATCAAGTGAGCACCCGATACTATGTGGTGAGCACCAGATACTATGTGGTGAGCACCCGATACTATTAGGTGAACACCAGATACTAATTTAAAAAAATGACAAATTGGTAAATTATTAAGGTTTTTATGGTACTGGGTCCTCACCTGACAGTATTGGGTGCTCACCACATAGTATCTGATGCTTACTTGAAAGTATCGGGTGCTCACCACATAGTATTGGATGCTCACCTGCTAGTATCTTGTGCGCACAAGATTTTTACCTAAAAACAAATACACCATGTCCCTCTTACCTAAAATACACCACATCCCTTCTGGAGCTCTGTGTACATTAACCGGCTAACTGGAGAGAAAGAAAGCAAACAGCCCTCAAGTATCCATCCAGAAACACTTGTAGTTTTTTAATAGTTCCTCCCACCTTCAAGATACATCTATAGAAAAGGGTTTTCCTAGTCTTTAACCTGAAAATCTCACTCTAGGGAGTAGTGTGCTGTACTGCAGCACTGTAGGAGGCGAGTGGGCATGTTTACAGCAGGCTCAGCAACGGTTACATATTTTGGTTGGAGTACCCCTTTTAAAGAGACAGCGAGAAGCTCGCCGGTTTCAAGTGTGCAGGTGCTGCTTTGTGTGGCACTGGAGGAAAAAATTCTAGATGAGAAGATCTCAGAAATACACAACAACGTGTTGAATGCGTAGTTGAAAGGAGGTGGAGAACAAAGATGTTCAAAGAAAACATGACAAGAGGCGCAGACATCAATTATGAGTAGATTCCAATTTCCCTCTCCTTTCTCTCCCTCTCTCTCCCTCTCTCTCTCTCTCTCTCTCTCTCTCTCTCTCTCTCACTCTCTCTCTCTCTCTATGTGTCTTCCTCTTATTTTCCGCATTCTTTTAATTTATATAATACATTATTGGTGGTCAATAAACAATTTTGCAGAAGCAGTACAAGTAATGACGTGGCATGTATATACATTACCAATACACTTTATGTCCAAAAGCTTAGACACCTGCTCATTCTGGCATTTCCTCAGCCACAGAAATGTTAGTGAGGTCAGGTACTGATGTTGGATGATTAGTTCTGGACATTCCAACTCATCCTACTGGGTATTGGTTGGAGCTCCATCACTCCAGAGAGTTTTACTGCTCCACAGCTCAATGCTGGGGTGCTTTATACCTCCTTATACCTTTATACCTCTATAGCCCACACTTTTGTTCAGTAACTACAGGGACTTCAGTGCAAACTGGCTGAGCTATTCTTAGGGTATAGAAGTGTAATAAAACCTTGAGCCTGCTGGTGGACCCTGGACCTTTAAGGGTTGAAGAATGACAGAAAGAAAAGAAATCTCTCTCTCTTTTTCTTTCTCTCTCTCTTTTTAACAGCTGTAGTCTCCACTAATTTCTCCCCCGGCTCCACCACTACATCAGGCATGACCAGCCAGTCATCCAGCACTCTGCCCCGTACAACCCACCCCATGAGCCCCCGCAACTCCATGCTGAAGAGGAGACAGAGGAAAAAAGAGCACAAGAGCTCTTGTAAGTGACTTTGTGAGGATGTGTGTGTGTGTGTGTGTGTGTGTGTGACTGGTGTTTAAATGTAGTTTGAAAGCAGCGAGTGTGTGTGAGTAGAAACTTCACATTCATGTCACTTTGTGCTTCGTGTCACAACATGGTGGAGGAACAGAAGCATGCTGGGATGAGAGAGCCTCTGACTTTAGTTTGATTCCTCACATCAAGAGACATCGTCCCACGTGTTTGTATAGAGGACTCATACCGACTTCAGTGACTCCCACAGTTCTCACATACCATCCTATACTTGTGTAATGTGATATCCTGTATATGATATTCTCTTTGGGAAAATATTTGACTATATATTCAGCCTGCTTTCTCAGTGTTAAATATCTGTGCAACATGACATGAAATAAATTTACTTGTATAAAGGCAATATTAAAGGGCCTATATCGTGGAGAAAAATTTTTTTCCTGATTTTTATGAAATAATTGAGCATATAAACATTGCTTCAAAGTGAACCGTTCTCTCTTCAGTCCGTAATTCCATAAATGGAAACTAAGCTACAAAAACAGCATAGCTTGAATTTACTGTTTTTTGTGATGTCACAAAAATCAGTTCATTTATATACATTACTGTGATAGTTTTTTTAGCCATTTATTTTGGCAATAAGATTGCTTTTGCTTATGCAGGTACCACAGATCATTAGAATAGGTGTAAATAAACGTAAATACAGTAAAAAGTAGGATTTATCATTGTCAGAAAAGTAGATAATATCTTCTGAGCTAGTTTGAAGAACAATCTTTGCTTCCAGATGTCTCCTGGATGCCCCCAGCCACCACATGGGTTTATTAAATTCCATCACCAGCACATCTGAATTAACATAATGAGGCATTGATTAGCCAAACCAGGTATCGGATGATAACCACAAATAATGCTGTGCTGCCATGAGGAGAAAACACAGATGGACATACATAAAATCAGTGTTCGTTGTATCGATATTATTTGTGTTCATTCTGATATGAATGTTTTTTTGAGCAAATAAATTCCTACTGCTTTTTAATTCTAATTTTCTCAGCAGTTTAGCTTCACTTCAACTTCAAACACTTTAGTCCCACCCATTCAGACATTCAGCCTACAGCAATTTAGCCCCACCCATTCATGCTGAAGGTATGTGGACTATTTGAACCTGGATATATTAGTGCTATAACTAATATGACTAAATATATGAATTACGACTGTTTTTGGTACATAAAATCACACAAATGTGTGCCTTGGGAAAAAATAGTAAAATACAAGAGAAATGTAGATTATGGGCTCTTCAAAGCAGCAGTATTGTTTATACAAGTATGCACAAGTTCCTCTTTCACCCATTTTTTATAGACACAGTTTGTAGCTCAGTGCAGAAACCACGCAAACACGTTTATTTGAGATTGTTTAGCAGAGCTGCAGTCTAACTTTTTTCAGGACCAACATTTTGTTGGCCATTCCAGAGTGAAAACCAACCATCCGAAATGTTCAAATGGTGCACATAACAACTAATTAGCCTCATAACCAGTACAAAATAAACTTAGGTCTAATGTGTTTGGGTAAAGGGGAAAATTGTGTAAATTCAATTTCTAAATTAAATAAATTTGTAAATTAGATTACTATCACTTTAATTGTTTGAGAATTTATTATAACATTTTCTTTCAATTTTGGAGCAAAATTGTCTGTCCAAAGGGGTCAGTCATACCTATTTTTTTTTTCAGCTGTGTCTTTAGCTTCCAGTTCAGTGGGTCCAGGAGGCCAGATTGTTCACATAGAGTCCAGCGAGGTCACTTTAAGAGGAGATCCTCTAAATGGTTTTGGAGTTCAGCTGCAAGGAGGAATATTCGCCACAGAGACCCTCTCTGCACCCCCCCTCATCCGATTTATAGAGCCTGACAGTTCGGCAGAAAAGTGAGTGACACACACCTATAGCCGTACACACAATCACAGGAGCTTAACACAGCTGCTGGAGAACTGAGTGAAATACTGTCAACCTTCATTTTCCACTATTGTCTTAAACCCTATTCAAGCTGGGTTAGTTTAACTCAGGGAGGCAGTGTAGTGTAAGTGATAACTAACAAATTCTGTGATTCTGTGAGTCTTTATCATTTTTCAATGTGACAGTAATAATTGTGGAACGATTTTAATTCAGTATGAATCTACGGTATATATAGTGTTTACAGTCTGACAGTAATAATTGTGGAGTGATATTAATCCAGTATGAATCTGCAGTGTGTGTAGTTTTACAGTCTGACAGTAATAATTGTGGAGTGATTTTAATCCAGTATGAATCTGCAGTGTGTGTAGTTTTACAGTCTGACAGTAATAATTGTGGAGTGATATTAACCCAGTATGAATCTGCAGTGTGTAGTTTTTACAGTCTGACAGTAATAATTGTGGAGTGTAGTCTAGTATGACTAATGTAGTCTGAGTAGTCCTGTAGACTGTCCTTTAGAACAGCACACTGTGTAGGTAATTACAGTGTGTAGCATGATCTTATTGATCTTAGAGTTTTTTATTATACACTAGCAATAGACATTTAATTCAGTTGTAGCACATAGATAGATAGATTGATTTTGTCCTAAATACTGAAAAAATTGAAATGATATTTAGGTGTCATTTTCTGTCAAATATATGTTTTTACCAGTTTTTTTCTGACACTGAACTTGTACTCGGTGACTGTTTTGGCTGGAAATGAAGTAAACAAAAGGGTGACCTCTGACTTTTGGACAGTACTGTACAAAGAAAACAATACACAAAAGAATCGTGTAAGTAAAATCACAGAGAGGCTGGAGAGAGGATTTAGCTTCAAAAGTAGACCCTCATAATCCACCCCCACACCTGAGGCTGAAAACACACTCTCACACACTTGTTTCTCTCACTTATGCACAATGACACACACGCACACACGCATGCACTTATTCAGTGATGAGTGTATTGCAGTATACATTACACCCAATCTGTCTAGCATCCATCAACTACCCTAAGAATCAGCGCTGTGTGGGCTGCGTTCCAATTCATCCCCCGCTCCGCAGCGGTCTCATCTCACCTCATCTCATCTCTCTGTTGGCCCTTCACATCCTGAAGGGTGACTCAAACCCATTTACATTCTGTGATTATATGAAAATAATGCTGAAAGGGAGCCTGACGAGCTGGGGAAACAGAGGGGAAAAAGAAAGAGCGCAGGCTCTGAGCTTCATAGGGAACGATGCTAACACTTATCAGGCTGGATGCAAGTTGATATTACTTCAGAATCTGGGTCAAGGCTCGGCAGGGATGAGGAACAGGGACACTTTTAAATCATTAAATTTACATTTGGGGTTTTAACTCTGAAACTGTTTAGGGGTCTGGGCCATATCACAGTCATGTTTACACTGTGGTGCGCAGACTGAGGAAGCTCATCAGGCTGACAATAGGTCACTGCTTTGAGTCCCATCCGAAATGAATGGGAAGAGTTCTCCTATGGTTTATTGTGCTTTTAACTTGTTTTTAGTGACCAAGAATATATACTATTCTGTTGAATTGGTTCAAACTCTTGTGCCATGGTTTAAAAAATTAAGTATTCAGACTTTAGATATTTACAAGAATTATGTTATGAGCTACACCCAAGTTATTAATTGAGATAGTAATAAGCTAAATATATACAAAACCATAATTTATAGGGTACTTTCTGCTGAGAGATGTCTGTCCCAAAGCCTAACCCCTAAATTAGTGAATTTTTTTTTTTTTTTATCCCACATTTTCATGTCCTTATCGAAACACAGAGACTGAGACAGCTTCCCTGTCCCTTTCGGCCACAGGTTGAGCAGTAAGATCTTTCTGTGTTGACGAAAATGTGTCCCAAAGTCTGAAAATCAGTGTGGAACATTAGGAATTGTCATTACTGAAACACGTTTTCTGCGATAAAGTAAACCTTTTGTATTTTAATAAAAATGTCATGATTTTATGTGTACAGCTCTTCAAAGCTGTGTTTGCTAGTCATGTACTGGATAGCCTTTTGTGAGTTCTGCTCAAAATTAGCTAAAATGGTCACTACCGAAACAGTCACTACTAAAACGCTTAGTAAAGTTTTGTAGCATTATACTTATTTTGATTTCATTTATTTTAATCAAGTAAACCTAATTAAGACACAGGGTCATTCAAAGCAAAATGATTTTAATCTAAAGTCCAAGTCAGTTAGTAGTCTTAAGCATGAGGGCACAATTTAAAGCAGAACGGGAAAATTGGAACAAGAAGCTGAGGTGCTGGAATGTAGTCTAGCTGCTGCACCTTTTAAGGTGGAACGGGAAAATTCAAAACAGAAGCAGGCGAAAAAGAAGCTGACTTCATTGAGAGTTGAAATGCATGAAAAGGGATTTCTATTAGCGTAAAGGAGAGATCAGATTTCTGCGTACACACCAAAAACAGTCATAGATCCAGTAGTTTAATACTGATTTATCGCTTCTCATGTCCTCATTGTGATATTCAACAGCTTTATCAAACATCACACTTCATGATGTTATCATGCATCCGTACTCTGACCTGACTGAATTGTGTCACTGCAGCTTTCAGTCTCTGTTTCCTCACCTAATCAAATCAGCGCAAAGCAACCTTCTTACGCTTTCAACCTTATTTGAATTCTTGAGTCTCTTTCTGCAGCCCATTAGACCTTTAGCCACAATGCCGCACCCCAGATTTGTCTAAGAGCAGAGGTCAGTAGGTCAGTACTCCCCTCTTCAGAGCTCTAGAGTTCCCTCATGGTGTAGTATACTCAACTGTGGGCCTCAGCAGTGCATGTGGGTGGTCTTATAATTCCCCTGATTGTAGTTCATGTTTCACAGTAGCTTCTGGTCAGTCTTCTCCTGTAGATTTACTTCCTATATAGCACCAAAAAGGGTTCTGCTGTTGTTGTAAGCTTGACATCGTTACAATAGAAGAATGCTTTTTGGTGCTATATAGAACCATTTTCAAAAAGGTTCCATATAGAACCATATACAACGCATTCTCCAACAGTCTGCCATGCAAAGAACCATTTCAGTATGAAATGGTTCAGTGTGGAGCTCATGGTTCATCTCGAGTGTACTTGTGTTTTTTTTAACATTGCTGGTTCTTCAAGGGTTCTTTAGTAAAGAAAATGGTTCCATATAGAACCTTGAACACTCAAAGAAGCCATTGTGTGATTAAAGTTCTTTGATTCATGAAAGTGTTCTTCAGCCTGATAGAGAACGTGCTGTAGAAGGTTCTTCTTTTTGAAAAGGGTTCTATACAGCACTCAAAAGGCTTGATATCAAGTTTGACATTGTCACAACGAAAGAACCCTTTTTGGTGCTATATAGAATCATTTTCAAAAAGGTTCTGTATAGAACCATCTACAGCAAATTCCCCATCAATATGAACCAACGTCAAATCAGAACATGTACACTCTTAAAAAAGATGGTTCTACAAGGGTTCTTTAGTAAAGAAAATGGTTCCATATAGAACCATAAATACTCAAAGAGCCCTTTGTTTGATTAAAGGGTTTTTTCATCGTGAAAAGGGTTCTTCAGATTGATGGAGAATGTGTTGTAGATGGTTATTTATGGAACCTTTTTAAAACGGTTCTATACAGCACTCAAAAGACTTGATATCAAGCTTGACATTGTCACAATGGAAGAACCTTTTTGGGTACTAAATAGAACCCTATATATAGGACCATCAACAGCACATTCCCCATCAAGCTAATCAACACTTTTATGATGCAAAGAACTTTAATCACACAAAAGGTTATTCGAGAGTTCATGGTTCTAAATGGAACCATTTTCTTTACTAAAGAACCCTTGTAGAACCATGTTTTTTAAGAGTGTACATGTTCTGGTTGGAGGTTGTTTTTGTGATATCTCACTGACTTGCCTGCTCACTGTCTTCTTTGTCGACTAGATAAAGAGCTTCAAAAATCACCTCCACTTTAACTCCATACATCAATGTGACAGGTGTAGCTTTTAGTTCTGAGTCTTCACAAACGCTGCACAGCGTCTGCCCAGGTTGACTTCAGGCTGATATCCCATTTCTAAAAGTCTCTGCATAATTCAGTAATAGTGATAAAGAGATTCAGTGTGGTTTGATGTGAAATGGTTCACTGTAGAGAAACTTATCAACTCAGATTTTTTACAGTGCAGGTGATAGGAAGCAGGGGTTGTGATCGCTGCTATAGATATAGAAGTCTACACTGTTAGAAATAAAGGTTCTGTGCAGGTACGTTTCTTTTTCATCAAGGTAGAAACAATGTAAATGTTCCCTCAAAGGTACAACGGTGGTTTTAAGGTCCAACTGTGAACCTTAAATAAGTTTTTCCAGGTGAAAAATATGTATTTATACCTTTTTATAACTTAATGTTTTAAACAGAACAGTAAAATAAAAAGCCTGGAGACGAGACGGGGTGTGTGGAGTCAGTACAACTTAGAAAACATCATTTCAATGGATTATGGTGCAGTTAGGTTATCTGACTAAAGGTACTGAGATGTACCCTTGATGTTACCAACCCAGTGACAATTTAGTACCTTTATTTCTGAGAGTGTGTAACGCAAATATAGCCAGCTTTTACTCTCCAAAATGACCAGCGATCCTACACAAGCCATTTGAGGTTTTATTTGTAATCTTTAAAGTCAAATGGCTGTAGGTGAAACTCATTTTAATTTGGACAGACCCCAATAGATTATCTATGTACGTTCAGTTTATTAACAAAGCATCTAGTGAAACTGAGTTGTTAGGATTAGGACGTGGGCTTGGGCTAGGTTTAGGTTTTAGGTTAAGGTTATGGTTAGGGCTAGTTTTAAGGTTAAAGAAGGTTAAGGTGAACTTTATAGGGATTTAGTTGAATGGAAGTTAAATGCAAGATAAGCATCTCTCTGCACAGAATCCATTTAAAAATGCAACTTACTCCAAAATCTTAGCTCAAAACTATCGCAAACGCAAAAACCTCAAATGTTTTAAAGTTTTAGGCAAATTATTCATAACAATTTTATTTAATAACTTTCTGTGAGGGAGCTTTTAGAGACATTAAACTCTTGTGGTTCCTATCTGGTTCCACCACTGTGAACTATTCAGACTCAGTAAGTTTCTCTATAACAGAGCATTTATATATAGTTATAAAGCTTTATTTATTAGTTATTATGTAGGTGTAAAGAATGATATGTTAGTTATTGAGAAGAATTTAAAAAAATGATTATATTTGTTCATTTTATAATAATAACATTTAAAAAAGTAGGGTTTTTTTTGGACATTTTTCAGTTTTTGACATAATTTGAATATACCTTCTCTTGTAAAGTTACCATTTAGGAGATACAAAGTTTTCTTCCGACAACAGCGATATATAAATTATGTTAGGGGTGTAAATTTCTGAGCTGTGATTTGGTTCTAACTCTTTAGAAAGTGATCCAGCCCATCATGAAATTTTAAAATCGCCATGATTTGGATTTGATTTGATTAAATTTGATTATTTTCAAAATTATACACCACATGCAAACAGTATACTAGCCTTTTTGTTTGAATTGTACTTACAGGAGAACTTAGGAATGTACAGTAAATAATTTTATTTTATTAAGCGTTGTACTCATACCTGACCAAATTTTAATAGCATGGCCAAGATAAAATAAACATGTTTAATAAAATAAATGTTTAAAATCGCCTAAAAAAACAAGACATAAAACATGAATTGCACTTGGTGTTACTAATTTATTACTGATTTACAATTATTTACCATTATTACCATTAATTATTTACCATACTATACTATGAATACAGTGCCATGTTCATTTTTCCCCTTACACATACACGCAGTGTGAAGTTGACGCTGTGCCGTGGTGTGTACAGTGTGTGATTTAGATGGCGGTGTGTTTGGCTCGAGGCCTGTCTGCGTTGACTGGAGTGATGAGTCACAGCTGAAGGTGGTGACAGACGACAGTAATATTCAGTGACTGCTGTTAACAGTGTTATACACGTGTTATGCCCGTGTTTTCTGATGTCGTGATTCATTTAGTCTTTTTCGGTCTGATTGGAATGCAGGACTCGCGAAGCCCTAACCTCAACCTCATTTCCATTTCATTACAGTTAAACGTGTGCATATTCTCATATCCATTTAAATTTAGAGTGCAGCGTGTGCTGCAAAGTAGCATTAGCCGAGTCCATTAATATTCTGCTAAAGGAGCCGTGCTTTTCGCAGTTTCACAGATTCGGTGTTGGTGCAGATGGATCACTGGTACTGGAGTGGCACTTTTCTTGCTGTTCTGCAAGTTTCTGGTCGTCTTTTTCGGTGTTCAAGGTGCTCCAGAGTGGTTACTTCTTCCTCTGCTACAAAACATGCTGACACAGGGTTGGAGGACTCTTATCCGTGTTCTTTACCTCATATGTTCTGCGAGATTCCATGTGTTTCTTGGTTATTTTAAGAAGCCGAGAGCTACATAGCTGGTAATGCTTGACCACATTTTAACCCTGTAATGCTAAAGCTAATTCTGCCACTTATACTCCTCTTCTTTATACTATAATTTCTCGTTGCTCTTATTACATTTCATTACATTACATACATGTTATTTGGACAAGTAAAGAACACTAACAAAACTGAAAATTACAAATTACCATTCTGAGCAAGCAAACATACAAATATGAGCAAATATTCACGCTTCTGTTGTTGCCCTGATGAACACAATAAGTATTTCTGTAGTGACTGCATTCAAGAAGCCTTTAGTGAGAAAAGGAAATTGACAAAAAGTAGAACATTTGCACTAGAATTATTTTGAGATATTATTTCATTCATTTGAAATTCTAAGTCGTTATTTCTAGATATTATCTCATTAATTTGAGACATTAAGTCATTATTTTGAGATATTATCTCATCAGTTTGAGATGCTAAGTCATTGTTTTGAAATATCTCATTAAGTTGAGACGCTAAGTCATTATTTTGAGATATGATCTCAATTTGAGATGCTCTCATTATTTGGAGATCTCATCAATTTGAGATGCTAAGTCATTGTTTTGAGATATTATCTCATCAATTTGAGATGCTAAGTCATTATTTTGAGATATTATCTCATTAATGTGAGATGTTAAGTCATTATTTTGAAATATCGCATTAATTTGAGATGCTGTCATTATTGTAAGATATAATCTCACCAATTTGAGATGCTAAGTCATTATTTTGAGATATTATCTCATCAATTTGAGATGCTAAGTCAGTGCTTTGAAATATTGTCTCATTAATTTGAGATGCTAAATCATTATTTTGAGATTATTTCTTTAATTTGAGATGCTGAGTCATTATTTAGATATATTATCTCATCAATTTGAGATGCTAAGTCACTGTTTTGAGATATTATCTCATCAATGTGAGATGCTAAGTCATTTTGAGATACTATCTTATTATTCTGACAAGACTTCTTGTTATTTTGAGAAGCTCAATATATAATATCTTAAAATGATTACAACCCCATTTTATGTTTTTTGGACCGATGAATCTAAATTTGTAATTGGGTCCTTGGATCATGAGAAGCAGAAAGTGCAACCAACGTCTAAGACTGAACTTTGGAGCTGTGAAACATATCCCCGCAGATTTCTTTGAAAAACTGAAAACAAGTCTCCTGAAAAGAGTGGAACCCGTAATAAAGGTGAAGAGCAGACACACTAAATGCTGGAAAATATGATAATGAACTGAATTGTGGAATCTTCTGCCTAATTTTCTGTTAAATATGTTTTCTGCTGATGCTGAAAAATGAATAACTTGTACTTAATTACTGTCTTGAGTGTAAATTAAATCATTAAAAAGGGTGGTTTCTGACTTTTTCACAGTATTGTATAGTGATAGAAAACACAGCAACACACTGATATATCCAGTTCCAGATGCTGATCCATTTTATGCTGACCAATGCGGACATGTTTGCACACCAACTACTGTGGGGGCAGATTTTATCCAGTTAAAGGGGATGAACACCAGGTCACTGAATGTGTCACTCATGAGATATGAGATAATGTGACTTGGATGTGATTGGCAGGTGCGGGCTGCTGCAGGTTGGGGACAGGCTCTTGTCCATCAATGGTATTCCCACAGAAGACGGGACGCTAGAGGAGGCCAATCAGCTGCTTCGAGATGCTGCACTGACCAATAAGGTCACACTAGAGATTGAGTTTGATGTAGCAGGTTTGTGACCGCATTGCATTTTAAACATACTCAAAACATCTTAAACTCCAGGCTTATTGTTTAAGTATTAATCCTAACACTTATTAATAAGTAACAACAACTGATTTTGTGTCAACTACTATAAAACTAATATGTAAGCAGTGTGGAGAGGAATTGACATGCTGTTCCATATTTCTGTTTGGTTCTGCCTCGTTTCGTACAGATTAGGTTAAAATTTGTACTCAAACTCTTTCTACCCTTTCAACAGAGTCAGTAGTGCCTAGTAGTGGTACTTTCCATGTGAAGCTGCCTAAGAAGAGAGGAGTCGAGCTTGGCATCACGATCAGTGGTAAGATCCAAGTTCCTTTATCTGTCATTGATAAAGTCAAAGTACAATGGAATTTTTCCTTGCATGTCGTTATCCACAGGCTACAATTAATAAGAATAAATCATGACAGCACAGTGTTACATCAGGGATGGGCATTTCAGTCAAAGATTGGGTGTGTAATGGAGCGTTTTCACACTTTTGTATTTGCAGAAGTCGTCATAGTAGGAAAAACATAGCAGTAGTGACATTTATGAATGAGAATGTAGAGGGATTTTTACCTCTTTGTTAAGATATTGACTTAAAGATGTTGTTAGCATGACTGTCCATTTTCAGAGAGGAGCCAATTGGACATTAGGTCTACATTAAAAGCAGGCTACTGCGACTGCTGCTTCTGTGCTGGATGGCCAAGTGGTACAGCTATATATAAAGGTAAAAAGCTCTCGATGAATGAGAGAAGATGTCACCTATGAACTAATCAAAACTGGTGCTTCCTTAGTAGGCTAATGTTAGGTAATGGGGCCGTGGGACTTGTTTTTAGACCTGGGAGTTAAATGATGCAGACCAGCCTGCAGCAAACCTGAATTCCAGTTTACATGTTTGTGGTAAAATGATGACGGATATCCCATTGTTTTCAATAGAGCCATGACGGAAAATTCTGCCACCACCTCTGGCAGCGTAACTCAAACCGCAGCGTGAAGCGGAATGCTTATCACCTGTTCAGTTTTCCACTAATTTTGTCATTGACTGAAGCAGCGAAGTAAACCGGATATTGATTTGGTAACGCTTTATTTGGATGGTCCACTGTAGATGCTCAGTACAACATTCAACTGAATGTCTATTAAATGCAACTGCACTTGAAGTCAAGTGTGGAAGATTCTATCAAATCTATTCCTAACCCTAACGTTAAGGCAAAACCTACACCTACTCCTAAAGCTACCCTAACCTTAATGTTGTTGATAATGACTGTACATCACCAGAAATTTTGTTAATGATTTTAATATCTGTAGATCATCTATAGGGAACCATCAAAATGAAGTGTGACCGTTGATTTTTGGGGGATGCCAAACATCTCGTTGTTGAATTCAAGAAGAACCCAGTATTATACAACAA
The DNA here is from genome assembly GCF_904425465.1 of Colossoma macropomum. Classification (NCBI taxonomy): domain Eukaryota; kingdom Metazoa; phylum Chordata; class Actinopteri; order Characiformes; family Serrasalmidae; genus Colossoma; species Colossoma macropomum. The sequence continues at coordinate 10,153,441 of NW_023494810.1, forward strand.
AAAATAAAGAGTATACAGGCATCCTCTTGACTTTTCCACCTTAAATAACAATCTACACTTAGATAAACCAGGTGGCCATTTAATAATAAAATGAAAACTGGATAAACTAGACTCTCCCGATTCTCCCGACTCTCCCGATTACCAGCTCCAGCATTGTTAGCTATATTAACCAGTGACCTGTATAGACTAGCTGCAGAATTCTGTGCTGTGATTATGTTGATCAGTATATTTTGACACTTTCTTTCAGACTTGCTCCTCTCTGAAAATGAAAATTGAACCACTAAACGATTAAACATCGTCTTTTTTGTGCAAAAATTAGGTAAAGGCCTTATATAAGCAAGAGACTTTGTAAAGGAGGACTCTGTCTACATTCTCATTGGTAAACGTTGCCATTACTGTAATCCTTTCCCCAATATGACGACTTCTGCTATACTAAATACGAAAGTGTGAAAAGGGTCTATTAGTATTGTACTTACTTTTCATTTAGGAGGTTCCACGCAACACTAGTAAGGCTATTGTTTGCTGGATGACATGCAGTGTCCGTTTAAGTTCGACAGACCAATCAGTGACCTTCAACGCCGTTTAATGTCTCTCAGTGTCACACTGCATTTTTCTAATATTACATTAGTTAAAAACCCAGAACCAGGCTTGACATTTACATAGAGAAAGGCGGAAAGTATAAAATCTTTAAGATTAACACACAAATGCTAAGCATCAGTTTTTACCTCAGCTAAAGTTGCTGGAATAGTCACGCAAGTTATTTACCTCATAACTTTTAGCTTGAAAGCTGTGAGTTTGAAGAGCTAAACTGATGCTAAATGAAAAATTTAGTACATTATGTTGGAAGTTTAATCCCAATAAATCTCTACTTGTATAAATGTATGAAGTTTCTTGTCAGGAGTGCGGCAGCCTTGAAGCAGCTGCAGTAGCCTTTCTGTTTCTTTCATTGGACTAAACAGTTTAGAAACTCAGAGCAAAATGTAAGATGAAGGCTCTACATTGGTAAGAACATCTGACAGATTAGAGAGAAGCTAATTTATCAAAAACCCTAAGTTACTATATGATATTTAGACTTGCTTTACTATTATAATCATATTATAAGTGATAGATATGTTTAAAACCAAAGTTTCGAGCTTTGGTCATAAAGTGACCTGGGACATTGAGAGTGTACTAAATGAAGCAATTCAGGATTAGGTTTAATTCAACTTTCATACTTCACAAGCGAACAAATGACAAATTATTTATTTTGATGCTATACAAGTTTGCCCGTTTTTTATTGTTGTAGAAGTCTGTGATCCAGCGTGTGTCCCAGTTCAGGGGCTGCATCCTTCGAAGGCTGCTTAGACCTGCGAAGGCTGAACTGAAATGAGACCGTCTGCTCTACGGCGGATTTCCCTTTGCGTCACAGCACCGCTGTTCCCGTCCTTACCGTTACATCACGAAACGCCGCTCCTGTTAAGTTGTTAGAAAGTTCTTTCAAGATGGAACCAAAAACCTTGATTTTAGTTTTTTATTTTTTCATTTATTAGAGCTGGAGATGCTTCACCACCAACGCCTACACCGGCACATGATGTATCTTAGACTGATTAGAATGGCTTTTTTTTAGTTATTCGACTCAGTTTAAACCCAATACTTATATGTAAGTGTACTCCTCTGACGCCGTTCACTCCTCTGCTGACGCTGCCATGTTCTCAAATCCTCATCGGCACGCATGAACCTCAGGATATTTTGGCTGGCAACGGGTGGATCCTTCGTTGCCATGGAGAAGAAGGACACATTTCTCGGCCGCATATGAATGAGCCTTCAAAATGGGACAGCCTAGTCATGCCGCTGTGACGCAGTCAGCCTTCAAATGCAGCCTCCGAAGGACGCAGCCCCTGAATTGGGACACAGCGCCATTTAGCATCCATTTTCCAAAAAGATTATAAAGGACATACAGTGTACAAAGATCAGGCTGATCAACAACAACACTATTTAATAGCATATTCTTACCAAGGGTGCTAATGATTCTGGAAGGAACTGTACTTTGCACTGCATTAATGTACTAATCACTTTCTAAATATATGTTTTTTTTTCACTTTCTTTGTCTTGTTTATTTCTGCGTTACGTTCTTTGCTTTACTTAAGACTCAGCAACATATTCAACATTTGTTCAGATTTCCGATAACAAACACAAAATGATCTCACACAGTAGTGCTTTAATAGAGACAATATTTAGCTACTCCCCATTTAAACATGCCAGCATGAGTTTTCTCACGAGATGTGCATTTTAAAAAGTTCTGGGTACCCTCTGACTGCAGTCAGTGCCCGTGTCATGGAATTATATTACCCTGGGAAAATGAGTGTGCTCTGCAGTGGATCTGTTTATGCAGAGCCAGACTCTCTCAGGGCTTGTTTACTTGAGCTTGCTGGCTCCTCTGTATGGCTGCTTCTCCCCTTTTATGCAGCGTCTTTTTTCCTTCTAAAAGGAGGCCACTGAGCTAAGCGCTATAGACTTGTAGTATGTGTGTGTTGGTTATAAGCAGTAAAGTAAAGTAAGTATGGAAAACTACATATTAACTATTCCATGTTTTTTTAGATTATAATTTTTTTATAGGTATTTTATTATTATAAGTGTTTTATTTTGTGCAGCCTTTTACATTTCAAAGCCAAACTGTGCTTGATTTACGTTTTAGTGACCCCTTTATTTTAAATACAGGGCGTCATACCATGCTTATATGATTTTTACAATATATGTCACATATCACTGCTGTCTGAACAAAACCTTGTATCTCTATTTTTGTTGTTTTTCTAGTTTTTGACTGCTAATTTGAAAATGCCTGTTTCCTTTACATTGTATCTAAATTTCATGAAGAATTGACCCAAAGAAATGACCCCAAATGACTTGGAAAAAAAGTCTGGTTCCATTGACTTACATTTAAAGTAAAGTATGTTTTTTCCTTCTCCTGTAATGTTACCATTTTGGAGATATGAGGTTTTCTTCCGACAGCGGCGAAATACTGTATATATTTCATTGCAAGAACTCAGGTGACATGACACATTTATTTCAGTAATATAACAGTGTTGTGTTATCATACAGGCCACACAATCTATTTGTTGCTAATTGTACTCTAGTGAGCTGTTATAACATCAGACATTCTGACAGCTGTCATGTTTGTCATTTTTATGTCAAAGTAGCATCAGATGTCTTTCATTCATCTGATCCGAGTTTTCCAATAAATCTCATTTGTAGAGTTGTGCTGCTTGCAATACAAGCATTTGATATGTGGCTAAATATAGGGGATATATGGGGATCCCCTATCGGATATATGGTCAAATATTGGGATGTTTATGTATATAAATATGTATATAAATATGTAAGTATGCCCTTATATTTGACAGGAGTAGATGTACATACAATGCTGTGCAAAAGGCTAACCTAAGCAAACTGTTTATTACCATTTATTCAGACAGTTGATGTGTATTTGCTTGTAAAAACACCATATATCATTAGAATAAATGCATTAATGCAGTAAACATTAACAAACATTTCTTGTTTCAAAAAGTATTTGAAGAGTTTTGTTCCTAAATGCCTTTATCTGTTTGTTAGAATTTTGGTTACAGTAATTTAATGAAAAATAGCTGATGTTTATAGAAAACAGTATTTATCTAATTAAGGTGGTATTAGTCATAATACCACATTGATATTTATCATATGTGTAAATGCCTCTCACAACAATGTATATCATAAAAAAATGAAAATTGTGAAAATGGTCTATAAAGCATTTTGCAACAAAGTCCTTAGTAGATATTTGATGAGCTGATTTAAGGAGGACAGATTTGCCCCCCCCCCATCAACACCCCCAACCATTGCATGGATTTGCTCAGCACCAGCACTCCTAATTTGACATAATGAAGAACTGATTAACATGTTTATATTTATTCTTAAATGAATGTTTTTCTAAACAGATAAGAGTTAACTGCACAATTAAATAGGTTTTTACATGCATTTTTCTCAGGGGCCTTTGTGCAGTACTGTATATAAGCTTACTTCCGTGTCTATAAGACAGAGGTGGGAACAAGTCAGTAAGTTGCAAGTAACAAGTAAGTCTCAAGTCTTCACACTTAAGTCCCGAGTCAAGTCCCAAGTCAAGACAGTCGAGTCTCGATTCAAGTCCTGAGTCAGTAGTCCTAATCTTCGAGTCTTAAACAAGTCAGTCTGCCTTCTTCAACTAATTTAAGTCCATAACACTGAATAATGGTAACATTACTGTAGCCTTTTAATGACAGCAAGTTAGCAATGTATGACTGTATGTTAATTTATTATTTACCCCTCCAACTAAAATACAAAATCCATGATACACAGATAACCATGACAGACATGCTGTATACACAAAGACTAGTGCAACTAGACATGAAAAGAATTTTAAAAGCACTTCTAAACTTAATAAAATATATATATATAATTATATATATTTTATGATAATTTAGGAAAATTGGGCGCATAAGATTAAAATAAAAACTAGGTCAGCCAGATAAAAACAACCACTAGTTTAAATTGAATTTAGAGGACAGCGGAAACCAAAATGATCAACCTGAACAGTTCACAGAAAAGACAGCAAAATGATGGTGAATGTACGAAGCTGAAGTTGACTTTTTTTCGCCAGCTTCTTATTTGAATTTTCCATTCATGCAAAATGATCGGAATGGAATTTGCCATTCCATTTAAGGTGGAATGGCAAATTCCAATACGAAGCTGGTGAATAACAAGTCAACTTCAGCCTTGTGGTAAATGTTTCGCTTGTTTTACCTGCAGAAGCTGTTAAAAACAGAGAGAGCTGTGTTTCTTTTGTTTTGCTAACGTGAGTAAAACGGTCAGTTCAGCTGGTGAGTTTCTCCAGTAAGACTGGAGTTTAAGCACTGAGCTGGGCGCATTGATGCTGTTGATGCTTCGCATGTTTCCAGCTTATAGAGGTGAACTTGAGCTCTAAACGCTTCTCTTGTCATCCAAAATGAAATAAACCGAACATAAGCACAGTGACAGACATCTGACGATGCTGTTTGTTCAGTTTACGTCAGAAAATGACTCCATTCACAAGAAAAATAATCAAATGTGTAGAGTCCCGTCTGCAGTCAGACTCTCCACGATTCGTCCACTTTGGGATTTGAGTCTTTCTGAGTTCTGATGCTCAAGTCCAAGTCAGGGTCCAAGTCACTGGTGTTGAAGTCAAAGTCGAGTCCCAAGTCTTTCTCAATTTTCTGGAGTCCAAGTCATATGACTCGAGTCCACACCTCTGCTATAAGACTATGAATAAACTCATTCCTTATACAAGTAATTGGAGGTAGTTTTCTGTCTAAATGTTTATGTCTGACATGTGCATTTTTAATTTATAATTATTTAGTGATTTCTTTAGTTCTGCACTATGTATACAAAAGATACTTCTCCTGTGAAGTTAGCGTACAAGGTTTTGATGAAAAGTTTCAAACATTTAGAATCAGAATCAGAATCAAGCTTTATTGGCCAGGTATGCTTACGCATACAAGGTATTTGGTTTTGGTTACAGGAGCTCACAGTGCACAGTACCGGACAGACATTTACATGTAGTGAATAAAATAAATATAAAATATAAAATATAACAAAATGAAATAAAATAAAACATGCATTCCTACCATCACTCACTCAAACACACACACACACACACACACACACACAGAGTCATACTTGTAAACCTTACATTGTGCAAAGTATGGGTCTAAAGTTAAGGTGTTGAGTGCAGCAGCAGTTAGAGGGTGTATAGTGGCAGAGAAAGGGATCAGTGAGGTCCGATAAGTGGGGTAATAAGGCAGGTAAGTAAGATTCTAAAAAAAACACTGGTTTGAGGCAGCAGTTCCCAGAGGATGGAGCTGAATTAGATACTATATACCAGTATTTATGAAGTGCAGTTTGAAGCTGGAATATTGTTTTTGTGTAGTATTTTAACTGTTCAAGAGAGTGATGGCCAACGTTTAGACGGATTATGTTAATGCTGTCTGTTTTTTCGAGATTGGTGATTTTATTCCCTCTTTTGTTGATGTTATACGTTTTTTTAGGTGGGAAAAGTAAATATATATTTTTCCTTTTCTTGTTTTTTGAGCCAGAGACCCATTTTCTCCCTTCAGTTGAAACAGCAGATGACTCAGTATCTGAGTTTCATCATTCTGTTTTAAATTTTAAAATGCTTTTTGCTGGGGTTCATTCTGTAGTCTTGTCTCCTGGGTGAAGCGTTTCTAAGTCTCGTCCAAATACAAAGAGAATTTAAATGCTGAATACGTTCACATTAATGAAATATTCGCTTAATATTTATTACTTTCAGATTATTTTGTAGGATTGAGCTTTAAGAGCCTTGCCTACTTTTAATCCTTTCTCTCCCTGTCGAGCCTGAAGGAGCCTGAAGAAGTCTCCGCTGTTCTCCCTGCTCACATCCATCATGCAGCTTTTCCATAATCACTGAGCTCCTAACAGTCGCTGAGCAGCTGACATTTCGTCTGGTGGTCTTTTTCATGCACGGCCATTGGGGGGTGCTCTTGTTTTTGTGTACACAGCACAATCAAAGCACATCTCTTCTCGCACAAGGCTTCTAGTTTCAGCTGCACTCCAGTTCATTTCAACAAGTTTTGTCTTTTTACTTGCTGTTTTTCAGTCACTGTAACACAACCCTTTTAAATATCTAAGGTCTAAATGCTTAATTGGTTATTTATTTATTTGTCGTTTTACCGTGGGACCACAGTTTGAACTAATTCAGAAGAATGACCCATACAATAAGCTACTTACATGTCTGTACGACCATAAATAAACACATTCCTAATACAAGTGAAGGTAAACACTATATTCTATCCCACTGTAGACATATTTGCTATTATTAAGCTATTATTAAGTTATTAAGTGATAAAAACACTAGTTATCTAGTTCAAAAATTCCTCAAAATTTTGATCACTTTTCACATATGAAGTGTTCTTAAAATATTCATGTCATAATCATAAAGACATTTTCATTCAAAGCTTAAATGCCTGAAATGTGTTTCTAAAGCAAAGGCATGTGCATTCCGACTGATTTTGAATTTGAGTATCTGTAAGGGTTAATGGATGGATAATATCTTTTGATAAAGTTTAAAGAAGTAGCATTACAGAGTGAGGAGAAATAAAAACACACTACAATATGGTGAACGTGCACTGCTGCAAGTCGCCCTGTAAAGCCTGTATTATGATCTAAAAGTCAGAGGTGTCGCATTAATTTGCGTGATTTCTCTTTATGCCTGCTTCCCTTAATTCTGCACATATTATTTTGTAGTTTTCATATCATTACTGTCATTACTACTGAAATAGGACAAATGAAGAAAACTGCTGTAACACTTTTACTGTAGGGGCAGTGTTCATAAGGCTCCATGACACCTATATAGACCTCCATAAACATTAATGAAGACTTATTCCAATAGGCATTGTTTGTTGTAAACGTTGCACTTGCCAACTTTAATGTCAAGTTGACTTAGCATCTATGTTGTGTAGGTTTTAAGTGAGTCATGACAAGCTTACGTAGGTGCCACATAGCCTTATGAACGCTGTCCTACAGTAAACCCTTCCTGAGCAGGTAGACCCAAACCTTTGACTGTTTACTGCTGTAAACCTTTTTAACTTGCTCATCACTTTCCAGTGTGCCATTATATCGCGTTCTTGCTGAATAGAAGAAACGTCTGTTCCAGCAGTTCCAGTTAACCGATTTAGGGTTCGGGTTTTATCATCGTGCTGTCTCTGGTGTGTGTGCGTGTGGGTGGATGAGTATTTGACACTGCTGCTGATGATGCATTGTCTTCTCCAACAGCCAGTAAAAAGCCGGGCGAGCCTCTGATCATATCAGACATAAAGAAAGGAAGCATGGCTCACAGGTACGGCCAGCATTACAGACACTGAAACAGTGCCATTAACAAATAAAGGGTGCTTGTTTAATGTGTAGTTCTAAGCAAGCAGGGCAACGTGTCCTCAAAAATCTTTTTCCCACTCTCTGTAGTTTAGAACAGGTGCCATTCGTCTGGAACGTTCCTCTCGGACAGTGAACTGGGCATCAGAAATTAAAGTATTCTATAGTCGTTGCAAATGGAAGGATATTTTCCAAAATAGAATAGAGCAGGGGTCAGCAGACTTATGCCTAAAGGGCTTGTGTGGCTTTCATTCTAACCAAGCAGGAGCCTCATATAACCTGGGGGTTACTGGGGGGACGGAGGGGTCATGGCCCAGTCACTTTTTTGAAATTGCGCAAGATAATTGTGGTGGTTGTGGGACGGTTGTTGACAAAATAGTGCATATCCTGTCGTGGATTCTTTTTTAAAACTTCATTACTCGAGGGTATTTTGCTAAAATATTTATAACTGTATGCAGATCAGACTAAGATTATAGTGAGACAAAGGAAAGGAAAAAATGGCATAGTAAAAGGCAACAAAATCAAACTTACTTTTTGTTTTTGTGCCTTAATGTTTATGTATAAGGCATATTAGTATGATAAATATAATTGTAGGCATACCCTGTTTACCCAGGGTTACATTTGCTCCAAACCCCCCCCCCCAACAACCAAACGAGCTGTTTGAAGACTAAGGCTCAGTCCCATTTCACCCTTCGTCCCTACCACTTAGCCCTTACCCATCCTTTTTGCACAGCTAGTAGCCTGTTAATGAAGTAATGTTCTTTATTTGAGGGTCCCATTTCATAGGGGAAGATTTCAACCACTACCCCTTGTAACTCAGTACGAAGAGACAAGGTGACACTCAAAAACAAGGAGTAGGGGTAAAAAAAAAGAAATGGGGTTAGGCCTAAGAAAAACATTAAACAAGTAGAATCAAATGAGCTTCTGTGTGACTGGAATGAAAACCTGCTGCCACACCAGCCCTTTGTGGACAAGATTGGTGACCGCCATTTTGGAGCTGGATTAGTTTTAGCTGGGGCGGTGCTGCAAAGCAAGTGATTACCAGTGAGATCCATGATTTTAAGAATGAATCTGCAATGTCTATAGTTTTTACAAGTTTGCCAAGTCATATGTCTGGAATGAATGACGTTATAATTCATCAGACTCAGAGCTCCAGAAAAGATCCAGGGCATGATGGTCATCCTAGATGGACTGTATAAAGTTTTCCTAATCTATAAATGATTTTTACTAATGAAAAGACATCTAAATATATGCTCAAGTGTGAGAAAATATTAGATATACCCCTGTTTGCCCTAATAATAAATCGTTATGGTAATTTTGTATTTATTCACCGTCCTGAAATCCTAGTTTGTTGTTTAAAAAAGGCTAAAAATGACATTTTTCAGTGTACTGGGTTAAAATTTCCTTGGTATAGAATGATATAATATTTTATTTACCACACAACAAACAACAAGGCAGTAAAGTTAGTGTCAACAGAACACAAGGGTTAACTGGGAGTTAGCTTCTTATGCTTTTTTGTTTAAAACTATTTAATTGTGACGTTAATGCTGAAGCGAACATCCGGGCCATGGTGTTTCGTTCAGGGCTATCTGAGGTTATTTGGGGAAATTACATGGATCCTTTATCCCATACGAATTGGCCAGTAGATCCCTTACAAATTACATTATTGGACCTCCTCTGGTATAACTAATCCAGCTCGAACAGGAGCATTAAAGGATATAAAGGAGCATTTCACACTAAACTACTCTGAATGACCTTGGTTACATCTTAGCCTTTTAATTATGCAGAAAATTTAAAAAATTGGTGGAATTCCCCTTTAATGTTGCAGTGTGCTGGAGCGGTGGTTTTCAACTGTAGTCCTAGGGACCCACTGCCCTGCAGAGTTTCAGCTATTCTCTACCCCAATACACTTGATAGTGTCTTATAATAATAATAATAATAATAGTAATAAGAGTAACATTATGATTGATTATTAGCTGATGAGCCAGATCAGTTTTGTTGGGGCAGGGAGCAGTTGGGACAGTTGAGGGGGTGGGGGGTGTCTGGTTGAAACCACTTACTAGATTATGAATATGAAACCCAAGAAAGCTGTCACTGTGCTGTTGCCCATTTTGCTAAAGAAAAGTGCTTTTATTTGCTGTTTCCTCTTCTCCTCCTTTAGAACAGGGACCCTCGAGCCCGGGGACAAGCTGCTAGCTATAGATAACATTCGCCTGGAGAACTGCTCCATGGAAGACGCTATGCAGATCCTTCAACAGAGCGAAGACCTAGTCAAGCTCAAGATCCGCAAAGATGAAGACAACTCCGGTGAGGAAGTGTGTGTGGGTCTGTGTGAGTGTTTTTGGTCAAGTCTACATTCACTATTACTTTACTGTTCTAAAGATTAATCCCTACAAATCGAGTTATAACTGTCCTTTTACCTTATGTAATTATTTAAATTAGATCGTTAGTGACATGATCAATTACATTTAGATTTGATTTGTTTGTTAGATTCTGTTTGTTTCTTTGTCAAAAAGTAGGAAATCATGGCAAAATACATATAACAGATGTTTTTTTCTTCACAAAAAACAAGGCAGGCACATAAAAAAAAAACTTTCCATCAAATTTAATTTACAGTGAAATATATCCTCTTCTGATTTTAAACTCAAACATGATATCGATTGAAAGTTCAGAATCTTCACTTGCGATTGAATCTTTTCGTTTATTTCAGTGAGCTGTGAGAGGCAAATGATTCATATAAAATACAGCATGCTGTTGCTTTTCATGGATGATAACTATGATTTCTGTAAGTTAAAGGATTGTTTTGATGAAACGTCTTCTTTTCCACTTAACCGCTGTTTAGTCAGTCAGCCAAGACATGCTCGCCTTCCTGGTTTTGCACATGAAGTCAATAGTTGCCCAAAATCTTCTCTATAATTCTATGCAAAAGTCAGAGACCACTCTTAATTTTTAGAATTTCCAGTGAGTCATTAAGTACAAGTTGTTAATTTTCAAGAGATATTTCTGAGGAGATAAATTATTGAATAATCCACTCACATAAAACAGACATTTCCAAAACTGGCCTTCAAAAATAATTAAAAGAAAAGCCTTCATTTAGAAAACAAAAGAGACACACACTCTGTGTAATTTTCTGAATATACATGTTCTACTTTTTTCCAGACTCTGTAAAATAAGCTTATACATAATGGCCATTTTTTAACAAAAAAATGAAATACATGAAGGGTGGTGTCTCTTTAAATAATCATATTAGTAAAATAGCAGGGATGATGATCTGTCTTATTATCATCATCTGCATTAGTTCTAGCTTTCTGGTGTAATTTCATCTTCAAACTCTGTTTAGCACAGAATAATATCAAACTGTGATAGGGAAGGAAAGTGGTTCCAGTGATCCCCATCATGCAGCTACATGGTAACATTGTTCATTTTTATCGTTCACGTTCAGTCGTACTGAGTCCTAAACCACATCGCCAGATCATTAATATTAATGAAGCTCTAAATGTGGTTTGAACATGTTGAGAGATGTTCTGGGGATGTATTTACAGAAAAGATCAGGTTGACTATTGATTTCTCATGTTTTAGCAACTTTAGCCCTGTAGCTCCACATCCGACTCCAACTTCAGCCTTGACACCAAATATGTCTTGATCGACATATACAGCTTTCGCTGTAAGTGGAAAGTTTGATTTTTTCGCATTTAAGTAAGTACATAGTCGGCTCTGAAAAGTCCATGTGAAGGCGGAGAAAAAGGTCAAGGATGCTTGCTCAAAAAAATAAAGAGTATCTTGCGGTGACCAAGACGAACCCAACAAACTGCAAATAAAAAATGAGCTGCAAATGCAGAAAACACTTCAGAAACGCTGATAACCCAGTCACAGTGGACGTGTTTCTGTAGGACACTCAAAGAGGACAGAGCCAGTCAGGCTGTTAAATTAGATTAGTATAAGAATAGCACAAGCATTCACCAGTAAAAGTAAGTTAACTTTTATTTCAGCAGATTACGACTATCACTGTATTGTAATGGGAATTAGCTGTAGAGTGTAACTGTAAATGTTTAATACCAGAGAACTACCACAGTACTGCTGTGACATCTCAGATAGCAAATTAGCCAGCCAGGTTAACCGTGAACTTGGGATGTGCGTGTCCGAGTGTCTGTGGTCTTCACTACTTCTGTCAGTCCATCATAGATATTCCATTTGAGCCTTTTGAGTCTATCAGAAACATTTCCGTTGTGTTGTGGCTCATTTCCGTTGTGTTGTGGCTCATTTCCGTTGTGTTGTGGCTCACTTCTATTGTGTTGTGACTGGCTTTGCAGCGTTTCTGTGTCTGCGTTTTCTTTATTTGCAGTGCGTCTGTGAAATGTAGCTCTGATGTAGTCATGTTGATGAAAGTGTTTTCTGCGTTTGCAGTGCGTTAATGAGTTTGCAAAGTGTTTTTAATTGTACTGTGAATAGGGTCTTGTCAGCCACCGTAGTATCGCCAAGCGCCATCACAATCACATAGTTATATTGGTTTTATTGAAAGAAATACAACCATTACACCTCCAGCAAATGTGCAGTGAATCTAGAATCACCTGGAAATCAAGGCTGGATATGAAAGATGTTGTTCTAAAACATGTCGTAACAAAACAAGCTCATTACTTCAGCCTTGCAAGACGTTGCATCACAGGTTGCTAAAGTAGGATTGTCGTCAGTCGGCCTAATGCTTGAAATCAAACATAAAAACAGTGCAGCTGGTGTGCAGGGGTTTCTTGTTTGTACCTTCACTGCCATCCTTCGCTGATTATACGTCAGTATACAAGGGAAAACATCATTTTCAGAATACGGCTGTCAGCCTTTCTCTCTTACCACTCTCCTGCCTTTTTTTTGTACTGTCACGTTCTGACAGGTTTTTTCATGTTGTTTATCTGCATGTTGTTGTTTTTTTTGGAAATGTGGCTCCGTCTGAAACTGGATGCTGGGAGCTCACAGCCACGTGCGCAGATATCTCTGCTTTGAATCAGCTGTACACTGCAGGATATTAAAAAGCATCAATCAAAGCCAACATGTGTTGGCCATATTGAGGCTGTGACATACATGCAATATTGGACTCTGCCACCAGGGGCTGACATAGACTCACTCAATGGAGATTAATTGTTCTTTGTTTCTCCAGCACTCCACTGAGTGTTGCATTTGACATTTAGATTTAAGAATTGAGAATTTTGACTTAAAAGTTGAGAATGCATGGTGCTTCTGTGTCTTGGATGCATCATATATGCAGTACTGGGCAAAAATCGGAGACCATCCTTCACATTATTTTCCGGTTGGAACAGCCACCAAGTACAAGTTACTAATTTTTTTGGATTAGATAGATTAGGAAATTAGATATATATCCAAAACTAGAATGAAAAATTATTAAAAGCTACAGAGAAAATTAGACTCCTAACAACCACCTGGAAGACCTGGTAGAGACCAAAACCACCCCATCAGATAAACAGCACTTTCATCTTTGAGAGAGAGGAGAAAATCAAGCTGTTTCAGATCTGAAAACATCCACAGGTGTTTCTGTCCATCTTTCCACTGTGAGAAGACAACTCACTGCTGTGGGTCTGAAAGGATGTGTAGCTGTCAAGAAGCCTCACTGAGAAAAGGAGACGGACACACCAAACAAAGAAGATGAACAATGGACTGACCACCCCAGAGTCCAGACCTCAACATCACTAAATGTGTTTGGATTACTTCAGAAAATGATCAGCCAACTTCAAAGACTGAACTTTGGAGGTATGTCTGCAGATTTCTTTGAACTGAAAGTGAGTCTCCTGAACAGAGTGGATGAGTCCAGACTTCAACATCACTGAATGTGGATTATTTCGACTGTGAGAAGCAGAAAATGCAACCAACTTCTAAGACTGAAATTTGGAGGTGTGGAAAAATATCCCAGCAGATTTCCCTGCGGAGTCTCTTAAAACAATCTGAAGCTGAAATAAAAAAATTATATTATAAAATTATATTTTCGTTTTTGAGTCTTCTGTGTAATTTTTGTTAAATATATTTGATGCTTTTTTTCCTGATTCTTAGAAATGAATACTTATAATGGCTCTTTTCACTGGAAATGAAATAAATGTCATCTCTAACTGCTATGTGAAGCATCCAAGTCATAGCATAAGCTGTATTATTATAGACCCATATATGTATTTTTTCTCAAAATACATATTATTTTATATTTATATTACTTTGTTATATATTTTACTGTTTTAAATACCCCCTGTTTTTTTCTTCAGTCAAAACGGCGAGTTTCATCACTCTGTTTTAAAATGCCTTTTGCTAGCGTTCATTCTGAAGTCTTGTCTCCTGGGTGACCGGTTTGGAAGCCTTGTCCAAATACAAAGAGAATTTAATGCTGAATAAATTCACATTATTGAAATGTTCTCTTAATATTTATTATTTGCAGACACAGGGATGAACCAGGAGCAGATTTTTCCAGTGTTTTTATGCTGTTTAAAGTCCTCAGCTTTTGAATTCTAGATGATTTGAACCTTGCTTATTGAAATCATGTGCAGGGCTGTGGTCCCAGTGGTTTACATTATACATAAAACTCTTTGAGTAACTTTGCATACTGAAGTTTTAGTTCTGATTGAAGTATCAAAACTATTATAAAAGTATTACTTTGGATCAGGTTTCTATTGATCTGTTCATTGTGAAAGATGACGTAAAGGGCAGCTGGAGTGAAGAAAACATCTGTTCACTGTGTTAATGAAAATATGACCTAAATGATGACTGGTGTACGTGAGAGGAAGGTGGTCTGGTGGTTTTGGAGTAGGAGTTAAATTTGAACTGCCTTGACCTTTTGTGTCACTCCTTTAACCTGATGACCCTGTGGTGGGACAGCTGGTTGGGGGCCATTACGTTATAGTTCTGTTTTGAGTAAGAGGTGAAGTATTTGCAGATAGTAAAGACAGAGTGTGAACTAGTCTACATTTCATTCATTATCTAGATCAGGGGTCGGCAACATTTCTAACGCAAAGTTCCAAACTCCAATGGTCTTTAAACCCAGGAGTTAAGTCCTGATAAATGGTTTTGAACGCTGCCAATTCACCCTTTAACCCTGAAGACTGGCGCGCAGGCAGCAATTTTGCCTAGCTAGTAGCTAACGAAATGACAAAGAAGTAAGATTTAAGACGCATATCAATAATTGGATGGACTGATTTGCATTTATAACCATTCCAGCTGGTTTCCTGATACGTTTAATCTGCAGTGAGAAACTGTCAAACACTAAAAAGTCGCAAAGCTGAAATCAGCTTCTTATTCACCAACTTCCTGATCGAATTTTAAATTGCGCAGCTGTTAAATTCTTGTGGCTCAGGCACGATTTAAGGTGGAACGGGGAAAATTCAAACATGAAGCTGGCGAAAGAGAAGCGACTTCAGCCTCATAAAAACTTTAAAAACGTTGAGAGAAATTTTAGAAGAAACTATTCTATTTTTGCGGAAAACTTTCCTGCCGGAGATTTGAGAAAAGCAGCTATAGCTGAGCTAAAGTTTAGAGCAGAGCAAAGTAAGTCTGTTGGTCCTTTTTTTAATCTATACTAGTACATTAGCCCATACTGAGACATATTTACAGCCAAGATGGTAAAACATTACTTCAGTTAAATGGACATAAAATATTGTGGCTCCCGAAGCGGATTGATTATTGTTGAAAAGACGAAATGGCTCTTCTTAAAATTTAGGTTGCCGACCCCTGACCTAGATTGTTGCTAAAAGGAATATCGATTTGATAATATAATAAAATAATAAAAACTTTGTTTCAGTTTGCTCCAGCAGCTTGTGTAAAGGGGCTGAGCATCTGTACTGTAATTAGATGGAAATGTAAATAATTTCCAATCCAATGTTTGTAAAATCCATTTACACATTTAATGTTACGTATGTTACACATTCTCTCGAGGTGCTTTCCTGTACCAGCAGCACCCTGTTGCATTGTGCCGTAAATACAGACTAGAGGGGCTCCTTATGCTGACAGACAGCGGATCCTCTCTATCAATATCTGTGGCACCTTTCTCCAATAACCCATTTTAACATGGTAGATTATGTGATGTGGATTATGTGATGTGTAGCTATGTGTCGTCTTTTTTGTTTTAAATAACTGGTGTAAGCACAGCGTAAAAAGACTCTGTTCAAGGTCCTGTTTATGTTTCATGAGGAAAGACTTTCGATGTGTGGAGGGCTGCAGCACGGCTTTATCAGTTTAACAAGCACGAGAATGAGTGGGAAGAAAAATCTACCTTGCACTGCTACAGAGTTGTCTAAAGATAAGTAATGTTGCATGAAAAAAAACAGCTACGAGACCAATATAACTTTTGTGCATCTTAAAGTCATGGATGGTGTGTTTTCGGACATTTAACATCGTCCACCATGACTGAGAATTACAGTAGATGGAAACTATCAGCAACTGATAATTCAATCGTTAGTCGACTAAGGTCTTAAACACTGTAAATTGTATTAGTATGCTTTACTACAAAGTTACAAGCAAGTTTACTTTACAACAAATTGATTTTCTACTAGAATTTAGATTTTCAGAAGATCTTAAATGTAAGTAGATTTTTACTGAATTTGACAGTCTTGTGTAACTGTGATGTTTAGTCTATAGCCTGATTGTATAGAACAGTTCATTGTGCTTTAAATGCTTTATTGTGACTTTTATCTTTGATAGAAAAGAATGAGAAGATATTTTGATATAATTCTGATTCCAAAACTGGTAAACAAGGATTTAAGGAGTTTAAGTTATTAGGACAGAAACAGAAAGGCAGTTGGATTTCATGAAATCAGTGCTGAGAAGTCCATATAATTTCACATAAATTGAACAATAATGTACATTGTTGACACCCATGAAAAAATTAGGGCTCCAGAATTTTAGTTTAACTTCAGCGAAATGTGCTCTTCATGTGGAATCTGGTCAAAAATTAACCAATTCAGTTTTATTAAATTACATGTGTATAAAATGAGTGTACATTAACAGATGAAACCAAAAACTGGAACAAAAATTGGATTCACAGTGATAAATTTACATGCTTCTTTATGTAGAACATTTGAGAGTGAAACATTAACATAGCTAGAAAACGTGCTACATTAGCCTATTTAAGTTATAATAGCCTTAATAATAAATAATAGTGCTAAGTGCTAACAGTAGCAATGTAAGATCCTAAAAACTTTATTCATCGATTACGTCTGGAAACGCTGTGCAAATACTTGTGGCTGACCACCATAATAGATAATAAACAACATATAAATAATAAATTACAGGCTACTAAACAAAGATTTGCCAAAGGCGCTATGTAAATCTAAGTCTCTGAAGATAATTACAGGCTTTTGCTTGTCAGACGAAGACAAGGTTGAGGTTGTGACTGATTTAAAAAAATCATAATCATGTGGATCACTGAGATAACCACACTGGCTTAATTACCCCCCCCCTTCCCACCTTCCTGCAGATGAACAGGAGACGTCAGGTTCCATCATCTACACAGTGGAGCTGAAGCGCTATGGCGGCCCCCTGGGCATCACCATCTCAGGCACGGAGGAGCCCTTTGACCCCATTATCATCTCAGGCCTTACCAAGAGAGGTCTGGCTGAAAGGTGAGTGCTGTGGGTCAGACCGGTCGACTCCAGACCCCCAGGGGGATGGTATGTGGCCCCTTGACTTGTGATGTGGCGTAAACGGCAGATTCTTTCTTTCTTTTTTAATCAAAGATGGGGTCAGAGGCGGTCTATCCTAAAATAGGTTGTCCTGACAGAGGACAGGGCTTGTTTTGGCCAGAAGTGTGGAAGCAGGTGTGTTTTTTTTTCCTTAAAAGGGCAAAGTCCATTTACTTGTATCTACGTTTAACCAAAATCAAAAGATTTAACCAAAGCAGATTGTTCTGTAATATTCCATTGGTGTTGCCCTCAAATCCAGACCTTTAATCCAGTTTCTGGTGTAACGAATAGTAGATGCTGTTACAATTTGATGGGGGATTCTCATAAGATCAGCTTCTCACATGTAAAGTAGTTGAAGCTAAAAACAGACCATACAGATTAGTATTGCACTAGTATTGCACGTTGCTGTAGTTATGTCTCAGTGTTGGAAGTACTCCAGCTAGACTAACTAGCTGAAGTTAGATATTTCACAGTTCTCCATGTTATCTTGACAAGCTAACATGTCTCCATATTCACTGAGGAGAAAGTTACCTTATGTGTCTTGTTAAGAATTTCTATAATTTTTACAATAATGCACTCTGTTCAAGCCAGTGTGATACTTTAAATGTGTTTTTACAGACAAGGCAAGGCAGGTTTATTTATATAGTATCTTTCATACACTGCTATCATTCAAAGTGCTTTACAAATGAGAAAGTACAGTAGAATAGAAATTAAAAATATAATTAAAACATGATTAAAACAATAGATTTAAAAGAGACAATCATTAAATGAAAAATTAAATTAGAAATTAAATTAGGATAATCAAAAATCAATCAAGACATCGTCCTGTTTTAAATTCTGGAAAAACATTTACAGTACAGGTTGATTATACTGTATCAAACACCTTATCAAACACCAGAACATAAAGTAACAGTTTTACTACTAAACTAAGCAGCAAAAGTACTTTCCTGAAGCAGCAGTGGACCATCTTCACCACTATGATTTAATATTGTTTTTCAGTTTTCCATTATGTAAATGTTCATAAAGCTGGCTGTAACATTACACAGCTAATGCTTGCAAACTATCCAAACGCATGCTACCTTACCTAGCTAACTTTTACCAACATAAAATAAAACATAGGATATTTAAGTGAATTCAGGGATGTTTTTTGTCATATGTGTCATAAAATAGCAGAATTTCATATAGAAACTTTCACGTTGTAAGTATCTGCTTTCCACTGCTATGGTATTTTCAGCTAGCTATGGGATTCAGTCTCTATGGGATTTGCAGTGTCATGTTAGTGTCAAGTTAACTGTGGTGCACATTCACTTTCCCACACTGAGTTTAATTCCACACAGCTCTAGCTTAAACAATGATTGAAGCTTTGTAGGCCTGCATGTAACATTTTTACTTTGTATGTTGGAGTTTTAAAGTCAAAGCAGATGTGCTCATGTTGAATATATAACCCTTTTCTGTTCATTTACAGGGGGTAATGCATTTTCAGGTTGATCTGATGGTCAATAAAGACATTACCCATTGCGATAAAGTTCAGAAGTGTGGACTGTATATGGACTCTCATCTTTGCATTTCGAGTCCTACGTTAAAACTGCCTGTAGGAGTGCTTGGGGTGTAGCAAGTTTTTAGGGTAGAACTTGTCAGGAGGTTGCAAAAATTGGCCGATGCATGTCAGCCATTTTTTTCTGAGTGATAACACAATGTAGGTTTTGCATGGTGTTACCACTAGTGACAGTTTGTACCATTTTTCCAGCAGACTGAATTATTGGTGGACAACATGGCCAAAATTAAAATTTTCACACGAAGCTGTATAAATATATTGAGTGCGTTTACATGCACTCAGTTATCCAATCATAATCAGATTTCTCCAGTTATCCGATTATTCAAATGATAATGTAAACAGCATACTCCTATTTCTTAGATCGGAGTAAGGTCTAGAAATCCAACCAAGAAATCTGATAAAGAGAGCTGGATTTTAGTTCCGTAATTTTAGTTTAGTTCAGTTCTTTTGGATTTCTCAGTCTGTGCATGTGCAGAACAGTCTACTGTACCGGAAATAAGTGAGCAGCGTTGCTGGGAGACGGTAGCAAAACACTTTTGGAGCGATGCTAAAACCAAACACGTTCTCGACAAAATAAAGAATTTAAATATTCTTCATCTTTCTAGATGATGTATGTTCACATTTTCAGGTACAGTGGCGCGATGTTCTTCTAAATAAAAGCTGCAGCATGAAATTTGAGTTTTACCTTATGTTTACGTCAGCTGTTCTTCTGTGAGTTTATTGGCTGGTTGCGAAGCAGAAATCTGACCATGTCTGACTCATGTAGACCTGGAGTTCCCCATTATCTCATTACTCAAGTGCTTATAAATGTGTTGATCGGATTACTTACACAATCTGATTTTCTGCAGTTATCGGATTATTAAGTGCATGTAAACGCACTCAACGTCTGTTATTAATTGAAAAAAATACAATAATTTTAACGAAGTTAGTGCCACTTCCAAACTTTTGGCCTGCAATGTCACAAGAAAAGATAGTGTAGATGGCAGCTTTATAGCATAACAACAACGATGTATAATATGTCATGGTAACCTTGTTACATTGTTGCTCAAGTCTGAACTTTCAGTCAACACTTATTTTTCTGCCATCTAAGTCATCTAAGTGCACTAAAAATAACTGCTGTAAAGGCACACTTGAGGTCATAGCTCCACTGGTCATCTGCTGTGAATTCTACCACGCCACCCAATTTTGGCACAATGTGCCTGCAATTGTTTGAAGTCATTCAGGTGCGTGCGTTCTCAGGGCCACTTTTACAGCTCCTTTAATGGCCTCTATAAGGAGGCCTTATGAGGTAACAACACTAACATTTCACGTGGGAGGCTAGTGAACTTACCAAGCCAAGTTAAAGAGATCTAGAACAGAAAAGAAAGAAAGTTACATCCATGGAGGATTACTTTCAGCAAAGTTTATCAGGTTTCTCCAAACTGTTAGATGTTCAACCTCACGGCAGCAAGTTTGGGGTCTTTGTGTTTACCCCTGTATTCTGCTCAGGTCTTTTTGTATGACCTCTACTTGTTTCTCATGTTAGGTCTATGATACCGCATACAGAGGCCTATATCAAGTTGTTGGTAGGACTTTATTTGAAGGGACATATTTATAAAGCAATACATGAACATTTATAAACAGCTTATGCCAGTACCTGCAAGATTCCCCCAAGATGTTATGTGAAGTAAATGACATTGCCTTGACAGAAGGGGCCATAAACTGTTGTGAAAGACCTTTGTTTTCTTTATAACACTGTTCATAACAATGCTCAATATGCAGGAGTTTACATAAAAATACTCTGTAAAATATTACTCCAGTAAAAGTTTTAATTTTTATTTCTACTTGAGTTATCTATTAAATATTAAAATCAAAAGCGTATATTACTTTAGTTTAAGGGCCCTTATGTATGCATCTTGCTATTACTGGCATAAGCTGCTTATCATTACTGAAGCAATGCTTTGTATATGTATTATTCAGTGCCTATGCATGTACTATGAAGTCCCTAAATAGGTAGTCTTCAAATAAAGTGTTATCAAGTTGTTTTTCGCTAATTAAAAACAATCATCTTTTGTTTACAGGTCTATGGTGATATATTGATATAACTGTTTTGTAACATAGTATGTATATTTGTGGAAAATATACAAACAAATTTTATGTTCTTGGATAATTGAATAATGGGTGTCAGCAAAGGCTGACTTTACCGTGGGTGTAATTGAGTTTGTATGTTTGATAAGTGGATTATCTGCTGACATTTTGTTTTACGTTCAGTTTGAACTTTGCATAAGCTTGACCAGATGCCAAATATCAAACGATAAAAGATACGCAGCATACATACACTTAGTTTATTAGGCAGGCCTACCTCGGCCATTTTATCAGAAACACCTACCATGCTGGTGCGCTTTGTAACTTCAGCCCATCTGTTGCTGCACAGTTTATCACTCACCCTCCACCTCATTCATCAGTAGAAAGGGACCGCCATGGGACCACCACTGACAAGATATCAAGTGGTGGACCTTTCTCAGTACGGTGACACTGATACCGTAGTGTGCATGGTGCTGGTACAAGTGTATCAGGCACTGTGTTGTTGTTGGGGTTTTTAAACGTCTCAGTGTCACAGCTAGGTTGAAAATAGTCTACCACCACCCAAAAATAGCAAACCAAGAGCAGTCCTCTGGTCAGAAACTGACCATTGATGAAGGGCAACAGCATTGGTTCCAGACCTGGTCCTTAAGACCTCCAGGATGGTCCTCAGGGATGAGGGAAAAACGTGGAGTGTCTGGTAGGCCCTCAGGACTGGGTTGGGACTTGCTGGGCTGGACAATGACTTTGAGAAAACATGCATGGAAAAAGATGAGCTATAGGATCGGACTTACTAATGTTTTGCACCATCACAAACCGTATTTTGGCAACTGTGATGATTTACTGTGGAACCATGACGGCTCTTCAGCACTCATAACAAGGGCCGCTCCCCTGCTAACTTGCATATGCATTTATAAGAGTTTCTCTCTCCAAGAATTGAGAGAAGAGGATGATAATGCACCTACCCCATTTACCAAGACTAGGGATGGACTGGCCATCAGGAAGACCAGGACAAATCCCTGCAGGGCCACTATGTGTGTGGGCTGATGATAGAGTGAGGAAGAGAGAAACGCATGGTTGTTTCTTATGTAGTCTAAGGTAAAGTGAATTGAGGTTTTGGGGGGTCGTGGTGGGGTCACTGTGATTGTAGTAGAGTAGTCTAGAAGAAAGTCCAGGACTGAATTTCTCAATCCAGCCTCAACCAAGAATGTTAGTAAATACTGACTATGCTGACTATGTGTTGCATTTTGGGCACTCACATGGCTGTCATTATTTGTGCTGAGAGAAAAGAGAGTTTTTCAAACACATTTATTTATTTTTAATGGAATGCCATTTCCATTTTACAACACTATTAAAGCTGTTTTTGTCTAAATAATTATTTGACTGTTTTCCAAATGATTTTTGAAAGCACAAAAATCTAAACTTTGCCTGTGCCTTATGTGATCTGAAACAGAAATGAGTAATAACTCATTTTTCCATCATATTTTAAACTTATTAAGTCCAGAGATCATATTTTAAACTTATTAAAATCCAGAGAAAATAAGTCATTATTTTGACCAAATTTGGAGCAGAATCAGAACCAAGACTATTTTTTCTCCTATCTGGCAAAAAACAAAACACATGGTTATATTGCATTGGTCATTTGTTTGCTGTAACATTGTGTCAATGCTTATTTTTTATGAAAGTTTTTATTACATAAGCCACTAAAGTATTCACCCCCACCGGTGCATAGTGTCTGTCTGAAGTTAGTGCCTCTCTTAGTAAATCTGCCCCATAGTCTCTTACTGACTCTATAAGGTAGATGTGTCTATGGGTACACAGACGGTCCTGATGTTATGGTCTGGTCTTATGGTGGTCCCTTTCCATCAAGAAATGTGGTAGTGGGTGGCTGATAAACTGTGCAGCAAGTGATGAGCTACAGACAGTAATTGTAAACGTACAAATTCTGTCTATATGGTAGGTGTTTCTCATAAAATGGCCCCTAAGTTCAGGTACAAGGTAGGTGCACTTAAACTGCCACCTCTGTAAATTACAGGTATTGTAAATATGTATATCAGCATAAGCTTTTTAGCATTGCGCAGTCTGTTGATGTACATACATTATTATCTTCATTGTTTTCCCTTGAAACCTGTTTTTTGTTCTTGTTCACAGAACTGGAGCTATTCATGTCGGGGATCGAATCTTAGCCATCAACAACGTCAGCCTGAAAGGCAAACCTCTGAGTGAAGCCATCCACTTACTGCAAATGGCAGGCGAGACTGTCACCCTGAAAATTAAGAAGCAGCTAGACAGTAAGTTCTGCCTATAGGTTTAGTGCTTAATTATGCACCGGGGGGCTGTTAGGACCAGGCTTGCTTTCACTGGGACATTGCAAAGGAATAACTAAGAAAATAATTTCACAAACATTAACTATAGGCTTTCACACATTTGCACACTTCACTGAAATGATCTTCAAATAGTGAACATATGTACCCTTAATGTGCCTGATATCTAGAATCAGATAATTCCAGATAATAGGCACACTAAGGCTTAATGAGTTCATATTCAGTTCAATAGATGTACAGTATTGTGTAAATATCAGAGACCCCCCTTTAATTATCTAATTTCCAGTTAAAACGATCATTAAGTTCAAGTTTTTGAGCAGCAGGAAAACAAGCAAAAATGTATATTTAGCAGAAAATTACACAGAACATTCAACAGTTTTACAGTATAAATTACATGTACTGATGTTATGACAGCTTATGTCACATGTTAACTTTTGCAACGTGTCAAACTTTATTGCATCTGTCATGACAATTAACAGTAATGGTAACATGGCACTGTTATATTACTGAGTATAATCTGTCATGACAACTTGTGATAGCATATGACATCTACCATGACATGTTTATGGCATGATTATGTCAGGGCTATGTAGCAGGGCTCAAGTGAAGTCTTATCAGGTACTATTCACACTCAAATTATGACCTGTTTGTATATCAGTGTATATACTCTGTGTGTAATTTATCTGGAGGTGTTTTTTTGTCTAGTAAAAGCCTATATTATGACGAATGTGCATGAAACTATACTGTCATTTTTAACGAAAGGCAAATTCAATTGATACCCTCCCCAAAACACTAATTTCCTGGATTTCACTGTTTCTCAAGTGGCAGACGAGAAGAAGAAAAACATCGATCTGGAGAACGACCTGAGTGATAACGAGGATTCAGAGATGACAGACTCACAGAAGACCAATAAGCTGTCCGAGATTTATTCCACCACCATTCCCAGCGTGGACTCGGCCATGGAGTCGTGGGATGGATCTGGTATCGACGCTGGTTACGGTAGCCAAGGTGAGCTTTTGTTTTCTTCACTCTCCTGCGCCAGTCAGCACAGACACATTCAAACAGTTTGAGCAGCAGCAGATCAACAGTGGGGAAAAAGGTTTTGTTAGTGTGGAACCATTTTGTGGTTTCTACGAGGAACTTTAGACGAGTGATTTGTAGTCACTGTTCATCACATGCATCAAGAGGAGGTATGACAGCACTTGAACACACAACATCCCACTTATTATGCAGAATACAGCAAAATCTGTGGACTCTGCAGCTTTTACATGATGAAAAAATTACAAATACCAGTGCAAAAATGCAAAGTCTAACTAAAAAACGATGGAATGGATGACCAGCTGTTCTGTGCTGTTGAGGACGCTTTATTTTATGGCACATGCTGTATCTTACATTTTAGTAAGAATTGTAGTTTATTTAGGTTAGCTGTTTTTATTTATTGTCAGTTTTATACAATTGAAACCTTATTTTTCAATAATAAAAGTGTAGTTTCTTTATTACTTTAGTTTTTTTATGTTTTACTACACTTGATAAGTGTAAATGAAATGCAAATAAAAAAATCTTTCAGCCAGGTGTATCTTGAATTTCGGTTTCGGTCTTGGCCTGGAGTTTTCTTATCAGTGCACCTCTCTGCGGAAGCAATTCTTTTGACATTTAATTTTTTTCCACTGTTACTTTTCAGTACCTGCAAAGGTTTTGTTATCACAAAGCAGTTCTGTGTTTATGCTTTGAGTATATTTATCTTCAGCACTCAGCTTCATGTTCCTCACAGTGTCTTTCTTGGTATGAAGAACAGTTTTGCCTACATATTGATTTATGTAGGTTTTTTTTATAGAGGATAAAATGTGTGTACTTTGGCTTTATTCCCAGTCCAGCACTATCTCTGATATTGTGTCCTCTTCATGTAATCACACATGCATGTCATATTTCTACACACGTAAAACCTCCAAACTCAAAAATCAGACTCTTCACTCTTCACCCTCCCCCTCCTACACAGGAGCGTACATCCACCAGGCAGCGGGCATCGCCTTACATCCGCACGAGTGGCGTAGTGCCAAGCAGAGGAACAGCACACCCCCTCCTGCCCGCCGTAAGAACTACCCCTTTAGTGACGGAGGATTCAGCGAGGATGACTGGGACAAGCCTGCTGGGTAAGACTCAAACTAGTGGGTTACAACCCAATACCTAATGTGGTATCCAAGAATTACAAAGCCAACAACACATCAATAGAGAACTGCAGCTTTTTTTTCAGGTAGACATTTTTTATTATGGTGAATACAAATTAATGCAAGATTAGACAGCATAATATATAGAAATTATAGTGTAATACTTAGCGTAGGAGGTTAATATTATATTAATATAAGGCTGCGTGTGGCAGTTTGTGTTACATTGTGCTTGAAGCAGTTCTGGGATATTTCAGATTAGATTTGTTACAGAATGGTGCTGGGTTTGCAATATCAGATCAGGCATCTTATGCTGGTATTTCTCGAAGAACCAATAATGGGTATTGAGATCTCTAATTAAAACTTAAAATTGAACCGTCTGGGAGAAATTGCTTTGAAAAAAGTGTTTGTGGATGGAGTTAGCATCTCCTAATGCAGCTTTTCCCAGAAACCATGCCCTTATACACCTATGCCATCTCAGGAAGGATTTGTTAATGACTTGATTAGTTGGACTGGGCGCGTTCAAGTAGGAACATCACTGAAATGTCCGGGGCCGGAGTTGGGAACCACTGGCCTCACTGGTGTTTAAAAGACATTAAAAGACACAGTTAAAATGCAATATTAAAGAGGCTGCAAAGCCAGGGTGGGTTCACAAGTGCACTTATTGAACAGCTTGCCATCCCCAGTGTTCACCAGAAATAAA
This sequence comes from Colossoma macropomum, assembly GCF_904425465.1. Classification (NCBI taxonomy): domain Eukaryota; kingdom Metazoa; phylum Chordata; class Actinopteri; order Characiformes; family Serrasalmidae; genus Colossoma; species Colossoma macropomum. The sequence continues at coordinate 10,179,834 of NW_023494810.1, forward strand.
ATCACTCAGTAGGTAGTTCAATAGATGTCTTTTTTCTTCAGCATCCATACTTCATTACTAGACAAGTTCCAGACACAGAGTCTGTCGTAAATGTGGACTTTTGAGCAATTGCGATTGAGCAATGCACAATCAAGACATTCACAGTTCACAGTTCATGTTTTGGTAAAGGACAACCCGATGCTTCGCCCTGCAAATTCCAAATACTTTTCGGACCTGCTACTCCTACGATTCAGGTGGGTCTGATCTTCAAGCTGATAGCAGAAGCCATTCAGAACTCCAGCTCATTTTTTCCTCTTCAGTTGTTTCACAATCACTCCTCAGTCATAAAACCAAAACCACAATCGATGTTTGAAGGCAAGGTCTGAAAAATAACTGAAACAATGACTCTGAAGTCAAAGTGCAGAAGGTCAGCTTTAATAGTTGGATGCAAAAGTTCGAGCACCACCAGTCATATTGCATGTTTCGTTGATTTTGTAAGTGGAAATAAGTAACACATCATCTACAGTGAACAAACTTTAATATGGCTTTTTGTCTGTAAATTTTAGTGCACCGTTTCTATTTATTTGCTGAGTTAACATACTGGAAAGTGTTTACACGTTTTATTTTTTTCCAATATATTAAATTCAGCAGTAATTGTACATTAAAAAGTGTGTTCTCTGTAGAGGAATGTGTTCAGTTACTTTCACTTCTGTAATCTGCATGAGCAAATTAGAACAGTGCATTTGTTCACCTTTTCCCTTTAAAAATTTACAAGTGTTTATGCATTATGACTGTTCCATTGCCACAGAATCAAAGATATTTGTATAATTATTTTTGTCATTGACATGCTTCCTCAGCAAGGAATTCAGGAAAGAAAGATGGTTGCATCCTATTCTTTCTCTGATCTGCATGTTTTGATAAGTATTTTCTAAAAATACTTTGATAATGATAAAAGTGTCTAGAGTTAAAGGAGAGGACTACCCATTCATGTAATGGTATATAGTGCAGCAAATTGTTGTAAACAAATGAATTAATAAATGCAGGGCATGTCAGTGCTTCATTTCTATGTTCTGTGGCATTTAATGCACATAAAAACATGTGGTGATAATTTGAAGAGCAGACAGCAGGGCTACACAGTTCACAAACTGTTTTGAGCTGCGACTCCACAAAAATGTAGTTTGGAGTTCACAACCCTGCAGTCAAAACACAGCATTGCTGGCTTTAACTAAATGAAACAACAAACATCAACAACAACTACATATTTGACTTTAATTTAAGTTTTATTGGGAATATAAAAAATGTGGCAGCTATTTCATGACACCATTCTAAATGAATCAGTATGTATAAACTAAATAAATGCAATAATAAGCAGAAATAAGTTCTGATATTAGGTAACTAAATGATCTGCTTTAAGTGGCACACTTTCTTTTGACAAACCAGTGTTCCAAATAGTTATGTTCGGTCGGCCATGAAGGTTTGGCTCCACAGCAGAATTAGATTTTAAGGTGAAAATAAAATCATCATCCTTTGCAGTAAAATAAAGCTCTGCTGATCGTTCAACACAGTTTTAACAATGGATGGTCTTAAACGCTGGAGTTAATGCAGTCTATAACTGCTAATTTACCAACCTTTAACCCTGAATGTTGGCGCACAGAATGCCGGTCACCACAGCAACGCAGACAGTCTTGCCCAGCTAGTAGCTAACGAAAGGCAAACAGAAAGATTTAAGACGAACATTAATAATTTGAAGATGAATGGACTTATTAGCATTTATAATCACTCAGATATGTTTAATCTGCAACAAGAAACTGTCAAACACGAAAAAGTTCGCAAGCCTGAAGTCAGCTTCTCGTTCCTGTTTTCTTGTTCCACCTTAAATGGTGCAGTAGTTACATTCTGGCACCTCAGGCACCGTTTAAGGTGGAACAGGAAAATTTGGACAAGAAGCTGGCGAATAAGAAGCTGACTTAGCCTCGTAAAAATTTGAAAAAAAATTAAAGAGTTTCCTGCCAGAGATGCGAGAAAAGCAGCAATAGCTGAGCTAAACCTTAAAGCAGAGCAAAGTAAGTCTGTTGTCGTTTATCTTATATTCTTAGCCTATCCTAGGACATCAGCACATACTGAGACATATTTACAGCCAAGATGGTAAAATGGACATAAAATTTTGTGGCTCCCAAGGTTGTTTGATTTTGTGGAAAGGACAAAATAGCTCTTCTTAACATTTAGGTTGTCGACCTCTGGCTTAGACAGTAATCATGTAATGTTGATGAAGGTAATGAAGTTCTTTCATGCAGCCAACGTTTAACTTACAGTAATGCAAAATCATTGGTGTGGGACAATTTATGGAAAAGTCACTCTTTATAGAATTTTTTTTTTTAGCACATCATCCAACCCAGATCATATAAAATCTATCTTTACACATACTGAAAAAGGTTTTTTATTCATTTTGGTTAATTAACCCCAGGACTAACACACTAACAATTTTCTTTGGAATGAAGTCATTGTTTATATTATCTTAACATATTTCAAATTCTACTGAAATACCAGTCTTCGTCACGTTAACTTCCTGCTTTCTTAATAAACAGCACGGCGTTCAGGAAAATTCCAGTTGACTACTAGAGACCAGAGCGAATGGAAAAGTACTGACTTAAGAGATGGGTTGTTTTGGCCTCTCATACATAATGTAATAATCAGCTTCTTCCTCTCTCTCTTCCCTCTTCTCTCTTCCTCTTTCTCTTTTCTTGCAAAGCACAAATCTGTCTCACAGCATGCCCAAAGACATAAACTGCTTCCAAACTGATCCCTATTCAAGTGTCTCAAATTATATCCGTTCTCAGGCATATTCTTGCATAAAATAGCTTCAAGCACTTTGAGGCCTTTGAGACCTCAAGCCTCCGTCCCCCCGTCCAGTCTGCCTTGTGGTCCTGATGGTCGTGCCAAACATGGTGCCAGGGTGCTTGTTGGCAGCGGCAGTTTGAGTGTGCCAAGCCCTGATTGGTTCTGGTTCTTGTTTTCTGCCACAGATATGCCAGCCAGACTCACGCCGACAGCATCATGCTGGACCACGAGGACAGCTTCTGGTGCCAGGCCCTGGAGGACTTGGAGACGTGCGGGCAGTCAGAACTTCTCCGCGAGATTGAGGTAAACTGTAGAGAGATACACTCATCCTGAAAGAATTTTCAGTCACATACTTGCGAGACTACTGTGGCCTAATAACACAGAATGAAGATGTTTCTTGGACACTTTGCAGCAGAGTTCAAGGCAAACTGTCATGGATTGTGAGGACGTTTGTATTAGAGCTTGAAATATTTGCCCGAACCTGAACTATTAGTGTCAGATTTGATTGCATTTGGACTTCTTTTCTCAAATATTTGCTCAGGTCAGGTTCAGATTTCACAATTGGGTTACTCATAACCCGTCTCCCACCTTTTGGCCTGCATGTACCTCTGCTTCAGTTTATTTCCCTACTTTATTATTCCTGCTTGTTTTTATTACCTTAAACGGTTTCAAATCTCTTTTACTTTGATTCCACACTCGGACAAGAACACTATGCTTTACCAGTAAGAGTCTTTGGTTTAGACTCCCATATCGCTGTAACCTGAATAAAATTGTAGTTTGATTGGAATAAGAGCGTTTCTGAAATGGATGAATCTAAACGTATATGAATTTTCAGTGCTGTTATTCCCTACTTTATTATTCCAGCTTGTTTTTATTAACTTAAACAGTTTCTAATCTGGCACTCTTAAACCACTCATATTGTTGGCTGGGAGATCCACCAGGACCCAAGAACCAGTGTGAGAACAATGCATGAAGTAAAGCTTATATATATGACTAAAAACTTTTAAGACGTTGTTTAAAGGAAACCTATTAACCTACTGTTGTTTAACATGCACTTATTTTTCACGTTAATCTATTCTTCTACTTTCATTACCCACACGGACAAGAACACCACGCCATACAAATAAAAGTCCTTGTTTTAGATCTAAACATACATGAACATTCAGTGCTGTTGTTACTTTTATTTGATATGTAAAGACGTTGATCTAACAATATGAAAACTAGAAAATTAATTGAAAGGGATATACGTCGCACATCAGTCATGCTTTACCTTTTCTCCTATTAGCTCTGAATCAGTCTGCTCGGACTAAATCACAGTGCATCTTTTACACAGTGATAGAAAACACAACAGCGCAATGAATGCTATCTTTCTTCATGCTGATCCATTTTACTGTGATTATTGTGATTATTGATGGAATTTCTATTAATGTTCAAGTATTTTTTGGATATTTTATAATTATCCCCTTTTCACAGTAGCCATAAAATGCATTCTCCACCTGTTTTAGGCATCCCAGAGTTCAACTCTGCATTTTTAAAATAGCATTAATTAAATAAATTTCAAAGGAAATGAGTTTGATTATAAACAAGCTGGATTTTTAATTTTTTTTGCTAGTCAACATTTCTAAGTGTTTGTATTGTGTTTAAATGCTATTTTTTGTGCTGGCAGTTATACACGATTGTTTGAATTGAAGGTTTTTTACAGCAGGGGATTCTTTTCTCATTGCTCTCTAGCAGCTCAACATAGAGTCACATGTCACAGCTAACAGTGTCCTGGTTAATCTGCTAACGTTAGCATTGAGTTATGGGGAGAAAACCTATATTTGAATGTATTAATTAAACATATCAGTGTCAATTTCCATTCCACCAGCAGAGTGGACACTAGGGGCCTGCAGAAAGCCGCTCTGTGATGGTAACAGAGTCCATCATTTGGAATGTATCCTGATAAGACACTGCTTTATTAAACGTTAAATGATAAATTAAAACATTCTGCTCTGTTCACACAACTGTCCCACTGCAAGTTAATGTTTGATTATGTAAGGTGTTTTTTTTAATATTTGCTACTTATTTGTATATTTGCATATATTTACATATGTGTCTTTGTGTATTTAAAAATATTTACATATTTGATACTAAGCTATTTGAGCATTTATACAGTGTGTATTGATTGGTGATGGTAAAAAGGCTGACTGCAGTCCAGAACTGAACCCAAACACAATTGAACCTGCCACCAACGCAAATTATACTCTGTTTGCTCATTTATTTAACAATGCAGTGGGTGGTCTGCTACAGAGCCCTCGAAAGATATTACTAAGACCATTACTACGCAGTTAGTCTGTCGCTCTCTGAATCCCAAGAGCCCTTTCTCAGTTCTCCTCCTGCATTCTTCATCTTGTGAGAACATGTGATGTGATGAAAAGCTTTCATTCTTGTGTGGGAGGAGATGTGGATCTGAGTCACTGATAAGAACTCTGAATGCTGGTTTCCAAAATACAGACGATGAAACCCGGACCTGAAAGTTTAAGCCTGATTAAATATGACTTTTGTCTAAATCAAGTGATTAAATATGAATCTCAAGAACTGTCTTCTGACTAAGATGTCACAAAAACAAAAACTGTCATTGAGTTTATTTCACGATGTTGTCTAGATATGAAAGAACTTCAACATAAAATACAGCAGATAAGGTCTGATTGGTTCTGCACATCACATAGGAAGGAAGAAACTACTGAATTTTGCTTATTACTAGAAAAGAAAGGAAACAGCCGATGTGAGGAACTTTCCTTTTTGGCAGAAACTGTACTGCAGTGTACTGTTTGTCCAGCGTTTGTCAATCGTATTAATTGTGATCTTGATTTGTTACTCGGTGCGATTCAGTTAGGTTTTATTCGAATGAGATTTATTCGTATAGCGCAGGGGTCGGCAGCGTGTGGCCCTTTTACTGCTCTGTTGCGGCTCCATAGCAGAATTTGATTTTTAGGTGAAGATTTGACAATAAATGGTCCTAAACGCTGGCGTTAATGTAGCCTATGTCTGCTAATTCACCCTTAAACCCTGAAGGTTGGCGCACAGACTGCTGGTCACCATAGCAACAGACAACAGTCTTGCCTAGCTAGTAGCTAACGAAAAGGCAAAGAGAGAGATTTAAGATGAACATCGATAATTTGGGGACAAATGGACTTATTGCATTTATAATCACTCCAGCTGGTTTCCTGATACGTTTAATGTGCAATGAGTAACTGTCACAGACTAAAAAGTCACAAGTCAGCTTCTCATAGGTTCCACATTAAATGGTGCAGCTGTTACATTCTGGCACCTATTAAGGTGGAACAGGAAAATTCGAACAAGAAGCTGGCGAATGAGAAGCTGACTGCAGCCTTGTAAAAAGTCGAAAGTTGAGAGACATTTTACAAGAAACTGTTCTACTTTTGAGGAAAGTTTCCTGCCAGAGATGCGAGAAAGGCAGCTATAGCTGAGCTCAAGCTTTGAGCAGAGCAAAGTAAAGCTGCATTTTTGTTTACGTTATATTTTATATTTTTATATTAATTTATATTTATATTTTATTATTTTAATATACACTAGTACATTAGCACGTACCGCATTTTGCTGTCACTTGCATTCTGCTTTGCTGCTGGGCCTCATGGATTTTGGTATAAAACAAGCTCTCATAGCTTGATATTTTATCTATAGTGATACAGAGCATGGAGTAGACCAGAGGTACTCAGTCCTGGTCCTGGAGGTCTTCCACCCTGGAGAGTTCAAATCCAGCACACCTGGTTCTAATATCCAGATTCCTCTGAAGGCCTTCATTACCTGGATCAGATTAGGGTTGGAGCTAAACTCTGCAGGGTGGGAGGTATTCAGGACCAGGACTGGGCACCCCAACGATAAAAACTAAAGCCAGGCTGTAGTCGTATTCTTTATTAATGCCAGTGAAGTATTAAATGAAAATTATTAATCATTTGTGTACATGCCATGCACCCCCCTCCAATACACACACACACACACTATTCCCGGTTCACGTGCGGATTCTTATATGAGGCTCTCTGTGAGCTACAGTTGATTTGTAGGCCAGAGCAGAGGTCGAGCAGTTGGTTTCTGTTTGTTTTTAAGACTTTGTTTATATTTTCTGTATGTGATACTTGATAAAGCAAATTATTTATACAGTTGTTAATGGATCATTCTGCCGAATTGGTTCAAAGTCAGAGTTCAAAACACATTTTGGACTTTTACTTGGAATTTAGACTGACACCATTTTGCTTTCAGTGACCCTACACCATAATTATGTTTATTTTATTCAAAATAAATTAGTAAACATTCTGGTTTTAATGAACAAAGCAATCATGACACTACGGAAACTTTACCAAATGTTTCAGTAGCGATTGTTTTGGTAGTGACAATTTTAGCTCAGTTTGAGCAGGACTAAAAAATTCTAGCCAGAACATGACTAACTTGGATCAGTTGTGCACACAGAAAATCATCACATTTTTCATTAAAACACCAAATTTTGTTTAATTGGCAAAATATGCATTTTGGTAGAGACAGTTCTTAATGTTCCACACTAATTTTCAGGCTTTGGGAGACATTTACTAAAACAGTGGGTTCTGACTGCTCACCCTGTGGCCGTGAGGGAGAGGGATGCAGTCTTACTTCCTGCTCTAAAATGCAGGGGTGTGGCTAAAATGAGGCTATGGACTGAACCCCTGTGTGTTTCGGTGGTGACATGAAAACCTGAGACAGCATTTTTTAAGTAGTTTTTTTATTTGTATTTATACAAATACAAGTGTTTCTTGTTAAATCTCATTTTTTTTACTTCATCAAAAACATATTTTTACAAAACTTAAAAAAAAAATTATGCATTATTTTCAAAAGTGTAAATTTAGGGATTAGGGTTTTGGACAGACACTTCCCAATAGAAAATGAATAATGATATACTAAATATAAATGATGACTTGGTACATATCAAACTTATCTAATCTGCTATTATACATGTTTTTCTATGAAAGAATGCAGTAAATGTAGTAAATACATGTACATATTGTTCCTGTTTAACCCTTGTGTGGTGTTGATGTGTTTGTTACTCAGTGGTCTGGTGGACCCACCACATTGTTGTTGTTTTTTTTAATCAATACAGCCATAACAATTTCTGTAAAAACATCAGATGCTTAAAATATCACAAGTGGCCAGCGTAGCGTTCTCCTTTAGCAGCTGTAGCCAGTCAGCAGCCTGTCCATGTTGTCCACCCTCACACACAAACAAAAACACTAACAGCAGGCCATGTAGGAGGAGAACAGAGTGAAGTTCGTGTCACTAGCGAAAACACTCCACACTTTTATTCCCCACGGGTTCACCACAACATCACATGTGTAATATAAATGAGTAGGGGGTGAACAGTGTGAAGGCACTGAAAATGTGTTATTTTATATGTTCTTCACAGAAAATGAGCAACAGCCAAGGAATCTGAGGTTGAAAAATAATAAAAATTTGGTAAACATTGAACATGGGCCCCAGACCTAAACACCACACAAGGGTTAGTCAAGAATGGTGCAGTCCTAATGTAAGCAGGACCTTCTATCAACAGCATGCACTGCCCAGAATAATTTGAAAGTTCTGTTTTTCCCAAATAAATTTCTGGAGCAGGCAAGAGAAGAAGCACACCATGTGATTCATGCTGAATTCCTGGAGCAGCTGATTGAAAAATTCACAGCTCGCTTTGATGAGTTCACCTTCTCATGGATTCTTGAGTTCTCGAGAGGCGAAGCAAAAATGAAAAAGAAAAAGAAATGAGTTCATTGATCTGTAGGAAAACCTTGCTCTGCAGGAAGTTAAAGCTTGCCCATTTACTTTCTGTTTGGCTCAGAGCTGCAAAATAGAGGAAAACCTGATTGATTTGCGTAGCCTGATTTAAACTAGGAGTAATAGTTCTGTTACAACTAGCTTCGTTTATGGTATTCCAGTATTTCTGCACCATAGCTGTACTTTTTCGCTGATTAATTGAGTTCATTTATCTTGAGTGCATCTCTCCGAGTGCACAGCACCATCAAACTCCACAAGAAGTACCAATTTCATGCTAGCTAGTTAAAAACAATGATGCCGTTCTTACATAACCATCTCTGCACTGAGGCGTCAGTGAGCTACAGGAAAGCATTTTTGTTTGCTCATTTCAGAAATGACAAACATGGTTGCTTGTGGCTCCTCATCTGCATAATGAAGGTTCTGGTTCGCCGCTTGGTCCATATGTTCTGAGCATGGCACAGGAAAAGTGAGACACTTTCCCATGCATGATCTTCTCAATCCTCATTCCTAAGAAGGATCAGCGCTCTATCTCTGACTCCTGATCACCAGCAGAGATGAAAATACACTGTGATGGATTGCACCACCAGTTTCACTTGATCATGTATTATTAATAACATCATTGTGTTTTCTTTGGCAGAGCCATGCAGGAAATAAAGCGTGCTTGATAAGAAAAGCACATGATCGGGCCAGAGAATCCCTCATGTCGGCTCATATTTACACAACACAGCTGGCGAGTCGGTATTGGCTGTTACTGTAGGTGGGATGTTGTTCAAATATCAGGTTTATGGTTTCCCATGGCCATATACAGTGATCATAACTTGGAAGGAGCTGAAGGAGCTTGAGGCAGTTGTGTCTGAAGTAGAGGTTCATGGCTGGTAACCATTGTGCATTGGGCTGATAAGTTAGCTATACAGATGACATTTGTCAACCTCACCTGGCAGATAAGAAGCCATATGTACATGACTTCTGATTTGCCACATGTATTACTGCAAAGGCTTGGGAGAGACTTAAATAGGAAAAACAAAAAGAAACGTGGTGCATGTTTAATCCAGAATGTAAGAATGAATCTTTAGAGACACCAAATAAGTATGGTGATTATGCAAACATTGGCACAAGGGCTACTAGATGTTTTGGCAATATTTGGTATTAAAAGAACATAATTGTTTCCATGTGAACCAGCACAAACACTTGGTCAGGTTATATCAAGGTTACATGTGGAGTTTCATCCACGAAATCCATTGATGTTGCTGTGTAAAGGTAATTCTAATAGTCTGAAGACTGTTATGACAACGCAGTGACTCAAATGCAGAATATTTTGATCTAAAAACTATACACATCAGATACAGCACATTTTTTTGGGGTCCAGGTAGGGTTGTGGTAGCAATAGGGAAAGCAGAGAATCCCAGATGACCCTGTCCCCCTGCAACTTCCTCCTCATTCTGGGGGACCCCTAGCAGCTCCCAGGCCAACTTGGAGATATAGTCCCTGCTGCGGGTCCTAGGACGACCTCGGGGTCTCGTACCAGTAGGCCATGCTTGGTACACTTCCAACGGGTGGCAGCCAGAAGGCATCCTAATCAGATGCCCGAACCACCTCAACTGGCTCCTCTCTACTTTAAGCTCCTCCCCGATGACCGAGCTCCTCACCCTATCAAGTATAGTGTAGCTGTCACCCTGCAAAGAGAGCTTATTTCTGCCTCTTGTATCTGTGATCTCATTCTTTCAAGCATTACCCAAAGCTCATGACCACAGGTGAGGGTTGGGATGTAGATCGACTGGTAAACAGAGAGCTTTGCCTTATGGCTCAGCTCCCTCTTCACCACTACAGTCCAGTACATTACTGCTGCCGCCTGTCCCAGCCTGCGGCCGATCTCACAGTCCCTGTTCCCATCACTCGTAAACAAGACTCGAGATTCTTGGGCTACATTCATATTACAAGCCTTACTGCTCAAATCCGATTTTTTGCTCAAATCCGATCTCTCTGACATTCAAATCTCAGGTAAGTGATTGAAATCTGTCATTAATGTGAGCGAACCAGCGTCTTGAAATGATTCGCATATGCACATCCTACTCAGTAACGTCACGTGAACAAATCACACGCATCATCAGCAAACAAACGAGCAGAACGAGCCTTCGCTGCAAAGATAGTCAACTCTGATCAGCTCTCAGCTGTTCATTACTAGAGCGAGATGAAGGAGAAAAAGGTGAGATGTGTTGCTTTTCCATCGTTTACAGGCTTTAACTTCTGTTCGGCGCTGCTGCCATGGTAATGCTAATAGACGGTGCACGTGCAGTGGGAAAAAAGCACATGAATCCGATCTGAGCGTCACATTAAGGTCGCATGGCCACGAATCAGATACGTATCCGATCTAGGATCACATATGAAAGTGGCTCAGGTCGGATTTGAAAAGATCAGATTTGCACAGCCCTGAAAACATCAGATCTGGGTTACATTAGAGTAAAAAATCATATTTGTGCTACTTCAACCTGGTAAAGTGAACGTAGCCTTAAACTCCCCCACCTGGTCCTTTCCCTTCCCTGGAATGGATATTATTTGGATTTTTTGGAATTTGCACTGCAAAAAAAGAGAGCAGGAAATCTATCAATACAACATCCTGTGCTTCTCATGAAATGGTCAAACTGTGACATTATGCTGCATTCTTTCCATTCTGGAAAAGTGAAAGGAGAATGGAGTTTATCTGCCGCATTCCGGCACTAAAACGCTGTGAGTATGTTCCCACACAGCTAGGACCTCAGCTGAGTTCGAGCTGCTTTGGGAGATGCAGCTCTATACGTGACAAAGCACACAACAAACGGGGGGAGTGTCCTCAAGTGCAAGTACGACGTGTTTTGTTTGGTGACACTGGTCAGGCTGCTTTCCATTCTGGAAAAGTGAAAGTAGCATTGAGGGATCAGAAGCTGAACTTTAAGTACTTCCACATATAGTCATATGCAAAAGTTTGAACACACTCAAAGTTTCAGCTTCTGATGAAGCGATGAAGCCCTCACTGCTATTTTCACTTTTCCAAAATGGAAATGGATTGTGAAAATAAGTTAACACATCCTCTACAGGTATAAAAATTACATTTTTTTTTAACATTTTACTGAAATTTAGAGTTTAAAATATTGAAAAAACAAAATATATAATGGGCTATAGCTTTTGTACAGGCCACATTTTATAATTTACTTTTCCCCAATATGTTAGTTAATTCAGCAAATTAACAGTAACTGGTGCATTAAATTGTGCAGTAGTGTGTTCTCTGCAGAGGATGTTTTAACTTACTTGCACTTAGAAAATCAAAACCTGTCATTTGACCCAAACTTTAGCATAGCCAAGTTTGAACCCGTTTGAGCTGCTTTTGGAGAGTCTAATCTTTTTGATGTTTGCAAAAAAGTTCCAGTTGCTGGAAACCAGTGTTATCCATGAACTTGGATGTCATCGTGACAATAAAGAGTTCGTGTCACTAGCAAAAACTACAAAAATCAAGATTTCATCACTCATACACGTCCTCTAATTAATTTATTGCCATCTGAATAAATCTCGCTCAGTTGTACAGGTAATTCTAATAGTCAGGCAAGAAAGTCTCCTTTGCGTCTTGATTTGCACCAAACCAGAGCTGACTTGGGGACTGGGGTGATGAGCAGTTTTGGGAAAAAAACAATAAATATAGACTTTGTCATTATTTAAAGTCATGGGAATGTTAGTTTTCCTTTTGTCTTTTGTCTAGAATGGTTTCTGGGGCAACAAAGCCTTAAGGCCTTTTCACACTGAGTTTTAAAATCAGTGAGCTACAGGAAATGGCCCAGGAATTGGCTACAGGAATTGGCCCTTGTTAATCAAAGCTGCGTAGAAAAGAGCACTGATTTGAACATCCTCAGTACAAACTACTCTGCATCTGATTCAGGAAACTATCCTGCCATGATGAAACAAGCAGTGACTTGTGCACAATTGGTGAATCAGCTTCAGTGTGTGGAAATATGCGCCTGAGAACGAATACCTTATTTACATAGCATTTACAATGGACACCCAGTTTTTTTCCTATATATAATTTAAGCTCTAATTCATGCTGATGCTTGGATAGTGAGTCAATAAAACAAACTGATTCAGCGGTTCATACGCTAGTGGTTGTCCTCATAGACTGAGTTTGGGGTCAAGTGGGAGGTACACTGCACCCCCCCCTCCCCTCCACAGGCCAGAGGTTATACACATTTATAGTGTTAAAATTACAATGATTGAAAAGAATAAAATGTGAAATGAACAAAATGTAGCCTTTGGGTAGAGTGATATGATTGTGTAGTGTGGTTATTTTTATAGAATGGTGGCTGCTTGAGTAATTATATGCAGTATATGAATTTCTACTGTATTAAGTAAGCTATGTTTTATGTTTTCGGGAGGTGGTTATTTACTGTGTCAGTAGTATAAAGCTAAAGTCTTTATATGCAACGTACAGTCTCAGTATTTGTTTGTATTAGTGAATTGCTATGTGCACATAATGTTATTGACAATCATTTTCATTATTTAACTGCAGATTGGGCATTTATACAGATACTGTAGAGCTTCTAGAGCACTGCTGGAGTCAGTACTGTGTACTGAACTTTTTAGCAGAATGGGCTGTTACCTAGTGTCTGCGTCCTTGAGTCACACAAGCTAAAGGAAAATGTATGGTCACACTTTATTTGGATGGTCCCCTATAGATGCTCTATCAGATACTAAAATCATTAACAAACCTTCTGGTGATGTTCAGTTCATTATCAACAACATTATGGTTAGGGTTAGGATCAGAGTTAGGGATAGATTTAATAAAATCTTTCACACTGAACTTGATGTTAAGTTGCATTTAATGGATATTTAGTTAAATGTTACTTAAAGAAATACTGAGCATTTACAAAGCATCTACAGTGGACCATCCAAATAATGTGTTACCAAATGTATAACTTTGTTGCCATTACTATTAGACAAATCCTTTTCTTCTTCCTCTACATCTTCTTCTCACAGTCTCAGTGTTAAAAAAAAGCACATTGAACTTGATGTGAAGGATTCAGTGTGTTAAAGCTGTAAAAAAAAGCGAAAAGTATTGCTTATGATGCCATTTTACATGTGTCACAGCACTCTAGTGTGACTTTCACTCATGGGCAGCTCACTGCTGTGTGTAATTAAAACTAAAACTAGAGTTGAAGTGAAACAGAACGAATTACTCTTTAAATTTTACCATGGCTGTCGATAAACCAACCTGTCTTTCCGGCCCTAGATAAAAGCCCTTATGCTGACTCAGGAAGTCATGCCTGTAAGTCAGCATCAGGATGTAATATGGTAGTAGAGTGTCGACAGAATTTCTGGTAAAGTTCCAAGAAAGGGAGCAGACTGAAGCTTTCTAAAGGCTAATGAATGCAGTCTTCATTGCTTCCAATCAACTATGTTTTATTGGGCCGGATTAGATAATTGCTAAATAACTCCTTGGCTGCCAATCAGGGCCACATACAGAGGTCCTTATTGAAAGGTACTGACCTGATTTAGCAGTAATCGGTGCCTATAATCAGAGTGGTGCTTGGCTTCTCTCCCTCAGGCCTCCATAATGACCGGCAGCGCTCTGAGTTTGGGAGTAGAGGGCAGCAAGGCCCACAGTGAGTCGCTCTCCCAGCCCAACATCAGCCCTCTCAGGAAGAGCCCGCACCTGCACAACGAGACCAAGAGCAAAAGCACACTGCGCATGTCTGAGAAGACCTGGGAATCCCGCCGCATCAAGGAGGAGATGCAGGAGATCCTGTCCCCCACACCGCTGGAGCTGCACAAGGTCAGTGGCACATGTCCACATAACCTTCACAGAGTAGTCCTGACTCCTGAGGGACCTGCATCTGAGCTGTGTCATACAGCCAGATTTTGTCTGTTCTACACAGAAACCATACCCTGTTTTTAAGGCAATAGTTTGACCAAAAATCAAATATATACCTTTAATATAATCACTCAGCTTGTAATTCACTGGAGCTATGAGGCTAATGTTGCTAACGTGCAATGGTAATCTTAAATCCCTCTAATTTGAATCATGCTAATCTTACAAGTCTGACCTCTGAGAATCTCATGCATTTTGTTCCTTGAGGTCTCCAAGAACTGCGTACATTGACAGGAAAGGGCCCTTTGACTGACCGTCAGTTAACCTACCATACACTATGTCAGCATGAGGTGTGGGGGCGATTCCCAAAATTCAGCTACGACCAAAACAAACCCAAACATGTGAGGGTACCTTACCTAAAGCTACTAAAAGCTTCACAGAGCACTCTGGAAAGACTTCAAAATATGTTGTGGGCTGAACTTTACAAACATTTTTTGTCTGGTGATTATATCTCGCTCTGAAAGGCTTAGTAGAGCAGGTGACTACATGCAAAGAATGATAAAACTTGCTAGAAGTGTGATTGTAAACTATGCCTTAGTCACCACCCATCTATGCAAAACCGTGTGATAATGCAGTCTTAGACAGACTTGTTTAAGCTGTTTCTGGAGCTGTATGGCATAAAGTTATCTATAAAAAAGGACAGTCAGTGCAGCAGTAGTAGCCATGTAGAAGTCTAAATATTCAGTGTACCTTTGTTTATTTAATGAAGATGTTAAACTTCCATTGCTTGTTAGCTGCATTAGCCTCATAGCACCAATGCAAAACTTCTGATTGACTGCATTTGTGGTAGAAAGAAACTTCTGTCAGATTTTTTGTCAAGATGATGCTGTATTGATACTCACATTCTATGAATTGGCTCCAAGTCTGAGTTGAAAACACCTTTTGGACTTTTAACTGACTCATATTTTAGACTAAAATCCTTCTGCTTTGAGTGACCCTGTGACTTAATTATATATGTTTTATTAAAATAAATGATTGTTTTGTTAGTGACAAAATGTTCAATCATAACACTGATGAAACCAAATGTTTCAGTAGTAACTGTTTCAGCTAAGTTTAAGCAAAACTCAAAAATGCTAGCTAGTACATGACTAGCAAACAACAGTTGTACACACAGAAAATCATTATATTTTCATTACGCACAAAAAAGGTTTACTTGCAGAAGTGACAGTAGTGGCAATTCTTAATGTTTCACACTGATTTTCAGACTTTGGGACATATTTTCTTCAAAACAGTGAGATCTGCTCACCATGTGGTCATGAGGGACAGGGATGCAGTCTCTCTTCCTGCTTTAAAATGCAGGGGTGTGGCTAAAATAAGGCTCTGCCTATGAAGTAAAACTGTGTTTCGGTAGTGACATGAAAATGTGGGATTTTAAATAGCATTTTAAAATAGATTGTAAAAATTAAGCTTGTGATAAATCTAAATCTTTTAACTTCACTTTAAAAGAAATCAAGTACATCTTTTGAGGAGCAACATTGAAAAATCTACAAAAAAATGTAAGTATGATTGTCACAAGTGTAAACTTAGCGGTTAGGGTCACAGACATAGAAATCACCCTGTAAGTGATGATTTTGTATATATTAACCTTTTTACTCTCTCAATTA
This sequence comes from Colossoma macropomum, assembly GCF_904425465.1. Classification (NCBI taxonomy): domain Eukaryota; kingdom Metazoa; phylum Chordata; class Actinopteri; order Characiformes; family Serrasalmidae; genus Colossoma; species Colossoma macropomum. Next base: position 10,195,932 of record NW_023494810.1, read on the forward strand.
ATGCCTTGGGTTTAAATAGATCATAACCCTTGTAAGCTTTAAAGGTCTGAATACTGGATGCTATTTCTAAATGTTTTTTAAGATGGGACTGCAGTTTTCGGTCAAATAGTCCTTATATGAGTAAATGATAAACAAACAGCACCTCAATCTGAAGTGTCGAGAACGATGTATTCAGCAGCTTTGCTAAAATGCACCATCTTCTTCAGGTGACTGTGATTAAAGACCCAGAACGAGATGACTTTGGCTTCAGCGTGTCGGACGGTTTCTTGGAAAAAGGTGTGTATGTGAACATGATCCGGCCTGAGGGTCCAGCAGACCGTGCAGGACTCAAACCGTACGACAGAATTCTACAGGTACCAGCTCTCCCCTTCACGCATACCCTCATGTGATCTTACTGTTCCGCCTACGTAGTTAAATAAAAGCCTGTGATTCCTCTGCTCCTCAACTGCACCACCTACACTATATTGCCAAAAATATTCGCTCGTCTGCCTTCACACACGTATGAACTTGAGTGACATCCCATTCTTAATCCATAGGGTTTAATATGATGTCGGCCCACCCTTTGCTTCAACTCTTCTGGGAAGGCTTCAACTCTTCTGGGAAGGCTTTCCACAAGGTTTAGGAGTGTGTTTATGGGAATTTTTGATCATTCCTCCAGAAGCGCATTTGTGAGGTCAGACACTCTTGTTGGGCGAGAAGGTCTGGCTCGCAGTCTCCGCTCTAATTCATCTCAAAGGTGTTCTGTCGGGTTGAGGTCGGACTCTGTGCAGGCCAGTCAAGTTCTTTCACACCAAACTTGCTCAT